>NC_081297.1:145509530-146174807 GCF_030435805.1 Mustela lutreola | reverse complement strand
CCCAGAGCCCCGAGGAGGCTTTATTCAAGGCCAGACCACCCCTCACCGGGGAGCACCATGGAGGGATCATGCCCCTGGATGGCCCCAGAACCTGGGACACCACCAGGACTTGCTCACTGTGCCCTGGTGGCCGTGGCCAAGTTGGGCAAGAGGAGGCTGTACCCTGAGGGACAGGGATGAGAGCCATCAGACCGCCCTTGCAGGCGACACCTGAGAAGATCTGTATGTCCCAAGCTGCATAAGGTGACACGTCTGCCTCGGCTGCCTGGCCGGGGTCGTCAGACCCTCTAACTCTGGGGTCAGAGGTGGTAGATGGTGGGATTCGCAGTGACGTAAGAGTCATGCCTGAGCTGGGCGTAAAGGACTAAGACTTGGAGCAAAGCCAAGCCATGGATCTGAACGTATTCAAATCGTGTGTTGAACTGAATTGTTGGATGTGCCATAAATGGGCAGAGGAATCGGATTATATCGTAAATTAGTGACCATGGCCACATGCAAATGCAAGCTTTTACGGGTCCTCTGTGCATGGGCACATTTTCGCTGGCACATCTGTTGCTGAGCCATTTTAAAATTCAACCTTTATAGACAAGTTGATTTTTTAAAATGTTACACAAGGGATTATATAATGAAGGGTGAGGTTGTGTCAGCTGAATTGACTCTCTTCTTATCCCCTTTCATAACAATATTTTAGTTGCAATTGTGCAATCTGGTCTTCTGTTCCTTTGCGAGGAGAATAGAATGTTTATGATCCTTATTAATGAAGTAATTAAGAAGTGTCTTTTCATTCAGTTCAAGTGTCATGATTTAGAGTTTGTTGTCAGTAATCTCTTGTGCATGACATGTGCTTCCTTAGGAACATGTGTCCTTTGTACGCAGTGGCTCAGCAGACAAGGACTAATGACCAAGCTTCACGAGGCCTGTGGCCCGGCGCCGGGAGTTTGTTGTAAAGGGTAACATGGCGTGGTCGCTGGTGGTTGTCCCTCAAGAAACTTGCCGTCCAGCAGGGACAGAAGGCACGTTCTAAAGATGCGGTCGAGCCTTTGGATGGTGAATGGCCGCGGCAAACCCCAGCGGGCACTCGCTGGGTGCCGGGCCCTGGTCTACTCCCCATGGCACATCTACCCATCGATACTCACCGTGGGTGCAGAGGAAGTCCAGATGGAAGTGGAGACACAGCACTTTTGACTTAGGAAGAGAGAGGGGTCCTTGGTCAGGGAGTGGTCTCCACAGCGGTCTTTCAGGAGCCCTCCTAGAGGAAGAGGGAGCCTTGGAGAGCTTTATTCAAGGGGTGTCCTGAGCAAAGTCATGGGACCACGTCGCTCTGCTTGGCCCCAAGCTAGTCAGGCCCGAGGCAGTTCGGGGAGAGAAGTGTGACCCTGGCATCACCCCAGGAGCTCAGAAGTGGCACCCCTTCCCCTTCCCTTCCTGGGGACATGGATGGAAAATAACCTGCCCTCTCTGCAGCTAGGGTCTAACCACCAGCGGCAGGAAGAGCTGTTTGCTAGAAGCCCCATGGGGACTTGCCCAGACCACAGGTCCTACCTTGGCTGCCAGAGACCCCACGGGCCTCCTTTTGTGGGAGTGTCACTTGGTTCTGTTTTAGAAACCAAGTGTCGCCTGGGTGGCTCAGTGGGTTAAGCCTCTGCCTTCGGCTCAGGTCATGATCTCAGGGTCCTGGGATTGAGCCCCACATCGGGCTCTCTGCTCAGCAGGGAGCCTGCTTCCCTCTCTCTCTCTCTCTCTCTGCCTGCTGCTCTGCCTACTTGTGATCTCTCTCTCTCTCTCTGTCAAATAAACACATAAAATCTTAAAAAAAAAAAAAAAAAAGGAAACCAAATTCACTGGATACAAGGTAGAATGGCATTTGCGGGGTGGGGGTAGAAGCACTAAGGTCGCACTAATGACAGACACCTGGAAAGGCCTCAGGTGGTCCCGTAAATATTGTAAGAGCTGCAGTCGGGGCACAGGCCCGAGACCTGGGTCTAGGAAGGCCTTCAGTGGCTCGCAGAGGAGGGACCGGAGCCCCAGAGTGGCTGAGGGCCTTGCCAGGGTCTCAGGGCGGGTGAACATCTGTTAGGCCTGGAGTTCTCCACCCTGCGCTGCCTCCCAGTTGCTGGAGGAGAACCTCCTTTCCTTGTAAGCCCAGTACCTGATCACAGTGGGTCTGGATGCCAGTAGGGCAGGTGGAAGTCAGACACGTAGCAGACGTGTAGGACACAGAAGTGACAAGTGGAGAAGAAGCGCCCCCCCCCCCCCGCCACCCAGCTCTGCAGGTACTTCAGGGAACAGCCCACTTGGCCTTGGGGAAGGACGGGTGTCATGCCAACTCCCGGGATGCTCTGCGGGTTTTAGCACAAGGGCATGAAGGGTTTGCCTCCACTTCCTATGCCTTGTCCTCCTCTCACCACCCCCGACCCCTGCTCCAGTGAAACGGTCACCGAGGTCTCTGTGTGTTGGACGGAGGCGAGCAAGCATGGGATCCTGCAGGTTTTTTCACGTGTGGTCAGGTAACGAGCAGAGGGAAGCTTGGCCACACACATTAAAGCCGCCTGTCCTCACGCTCAGACAAGCGTCGGAAGAACCTGCTAGAGAATTATGCCCATGACATTGTTCAGATACAGTCTTGGTCCTTGTAGCTTGGAAATCGTCTGGGAAAAATCACGTCCGCAAATGCCATTTTTATCAGTCAGATGAGGATCAAGATCTTTCCGTAAAAATAAATGCTTTTTTTTTCTTTAAGGGAAATTGGCAATTTGTCTTAAAATTTTTTATTGAAGTAATTCTATTCTATTTGAATAATGCTGGGAGATTAAAAAACCTTCCATTATGCCTTTTTTTTTAATGAATTGTAATTCAGAAGCATCTCAATAATAGAAAATGACATAAAAGGTACATAGCATAGTTCTTATCTTGTTTTCCTTACTGGGCTCGCTCGCTGGTTGTATATAATTGGCATCTCTTCAAAGAGGAAATGGGGGATTTTGAATCAAATGGCATTCGTTTATTTAAGTTTTAAGATTGAATAGGCTTTTTGAAAGACTTTCTTCTAAACTTTAGCATAGTTGCCTTACATGTAGGTGCTCAATAAAAAATATTTTTTTAAAGAGACTGTTGAATGAATGGCAGTCTTGATTTTAATTTTCTGTGGTCACAACCATTTTTCTAACAGACGGACAAGTGAATGAGTTTGATTGCTCTCTCCTGGGTGGCCAAGGTCACCTCTCAGTAGGTGTGACCTTTCCATGGATGAGAGCAGCGGGTTTCCAACTTAGACAAGCCTGTGCCTCCTTGCCTGGGGAGCTTGTCAAATGCAGAGTCAGATCAGGTCTGGGTCCTGAGTCTGTATTTCCAGCTCGCACACCATGGTGGCTACTGATGACGGTCTTGTCTGTTTGTTTTCAAAGCTATGACACCGAGGGAAGAGGGCATATTACTTACCAAGAATTTTTACAGAAATTGGGGATTAACTACTCAGCAGACATGCATCAGCCCTACGCAGAAGACTACTTCAACTTCATGGGTCATTTCACGAAGCCCGAGCAGATTCAGGAGGAGGTCAAGCAGCTGGAGCAGAGCGTGGACAGGGCCATGCTGGTCAGGTACGCGCATGAGTATCGTGGCCCTGCGATCAGGGGCCGCCTGTTCGACATACCCTTGCGGCAAAAGTGGTTTTAAAGTGGTACCTCCCAGTGCCCACAAAGTTGTCATGAAATTCTAATACTCCTTTGCTGCTGTAGATTCTAGAAATGAGCAGCAGGTCACAGAGTATAAAGGAGCTAAAACGCTATGAGCCAACCCTGCCTTATCAGGTGACAGTCTCACACCTATTCCTATTCTGTAGGTCACCCTGGAGAACATTTTAGGTGTTTACTAAACTATACCCCTGGGCTCTGCCCCTTGCCCAACTAGAAGGCAAGTTTACGCAGTGCAGAACCGTTCCTGACACCCCATTGACACCCCGCAAACCTCTGTTGAATGAATGAATAAATGAACGAACATATTTTTTAACTCAGTAGTACTTGGGGGACTATATACCCCAAGGAAATAATGTAGTAGAAGCAAACAGTTGAGCGGTTTGGAAGACACGATTTGCACTATGTCTTCAACAACAGCTAAAAGGGACACCTGTGATCCCAGTGGGTACACTGGCTTATACAATGGGGCCCCAAGGAATATGAAAAAGTATGTGCCTGTTCAATTAGCATCACAAAGACTATGGAAATGTGATCAAGGGCTAATGGGAAATGACATTTTAACCAGTATGTGTGTTGTGATTAGAATTTTGTCAGAAGTGTATGCCAGTCCTCCGCAGGGACCAGAAGTTGCTGTCAAAAGGTGATGGGTCGGATTGGGATGGGGGAGCCTTACTAGTTTAAAACTAGTTACTAATGTCCTATGTAAGAAATACATGACACGGGCACCTGGGTGGATCAATGGGTTAAAGCCTCTGCCTTTGGCTCAGGTCATGATCCCAGAGTCTTGGGATCGAGCCTCATGCCGAGCTCTCTGCTCAGCGGAGAGCCTGCTTGCCTCTCTGCCTGCTTGTGATCTCTATCTGTCAAATAAATAAATTAAAAAAAAAAAAAGAAATATATGACACAGAGAAATGTTGCCGCCTTCAGTAGAGCTGTAAAGCAATGGGACGGATGCTCTTGATCTGTCCTAGGTCCTGATGGTCACCCATCAGCACTCCCCACGGCTGGGACTCCCTCCTCACTCCACAGCTCTGCCTGAGCCCTGTGATGCTCTCCTCTGTCTTTCTGTCTCCCATCTGTCACTTCCGCTGTCTGTCCTCACCACCTCAGATGGCACCTGAATGAGCCAATGAGTCGTTGCTAAAGAATCCACAAAGGACATAAAAACTCACAAGGGCACAGGGAGGAAAGGTAATAGCTAAGATGGGTTTAAGAGAAAAGCAGTTCAGAGACACCCCTGAAGTATGTCGAAGTTACTGAGTTAGAAAGCCTGGAGGAAGAGAATTGAGTTTATGAGGTTTAAAGTAAAAATATGCGCAAGATTGGTATAAATCAAATACGCCATAAAACTAATGAAAAAGTGGAATTTATCTTTACCAGACAGGGCTGGCCTCATTACCCACTCGTGTCTTCCCTCCTGCCACTGGTGAGTAATGAGGCTCCGAGAGAAATCTCCCATCTCGGCACGCTCTCGGAACATTCTCTTCCCTCCCGTGTTTCTGTTTATTGTGCGAACTGCGAGCCATCAGACCGTGCGTCTCAGATCGCCAGGCTCGGTTAGCTGACTCACACTCACCCTGCCCTCCTCGCCACAATCACACCTTCTTTACCAAGGAAGACAAGCCTGATTTCACAAAAATGTCTGACCAACTTCCGCTTTCCCAAAGACATCGGATCATTACATTGGCCAATAACTGGGGTCTTCTGCCTCCTCTGATGAGAAAGACAAGGTTCAGGTTCATGTCAAGTGACCAAAATTTATATTTTCCTCTTAAATCTAAGAGAATTTATTTGTTTGGAGTGCTCTAAATACATTTTGAAAATTAAGAAAAATCCTTTTTAAAACTCCTATTTATTTTTCCACGCCCTCTTCCTTTTTGCCCAAGTCTGAGTTGAAGATCTGGGACCAGAGCTGCATTGGTGAGCCGGCCACACAGCCCCTAGCCTGTTCTGAGATGCGGAGGGGGGTGGGGTGGGGAGGAGTAGACAAGCAAAATCAGTGAAGCCCGGCCCAGCAAGGCCATGTCGGGCAGGGCTCTGTGGCTGTCCCACTGGCCATGACAGTGCCCTCTTCGACCTCCGATTCTGTCCAGACGAGGAACCAGACACAACCGAGAGCAGCAGCAGATTGTCCCTGAGTGTGGGCTTCCATCGCTTCCGTTCGGCATGAAGCGATCGATGCTCCAAACCCTCAGTTACTCTGTGCGCGCATTTACTCTGCAAGGGAAATAATTACTGCCTAGAAACCAGTCCAAGAAATGCTGAATGCCTCAATTTTCTAAAAATATGGATCTCAAAAAATGTTTTGATTTTTTTTATACCTTCATTTGCTTTCATCTTGAAGGATTAAGTGGAATATAATAGTGGTGATGACGAGTAGTCATTCTGCAATATGGGACTGAGTTCAGCACACACACCTGTAAAGGGATCCAAAATGTTGCTGCTGTTGGTATACATTTGCAAAACAGTTAATGCAATTCATTTGTATCAGGCACTCAAACGCTCAGTGGGCCACCTCCGCACCGGAGGCCAGCGAGGACAGGGGGTGGATAGCCCACGTGGCTTCCAAGTTAGCCCCACTCCCCCTCCTTACCTGCGTGCTCCCACTCAACTTTCTCTCTTCTCGACTGTTCTGTCCTTTTGGATTCTTTCTTCTAGGCATGCTCAAGGAACTGGGTTTTTTTCGGAAATACATCTCTGAGGTTGTAGACAATTACCAGCAAAGATTCGGTGTTTGGAATTTATACCACATTCTCTTCCTGGAATAAGAACCCCACAGCCAAGCCCTAGTCTGAGCCCCCCAGACAAGCATATTGCTTGGGTCAGTAGGAAAAAAGTCTCTCTTTTTAGAGATCTGGGTGAGCCCAAGGTCATGGAGTTGATAATCAGTCCACCAAGGTTAGGTGCAAGATGATACATCCCTAAAGATTTCCATACTTTTTTAGTCCTTTAACAAAATATATATGGGGGCACCTGGGTGGCTCAGTGGGTTAAAGCCTCTGCCTTCGGCTCAGGTCATGATCCCAGGATCCTGGGATCGAGCCCCGCATAGGGCTCTCTGCTCAGCGGGCAGCCTGCTTCCTCCTCTCTCTCTCTCTCTCTCTGCCTGCCTCTCTGCCTACTTGTGATCTCTATCTGTCAAAATAAATAAATAAAATCTTTAAAAAAAAACAAAAAACAAAATATATATGTAATTTTTTTTTGGTCAGGGAGGAATTTTCCTAAAAAATGGGTTTAAGGAAACTTGAACATGTTCTGCAAGGAAAACAGCCTCCAGCAGAAGCTACTGCGGGGCCCTGTCTGTCCCTGCGAGAGGCAGGTCGTGTCATGCCCTGACTGCACGGGAGACTCCGGGCATTCTCTGTTCCGCGTCTGTAAAGTGTGGTGATAGTTACCCTCCTCCCTTGCTGGGTCGTTGAGAAGCATCAGTGGGAGAGAACGTACCCAAGGACAGCACAGCTCCTGGCTTGCCCACTGATGCCCACAAACGGCGGCTGTGTTAACAACACAGTATCCAATAAAAAGCCAGCGGTCCCAGGGTACCCCTTCTCCCCGGCTAACACTGAGAGCCTGCCTGCCTTCCTCGCTCCCTGACCACCTGCACCTGTGCCTTAGGGCCTTGACGCTGGCTGTCCCGGGGCCCAGGAGAGCTATTTGGGGTTAACACCGGTCTCTACTCAAGTGCCACCTTCCCACTGGGGCCCACCTGCACCTCCCCGTGGGAATGGCAACCCTGTTTCCACTTCCGGTCTTCTCAGCCCCGCTCTGCAGTCTCTACTGACACCCTGTGCTGACCCCTTCTGTCTCACACCAGCCTTGCCCCAAGGCATGTGGGTTCTCACGATGCCTGTAGGAATCCCTAGATGCTTCCCAGAACCCAGAGCAGTAGTCAGCACGCAGTAGGTGCTCCGCGGCTTTTCATAGGACAATCAAGATGCAGGTCACAAGTCTGTAATATCACTCTAGGTCTTAATTTCTTGTTCTATTTTTAAAGTACCCATTCTAGTAAAAAAAAAAAAAAAATGCTGTACTTTCTCTAACACAGTGTTGCTAATGATAATAATAATAACATGATGATGATACAGACCTATTCTTGTTTCCAGAATGCCTTTTAATGTAAGCATTACACCAGCGCTGCAAAACATCTTCCAAATCAGTTCTTCGATGAGCCGGCAGACCATCAGCAGAGCAGTCATGGAGCTCTTGCTTTAAAGACACGATTTGTTTTCCTGGCTTTAGGGTGTGTAACATGTCTTCTCTTTCAGGGAAAAGCTTAAGGACCATTATCAAGATATCAGCAAAGCCCTCACCAGACTAGACAAATCCAGAAACGGCTACATGTCCATGGGCAGGATGCACAAGGTGCTGCAGGAGTGCGGCTGCTCTCTCACGGAAGAGGAACTGACCGACCTTCTAAACAGGTTCTCCTCCGCCGGCTTCACAGCGCTTCTCATGTGGTCCTGGGACTGGAACACCAGTTGGCGTGTTGCTTTCGCTTCTTCCTGTCTGTGCTTTCCAGCAGTGCGGTAACCTCTGGGCCTCCCTGCGGCTGGGCTCCATGCAGTCAACCCAAAGCACAAGGGAAGCTCATGTCCCTCCTCCCCATGTCAATCAGCAGCGTAACCCCCTCCCGCTAACATTAGCTTTGCTTCCCCCACCTCCTCCATGCCCTTTGGTGGGAGTCCGAGGGTTCTGCATTTCCCGGTCCCCACAGCCCACAAAGCTGACGCTTTGACAGGTACCACATGGCACGTAATTCGTGGTTCTAAGTGACAAGCTCCTATGCTGCTTCCTGGTTTGTAACTTTCAGGCAGAGTCTGTTGACTCCGGACCAGGAAGATGTGGCTCTAACTTGCCTTCTCCCATCACGGAGCACCGACCACCCCACCCGCTCAGCCGCCTCCTCTCCATGCAAACCCACCCACTTTTCTCCCGGGGTCCCTGTGTGGCTGCCTCACAGTTTCGGGAGATCAGTGTTCGGGGTTTATGACATCATGACCTGTTTCATGGATCACTTTTCCCTTCCTACATAGCATTTTGGGTTCCCCAGAATTTATAATGATTTTTGTCTGTTTGCACAGTTTTCTGTGTTTTTCCTAATACTGATCAAAGCCCCCACCATGCCGCCAGTGGTAAAATCTTTTTCCAGAGTGTTCAGACGCCCCTCTGTCAGCCTGGGTGGCCTTTCTCATGCTCTTTAATTCTGAGAAACTTTCTAGATTCCTCCTGTAGAAGGAACACAGTCCTGCCAACACCTTGACCTTGGCCAGATGAAACTGACCGCTGGTGCTCGGAACCGTAAGGGAAGAAATGTGTGGTGTTTTAAGCCACACACTACTCTGTGGCATTTTGTTATGAAGCCATAGTAAAGTCAAAGTAGAAGTTTCCACTTAAACCCTCTTTTTGTTAAGAACCCACCCTATCAGCACTAAGACATCCACTTTTCTCCGGAAAGCCGATTCCAGAGCCCCATCTTGTGCTGAGGGGAGGGGGGCAGCTTCCCAGACGCTTGGAATTCGGGAGGGACATGGGGTCTAAATGCTTCCCACACAGACTCTTAGAGAAGTCCTTCTATTTTTCTTTCCTTTATTTGATGATACAATTATTTTATTTTTTTTTCTTTTTTTTTCATCATGATAAGCCAATTCTTTAATCTCATTCCCTATTCACCCACCTCCGCACCCTTCTCCCCTCTGGGAGCCAGCGGTGTGTTTGCTCTCTATAGGTAAGAGTCTGTTTCTTCTCTCTCTCTCTCTCTTTCCTTTGCTCATTTGTTTTGTTTTTTAAACTCCACATATGAATGAAATCCTATGGTATTTGTCTTTCTCTGATGCACATATTTCACTCAGCATAATACCCTCTCGCTCCATCTGTGTTGCTGCAAATGGCAAGATTTCATTCTTCTTCATGGCTGAGTAATATTCAAATATAGAGGGACTCCTGGGTGGCTCATTTGGTTAAGCCACTGCCTTCAGCTTAGGTCATGATCCCGGGGTCCTGGGATCAAGTCCCGCATCGGGCTTCTTGCTCCATGGGGAGCCTGCTTCTCTCTCCGCCTCTGCCTGCCGCTCTGCCTACTTATGTGTGCACTTTCTCTCTCTCTCTCTCTCACAAATAAATAAAATCTTAAAAAATATATAAAGATACACAAATACTCACCACATCTCCCCTATCCATTTGTCTACCAGCAGGCACTTGGTCTGCTTCCATAGTCTGGTTTGTAGGCTGCTACAAACATAAGGGTGCATGGATCCCTTTGAGTTAATGTTTTTTATGTTTTAGATAAATACCCAGTAGTTGCTGGAGCTTAGAGTGGTTCTGTTTTTAACTTTCTGAGGATCCTCCACACCGTTTCCTGCAGTGGCTGCCCCACTTAGCCTTCCCCCCTGCAATGCACGAGGGTGTCTTTCTCTCCATATCCTCGCGGACACCTGGGGTTTCCTGTGGTGGTCATCCCAGCCACTCTGACCGCTGGAGGGTGACACCTCATTGCGGTTTGGGTTTGCATGTCCCTGCCTTATGATGTCTAATGGAGGGGGGGCATTCAGTCCTTCTCTTTCTCACCCCAATTTCATTCCTACTTCTAGATGTAGACGGGTCCCCACGAGGTTCTCAACCACACACAGTCCACACACAGTTTCTCAAGCACACACAGTCCTCACAGCCTCCTCCTGTTTCTCACACTGTCCTTGGCATGTTCCTTCTAGCTTCGGGCTCCGAAGGCATTGCATCCCGGAAAGCACACCTTGGCTGTAATTCTCTGTGTTCGCCCAGATCCCTCCAGATTTAGGGGTGATGTTTTGCCCTGTGATGTCAGCTTTCTGATGGGACAAGAAAAGCTATTGGTTTTCAGGTGGTTCAGCTTTTTCCTTATTGTCAGGGCAGAGTGACACTTCTGACTTCTGTGAGTATCAGCACCCTGTCCTCCTCCTGCCTCTGTCCCTCTGCTCCTTGCTTGTTCCTTCTTCAGGCAGGCACAGTTTTACTCTGGGGAGAAGATAGTTACATGTAACCTTCTGTCCTGGACCCATACCCAGGTTTTTGTGCTTGACTCATAGATTGATTCTGAAGCTCAAAAACCATCAACCAGAATTTCATAATTATGCCTACGTAAATACCATTCAGTGCCCAGGTCATGAATGAAAAGTAGTTTTCTTCCCCGTGGCACCGCCGAACCTCTGTGTCTGCCTTGGTGTCCATGTATCTTTTCTAAGTCGTATGGGGAAAGGTGGTTCTTTGTGTAAGCTGTTTCCAAAAATATAAAGAGCTTTTCTCTAGGAATACCGGGCTCAGGTAAAATTCAACATTGTCAACCTTTAGCTTTCCCCAGCCTTCCATCCACTTCCTATTCTGATGGGTTTCCCCAGGTGCCCTCTGTCCTACAGCCTGCACCTCTCCGACCATTGTCCTATCCCAGATCTGTCCCTATTGTTCCCTGACAGGGTTGGATCCCCTATTTCCCACACCACATGCCTTTTTGTTGCTAATTTACATTCTTACTTTGCTGGAGTACTTCCTGAAGTAACTTTCTAAGAAAAGGTGGGCAGGAAATACATTTTCAGAGTTCTTTGTCTGAAAAAATTGTTTAATCTCCTTCAGACAGATTGCTAGCCGTCTGAGCATAGAGTCCTAGGGAGAAAATCATTTTTCCTTAAAATGTTGAAGCCATTGCTCCACCGTGTTTGAACTGAGAGAAGTTCAGTGCCTCTGTGTGTGTGTGTGTGTGTGTGTGTGTGTGATGAAAAGAAGAATCATTTCCTCCAAAATAATGCCTATACGTTCTCTTCTTCCTTAAACAGGACCTCCTTTCACTAAATGTATTTCCAACTGAACGAGAATTCATATGCATTCAATGAATAAATCATAGAAAAACAGCACCAGATAAATAATTAACTAAATGATTGTGAGAGAGTCTTGTTAAAACATAGTTAGGCTTGATACTTTTCTAAGTAACAACAAAAAGACTGTGGGATTTCTGTAGTCCACCTTTCAATAGGGGTGATCAACTTTTTTACAAATTGAAACCTTAATAAGAATCCAACGCTTGGTTGCTTGTTTCTTCTCAAAGACCTCTTGATGATAAACATCTCTGTTATTTGTAATTATATGTAGATTATTCGTTTCCAGATCCAAAATAGACTTTTCTAAATAATACCACGATTAGCATATGCATTTGATTTTATTACTAAATTTTAATACCAAGTTGGCAATTTATCCTGCTGATGAAATAGAGTTGATTAGCCTTTTCCTCCATGTCTCCGTCATGTGAGCCAGCAACGCAGGGCCTGTGGAAGGCCGCTCTGCAGCTGTGGGTTGGAATAGCACAGCTCTTGGCTTGTTTTCTTTAGAAGCAGATATCTGAATCTCTAGAAACTTCTCTCTCCAGCTTACCAACATTCCACACTGTGCTTCTTTGACATACACTCTGCCCTCCTGACAGAAAGTGTGGGTGTCAGTGTCAGAGTGACAGTGATCCCGGAGAGTTTAAGTGACAAAAATGGGAACTTTATTAAATAAAGTCAAACTTTACTTTGAATTATCTTACATCTTCAAATATGCTCTATGCTCTCAGGAAACTTTGGGATTTTTATCTCACAATATATTCTTCTAGACTTTAAAAGTATTTTCTTCCATGTCAGAGGTGAGGGCAGGAAGGAGCCTCTGTTTCCACATGGCATGTCCTCACTGAGACGTGCCCTCAGAATTTCTCTTTGAGAAAATATAAGCTCTATAGGTTCTGGAAAACTATCTCTTGGGTGCTTTCGGCTTGACAACTGAGTTCCTGTCTTGAAAAAGAATCTGGCATCTGTTTTCCTCAGTTCCTTTGTGCCTGTCCACGGTCTTTGACGTATTCCCCTTCTTTTCACATCCCGCTGCCATTTCTCAGCCCAGCTCTCACGACCTGAGGTTGTGATGATCACAGTCCTGAGCTCCCATGCCCCCAGCTTTGCTTCCAGACCATCCCTGGCCCCACTGTCAGGTGTATCTCCTCACATCACCTCCTACAAGTGTCATGTCTCTGCTGAGGAACATTCGTTAGCCCCAGTCAGTGGATCAGGTGCCTTAGCCCGGCCTTCTCTTCCCATCTTCTGCTCCCCGAAACCTGAGCCCCACTGTCCAGACTTCAGGTCTCAGAGCCTCAGGGCAGGACAGTCCATGGCCCCAGCAGCCCTCCCTTCTCTCCTGCACCCCACTCTGTTCTATGACAGTATCTTCAGAGCCAACTGGCGGGCACGTGCCCACGGGCCAGAGAACACTGTCTTCATGTAATTCACATTCTGCTCACTGTTCTGTTCTCAGCAGCTATTTGATGAAAGAATATGTGATAGGGCATTTTTTTGGTGATTAATGTGTTCTTTTCTTTCTTTTGGGACAAGTTGGGGAATCAGCTGGCATGACAACTCCTTCAATTACCTTGACTTCTTGAAAGCGGTGGAGAGTAGCAAGCCAACAAGGCCTCAGCCAAAAGAAAAAGAGGAAAACACACCAGTCAATTTCTCGACACTGGACCCAGAGGAGATCGTCAAGAACATCCAGGAAGTTGTTGCCTCCTCCGACGTGGCTTTGTCAACGGTACAACAGACTCAAAGTACTTTTATTCTAGAAACTGAAGTTCCACTGCTCATGTCCATTCATGAAAAGTGGCTCTCAGCCCTCCCCTCCTTTCGAACCCCTGCGCCTCTCCTCAGCCTCATGGGGCATCAGAACTCGGACGGGTCAGCTCAACAGCAGCTTGTGTATTTGAGCAAATGTGTATCCATGTTTGCTCTCCAGGAAGCTCCCATGAGTGTGCCCAGCAGGTGCTCTCGGACATAGAGATGCTCAGGGGCCAGCAAGTGCTGTGTCTGGAAGGAGGGCAAAGGGTTCCAGGCCAGGAGGGCAGAGGACACAGGGCTCAGGTAAAGAGGCTCAGCACATCCTGTGAGCACCGGGCCCATCATGGGAGGCAGCCTTGGAGGGTGGCTGCAGCCCCGCTGTGGCACAGAGACTCATAGCAAAGGCCACCAGGAGCCAGGGGAGGAGCAGGAAGGCTCTCCCCCAAGTATAGTGACATTTTATAGCTAACATCTGTCGGACACTGTGGAGTGTGCCAAACCCTGGTGTGGGTGGGGATGATGCTGTGGCCCACGCTAGAGTCCTCGGAAGATAGAGCTTGGGCCATGCCCCTGATGGGGTGTTGGTCCCCCAGACTGAGCCACACCTCAGTTTCCCCTGCAGCAGTAGGAAGAAGAGAAAATGCCATCTGCAGAGGACAGGTCTTATAGTTGAATGAAACCATGAATCCAAAGCATCCTTTGCGATGTGGGGCGGAGTCTTGCAGTAGGCAGACTTACAGACCCTCTCCAAAACCTAGGACTGTGCCCACTAAATCCCCCATGTGAAGAATCCTCTCAGCATAGGGGAGCCAGGTAGGCTCTGGAGTCCAGGCATAAGAGACTAGAGAACAGGGGAAAGGCAAGTGCTGGCCAGCCGGCCTGTGAAAGTTCTGGAATGTCAGCGAATTTGACCTTGACACTGGATAGCAGACACTTTTCACATCTAGAGAGTTCTCTATGAGGAGTTGAGATTTGTGTGTCTTATTTTATTCCAGATTTTTTAAAAGCATGCTCCAGGCCAAGTAAATGTATTTGCAGGATGGCTTTGCCCGCTTCTGACTTAAAGGGGCATCACTAACATCTATCAGGGTGTTTCTCAAACTGAGGTCCATGGAACTTTTGGGGGGAAACCATGGTTCTCACTTACAAGAAACACTCTTTAGGCAAGAGGTGCTTTAAGCCACAGAGTGAGAGTGTCTGGCCAAGAGAGTGGCAGATGGCTTGGAGGGAGAGAGGGCATTGGAGGCAGAGCGGAAGGAATGGCGATGTCCGAGGACAGCCATTAGAGAGGACACCTGTCACAGTCACACATTGACACAGCTCTGCAGATCACTGGAGGCCTGTCTCCGGTGCGTCTTTTTTCTGAAATGACACAATACCTTATATTTCTAGAGAGTTTATCAACTTCTAAGCCTCTTCACTTTTGACACTTCCACCCATCCTGTGGCTTGGTTGGCTGGGGGGACACGCGGGGAGGCCACGCAGACCCAGGGAAACGCTGGTCCCACAAACGCTCAGTTGACTGTACTCGCGTCCATGATCCTTAATGGAGATCCACTGTGTGCCAGGTACATGGACAGGTGTGTAGGACAGAATGACATGAGTTACGGAGTCCCTCCTTTGTCTGCCAGGGAAACTGAGCTCAGGGAGGTTAAGGTCTTCCCACAAGGAGCGGAGCTGGGTTCAAAGTCTACTTCCAGACCAGCGGTCCGAGGGTTTTCCATTCCCCACAGCTTTGTTCTGTTGCCACAGGCAAAATGAGAACTTGAAGCTAGACGGTATTTTAAGGCTAATTTTGTTACACATATATCACCACCCCCGTGGGTTGATAGGATGTGCCTAATTAGCCCTGAATGACAATTAACCCCAAGGGAATTTGGTTTGGGGTCTGCAAGCACATTAAATTCTTACTTAAGAAAAAAAGATCTTAACCTACCACTTGATACAGATTTCCTAGTGCAATAAAAATGAATGATTTTGTTTCGACAGATGGGGGAAAAAAGTGCTTTCTTTTTATAGCACGTTTCTGCACTTTTTCAGTCTGACTACTGTACCGCTGGGTGGACTCTAGCCAACCGGCACTGGCACGTGACCCGGGGGCCTTCAGGGGAGGCGAGGCCACGTGGACACTGGCCCCGGGTGGGGAAAGGGCAGCAGCCTCCCTGCGCAAGCGTCAGAGTGGGAGTGGGGACAGGGTGGTCCCTTGACTCCTCCTCCTCGCCACCTCCAACATCACGCTCCACCTTGAGACCCCCGCCCCACACCCCGATGTGGTGGGATTGCAGCTGAGCCCCTGTTACAATGTACATATGCTCCAAGAAGCTAGGATGTCCTGACAGGGAGAATTTGGGCATATGGTTTCCCTCTGGGAGCGTGTCTCCTCCTCTGTCAGACAGCCCTCCTCGGAGCTCAGGTGGCTTCCCCTGCAGAAAGGGGTGAGGGCTCCTCCTCACCCCTCTGGCTCTCTGAATCCAAGGAGGAGCCAGCAAAGCGACTTGGCTCTGTGGTACGCAACTCTCACACCTGGCCTGGGCCGTACGTGCACCCATCTCTCAATCATGGTGCATTTTATTAGTAAGGTAGAATTCACAGGGTACTTGAATACACTTGATTTCATTTGCATTCAGAAAAGCAATACTTAAGAAAAATATTTTTGAAAGTCACTTGATGGTAGCATCTGCTTTTTCTCTCTTGTTTTAAGGCGTTTTCTGCATTGGATAAAGAGGACACTGGGTTTGTAAAAGCTTCAGATTTTGGACAAGTTCTTAAGGATTTCTGTTACAAACTAACAGACAACCAGTATCATTATTTTCTGAGAAAACTGAAAATTCATCTAACCCCCCTTATAAATTGGAAATATTTTCTCCAGAACTTCAGCTTCTTCTTTGAAGAGGTAAGGAAGTCAGCAGCACACAAGCATCTCTCTTTGAATGTGGGCTGAAAGTAGTTTTTGCAAAATGGTTAATTGATGAAAATCACACCAGATAAATTGGCAGTCACCTCATGTGATTAGTTAATTCCAAATGAAAATTCAGTATAAATTCTACATAGAATGTGGGAAGGTAAATATGTATATTTTATTGAAAACTCTTTTCTTTTCTTAGGAGTTTGGGAGCTTGCTTTTATCTGGTTGGGTTTCAGAATTCTTGAGAACCTTAGATCCCTAAAGATAATCTGGTGTCCAAAGAGGAGAAGTCCGCAGTATGTTAGGCCCTGAGCTGGAAATGAGGGAACTAGGACCCACTTGGGAGACATCTGTTGAGGACCCACCATATGTTGGGCCCTGGGACATGTACCAGCCAAGTCAGAAGTGGAGGAAACATGGAAGCAGTGGGCTTTAACAGAAGCATGCTCAGCACAGGAAAGATTGCTGGGGAAGTCAGGGAGGGCTTCCTGGAAGAGGGTGTGTGGCTGACTAAGGACTCTTGCTCCTCCCTGGGACTGCATTTCTGACTGCACAAATTGTTTAATCTGTGGCTGTTTCTTGATCTCTAAATGTGAATGGACCAACATCATTAGCAATAATCACAATCTAGTTTCAGCCAACACAGATTTCTTTGATCGCCATTCTGTACTGGATGTCAACACACAAGTGCCACCACGGTCCCTGCCTACCCAGACCGGGGGATGAAAATAAACATGGGAACAATCCAAAACTAATGCAGCAGTCAAATCACAGCAGGCCTATCCTCCAGCACATTGTAGTGTCCCCTTGGACACTACAATGTCCACTTAATGTCATTTCCAGCTGCACACTTTTGTGTGTGTTGAACACCTAAGTACATAAAGCCTTGATCACTGATCTAGGATAAGTTCTGGAAAAGTAGATGACTAGAGCAAAGAGCATGAACATGCTCAAGGTGTGAGGTTCATTAGAGTACGAATAACGATGGGAAATGCTGTGTAAGAGTGCCTTCCGAGGACCACTCTTCCTGGTGCTTTACGGATGTTAACCCGTTTCCTTTGAGGCGCTACCCGGTGTGTGCTGTTAATATCCCTTTTTGTAGCTGGGGACCCTGTGGTTTGGGCACAGTCACCCCGACAGGGGGCGGTAGAGCTGCTCAGGGAGCAAGCTGGCCACTCCCGACTCCAGCCAGCCCCCTCAGTGCGCCGTCTCCTGTGGGGGCTCTGACTTCTTTCTTCTTTGCTATTTAGACAGGCATTCCTAACCAATAGAGTCTTGTTTTATTTTTTGTTTACTATCTTGTGTTCGAGTCTTGTTTTTTTGTTTGTTTGTTTGTTTTGTTTACTATCTTGTGTTCGAGATGTTTCCATGTTATTCCACTGGCTTCCGTTCATGCCCTTACCCGGCTGCTATAAAATCAGCCCAAGAAATGAATGTATTCTGTCAGGTGGACACGCCCCGTTCAGTTCTCCCCTCCTGCTAATGGCCGCGGAGGTTCGCAGTCCTCTCCAGGACAAGCCACGCACCAGTCAGCCCTCTGTGTCTGTCTCCTTGTGATTCTTGGGAGTTACCCGGCGTGGGATTGGGTCAGGAGTGAGGATTTTACAGGGACCGTCTCTGTGGCTTTACCAATCCTGCCAGCCTCTGTGGCTTTACTGCTCTCGCCAGCCTCGCGTGAGAGTTCCCAACGCGCCAGCGCCCCGGCAATCCGTGCTATTGTCAGACGTCTTCGTGTCTGCCCTTCTGAGTATTAGGAAGGCTGGACATTTTGTTGTGATGAGACATTCAGGTTTGGTTGTCTGTGAAAGGGTTTCCAGTCCTTTGTTGAGGGTGGCAAATACCTCCTTCTGGCCCATGACTTGTCTTTTCTCTCTGTTTACGGTGACCCTCACTGTTTTCAATGATTATACTCCTTCTCCTGACTTAAGAAGAAATACATATGCATTTGGAACAAACAGGAAAGCGTAAAAAAGCAGGCAGGGCCCTAAACCCCAGTGTGATGTTGTGTTGGCAGAGAACAGCCCCGCTGTGCACGTGCCAGTGCATGTGCCGGTCCCCCCAGGGGACCCCAGCGGGGTGTGGGATCCGGGGGGACATGGACGGGCTCTGGAAGTCAGGCTCCCATATGGCCTCCTCCCCCAGCGGTGGACACCAGGCAGCTTCAGCTCCAGAGCTGGCCTCCTTTCAGTGCGCCACACTGCCTTGGACATCTTTTTTTCTCCCTTTTTAATGCATTTCTCCCCAATTCTTTTATTGCGGCAAAATACTCTTAATATAAAGTCTACCATCTTAAGTCATTTTTAAGTGCACAATTCAGGGGTGTTAGGATCCATTCGCTCCGCTATGTGACCACCAACAGCATCCTCCTCCATCCTGCAAAACAAACTGTAGGCGCTAACTCACCCCGTAACCCCTGCGCCCCAGCCCCTGGCGACCACTGTTCTACTTCCTGTGATTTTGACTGCTCGTGTACGTGAAAGCACACAGTGTTTCTCTTTCTGTGGCTGGTTTACTTCACTCAGCCTCATGCCCTCAAGGTTCAAGCGTGTTGTAGCACGTGTCTGAATTTCCTTCCCTTCTAAGTCTGAATACCATTTCATGGTGGGGTCCACCATGTTTTGCTTCTCCATTCATCTGTCACTGGATCCTGGCTTTGCTTCCTCATTCCAGCTGTTATGTATAACACTGCGGTGGACACAGGTGTGCAAACGTAGTATATTCTTTTACACATTGGAGAGAACACTGGCTATGTAAACAATGGATCTTGCTTTTTTCTCCTTCATATTAAATCGCACCATGTCACTGAAAGGTCTTCCAAATGTGGGTTCCAAGGTCTATGTAGCTTTCTATCAGTTCCCTGATTTTTAAGTGTTTAGACTTTTATCCAGCTTTTGCCATTACAAGTTACTCTGCCGTGAACACTCCATGTGTACAGCCATTGCTGCATTTTGGATTCTTTCCTAAAGAAAAGAATCCAAAGAAATAAAATAACTGAAGTCAAGAGATAGGAAGGAATGATACTTTCACTGATCTTGAAAAGAGTCCCGTATTTTTTAAAATAATTTTTTTTCTATTGGGTTGAATCATATGAAACCATTTTTGGAGCCAGAAATGACTGAACACTGATAGTTTCCTGTGGTTTAAGCTAATATTTGTAGAAGTTGCTTATGTCAATTTTACTTGATTTGGAATATCCTAGTAATTTTGAAGGAGAGAATTAAAGTCATCCCCAGGGTATATTTACTTCTGATCCTGTTTTTAAGACGGGAATCTTTGGGGTTGGGATCAAGGACAGGGCGTGTATGCCACTGATTTGGGGGTTGCTAGAGATTTTCTCAAGTCTTAAAAGACTCTTAAACAATCATTTTATATTTGTATCAAAGTCGTATATCCCCCACGGAGAGGAAATTGAACAATGACAAAAGCATTAAAAGGAGAGATCCTTAGATCAACTCTTCGCAGCCCAGCTCTGCCCCTCGGAGAGTGGCCACTGTAACTTGTTACCGTCGTATACTTTCTTTTTAAAAACATTTTTACTTAAATTCAATTAATTAACATATAGTGTATTATTAGTTTCGGAGGTAGAGGTTAGTGATTCATCGATTATATACAACACTCAGTGCTCCTGACGTCACGTGCCCTCCTCAATGCCCGCCCCCCAGTTACCCCGTCCCCCACCCCGCTCCCCTCCAGCAGCCCTCAGTTTGTTTCCTATGATTGAGTCTCTTGTGGTTTGTCTCCCTCTCTGATTTTGTCTTATTTTATTTTTTCCCTCCCTCCCTGTAGGATCCTCTGTTTTATTTCTTAAATTCCACATATGAGTGAGATCATGTGATGATTGCTTTTCTTCAATTAACTTATTTCGCTTAGCGTGATGCCCTCTAGTTCCATCCACATCGTTGCCAATGGCAAGATTTCATCCTTTCTGATGGCTGAGAGGTGGTACTCCATTGTATACATACATACACGACATCTTCTGTACCCCTTCATCTGTCGGTGGACTCTTCCCACAGTCTGGCTCTTCCCACAGTCTGGCTACTGTGGACACTGCTGCTCTAAACACTGGGGTGCAGGTGCCCCTTCAGATCACTACCTTTGTATCTTCGGGGTAGGTATCTAGTTTCTAGTAGTGCCTTTGCTGGGCTGTAGGGTAGCTCTATGTTGAACTTTTGGAGGAGCCTCCATGCTATTTTCCAGAGTGGCTGCTTCCTCTTAGCTCCTGGTCACCCTTCGATTTCCTAGACAAGCCTGGGCGTTGTTCGCAGACTGTGGGTAGGAGGGGCGAGGTCTCGCTCTCTCACCCTGCCTCCCCTCCAGGACCCCCCCGACCACCGCAGGGTCTGTCCTGCTCTTCACTTCCGGTGCTGAACCTGGCATCTTCCTCTTCATTGATTTTTCTCTAGAACGCGGATTGCCTTTGATGTGTGCCATCCCACGTGTGGATTCGCCCACTCCATCCAATAGCGTTTCCCGTGGGCCAGCACTGACCTGGTGCTGGGTCAGCAGGGAACCGAACTGACATGGGCCCTGCCTTCCAGGCGCTTGCATTCTGGGGCGGGGGGGGGGGTGTGTGTGCAGGGGGCAAGAGATGAGAAGCGTATCCTATGTCAGATGCCAGTACATGCTGCCGAGAGAAATAAAGCCAGGACAGAAGGAGGGCATATCTGGAAAGGCTGGACCAAGAGCCAGAGGCGGTGAGAGAGGGAGCAGGTGACCTCTAGGGGATGGTGTCAGGGGGCACAGCTAGTCCAAGGCCTCAGCAGGAGGGTGTCCCATCAGCTCGAGGTGTGGCTGCCCTGGGCCTGAGAGAAGGAAATGCCATCAGGGCGGGCTGGGGCAGGCGACCTTGTCGCTTGGGGACATGGTAAAGATTGTATTGCCTTTGACTCTGAGTAACAGACAGAAGCAAGGGCTTGGAGGAGCGTCAGACCTGACTTACACGTTAGAAGAGTCACCGTAGCAGCCATATGGAGAAGGGACCGTGGGGGCAGGGGCCAGAGCAGGGAGGCAGCTCCTGCTGGCGTGGCTCCATTCTAGATACATCTGGAAAGTGGACAGATGGGCTTTACTGATCCACTACGCGAGGGAATGAGAGTCGGGAACGGCCCCAGCTTTGTGTCTTCTAGAGGGAGGAAAGAGGGAGGAGGGGGTCGTACTGGGACAACGTCGTGCTCACGGATGGGGCCAGTCTCCTGGCGCTGGCGCTGCAGGTGCCTCCAGTGTTCGGCCTTCTCACACGGCTGGCATGCCTCTGGTGAGCCCTTCCATGTAGGAGCCAAACCCTTCTAGTGGCTTAGTGCCTGACCGCCTGGGGTCCTCACCGCAGCCCAGAGGCCAGGGGCCAGCCCGCCCGCCAGCCGAGGAGGCAGCGCTCCGGCCTCAGCATGGTCATGCCATCCACCCTCAAGGGTCATCGTGAGCACCTCTGCCTGCTCTAGAACTACCCGACGGAGGGCAGAGCTTCCAATGTCGCCCGCCTGCTTCCCTCGCACCTCCTGACTTCCTTCACAGGGTCTCCTTCACCCCTGGAAGCACTTTTCTTGGGGTGAGGTTTTCGGATTAATTGCAACGTGAGTGATAAGAGGAAAGATGCTTAGGTACAGCAGTGAGCACACTGGGCCGGAAGGGGCTGGGACCGGGGACATTCATGGCACCGCCGGAGCCACCTTCTGGCTCTCCTCCTGCTCCTCCTGGCTTGATGAAGAAGCTTCTACTTGGCTATAGGTATGCTGGCCCGGAGGACAGGCATCACGGGCTTTTAAGCTGAAGGCATGGAGGCACAGGGTGTGGGGCCACAATGTGGGGCACCCAGGGGCCACTGGAGTCAGGACAGGCCACATGGGGGTTTGCCTTCTTCCTGTCTCTCTGTGGATGACTGGGGAGGCATGGCAGGGGCAGACCCCCACCCCTGACCTGTGTTCATGGCTCCAGAGTTCAGTCCCTTTGAGATCGCTGAGACTTCTGAGCAAGGACGAGAGTCAGCTTGGTTGAAGTGGCTAGAACGGGCAAGAGAGTGCAGCGGAGTCGAGCCCGTCTTTATTGCGATGATTTCTGAAGTTTAATTCTGGGCTGGTGTTTTTAATAGAAGGGAAAGAAGTAACAAAATGGTGATAGTTGATGCATCCCACCCCCCCCCCCCAAGCGCGTTAAATATGGGACCAGTCACCCTTTCCCTCTAGGGGACACACAGGAGGCAAGTAATTAAGAGGAGATCACCAAAATGTGATTAAGACAGCCGGCACCACTCCCTGCAAAGCGGGTTCACTGTGAATAATCCCTCCCCAAACCCAATCCGTTCTTGGAAAAGGAACAACTGGAATTGTAGTTAACACGTTCCGTAAGGCCTGGAGTAGATTGAAAGTAGGCAGAGAGTAGAGATGACAATTTTACACCTACTCACAATCCGTTTCTTCTGTCGGATACCCTGCTCAATCTGTCCTCCAAAACTTGTATTGATCTCCCGTCTCATATGCCTGTCACACATGACATGTGAAAATCACGTGAGCACGTCTCAGAACAGATGCTGCCTTCACTGCGAAGCCTGGGATGCGGCGCGGGGTCCCCTCCTTGCTCCTGCGGCTGCTTCAAAGAAGCAAGGCTCAGAGTACAGGTCAGGGGCCTGGGGCCAGGGCCGGTCAACACCCCTGGACCAAGCTCGGGCCCCGGGGTGCCACACCATTCTCATGCCCCACACTTGGCTTTGAGAGCCACGCTTGGGATTTCCTGTGGGCTCAGAGGCTGGCGAGCTGGGCAAGAAAGGGGACCCGTCAGCAAGGTGTCTCCTCGCTCCTGCCAGATGAGCAACACAAACCTGGGCGGCATCAAAGGCGGGGAACGGAGCATGGAAACCAAAATCCTACCCAGTGGCTTAGCGAAAAAGAAGACAAAGGACAGTTTCTGAGTGACAGCGTTCGTACCTTTCCCACAAGACGCCCCCAAACCAGGTGAAAACATTACCTGAATTTCCCTCCTCAGCAAACACCTCTTTTTCATTTCTGGGAAAAACAGTTTACATTCAAAATGCTGTGTGCAAAATAGAGCGGATCACCTTGATTTTTGAGAATCGTTCCTGCTTAACATTTCTTTTAAGTCTGAAAGTGCACTTTCAGTATCTTCCGTGAATATAAAAATACCACTCAGAGCAGAAATAGAATTTTTAAAAGACATACTAGAAACCCATACAAAATCTCTCTACTTTATTACCATGGAAATAATGGAATTTTTTTAACAAAACGCATACTTATTTAAGGCAGAGTAATTATTTTGTCACATCGTAGTGCACAGAGAGCCAATGAGCTCTTCCCTTACTTTGTGTTTATAATATATGGTCCTTAAAGTCATGCAGTGAGATGTTAAATAATCAGAAGACGGGTGTTTCCGGGGGAGAATTTAAGACTGTAGTTTTTAACTGCAGAAGGAACCGTAAAGCACATCAGAATGTTTGTCCTCTTTCATGAATGTTGTATTTATATCAGTTCCCAACAGTGTTACTTCGATTCATCTTCCTTTTTATTGTAAATATAATGGTGTCCATGTATTTTTAATGAGTGGATAAAAAATGGGGGCATTCCCTTTTCAGGAAAGAGCTCTAAGATTGTTAGGGATGAGTTAGGTAAATTATTAAGATTATTATTTCTGGGGGCGCCTGGGTGGCTCAGTGGGTTAAAGCCTCTGCCTTCGGCTCAGGTCATGATCCCAGGGTCCTGGGATCGAGCCCCGCATCGGGCTCTCTGCTCAGCAGGGAGCCTGCTTCCTCCTCTCTCTCTGCCTGCCTCTCTCCCTACTTGTGATCTCTGTCAAATAAATAAATAAAATCTTTAAAAAAAAAAAAAAAGATTATTATTTCTGTTACTTACTCCTGCTCCTGATGGCAAGAAAGGCTAAGTCCTCTCGATATTATTTCAGGGATTTTTAAATGTTTCCTCTAAATTTCACTCGCTCTCCACTTGCTAACCAACATTTACTAGTTGTCTTAGAGGCATGGCAGGTTGTGAAGGAGCAGCTCAGGCCAATTTGAACACCGGGGGTGGCCTTGGTGATTGGCCAGAGGGAGGGCCTGTTGGCCTCACCGTGCCTCAGCTGAAGGAAGAGGAATGTTATCACACATAACCTTGAATATCAGTAGCACCTCATAGGAACCAGGCAGACCACACCCACCCACCTCCCCTCTCTGGGCCTTTGATTTTGGGCTGGCTCCCCTACCGGTGGAGACCACTGGTACCTTGGCACAAGCAAGTGCCTCTTTCTTCTGAACATTGGCATCTGCACCAGTCCTAGTGCTGACCTGGTATTTGCACTAATACAGACAGCCCACTTAAAGTCAACTGTAGTGATAAAAGCCACAGACCAAAAATAACATTGTCCCAGGAGATGAAGAATTAGGTGTACAACCTGCTAAGCTTGATTACCATTTAGCATATGCAGAGTCACTCTTTCAAGGTTAAAAACTCCCAGATCTGCATCTATTACAGTTCCTCCCCTGACACATCCTGGGCAGCACCTGAGTCTGGAGGCTCCTTGGGGGAACCAGGGGCTGGGTGCCTTCTGTCCTAGCAGCTGCCAGGTAGGACACCGCTGGAAGCAGGACAGGCATGGCCCCCAAAGGGAGCATGGCCTGGTTTCTGATGCCACTGGCAGAAATGTGAAGGGGGCCATGCCAGACTGGCTTCCACCTGGTGGGCGGTGGGGGGGGTCACATTGCCCCTCCTTCTCCATCTGAGGGACCCCTTTTCAAACAACTGTTTCAGGCAGACCATAAAGTGATCGTGTCCAGTCAGTGAGGTTTGGAAGAAATCACAATTCTGAATTTCTAGTAAAGTAGTTACTATGAATTTGAGTGAATTGATTTTTCTCAAACCCAAACATCCTGGGCTCCTGGGGGGCAGGGCTGGGTGTGGTCCACCTCCCTGTCCCAGCTCCTCCGATGCTCCAGCCTGGGTCTGTCCCTCGGCCTGGTGTTCTCAAAAGCACTTCCACAAGCATGTCCTCTCCAATCTGAGTTGGCCTCCTTTCCTGATGCCCAGTCCCAGGGGGACGCTACCTAGATGTTCCAAGTAAATGGACTGTGGCCCGGCCAGTGCAGGCAGGCCCCTCCAGAGTCTATTTGTCCCTCCAGAGTCACGACAGACTAATTTAATTGCTGTTTTGGCATCAATTAAGACCCGAGTTGAACATTGATTTTACAAGGTCATGACCATAACAGGAAGCCTGGAGTCCACCCAGTAAGTCATTGTCCCAAATATGTCTTGCAGAGAAAATCCAAAATACAGATGGTGCTCATATCTTGGCTATTGTCCTATGCCTAGGTGTCTAACTTGTATGTGAGCTCTCCATGTTCTGGCTTTAGATGCCCCATTCCATTGAAAGAATCTTAACTTGCCACGTTCAAGAAATGTGGATAAGAATGTGTGCCAGGTGCTGGGCCCACCCCAGGGTTGGGGGAGGTGGGCTGGGCAGGCCGTACAGACATACAGCTCCCTGGGAGTACCTCCTACTCCGGCAGAAATGTCTGTGACCACTGGCATGCAATCCAGAATGTTCCATCTCTTGCCTTTTAATGAGGCCTGAATTTGGATGGTCTATTCTGAGAGATTAAGATGAAGGAGCAAGTCCCACATACCCCCAGCCCCTCCTCCCACCCCCCTTGATGGTGCACACACTGGAGCCAGGCGCTGCTCTAAACCCCTACGTACATTAACTCGGCCAACCTCCTAACAGCCTTTGAAGGTGTGGGTTCTACATAATCCATATTTTGTGGTTGAGCAAACAGAGGTCCAGCCCCAGCAGGCCGGCGCTCTCGGAGGCCTACGTGGTGGCTGGGAGCCATCCTCACGTCTGCTCCGTGGGGCTGTTACTTGGATTAAGTGTGTCAGTGCAGAAAGAGCTTTGTATTGTCCCAAACAGAGCAAACCCGAAATGTTTGAGTTCTTTATTTATTTTTTTGATCCTCTCTTACTTCAGTGAGCGTGTGTTTGATGTTTAATGTTTAGTAATGATGTGATTATATGGTGTGGAATTTATTTGAGTGGAAGAATTTATTTTAATAGTTTCATAAATGACTTCAGCCATGAGTTTATTGAATCATTAAAGGGTCGAAGGGGTGGCTCAAATGTTTGCTTTATTTCTCCGCGTTTTATGGCAATTTCACGCTACCGAAGGGTTTGTGAATTGGGCATTTGCAAAAGCATCCGGACAGATCCTTCGTGAGCTGTGTGATGGAAGTGAGCTTGGAACCAGAGGAAGAGGAGAATTGTTCTGCATCATCAGGGCCAAGAGGAGTGCAGGCAGTTTTGATGAGCTCGCGCCAAGTCTGGGTGTCGGGAGATGGGGTTTCCTGGGCGTGGGGACCCTGTGTGCGGGGACCCTGTGTGCGGGGACCCAGGAGGGGAAAACCTCTCCCTGTGGGCATGACTGCATGGCTTGGGTGGGAATGAGGCCAGTTGAGGGAGGGCCCCGGGAGGCAGGCCCAGGGCAGCCCTCCCCACTGCTTGCTTCCTCAGCCGTCTCCAAAAGCTTCTGCTCCTCCAGGGCGGGAGACCTGTCTGCCATCCCCTGCTCTGTTCCTGGGGTCTGAGTCAGTGCCTGATACACAGTAGGTAGACCCTCATCACATGTATGAGTCGTCACCTCCCTATTATGGGTAGGGGCTTGGATTCTCACACATGGAGTAGGGGACTGGAGTCGGGATAAGGTGGGAAGAGCATAGCTTTGCCATCAGTCCGTCTTAAGCGCTATCGTCAGTTTGCAGGAGAGTAGCCTGGGGACCAACTTCAGCTGCGTCCTGACCTCTCAAAGCCCAGCTCTGCAGACTAAGAGCTCATCTTGATTGTACCTTTCCATGGGAAGGATCTTTGGACGGACCCTTGTGCATTGCCCAGAAAGAATTCTTGCACGGAGAGACCTCAGGTCCAGACCGTGGTCACGCCCCCGGGAAACCTGGATTCTGCCTGGAATTCTAGCATCACTCCCCGACTTCTGCAAACAGCGCACTGGGCTATCGGCACCAATCCGCTCATGGCACAGTTCTTGGGACCCCCTAATAGACACGAATGCACTGTCGGAGGATGTGCGGGGGGGGCTCTCGATCGGGTGGTGAGGGTCTGTACCCTTGCGCTGGCACACAGAGCTTCTCCTTTATTTTTGTCTGGATTTTTTATGTCCTATCCTTTTTGGTTTTTGGTTTTTTGACAGGCAGTTTTGCTGCTGTTGTTATTTTTAACATTCATTTATTCACTGTAAATACAAATGGAGATACAGTACAATTAATTTCTTTGCTAATCAAAATATTTGATCAAATGAAGCAATTTTTCAATTCTTAGAAGTAATTATCATGTTCTTGAAAAGGAAGTGGAGGAGCTCTTTACTGAGTATTTCTAATTAGGAGTTTTGCTACCTGCTGTGTTCTTACTCTGTGTGAAGTTTTAGGATTTCTTTTTTCTCCTGTAAGGAATGATAGAAAAAGTATATAATTTTTCCCCAAGTATTCAGAACAAAACTTAGTAGAAGAATCATGTGATCTGATTAACTAATTTTAACCTTCATAATAGTTACATGAATATACCTATGTGTTTCTAATCTGACAGCTGAAATGGACTCGCCAGACCATGCTGGCTGGCCTTTCCCTCCCGGCCACATGACTGCCACCTTGGCCACCCACACGAGGAGGGTCACAAAGTTCCCAAGCAAAATGCCCACCGTCAGTGAACACCAACAGCCAGAAAACCATCGGCACCAAACAGCTTCCTTCTTTTCTCTGTACTTCGAGCTCACCCCTTTTTCTCTCTTGCTAACTAGACATTCAGAACTGTATTAGTCAGTTACGCCAGGTAACAAACAACCGCAAAACCTCCATGACAATGAGCACATATTCCATTTTTGCATCTGTACGGCGGCTGATCCAGGGTGGCCCAGCTCAGGGGACCTGACTGGGACATCTCTGCTGTGTTCTCACCTCCTGCTCAAACCAGAGCTGTGCCCAGGTCCTGTTCTCAAGGCCCCACCCCGCCGCCACACACAGGAGGGTTTGCCCCCTCATGCAAGAACTTTTTATATTCTTTGTTCCTGTTACACTTGCTAACCTTTCCTTGCCCAAAGCAAGTCACACAGCTGAATCCAAAGCCATATTCCCAGCTTCTTCAGTCCGAGGAACCCCAGAGTCACACGGCAAAGGATATGGTCACAGGGCGAATGGAAGCGATCAGGCCTTGAATGCAGTATTCCACAGAAAACAATGGACATGTACCTCCGTTTCCTACCCGACTGGATTATTTGACACTTCAATCCGCCTCTTCCCTATTGTGTTCTCTCTTCCCGTTATCTAGAAAAGTTGTTTGGGATATGACTCAGTGGCAAATTGATTTCATAAGTCAGCCATGATCGTGGCTGAACAGAACTTGACAGGATGCTAGAAGCCTCTTTTCTGGAATCATTCCCTTTTCCAGCTGTTGGAAGAAGAGTACGATGGCATGTGAGCTAACAACCTCCCAGGTTCAGTGAATCCTTCCGGAGCACACCCTGCCTGCAGCTGGCTCTTGTGGCCAGTATAACCCTCTCCTCGGGGCCTCCTCCCTCCCTCGCTCCCCTTGGTTTGGTCAGATGTGGGTTAGGTCTGCGAGCTTCTCACTTGGAGCTTCCCCCACCACCTTTGTCTCAAACAGGTCGGTACGGTGCCTTCCTGAAATGGATGGTGTGGTCCCTGATTATGCCTGCCTTCTGGACGATTCTTACAGGGCAGTTCTCTTGCACTGCTGTGGCTATCACTGCTTTACAGATGGAGGACCTACACCCAGAGAAACGAAGCAACTTGCTTGAAGGCACCAGCCCCAGGGCTGTGGCTCAGCCGTGCTGAATTGGAGCCTGGGGCAGCTGGTCAGGAGATCAGGACTCTGTGGAGTGCCCACAGTGTCGCTGGGCTCCTGCCCAGGCTCGTGGATCTCAGACCTGGCTTCCACCTCCCTGGCAGGTGGCTTAACCAGAATGCCTCCGTGATGCCGCACGGTAGAAACAGTATTAACCAGGAGCCGGAATGCAAACCCGGGTCTGTCAGACTCAGGCAGAAATGTCTGGAATCACAGCCCCCAGGAGCAGAAGCAGCAAGAATGGCTGCCCACATGTGCCAGGTGTGGGGCCAAGCATGCACGTGTTGTTTTGTTGAAATCGCAGGCCCATCTTTTGAGATGGTTTTTTTTATCCCTGCTTTATCCCTGGGAGGAAAATGAGGCAGAGACGGGTGTTTTGTCCTGCTCAAGGTCACAAGAAAAAGGCCGAGCTCAACTCCCATTTGGCTCCGGCTAACCCCAAAGCCCTCAGTTGATGGGAGACTGTCCTCGCCCTCCAGGCCCAACGCCCTAGGCCTGACCAGTGTGGCCCCCGTGCCCTGCGCTCCCTCTAGTGTGGTGAACCTGGATTAATGGGGCCACTGCCTCGAGCTGTGGTCCAGCCTGAGCCAGGCAGGTGGACCCCTTCTTCTTGTGCTGGTGTGAGGCACCAGAGATGGCAGGTCTGGCCTGACCAGGGATGATGGGACATGGTATGGGGATCCCAGCACTGGGCCTGCAGGGCTCTCCCTGGCTCTCAAGCTGCGTGCGCTGGGAGAAACCCCAGTCAGAGCCACAGACAGCGTCAAAGACCTCGGGCGCAAGAGGGAGAGGAGCCCTGGAGCTGGGCGGAAGGCACGTGCTCCAGATGAGTTCCGCACAGGCCCGTGCTCGCCACTGTCTGACCACTCCCTACCCTAGACCTCCTCCCTCTAACCACCCCCCACCCAAGCTGCCTCCATCTGACCACACCCCACCCAGGCCGCCTCCCTCTGACCTCCACCCAGACCACCTCCCTCTGACCCCTACCCACAAAGAGCAGCCTCTTGGGTGATTCCTTGCAACGGCAGGACTTAGAACCACAAGTGTACATTGCTTGCTTTTTACTAAACTCGGACTTGCTTTTTACTAAATGAGATCTATGGACACGTTTGAAGCTGAAGAGCACTCTGTGCTACCCATAGGCTCTGTGATGATTATATACTTCCCATATTGGGACATGGTTTCTTTTACATATTTTGCCAACATTATAAAATCACAAAGGGGACGAGGAATTTTCTTCTTGGCCGGGGTGGTCCGCGTTTCCCTGCAACATCAGGAGGGACAGTTGTTTTGGTAAAACCAGGCTCCATGGATGCCCTTGAGTAGATGAGAGAAAATTCCTTCAAAACAGAAATTCTCCAGCCGGGTCAGACCTATGGTGTATAAGATTCCACTTCTTTTTGTGTGTTTGTTTTAAGTACCCAGGACAGCCCAGTGTGTATACAGGTGTTAGATGAGAGCGTGCAGGCCCCAAGGCCCCCGTTCCAGACAATGGTGTGGACGAAGGTGGGTGCACGACGTGGTTCTCCACGTCCCCGCTGTCATTCCGATCCCGAAGGTGCCTTTTATGGAAAGCCTAGTTAGTAGCGGAAAGTGACATTTACATCGGAAGATAGTGGTGTCCTTTCTGATTAGGAGAAACATTCCTTCTAGTTATAGAAAAAGCACCATTTCCCCCCATTCAGATATAATGATCACGTGAGAAGTGCCAGGGACACAAAAGCGCCAGACCAAGAGCCATCTGTTCTTCGCTGGCGTCTTTAGTCACTTGGAGCGAGGCTGGCGGTGGCTGAGCGGCTTTGTTCAAAAGCAGGATGAGAACCAGAACGGGGGCACCTGACAGATTCCGCCCCTGTGTGCCCCGATGGAAGAACCAGGAGGCTCTGCCCTTGCCAGGCCAGGGAGGCGGGGAGTGCTCTGGGCGGCGTGGTGTGAAGTGGGAGCAGCCTGTCCGCAGGGCTCAGGTCACCGAGGGGATGGCTGTGGTGGCTCAGGGAGCAGCAAGAGCTGCGATCTCTGTTTATTCTTTGTAGCGTTTTTGTCGTTTCTAAGTTTTCTGCAGTGAAAACACAGTAATTACTTTTGCAGGAGGCCAAAGACGATTTCTAACTGGCAGCAAAACCCCCTTCGTGAGAAGATTCGGTTACCCGCACTCTGGTGTGCCTGAACAGGAAATTGTGTCACCTCTTTTCTCATTGGCAAGTGCCCGTGTGTGTGTGTGACCCCTGGCCTCCCACCCTCCTGACCTGGGAGAGGATGCGGCCACCTCGGGCTGCAGCTCAGGGCCCGTGGGAAGAGCTGACTTGGCAGGCCGGAGGCCTTGAACATGGCCTTGAGTATGGCCTCAGGCTCTGGGTTTTCAGCTGACTTACACCGGCACTTCCTTGGCCTCCCAGCTCAGTTGTCCTCTCCTCGGGGAGACCCGTTGTGTCCATGGCATGGTGTCCCCTTCTGAGAGCACGCAACCTGCTTAGAATCTGCTCTCAGGTGAGCTTGGCCCTGGTCTCTCTCTTCCTTCCAGAGACTCCCCCTGGGTAGAGACCTTATTAAGGATTACTTCGTACCTCTGCCTCCCCAGTATTAAGACGAGCGCCTGGCACATACCAGACATCCCACGAGTGTTCGTGAAAGACTCAGGACAGTACTCATGGCTGTGCACTGAGCATTCATTCTCTGCAAGGGCAGCGCACGTGTCATGTGTGCCCAGCACAGGTGCCCCCCGCCCCTCGGGGCTCTGGGAGTTAGATAATAGCAGGGGTCCGACTCGCGGCCCAGGCTGTCCCACTGAGCAGGATTCCCTACCAGGCTGTCCTCAGCATCACTCACCAGACTGTCCCAAGCCCCGGAGCTCAGGACCCCTGACCCTCCCAGCTTGGGAGCTCCAGTGACCCTCCTGACTTTGCTGCCCTTCTCTCTCCACCCAGAGAACAAGCATTAATACTTGCGTGTATGTGCACACATGTGTGTATCACAATCATTTGGACCGTTTTTTGGATCCTTTTCCACTTAGTACATCACAAAAATTTTATTATATTATTAAATTATTCCTTGAAAGATTCTATATAACTACACTGTAATCCATCCTATAGAACTATCAAATCTTGGGGCACATGGGTGGCTCAGTCTGTTAAATGCCTGACTCTTGATTTCGGCTCAGATCATGATCTCAGGGTCATGAGACCAAGTCCCACATTGGGCTCCTCGCTCAGCAAGGCATCTGCTCGCGATTCTTCCTCCCTCTCCCTCTGCTCCTCCCCCAAATGGTCCTTGCACGCTGTCTCTCAAGTACATACATAAAATCTTTAAAAAAGAAATAACATATCATATTTAACTGTTTCCCTACTATCAGGCATCCAAACTGTTGCCAATTTTGTAAAATCTTGTTAATTTTGTAAATAATTCTGTAATGATTATAGTTCCATGAGCTCACCTTGTGTATTTCCCAAGGTACTGGAAGGACTGTCTCCCTTGGCCAAGGTGGAAACCCAGGAGGACCGTGGTTTAAAGTGGATGGGTCAGGAGAGAAGAAAAAATTTTCCTTTCTGAAACTTGGATGTTCTTTCTTGCTTACAAGGTCACTCTGAGCCAAAGCTGTCTTGGAGTCAACCACACCGTTCAATACGTCTTTAGTGGTATCATGGCTCGGCCACAGTTAGAGGCCTATTTCTCATCCACTAACAATCTAAGCAGGTGGCCACTGATGTCCTTGCATGTTTCTAGACCAAGCTACACTCTTCTGATTGTATCCAGTTCATAGTGTCACTATCGGGCAGGTCAAAAACTTCATTGCTAGCCTTTCCCAAGAATTTCGTGGCAATTCTCCTATATTTATTGTCCCTATCAACTTTAGTGTCTATATGTGTGATGATTCTCCCAAATATCCACTGAGATTTTTATTAAGATTTTATTAACTTTATTTATAATTTGAGATCTTTTGAAATGGCATCTTCCTATCTGGGATCACAGTACACGTCCATTTGTACTCCAACCTGCTCTGACAGCCCCTCCATAGAATGTGCACAGCCGTCTCTGTGTGGGTCTTGTGCTTTCATATGAAACTTAGCCCAGAGCATTCAAGAGCTTGTTACCAATGTAAATGTGGGTCGGTTTCATGATACAATTTCTAACGAGTTATCATTATTGCCCCCAAAATGGTATTGCTGTTTCATATTTTTGGCTTTATTCCAGCCCCTTTCCTCACTGTCTGGAGATTTTCTTGTTGTACCATCACATCCACAAATAACAGTGAATCTCGTTGTCAACATTCATTCGGTTTATTTCATCTTCTTGTCTTATTTCGAAAGCCAGAGCCTCTAAAAATATGAATAGTAGAACTGACAGTCTAGCGTGCCTATCTTGTTTTGGACTTCAGTGCTTTAATATGTTACTCATTTACTATGTTTGAAGACGATGTCTGGCTAATACTCTCAATTAGGGAGAGAGTATTACACACAGGATCTTCATTTTATCTCTGTGTGGTGCAGAAATGGCTACACTGTTTCTAACAGGATTAGTTGCTGGATTTTGTTAAATGCCTTTTGCCATCTGTCGATCTGTGACCTCATATAAGGAATTGAAAGGTCTGCTAATTCTTGGAGGATTCTTATAGTTGGGATAAACCCTAGTTGATTTGTGATTTAAAAATAATGGGGCTAAGTATTCCTAATGGTCTTTTTAAAAATGTTTTAATGTCTTCATGTTAGTGCTTGTAAACTAGGTGAGCTTATATTTTTTGTTTCAAGTGTTTATAATATGTTGGTGTTAGGGAAATATATATAATGAGTTGGGACACCGTATATTCCTTTCTGTGTTCTAGAATTATTTGACTACTGTAAAAATTATTTATAGCTTAAAAGTGAGATACAGTTTGCCCTTAAAATCAGCTAGGTTTGGCACCTTTTTAATAATAGATGATAGATCTTTTAATAGCGTTTTCAGTTTCTTTTATGGTTACTTGTCTATTCAGGCCTTTCTAATACACAAGTTAAATTTAGTAATGTCTCTTTTGCTTAAAAATGATCCAGTTTCCAAAAAAAAAAAAAAAAAAAAAAGATCCAGTGTCCTCTGGAATTGAAACCATATTAACCCAGGTTGCATAATCTACTAAGTGAGAATTCTTCTACATCTATTGGTAGAATGAGAGGATTTCCATTTTGTTTTTTGTGTTAAAACTTCCAAAGAGCACTCACATAAACCATCTCATGTCAGCCCTTCCTTACTCCATCTGGATCGATGAGGAAACAAGAGGGAAAGGGGGCTCAGGGCTCGCATGGGGCCACACTGTGTTAGAGGCAGAGTCTAGCCTCAGACCCAGGACACCCGCCATCCCGGGCTAGACTTGTCCTCCTGTGTTCTTCCCAGCTGGGGGCCCATCCTTCTCAGGGCACAAAGGAGCGCCAAGTGTCAGGTCGGGCTTCGAGCACAACTCTCCTCCTGGAGGAGGTTCCTTTGCACTCTGAATACCAACACCCCGTGGAGTGTTTAGGGAAACAGCCCTGTGCTTAGCTATGGGAGGTGAGCTGTAACTGTCTGGAAATGTATCACATCCACCAGTAAGGTCAGTCTCGTTTTCTAGAATGGGAAAAAGAAAAGCATTCACTTGCTTTGAATGGCTCCAAGTGGATGTCTTTAAAAGCAGCTGTTTACCTTTCAGTGGTTGAAGGTGACACAGGCTGGGGTCCGAGTGTGGGGTCATGTTTTTGAGGGTATTTTCAGAATCATTCTGTGTTTGATGCAGCTTCATAAAGTAACATTACGCTCTGTCATGAAGGAGGGTAACACAGAATACATATATTGCTGTGGAATTGCTGAAAATGAGACATGACCAAGTTTTCTTTTCATTTAAATTCAATTAGCCAGCATGTAGTACATCATTAGTTTCAGATGTAGTGTTCAATAATTTATCAGTCGTGTGTAGCGCCCGGTGCTCATCACATCACGTGCCCTCCGTACTGCCCATCCCCCAGGTACCCCATCCCCCCCCCACCCCACCCCCAGCAAACCCTCAGTTTGTTTCCCAGAGTTAAGAATCTCTCGTGCTTTGTCTCCTGCTCTGATTCCTTCCCAATCAGTTTCCCCTCCCTTCCCCCGTGGTCCTCTGTGCTGTTTCTTACGTTCCACATGAGTGAAACCACGTGAGAATTGTCTTTCTCTGAGACTATTTCATTCAGCATAATCCCCTCCACTTCCATCCACACTAATGTAAATGGTAAATATTCAATCCTTTCTGACGGCTGAGTAATAGTCGTTTGTGTATATGGACCACATCTTTATCCATTCATCTGTCGATGGATGTCTCATCTCCTTCTACGGTTTGCCTATTGTGGACACTGCTGCTATGAACATTGGGGCACATGTGCCCCTGCGGATCACTACATTTGTATCTTTGGGGTAAATACCCAATAGTGCGATTGTTGGGTCATAGGGTAGCTCTATTTTCAATTTTTTGAGGAACCTCCATACTGTTTTCCAGAGTGGCTGCACCATCTTGCATTCCCACCAACAGTGTAGGAGGGTTCCCCTTTCTCTGCATCCTCACCAACACCTGTCGTTTCCTGACTTGTTCATTTTAGCCATTGCGACTGGTGTGAGGTGGTGTCTCACTGGGATTTTGATTTGTAGTTCCCTGATGACAAGTGATGTTGAACATTTTTTCACGAGACACAACCCAGTTTTAATACTAGTTGGGGGGATTAAACATGAAAATCTTGTGAAGGTCTTAGCACAGTGCTACGCATCACGAGAGCTGTTACAGCTAACAGTCACGACAGGTTTTGATGGAGGAAATTTGGCAGATTTCAGAATTCAGCCTCGTCAGGAGACAGCTGTCATGCACTGTCACCCATGCATTCTCACAGAGCCCAGTGCCCCCTCCCATCCCACAGCCTCACCCCTTCCTCAAATTTCAGGAGCTGAACCGCTGAGGCAGCAAATGCAGGTCTGGTTTGGGGGTCCTTTTTCTGCTTGCAGCAAGCAGGTGGATGTTAGGGCGGTTTCCCTGTCCACTCCGCCGACCCCTGTCCCCTCATGGAAGGCTCAGAACACCGCTGCCCTTTAAGCCCCAGTTGCCCAAGTCTGGCTTCATCGCAAGCTCAGTCTGTCCTCCTGACTGGCCCCAGGCTGAACACAGAGTGATGTTGGGTCTTAGCATCCATTGGTGATCACGAAGTAACTTCCTCGCCTGCTATTCCTGCTGTCCTGCCTGTCCACCATAATGGTCATCAGCACACGTAGAACGTGGTCTGCGGTCCTCCCCAGGCTCCTCTCTGCTCACCTTGCCCGGCCCTCTTACCAGCGCATAGCCCATACATCCAGTAGGAAGCTCCTTCTCTCCCCACCCCCTATTTCCCCATAGCCTGTTCCTCCTCCCTCCAGAAAGCAGCCCTGAGCCCAGGCCATGGCTCACCCCATCTCCAGACGCCCAGGCACCATGGACAGCGCCAGGAGGCCCTGACATTCGGCCTCCCGACTGCCCAGGAGAGGTTTGGAACGCCTGGGGCTCAACAAACCTGCTCCACAGCCCTGCTCAGCCTCCAAGCCCACAGATTCTGCTGAAAGCCCTGTGGGCCTCCAAGTTTTAGGCTTAAGGGAACCCGTAGCCAGCAGTGGTGCTGCAGCATCACGTCGTAGTAAGGGCCCGCAGAAGCTGCCTTTCCAGTTCTAACCACTGGGAGTGTAAACTCTCTGCGCTGATGTCCAGAAATACGAGCGGTCTGGATCCGCATTTACTCCCTTAACTCAGAGCGGACGCTCGCTGTGGCTTTGTGAAGTGAACCAAAGGACAGAGCAAATGAGTGGATGCAGGAGAACAAAGGCCTGACCTCCCCAGGGCCGTCTCCACATGACCTCCCCCTGCACGGTGGCCCTGACTTGTGGCTCCCTCTCCAAGGCCAGGGAGCCTGGGCTTCCCTTTCAGCCAAGTCTGAACCTCTGTTTGGATCCTCTCTGAGACCTGCCTCTGGGTGGCACTTTTCCTCACAGAGCCGGGGCTCCCCTCGGACCTGCCTTGAGCGGTGGGCCCGGAGCCACGAGATGACTTATTGTTTATTATAAGGATCAATCTTCCTTTTTTTTTCCCCCAGACTGCTGCTGAGTGGGCTGAGAAAATGCCCAAAGGCCCGCCGTGTACGTTTCCCAAGGAAACGGCAAACCAGGAGCTGCTGGCTCGGCTGCACAAGGCGGTGGGCTCCCACTACCGCGCCATTGCTCAGGAGTTCGAGAACTTCGACACCATGAAAACGAACACCGCCTCCAGGGATGAATTTAGGGCCATTTGCTCCCGCCACGTCCAGATTCTGACAGATGAGCAAGTAAGAAATGCATTTGGTTCCTTGTCCTACGTGGTGGTGTATGAGCACATCCGGCCAGAGTTTAGGGCTATTCTCTATCTTGAAAATGCTGGAAGGTTTTGGGTGGTGGTGGTGTTATTGTTTTGTTTTCAATCTTGCTGAAGACTCACAGGAGCCTTCTGTTTGTGTAACAAGCATGAATTGCACCTTTTCAGTCAGGGCACATATAAAATCAAATTCTTAAAATCAAATTAAACTGGGCTCCAGCGACCATGCTCCCTCTTCCTTCTCTGGATAATCACTGGGCCTGTGTCACCCAAAGACTCCCACACCCGAACGGGGCAGCGTAGAGCCTGGGGGTTGCTCTGGGCCTCCTACCAACCCCTGTTCCCTCTCCCCGCCCTCCCCCTGGTTCCATTGTCAGTGTTTCCAGAAGCTCTGGGGGTACCACTGTGACCATGCTGGTGACATGTCCACCCCACCGGCTGGACACAGACCACCGTCTCTGAGGGCCTCCTGCCCATCACAGAAGAGATTCTCAGCAGTTTCCTCCTCAAAAACTGAATGGTGCTCTTTTTAGCTCTGACAACCTGTTGCATTGGCTTCTCTGCTCTCCGGGACGACCTTCCAAGGCCAAGAGCGCCTCCCAACAGGACGGCATCCTGAGGGTCTGCCTTGCTTGCTGACATCAGTCCGTAATATCCCTACATGTCAGCAGCGCCCAGGGCTCGTTCCTCACTGGGGCCCAAACACCAAAAAAGAGCCCAGCATAGAGCAGGTGCTCAGCAAGTCCTTGTGAATGGATGGTGTCGTGGCTTTGGTGTCCACATTCTCCCACGCCACGGGCCAGTGGCCAAACAGCTGGGATGACACAGAGCACCAGGGATCCAAGCACGGAAGCAGAATTCCCTCCCCAGCAGACAATGCACTGCTCCGAGCACTCTCCACTGGTCGAACAAGCTGCCACCCTCATCCGAGAGAATAGCTCAGGTGGAAACTGAAATCCAAAATACTTCCAGAAGCAACCCCACCCCCGTGCTTCCTCTGACTCTGCTTTGGCTCAGCCCGGGTTCCTGGGTGGAAAGGTCACTCTCGGTTCCCAGGTTGGGTCACCCCACAATGAGGCCTCATTTTCTTGGGGCTTCAGGATTCATACAGCCAACCCCCTCCCCACTCAGGCTTCTGAACTCGCCACCCCCGGAAGGAATTCATTCATATTGAGTAATATGAACATCGGATTTCACTTTCCTAAAATCCCACTTTTTTAAAGCGTTATGATCATTTTTGTTAACAAATGGAAGTGCTTCCCCCACCAACCGTACAGTCCCAGAGATCATCAAAGCTGAGCGAGATCGCTATTTGCAAATACTTCTCTCCATTACCATAAATGGATAGAAATCTTTAAAATTAATCCAGTTGCCTTTATTATTCTATGGGGCCAACTAACAAAGGTTTTGCTAATAAAGATTTTTCATTTCATCTAAATGAGCAAAATTTTACTCTAATTATCGATGTAAATTAATGACATGCTGGCATATCCGGCGTGTGTGACAGAATTGGATTTGAATTGTCCACTAAGAAAGCTTCCACCATCCCCAGCACATCCAGCCCCCCACCTCTCCAGCAAAATCAAGCACTTATTTTTAAATGCTGTCTCTAAAAATATGCAGACACATCTCAAATATAGACTGCATCATCGAGGCATCAAAGTCTGGCGCAAGTACCATGGTTTAAGTTGGGGAACGATTAGCAAAAATTGTGCTCTATTTGGGAAGGATGCTTCTGGATACAGGCTGGCGAACAGGAAGCCAAAGCCATAGAGATGCACGTTTTCTCCTTGCATGAGTCATGTACCAGGACCTTCTTGGGTGGATGGTACCGTCTCTGTATGGGGAGACAGAGAAGTAATTTGGCAGCCCTAAATTGTCTGGACCTCGCTTGCCATTATTCAGAAGGGCTAGGGCTCCCTGAAGATGCTGGGACCCTTCCATCCAGGTTAACCAGCATCCTAGTAGAGATCTCCTGTCTTGGTTTATTTGCTGTATAAAAACTAGCTCATAAAACAACAACAACAACAACAACAACAACAAAAGAAACATCATGAAGCTGAGACGTCAGCTTTCTTGACTTACAGAGCTCTGAAAGCAGGGGAAGTGCCACATCTTTTGAAACCTTCTGGTGTAAGTAACCTTTCAGCAAAGGAGAGCAACTTTCGGAGCAGGTGGAGTTAGAAACTGATGGGTCTTTGTGACTCAGCAGAAAATGTCTAATAAAAGGCCATAGGAGCTGGGTCCACTTGGATATGACTTAAGAAGATAGGGACCCCCAGAGAGAGCCTCTCCTGGTCAGGCAATTGAGATCTGTCCTGGCGACTGCATGGGGACTTGGCTCTATTTGCGGCTGTTAGGGAAAGGAACTATTCAACATCCTGAACATTTCAGACATGGTGTTTCTTTAACAGATGCCTCTAGGAGATGAGAAACACGCAGGCAAATAACAAACAGCCCTTCAGACAGGCAGACCTGGGTTTCAATGCTGCTTCTGCACTTGTCCAGCTGTGTGACTTTGGACAAGTTACTCAGCCTCTCTGGGCTTCATTGTCCTTGAACTTTGTTTGAGTTTGTTGTTGCTGTTGTTACCCTGAGGGTGCGCAGTGCACAGGCATCAGACTCCTCCAGCAGGAGACGGCCTCCACTGTGTGTGGGCCCCAGAGCTGGCACCTCTGCCACGTTCCCACCCCTGATACCCCTTCCGTGGCAGTCAGACCCAATCTTGTCTCTGTGGTAGGTCTCCGGCAAGAGAGTTCCCAATCCTCCCCCGCCCCCCACCCACCCTGGTGTCACTGACCTCTGACCTTTGCTCTCTGTACAGATGCAGAATCTGGGGTTGCCCCCCCTCCTCCAGGCCTTTTGCTGACATCCTTCCCCCAGGAGCCATGGATCCGTGGCTGGGCCGGGGGTGGGGGGGGGTGGGAGGGACTTCCTACCCCTCCTGAAGGCAGACGGGTTTGCTTCTTCCTTCCCTCCCCCGGGGGTCCCGGTCTGGAGTGGGTTTTGCTCCGCCTCCCCCAGCGGCTTTACGCTTTCAGTTCCCCGGAGCCGAGGCTCTGGAGACGCGAGTCTGTCTGTGCCGTCTATGCCGTCGTCGTGCGCATTGTCTCCGGAGCTGTGACAGGGGTGCGTAGAGGAGAGCATGTGAGCGTGAGCGTGACCTGTGTCTGGGCCTCCCGGCCAGTCCAGCCCCTCGTGCCAGCCCACACTTGCCCTGGACGGATCTGTTAACACTGTAGCCGATTTCCTCCTGAGCTCTGCCAGGCGTGAGGGCTGGGGTGTCTGGTTCTCCTGGAGATTTAGGGCTCCATGACATTCGGTCCCCTGGGGTCCCTGGAGCCTCCCCCTCTGATGGGCCTTACACATTCTGATTCGGTAAATATTTGACTTTCTCTTGTTGTGGGGATGGGAGGGGCTCTCTCTGGCAGTTTCCCCATCACAGCAGTGGACCCTGAAGTCACGTGTTTTTCAGTGTTCAGAAGGCAGTTGCTACTGCACATTTGAAGGGGACACTTCAGGAAGGGCACGATCTGCTGCCGTGACATGGAAACTGACTCAGAATTTTGCCTGGGTTTCACGCCCGGCTCCCAGGCCTGTAATTTCAGAACGCGCTCTCATGGTGCCCATGTCCGGTCCTCTTGATGCCTCTCCAGTCCCCGCAGCCCCCAGCAGCCTTGTCCTATGCCACATCCTTCGCCTCCGTTGGTGTTCTTGGGTGTGCCGACCAATCAAGATTGAGGGGCGACGTGTGGGCTTCCACTTCCCACGTATCCAATTCCACATCGTCCTGGCAGCGTTCATTCTGCCCTTCATGGTGCAGAGAGGATTTCCGTGGTCCTGCCTTGACGTTCACTTGTACCACAGATTTAATTAGGAGTTGGTTCCTCCCTGCTCCTCCTGCCAGACCAGGAGCCACCATTATTGTCCTTGTGGTTCCATAAATACCCTCGCTTCCATGCTCCAGGTACTCACCGCATCCTCAAGCATTCACACCCTCCTTTGCATTCACCCTTGATAACATGACCTTCCTCCTCCTTCCTCTTCGTGTTGCTGACGCAGCATGCAGGAGAGCCCTCCACAGCCCACTTCCTCTTATTCAGCCACATCTCACTGTGTTTCCTGAAAGCCCTGCGTGAGGACTGGGATCACAATATGGCTTTGTGCTATCTGTCCCCCTCATTTTTAAAGGATCTTACCATTGTCTGGTCAGTCTTCTGTGAGTTTTGTAGGACTTTCCGCAGTTGAGCAAACATTTCCAGAGCACCTGCTATGGGCTAGTCCTTTTGTGAGAAGTTCAACGTTCGAAGATGAGTCTCGGATGACCTTCAGAGAGCTTCAGGACCAGGAAGGGCAATGTCTCTTGCATGGGTGGCTTCAGCACAAGGGGAGAAGGTAGAGAAGCATGCCAGTCATCTGTCCTGGGGGGTTGGGAGAACCTTCCTGAAGGGAGACAGTTGGAGGTGGTCACTGCCCTTGGTGATGGTGAATTCTCTCCAAGACCACGTGGTGAACCACTTTCTCAAGGTCTCTCATTTCCACACGGCGCCTCTTGGAGCCATCCTTGTAACTTCCTGAAAATCTACTATTCTTTTGAAATAAAAAGTATAAAACCCATTAATCAAGAATATTGTCCCAGACTAAACCTGTTTCCCTTCTCAGGGCCTGGAACATTCCCTGTCTCTTCCCCACCCCTCAGTGCTTCATTTCCAGAATTTCAGACAGAGCCAGCAGGGTCTCTCATCACTGCCTTTGAGAAACCCGGAGGCCAGAAGTGCTGGCCAAGGCCAAGGCCCACAGGAAGGAGGGGACACCGCTCCCCTTGGCATGTGCTGAAATCTGGGGCCCTACCAGTTCTGAAAGGCCCTAAAAACCAACTCAGAATTAAGCTACCCCTCTTCTTAGTTCCCCGAAAGCCCTCAGTCATCAAAAGTGGCTCAGGTAGGATGCTGGGGTCACTCTGCTCGGTATCTGTGCTCATATGGTCCAGACACGGCCTGGAACCAACCCAAAGCCACATGCTGCACTCTGGTTTCCCTTTTCCAGCTGGTGGGGAGGCAGCTCTGGCCCTCTGTGGGCCACGTACTACAGCTGTGAGCACAGCAGGGAGCGTGGCAGAACTCAGGTACCCGCAAGGAAGAGAAATGAGGCTGGCCGGCCTTCCCCAGGACCATGGTGGACCGGGCTTTGATTTGCGTTTCCCCCCACAGTGTCCTTATATACACACAGCTCGGGCTCCGTGACTCATCACAACATTTAATGGCTTCAACTACTCACTAAGGGCACAATTCAATTAAAAAATGTCCTGCGGAAGCCATGAGTAATCCTCTTGAACGAATGAATCCTCTTGAATGAATAATCCTGTTCGTCTTTCAGAGGCTTCCATCAGGCACAGACCAAGTGGGGTTCCCCCCTTTTCAATTTTTTTTTTTTTTAATAGACGTGGGTCTCGGACCTCCGCTGTGAGCGCTGGCCTTCCCCAGCTCCTGCCTGCGTCTCCGGGGCGCCGCGGGAGACTCCGTTGGGCTCTTACGTTCACCCTCTTAAACGCTCACTTCTGCTTCTTTGCCAGTTTGACAGACTGTGGAGCGAGATGCCGGTCAATGCCAAGGGCAGGCTGAAGTACCCAGACTTCCTGAGCATGTTCAGCTCCGAGAGAATGGCAACACCGCCGACCGCTGGCAGTTCCATCAAGGCCCAAAGGGGCAGCAGTGTTCCCGAAGTCTCGTACAGAAGCAGGTCTGCAGTGTCGTCGCCCACTCACAACCTGAAGGCCGGGCTGAAACCTCCGAGCCACCTGTGTGTGAGTCCTTCTTGATGTCGTGCCGCCGTCACCAGGGCCCCAAAGCCCCCCCCCGGCCCCGGACCTAAGGGGCCTAGAGTCTCTAAGGGACAGGCGACTGAGAAGGTCGCCTGGGCAGAGCCTGGGGTAGGGGCACAGGAGAGGAGCCCATAGGTGTGTCCTTAACACTCACCTGCCTGGAGCAGGAAGGGCGGAGGTGTGAGGAAAGATTGGGGAGAGGGTGGGTGGAAGGGAGGTGTGGGGTGTGGAAGGAGGAATAAGGCGGCTTTCAGGTGAGAAGTGGGTACAGGAGCAGGGGCAGGAGACTGAGACGCCAGCAAGCTGGGCTTTCATCAGACAGGAAAGCAAATGCCCCACGGTAGGGAGGCAGTGTGTGCAAGGCCCAACTGTGTGCCCTGCTGTGAAGTGTTGCTCCCATTTTACAGCTAAAGATACTGAGGCTCGAATAGGTATCCTTACATTAGATGCGGAGAGACCCAATTTCAAACCAAGGCCTGTCTAACGTTGCAGCTCTGTCCCCAGGCTGAGCTGCCCAGCCTGGGGCACAAGAAAGAGGCCAGATTCACAGAGGCTCTTGCCTCATCTGCGGGAAAGGTGACGGTGTCTCCGGGGAAGGGGGCTTGAGAGTATCCCAGCCACGTACTTAGGGCCGCCATCGCTGGGCTTCGTGCGTGGCGAGCGCTCAGAGACGGAAGTTATCCTTCCTTCGCTCAGTCGATGCACGTTTACTGCACACCTACTATGTGCTACATTTTATTCTAGAGCTGAGAATGAACAAAGGTGCCTGCCCTTGTGGAGTTTACATTCTTGGAATAATAGCCAAGAAACGGTGAATAATAAGTATTTAACAAGACGAAGACAGTGAGTAGAGCAGAATGAGGGGGGGGTCAGGAGGACCCCAAAGATGTCCACGTCCTAATCTCTGGGAGCTGTAATATGTCACCTTACATGCCAACGAAGAATCAGGGTTGCAGATGGAATTAAAGGTGCCCACCAGCTGATTTAAGACAGGATTATTCTGAAGTGGCTGGGAAGGCCCAGGGCACCCGCAAGGGTCTGTACACAGAGAGACAGAGGCAGAAGGGAAGTGTCAGAGAGACGCCATTGGAGAAAGGCCCACCTGATGCTACTGACTTGGAAGGTTCAGGAAGGGACCACAAGCTCAGGAGTGTGGGCACATCTGGATGCTGGAAAAGGTAAGAAACGGATTCTCCCTTAGAACCTCGGAAAGCACTCAATCCTACTGACACCCTGATTTTAGCTCAGTGGGACCCATTTCAGGCTTCTGACCTCCAGAACTGGAAAAGAATAACCATGTGCTGTTTGAAGCTGCCAAGTCTGTAGCTCTGTTACGGCAGCCACAGGAAACACACTGCAGGTAGGGGGAGGGGATGGGCACAGCAAGGACCTGGGCTTTCACTCCCGGGGGTGGAGCCCTGCAGGTGTAAGCACAACAGTGATATGGACAGCAAGCCTCCGTATAAAGGTGCCTGTCTGTGTGCTGAGTAGGGGCTGTGCATAGAGTGGGTGCTGGAGGCGTGGGCAGAAGAAGCAAGGAAGCGGGGAGAGGCTGCCGTGGTCCAGGGGAGAGGCCTGGTGGCTCCGAGTGAGGTGGGCAGTGGGGAGCTGGTGGCCAGAGGTCAGATGCTGGGTGTGTCTTTGAGGTAAAGCCAACAGGATGTCCCAACAGATTAGGTGTCAGCTTGAGAGAGAGAGAGTCCAGGTTGGCTTCTGAGGTTTTGGCCTGAGCACCTAGGAGAAAGGTGTTACGTCTACCCAGATGGGGACGGTGCAGCTGGGACAGGAATCCGGAGGAAGAGCAGGAATTCAGCTGAGTTGGTTACTCAGATAACCTTAGGACGGAGGATGCATGGGCTACATCCAATTCATTCCCCGTATTTAAATGGATAATACAATAGACCGAGAACGGCCTCATACTTGGTCCACATAATTTCACAATATTGGACATTCTGGAAGGGAGTGCAGGATTAGACATCCATGAAAATGACAAGTGACTCCCTTTCTTTGATAAGTCTCTTCCTCTGGTGAAAAATATGTTATTGTCACCACCCACCCACCCACACACACACACACACACTCACACACACCAGTAATATATTTAAATAACATCTCCCTATACTTGAATCTTGGCTACATGTTTCTTTCCAGACTATGTTGGTCACTGCGTTTAGGCGCCGATACAGCCCCCCGATGGAGTAACAAATGGCGGAATGCCACATCTGTGTTGCTGCTCCTTTATTTCTGAGCGAATCCTGCCTGTGAAATCTTGAACCCCAAACCTGAGCCCTGCCTGTAAGTTTGTATCATGGTTTCCATTTTGAATCTCTCATTACAAGACAATTTCTGTTCCTTTCTCTCTAGACCCCCACCAGCGTCGGCTCGGCGCCAGGCCCGCTGCCCTTGCAGAACTGTGAGCCCATCGAAAGCAAGCTCCGGAAGCAGGTTCAGGGCTGCTGGCGAGAGTTCCTGAAGGAATGCAAAGAGAAGGACATGAGCAAGCAGGGCGAGGTCACCGCGGCTGAATTCCTGGGTGCGTTCTCCTCAGAGTGTCACCTGCTGGCACAAGCCCATTCCCTTCCCCCCCCACCCCGCCCCGTGGCAGGCTGGGGACCTCCATAAATGCTGCCTCGCGGGACAAGAATTCCTAAGGCACCTCAACCCACCACGGGGCACGTTCACACCCACATGACCGAGTCTGCACACCATGGCATTCTCAGCGTTAGAAATCACGGACTTGCTTGTGGTCTCCGGGCGGCATGAAAGGTTCACAGGCTTGGAGAGCTGGTGGAGATGGGACCGGCGGAGGAGGGCCACGGCTGCGGACAGGCCAGCCCACCCAGGGCATCTTCTTTGCCCTATTGATCGCTCTGATGAGCTATTCAAATGACATCATCTGGGTTTCTAGTTCTCCTCATGGTTGCATGTGATTTATGCAGCATTTTATGTTACATAAAGGTAAATCTGACCTTGTCACTCCCCTGCTTGAAGCCCCCTGTGGTCAGCTCCCCCTCCTCCTGACTAATCTTTAGGTCCCTTTTTAAGGAAAATGTTTTTCTCAAGAACCTCCAATATTCATATAAATCACTTTCATGATAATCACGGGTTTAAAGTGTGCGAACAAAACAAGGTGTGAACCCTGTAAGTGAACAGCTCCTATGAAAAATAACCATTTCTAAATGAAATATAAAAGATGAAATCAATAATAATCAAGCATTGTTCCACTGATTTTACATGACATGTTTTGCTAAAACCAAATCAGCAATGTTGGTTTTAATGCATGTTTGAGTTCCATTTGGTTTTTAGTTAATTCTTTTGATTTTGAGGCTGATGAACCTTAGCTTGTCTCGTCGCTGTGTTTAGTTTTTACCCTGGAACCTGCTGAAGCCGCCCATCCATTATCCTGCTCAGCTTGTCTGGCTTCAGTAGCACATCCAAAATTCCATGCTATAAAATATATACTTATTAAGTTTCAGAAGTCCTTCTGTATGTTCTGAGCCCTGCTGATGACTTTCTGCAAGTCAGAACAGCAGAGTTGGGCCGCCCCTGGACGCTCCCCAGCCCAGCCCCGTCCCGCCCTGTATGTCCTGGTCAGCATCGCGATCTGCTGTCACTTCCGTGCAAAGGCAGAAGGACCTCGGGTTGCACATTGCACCTGGTGTCTTCCAGCCTGTGTTTGGTTTGAAGGCACCGTTTATATACAGAAAGTCCACTTCGGTGCTTTTCCTCCCCAGCCTTAGCAAGCAGCGCTCCAACTCTGTCCCTCCCTGTTGCCAGCACGGCTTCCTCTGTGCTCTGACTGTACTGCTGGGACCACAGCAGTGGCGGCTGCAAAACCTGACAGCCGGCCAACACTAGGCCAGCGAGGGCCCAGCAGGATGCAGGGGACCCCTTCCTCCTCGCCGCACGCAGTTTGCCGTGCCTCTGCCTGTCTGCTTCTGTGTCTGTCCAGCCACACCCACCGCGAGCCTGTGAGCCAGGACCCAGCCCCGAGCCCCTTGGCCGGAGATGAATGCATGCGGGCATGAACAAATGAATGAGCGAGCAGATCGCCAGCAGCTGAACTGGTATTTCTGTCTTTAGCTCTTGTGGAGAAGTTCAGTCTGGACATAAGCAAAGAGGAAAGCCAGCAGCTCATCGTGAAGTACGATCTGAAGAACAACGGGAGGTTTGCGTACTGCGACTTCATCCAGAGCTGTGTCCTCCTGCTGAAAGCGAAGGAAACCCCCCTGATGCAGAGAATGAAAATTCAGAACGCGCATAAGATGGTAGGCAGAGTCACCCTCCGGTGATGCCTGGCCCTTTTGGCCAGGCCCAAAGGCTTTCTCTCCTCTCTCAAGTCATTGTAAATTCAGATCGTCAGGCTTCATAGCCATGTTGGGCACAGTGGGCACAGAGCCTCTGGGAGGGGCCGCTGGCCAGTGAGGACCCTCCTGTCAGATGTCCCCAGTCTCACTGCCACCTCCCCTCGGACCCTGAAAATGGGCTCATATTTTGTCTATACACATATACATGCAAATCACACGTGCATGATAATCATGGTATCTGTATATCACACATGTGCAATATATGTGGACAGGTGTGATGGGTGTGTACTGTATTCGTGTGATCTGCGTGTGTGGGTGTGTACACATGACTCTCATGATGTGTGCACGTGTTCCCATGATAGTGCGTGTGTACTGCGCTTGTGTGATGTGTGCATGTACGCATAGTGCGAGTGTGTAGACACTTGTCGAGCGCGTCTCTGTTGTCCCGTCTTCTCCATTACATAAAGGCCTGTAGAGCCCCAGCACTTTCCAGGCGGGCACACGACCCCCAGGGTCTGCTCAATGGGCACAAAGCCAGCAAGCTGGTGGCTTCCTCAGGGAGGCAAAAGAACAGGTAAAGGCTTTGAGAGCGTCGCAAACAGCTCAAAATTTCCTTCCTTGGAAATGACTCAGAGATTTTCTTTCTCTCCTTCTGGAGCCCCGTAAGCCCCTGGAGACCCAAGACTGGGGACAGTAGCCCAGCTCTCTGGCTCCTCCCCCAGCACCAGGAGACACCTGTTTTGCAAACAGAAGTGAAATTATTTTTTTTTTTCACTACGAAAGAGTCTGTGTTTTAAGGACTCAGGTGATTGGATTGGGTCCCCCAGGATAACCCAGAACAATGTACATCTCTCCCTTTTTTTTTTTTTTAAGACTTTATTTATTTATTTGTCAGAGAAAGAGAGAAAGAGAGAGAGCACAAGCAGGGGGTGTAGCAGGCAGAAGGAAAAGCAGGCTCCCTGCTGAGCAAAGAGCCTGAAGCGGGACTCCGTCCCAGGACTCTGGGATCATGACCTGAGCTGAAGGCAGAGGCTTTAACCCACTGAGCCACCCAGGTGCCCCAAAGTGAAACATTTTTAATGGAAACATCCATGTATGTTCAAGCATCTGAGGCAGGCCAGACCCTTTCCTCTGGGTTGTCGGAAGGGGGGGGGTTGGAGACTCATCATCTTTCTTGGGTAAACTGTACCCACAATGCATTGTCTACAATTTCCTTTTTGTTTTTTTGAAGAGGAATGAGAACCGAAAGATGCCTAAATAGCAGGTGGACGTCACCATTCTGGGTTTTTACCTTTTCTCTCCATTATTTATCAGTTTTGTGATCCTCACTCACACCCAGTCCAACCAGTGTGCTCACGGATCGCAGTTCTCCCATCATCTGTGATACTGAACTGAAGGGCAAGTGCGGCTAGCGTGGCCAGCTCGGGGGGCAAACAGCTGGCTCCAGCCACCCCAGGACACAGCTGCAGGGACCAGCGTGCAGGGCGGACCCGGACTGCCCCAGCCGCTCCCCGTGGGTCCCGGTCATGCCCGGCAGCAGCAGGATCATGCTGGCTCAACCCAGCAAACAGTAGATCCCATGCAGAACGTTTCTATGCAGCTGAATTTGCATGTGATTTTGTGCAAAATTGGGTGTTGTCTTGGTGCGGTTCCTACTTTAGACGAGAGCTAGCATCAGAGGCTTAGGCCAAGCGACGGCAGAAAAGGCTAAGATTAAGACAGTTGTTTCTCTAGCTCGGTTTTGCTGTGAGCGGAGAGAAGACTGTCTTGCTTACATCTTCAGGGGACTCAGGAGCACAGGTGTGAGCTCTGGAAACTGCACAGCCCGCAAGGCCCCTGCCAGCTCTAGCCTTCCTCCCCCTCTCCGGGCCTCAGTTTCCCCTCCTGAAAATGAGGGAGGAAGCTTCTGGGTTCTAAGGCCCCTTCTGAGCTCTCCCCTGTGCAGAGACTGCCCATCTGCACCGAGGGGTCAAAAAGCTGACTCCTAGTCTCCTGGCAGTGAAGCGACAGGTGCTCCAAGACGGCCCCACTGGGAGCTGAGCCTCAGGGCAGATACCAGCGCTGCCCGTGTGCTGTCTCACCGCCGCCCCCAACCCGGCCCCAGCTCTGGACATTACGCCAGGAGGGACTACAGCTGCCACCCTGTGCTTCTGAAAGAGTCCGGCCTGCCACCCCGTCCCTACCCTGAGTGCCAGTGTAGGTGGGAGACAATTCTCAGGGCCTTTCCTAGGAAAGCGTGCGGCCAGCACCTCCAGAAGGCCTACCCTGCCTGGTGCTGGTCCTGGTCCGTGTTCCAGCCCCGCCATTCCTTTTTCTAGTTCTTTGGGGATCTTCTCCGCAACCTTCGGCCTCAGAGACAGCTCTCTGGGGAAGCGAGGTGGGACTCGGCTTTCCGGCCACGCCCAAGCTTCCTAAGCGAGGATGGGAAGAGCCTTTCTAGAGCCGCGCATGGGCGTGGGAAGAGCCAGGAAAGCACAGAATCCTTCCTTTCTCGAGTGTAGATTGGGTAGATCGGGAGCTAACTCAAGCTACAGGGTATCTGGTGAGTTTCCATCATAAGTGCTAAGTGGTGGGAAAATTGAAAGCAATTTAACTTTGCACTAATTTGTTTTATGTAACGCCATGTTAAAATTAAATTCCCCAAAATGTGTTACACACTATTGCCGACAGTTCACCTCTGTGATACTCAGACATGTGTTAAGGTGAAATCATGCTAAAATATCTTGTTTTCAATCTAATAGCACCTAAATGAAATAATCACAGTGTAGTGTACTATCTAATTACAAGATATAATTACAACCTTGTGATTTAAAAAAAAAAAAAAAAACAACTCTGTTCATTATCATAACCTACTTAGAAGACCCAAACTGAAATCTTCACCTCAGAGTATTCTGCGGTCAGCCGGCTGTCTCTCCCTGGCCCCTCTCTCCTCCCTAACCTGAGAGGAGCAGAGCCTGGATCTGTCCTGGTCCTGCCCCATCACTTCCCTGAGCCTCCCGTCCCCCACTCTGTGAAATGGGGATCAAGGCTGCCACCTTCCTGGGCGGGGGGGGGGGGGGGGGGGTGGAGCGGGCGGGGCGGGGGGGTAGTAAGTGACAGGTAAGGAGCAGCAGGGTTGGTGATCTGCCGGTGTGGCGATGAGCTCTGCCTGGAGGCCTCGTTCTGGAGGGCAGTGGGCCAAGGTAGCCCAGGGTAGGGATGAGCAGGGGCAGAACAGGCCGAAGGTCCTCAAGGGGAGCTCGCGGCCGCAGGGCTGAGTCTGTCTGACCGGCGCTACTCATTCAGAAGCTCCATTCTCACCGCTTCTTGGTTTTTGTGTTTTTTTTTTCCAGAAAGAATCTGGTGCTGAGACTTCTTCCTTTTATTCAGCTTTACTGCGTATTCAACCCAAAATTGTGCACTGCTGGAGACCGATGCGGCGCACCTTCAAAGCCCACGATGAGGGCGGGACGGGGCTTCTAAACGTGGCTGATTTCAGGAAGGTGAGCTCAGCTCTTGGGTGTCTGTTACGTCTGCACCGGGAGAACCAGCCACATGCCAGTGGCCAGAAAACCTCAAAAGAGGAGCCCTCACCTCCCTGGTAAAGGCCCAGGTGTGAGCGGCTATCCTGGACCTCGTTTCTTTGGGGCCCCGAGGTGGACCCGTGCCCCAGAGAGACAGTCTGCTCACCTGCAGACTCCAGGTTCTCCTCCCTGAAATTTTCTAGAACCCTGGGGGAACATGACCTGAGCCCTCCGGACACCACTCCAGGGGCCGCTGGTGCTTGGAGCCCGGGCCGGACCCCACACAAGGCTGGGCCCGTGGTCTCCATGGGGGAACCAGGACCTGTGTCCACCTTGCAAGACCCCCGGAGCAGGAGCTCAATAAAGCAGGGTCCCAGCTACAGGACCTCGGCCAGCAGAGGCCAGTGCTGCCTCCTGGGAGACGGTCGCCCCTTTTCTCCCCCAGCCGCCCTCCCCATGGCGCCGGCCCCCTCCCCACAGCAGCTGGCCCAGCCGCTCTCCCCTGCAGTGTGAACTCTGGTGCCTCTGACGTGCCCACAGGAGTGTGCAACACTCCTAGGATGCAGGGTCAGTGGGGGGCGACCGCAGGCATTTCCCCTCCAGACCAGAGAAATGGGCCAGACTCAAGTCTGAGTCAGAACTCCCACTTCCCGAATCACATAGAACTCACTGACTTAGCAAATTCTGGGCCCTGATCTCCTGCCTACCCACTCTCTCCACCCCCGCCCGCCGTGGAGGTTGAGAAAGTTATTGCGATCCAAACGTTAGATTCAAAATCACATGTTGCCGCCAGGAAGAACGCTCAAAACGTCAAAGGGTGATGACCTCAAAATGCACTTCCAAAAATGTTTTCCTCAGGTTCCTCTCTGCCTTCAATTAAAACAAATTTTAAAAGTAAAACCCTCTCCCTTCCAGTCGGGAACACGAGCAGAAGTTGGTGGGGCTGCCGATGGGGCTGCCGGAAGACGGGGGGATATCCCAGCAGCTGCCCCGGGGAAACCTGCCCGCAGGCCCCCCACCCCACCCCTGGTGGCTTTCCAGCTCAAACTGTTTCTGTTTACTTCGGGCTCAAGTCAGCGCTCAGCCTGGCCTTCTCCTTCCGCCTCCAGGCCAAGAGCGGAAGGCAACAGGACCCTGTCTGCATCCCAGGATCCGGGGGCGGGGGTCTCAAAAGGTAGATGCGGCCTCGACAGCCAGATTCGGAGACGAGCTGGGAGTCTGGGATACGCAGGCTCAGCTTCCTTGGCGGGGCCTGTCGTCCACTGCCGGGAGGAATCTCGGGCTCTTCCAGCCCCGTGTTCTAGACTCCTGTTAGAAACAAATTATAACACATGTATTTCCAAGATAGGAAATCCATAACTTAATCTTTACTTTTACTTATGAGGGAGACCATCTACTAGGGTCTGTCTTCGCTGCATGTCACGGGGGGAACCCAGCAACTTAAACGTGGTGGAAGTCTGTTTTTCTGTCACGTAAAAGAGGCCCTGGGCTAGCGAGAGCTGGCGCGGTGTTGGACAGTCACTGGGGACCCCACTGTTCTCGCTCTACCATCCTACCATCTCCTCTACCAGAAGAGGTAGATAAACCTCTTCTGTTTTCTTTCTTACAAAGTGATGTTGTCCTTGTTTTGCTTTTTCCTCACAAAGGCACCTTGGTCTGATGTTTTGAGTAGTACATTTTTATCTGGTGAGAGGATAAAAATTTTTATCTGGTGAGAGGAAGCCAGGAAGCACCTGGCTTCCTTCCACAAGGTTGCCTCGTGGTCTGTGGTGGCTGCTGGGGCCCCAGCATCACATCTGTAATCCAAAGGGGCCAGCGCCTTTAATTTAGAGGAGGCTTCCCAGAGGTCGTCCATCATGTTCTCACTTGGGTTTAACTGGCTAGAACATACCTAGCTCCGAGACAGGCTGAGAAGTGTGGCCTTTTAGCTGCACACATAGCAGCCTGGTGAAGACCAGGGAGTCTGCTCACTGAGGGGGAGGGTCAGCCGCTGCAGCCATGGGCCGTGGTACTGTCCGGTCAGCCACACCCAGCTCCCTGCACCTGCTGTCCTGCCCTCCTCCCAGGTGGGCTGCGCCCTGAGGCCCCGCCCTCGTTAAGGCCCTGTGGCCAGTCTCCCACCTAGAGCTCTATTCCCTGTCCGTCTACCGTGCCTGAACGTGTTGACCAGCCCCACTACCCTGCAGGGAGGCGATGGTTCTTAACCTTCTATTCGGGGAGGGGTGGGGAGAACCAGCAGCTTCCACAGGACAGGAAGAGTCTCCAGTTTGACACCCACGGTGCATGCTCTGACCCTTGGCAGGGTGAGGGCAGAGGAGAGAGGAGGCAGGAGGGAGGGAAGCGGTGGGGGGAGGGGGGGGGCGTGTGTAGTGCGGGGAGAGGGCTGCTGGGGGCCGCTTTGGAGGTGGGAAGTTGGGACTGGGCGCCGGAGGGGCTGCACGTGGCCGGCCTCTGGCTGGCAGCCCACCTCCTCGAGCGCACGGAGGCCAGCGGGCGCTCTGTCTGGGGGGCTCTGTCCGGCAGGTCCTGAGACAGTACAGCATCAACCTCTCGGAGGAGGAGTTCTTCCACATCCTGGAGTATTACGACAAGACGCTGTCTTCTAAAATCTCCTACAACGACTTCCTCCGGGCCTTCCTCCAGTAGGTGACTGCTGTGGCGCATCCGGCGGGGACCAGCCGGGATCACGAGGCCTGTCCCTAAGACTAACGAAATCCCAAAATCGGGGTGGGGGTTGGGGGGAGGGTCATGAATGTTCAGCGTGTCTCCAGAAACACAGCTAGCCCTGTGTCCTTCCCAGCGATGAAGGCTCAGAGCTGCCCCGCGGTTCCGACACGGGAGGGGCGTCTGCAGGCAGCTTCGGGGCCCCCCGAGCCATGAGACCCTGCATTTGGTTGGAGCAAATAAAGCTGTTAGTCTTTGTGGGAATGATTCTTAAGTGTTCATAAGAACCCCCAATGATAAAATGCTTAAAAACTTGGGATTCCTGGAGGTTTTTACTCATAAGAGCCTGGGGAACCCAGAAGGCCTTCCTGTGTCCTGGGTGAAGTCGGTGCCTCTGCTGGGCATGTCCGCACGGCCGCCTCTCTGCCCTGGAGACACGGGCACCAGCTCACGCCTAAGTCCGGCCTCGTTCCGGCCCCACTGGCAGCTGACTGGAGGCACCTGTCGGTGACCGTTGGGGGAGGGACACTTCCTCAGACATGACAGGGTCTGACAAGCTCAGAGAACTTTTAAATCCCTGCAGTCCTCACCACCTTTCGTGAAGCAAATTGGAGACAGAGTTTGCTGCCTTCTGGAAGGTTCTAGAAGGGAGTAGGGAGAGGCAGCCGGGCTAACTACCCCTGAGTTGCGTGGCCACAGATTGTCAGGGAGGGGTGAGTGCAAGGAGCCCCCACTGTCACCCCGGTCCAGGTGGCTCCGGTGGAGAAGCCCGTGGGCCCAGACCCCTCCCAGCCCTGCACAGGGTCCACGTAGGCCACGGGCTGAAGTGGCCAGAGTTCAGGGAGGCTTCGGGCTCAAGTGCATGAGGTGTGGGAAGAGGAGCAACGGCCACCACAGGCCCTCTCTGTCCATGAACATGTTTCCCCGTCCCCTCCATCTCCTTGTGTCCTGGGTTCCAGCTTCAGTTCACACCGGACCCCAGGCTGGGGGCGGGGGGTGGCTCACAGGGAGGCTGTGCCAGCTCTGAGCCAGGCGGAGGCCCCCCTGCCGGACTCTGGCCTTGCGGGTCGGCCCAGGCCCAGCGCCCCCCACCCCCGGCTTGGCCACAGGGAGCCCCTGCTGCCCACTTTGGAACCGGGTGTGGAATCTTCTCTCCGCTTCATCGCCCGTGATTTTTCTCTGAACCTGACCTACGCCGGGTCGTCTGCTCTCTGTGCAGCTGTGATGCGCGCGGGTCGGACCACCCAGCCTGGCGGCGCCTGTGCAGATGCGCAGGGCTTCGTTTACCCCTGGAGGCCCCGCGGGGGCCCGGGCAGCCGCCGTGGCTTCTCCTCCCCTTACCTGCGGTCCTCACTGAGTTCTCCGGAAGCAGGGGCCGGAGCGAACTGTCCCGTGGGCGCTCTGTCCCACCGGCCGCACCAGCTTCCCAGCCCCACTGTGGAGACGGCGACGCAGAGGCCAGTGCTGGGGCGGGGGGAGGCCCCGTGGGAAGCGCAGGCAGCGGTGGGGGGCTTCCTGCCCCTCGGTCACACGTCCCCAGCCTGGCAACGGGACATCAAGGATGAGGCTGAGGGGCTCCGGCCGGGCAGGGCTGGGGTGGGGGGGTCCCAAGACTCCAGAGGCCCTGGGGAGGAAGATGCCCGCTGCCGGGGAATGGGTGCTCGGGCAGCCTGAGTTCAGGGAGAAGGAGAGAGAAGGACACCCCAAGTGGGTGCTGTGCAGCAGGGATGCCCTCGGCCTCAACAGCTCTTCTTAGGAGTGAGGGGCGAGTAGATGCCCTTCCCATGTGCCTATGCCCCTGCCCCAACGTTCGAGGCCCTGCCTGTGTGCCCAACCCTGTCCCCCACCTACGCCATGTGCCCACCCTCGGCCTTCCCGGAGCACCCCCTCCCACGGCCTCACACTCTGCCCCTGCTGTTCCTCCCGCCCACCCCGCAGTGCCCCTCGGATCACGCCTCAGCCGCGTCCTGCAGACGGCCGTCCTGACACCCAAGGCTGAGTCAGACATTTAGTCTCGCGCTGTCCAGTGGTCTTCGGGTCTGCCATCGAGGGGTTTGGAGAGCCTCCCGGTCAAGAAGGGGCTTCCAGAGGCAAACAGCTCATCCTGACCCAACATGGGACCAGTGTGGGCTCACAGCTGGCCAAGGCGAGGCAGGTGCACAGGTGGCATTTTCAGGATCGCTGTGGTGTTACTGAGACTGGGTTCGAGCTCCAGCTCTACCATGAAACCCGGCCGAGTCACTTCCCCAGTCTGAGCCTCAATTTCCACATCTGTAGATGGGGCTCAGTCTCACCTCAGAGGACATTGGGAGAGCCGAGTGTGGAAAGAGCTAGTGTGGAGCATGGCCCCAGCAAGTGCCCACATCTCTTCTCCTTCTCGAGCCCATGCGACTTGTCCCTGGGCTGGGCTCAGCAGTGGGGTTTCTCAGGAGTTAGCACAACTTCCAAGCCGAGGGATGCCGGTGAGTGGGCTATTAGCCATCCCCTCCCTTAAGCCCAGAAGAAGTAGGCCAGCCACTCTCCTGATGCCCGGACCCTTCAAGCCCAAGTCAGAGCAGTGCTGGGCTGAGGGTTGGGATGTCCAGCCTTCCCCTGGCCAGCCCCCGGGGGTTGCAACTTACCTCTCTGGACCGAGCCCCCCTGCCCTCTTCCTGGGACCATCAGTCCATGGCCCCAGCCAGCCAGCCAGCCCATTCTGTGCCTGGCCCAGAGTTCAAACACACACTTGCCCCCCAGAGCTCTAAAGACGGTAGGTCGCAAACAATCGAAAAAGGGGAGAGTCAAGGCTCTGGTGGGAGAAGCCCTCGGTCTATGGGCGCCCAGAGTGCCCCGGCGCTAAGCTCAAAGTCTGGGCCTGGACCTCAAGACCGGACTTCAGCAAGGGCTTGAAGGAGGGGTGTGCTCCAGAGCCATGAGAGTCCAAGCCAGGAGGCTGAGAGGCCTGGGCTGCTACCAAAAGATGGGGGAGTCCCAGATGGGACCGCCATGCCCTCCTCCTCTTTCTTGGGCCCTGTATCCCAGTCAGGTGTCTTCAGTTGGGGGCAGCCTTCCCTGAGCCCCACTAGCTGAGTGCAGCATCCCCTCCGAATCCCATCATGCTACGAGGTTCAAGTCCGCATCTCTCCACCTCCAGGGGAGTGCCTCAGAACAAATGGCTTCATTCATCTCACCCTCACATGCCCATGCCCCTTCCATCATATCTTGGAGTTCCTGTCTCTGAAGAGGTAACGTCCATTTCCCCACTCCTGAATCCGTAAGTCGGCCATGTGACCTAGTTTGGCCAATGCGCTATTGGCTAGCAAGCAGGACGCAGTAGAGACTTGAGAAGCACCTGTGGTTTTTGGCTTCTTGGAGGCAGCTGCAAAGAGCATCACTCCAGTTGTATGACAGGACAAACGCAAATTAACGTCTTTTCTTAAATGCATCTGAGAATGGAACCCACCACAAACTCACCAGAGTCTGGGGGAGACAGGTGCCTGGAGGGAGCAGCAGACCCAAGTGTTTGCTCCCCTGCAATAGTGACCCCCAGACATCAGACAAGCAGTAAGAGGATTCAACTGGAAAATTCTAAGTAATTGCTGAAGGCAAGCCTGAGAATGGGGATGCTCTGGGAGCTGTTGACATAGGGGTGTCTGCATCATTCAGGAACCCCACCGGGAGCTCACAGAGGTCAGGGAGAATCCAGAGAAACTCTCCCCCACCCCTTCTGTTTCCCCAGTGGTACTGGCTGGAAGGAGAGAGCAGCAGCCACTGCTGAAACTCTGCCAGAACCCATCTCCCATCTCTCAGAGGGAGCTGAACAGTAATATGCAATAGGATGACAAAGCTGTAGCCCGGGGGGCACTAATTGGAACCCAGTGCAGGTGAGGGAGTGGAACACGAAAATAAAAGTCTCTGCTCCTGCGGGGAGAGGCAGAAATACATGCCAAGCCTGCAGTACATCTGCGTGAAGGGAAACACTGTCAGAATCCACTTCTTCAGAATTCTAGAAATTAACCCAATGTTTATACAGGAATCCAAGGAGCATTTATTCAAGAAAAGCAGCTGAATTTTAGGGGAAAAAAAAAAAAAGAGCACACTTTGTGACATCTCAACTTGTTCTAGTCCAAAGAGCCACTCTCCAGCTCCGCGATAGCTTTGAAAAATAACGGTCTGCACTCCCACTGCACTGTGGCAGTCACCAAAGGAAGTAGAATAGAGCTGGAGCGTTTTCAAAGCCTCACTCGCAGAGAATTGTCATATTTGACCTGCCGAGTGATTCCCCGGAGGACCCCCTTTGGAAGACAGTATTTGAACTGACTCGGAAATTGCTCAGGTACCAAAAGATCTTTTCCTTGGAGTATAGAGGCTACATTTGTCAAAAACAATTACAAGCAAATATTTTAACTTTGTGGCTGATTGGGGTAGAGGTGACAGTTAAGTCAACCAATTTAAGAGAGCTTAAAAGGCAGAGTTGGGCAATAAGATGTTCATAGAGACTTTGAAAAGTTCCCAAGATTTCCTGGAGACCTAGAAGTCCATGTATGTGCCTAGGGCTGGCACATGCCCAGGCATGTGTGCATGCTCAGAAAAGATATGACAAGGCCCTAAGCTCTCATCTTTGACTGAACTTAAGACTCTGCACTGGCAGGAGATAAAAGCTAAAGCAGAGTTTGTTCTCCCTGGCTCAGTGCTGAGGACATGACTCCACATGCACACAGAGCTGTCAGCAAAGATTGGGAGATTTATTAGTTCCAAGTGTTTAAGGAAGTCTCTGCCTAATCATTAACCAACCATTAAGCTAACTGAAAAGAGACTTCACTGGCCACATAGGACAAAGTATATAGACTTTAAAGAGTTAGTTCAGAAAAGGCACTAAATGAATAATTACAACAAGCAACTATAACAAAGGGAGGGGGAAGAATCTTATTTCCAAAGTTGCCACATTATATTATTTAAAATGTCCAGTGCTTAACAATAAATTAAAAAATGTAAAAAGAAGTAAGAAAGGGGGTGCCTGGGTGGCTCAGTTGGTTAAGCATCTGACTCTGGGCTTCAGCTCAGATCATGATCTCAGGGTGCTGAGATGGAGCCCCATGTCAGGTTTGGTGCTTGGCATGGAGTCTGCTTGTCCCTCCCTCTCTCTGTTCCTCTTACTGTGCTTGCTCTCTCTCTCTCTCTCATAAATAAAATCTTTTTTTAAAAAATGAAGAAGAAGAAAGTATGCCCCATACATGGGGCGGGGGAAGTAATCAATAAAACTGTTCCTGAGTAAGCCCAGATGTTGGATGTAGTAGATAAAAGCTTTGACCATTTAAAATATAGTCAGATAGCTAAAGAAACCCATGTCGTGAGAATAAGGTCTCACCAAATTGGGAATATTAAAAGTATTAAAGAGATTAAAAATATTTAAAAGAACCAAGTAAAAATTCTGGAGTTTGAAACTGTAACCAAAATTAAAATTTCACTAGAGGATCTTCACAGCAGAATTGATGATGCAAAAGAAAGAATCCTAAAACCTGAAGATAAGTAAATTGAGATCATGCAGTCTGAAGAACAAAAAGAAAAAATAAGAAGAATGAACAAAGCCTCAGAGACATGTGGAGTATCCTCAGGCATACCAGCATACACACAATGTGAGTCCCAGGAGGAGGTGGATGGGTGGGGGGAGGCAGAAAGAAGACTCAAAGAAACAATAGCCAAAAAACTCCCCAAACTTGAAGAAAAACACAAATCTGTGTATCCAAGAAGTTCAGTGAACTCTCAAGAGGATAAACTCTCAAAGATATCCACACTTAGACCTACCATGTCAAATATATGATCACGTCTTTGGATGCAGAAGACGATGCTTGACAAATTCAGCATTGATTCTTTTTTTTTTTTTAAAGATTTTATTTATTTATTTGACAGAGAAAGATCACAAGTAGGCAGAGAGGCAGGCAGAGAGAGAGGGAGGGAAGCAGGCTCCCCGCCGAGCGGAGAGCCCGATGCGGGACTCGATCCCAGGACCCTGAGATCATGACCCGAGCCGAAGGCAGCGGCTTCACCCACTGAGCCACCCAGGTGCCCCTCAGCATTGATTCTTAAGAAAAACTCTTGGCAACCTAGGAGCAGAAAGGAATTTCTTTGAATAAAAGACACGTACAAAAACTGTAGCTAACATTGTAGTAAATGATGAGAGATTTAAAGTCTTCTCCTAAGATCAGGAACAAGGCAAGCATGTCTTTTCTCATCACTTATTTGTCGTCATACTGAAAGTCCTAGACAGTGCAATAAGACAAGAAAAATTAAAAGGAAAATAAAAACGGAAAGGAAGAAATAAAATTGTCTCTATTTGCAGATGACATGATTATCTAATAATAAATTCCAAAGAACACACCAAAAAGGCTAACTAAGCTAAGTGAATTACAAAGTACAAAAGTTAATCATGTGCCTACGTATTCACAGGGAACAACTGCAACGTAAAATTTAAAACACAATACAATTTAAAATATAGCCCCCAGTGAAATACTTAGATATAAGTCTAACAAAATGTGCACAGGATCTGGATGATGAAAACTGTAGAACAAGGATGAAAAAAAGCAAAGATCTAAACAAATGGAGAGAGAAATGTTTTTTCATGAATTGTGAGTCTAAACATTGTGAAAATATCACTTTTTTCCAGTCTGATTATAAATCCTATGTAATCTCCATCAAAATCTCAACAAGATCTATTTTATATGTCAACAAGCTCATTGAAAAATGTATATGGAAAGGTAAAAGAACTAGAATAGCCAGAACAATTCTGAAAAAGAAGAACAAAATTGGATAACTGCCACTATTCGATTTCAAGATTTACCCATAGAGTTAATCAGGAGAGTAAGATATTGGCAAAGGACAGACGTATCGATCAATGGAACAAAATTGAGAGCCCAAAAGTATACCCATACAAATATAGTCAACTGATTTTTGACAAACATATAAAGACAACTCAATGGAAACAGCATCCATACATAAAAACATGAAACTTATACAAACCTCACACCTTATACCAAAATTAACTTCAAATGAATCATAGACCTAAATGTAAAACATAAAACTATAAACCTTCTACAAGAAAACATCAGAGAAAATCTGCATGACTTTTAGCCTGACAATGAGTTTTTAGGTACTACACCAAAAGTCTGGCTCATAAAAGAAAAAATTGATGCTTTGGACTTCATCAAGATTAGAAACTTTTGCTCTGAGAAACTGTTAAGAGAATGAAAAGACAACCCACCAACTAGAAGAAAAGATTTGCAAATCACATATTCAATTAAGGACTTAAATCCAAAGCATAAGGAACATTTAAACAAAACAAAACAAAACAAAAAACATTTTTAAGGAAGAGGACAAAAAAATACGAACAGACGCTTCCTAAAAGAATATATGTGAATGGCAAATAAGCATATGAAAAGATGTTCAACACCAGTAGTCATTAGGGAAATGGAAATTAAAACCACAAAGAAATACAAGACGCACCTTCTCAAATGGATAAATTTTTTAAAATGAGCAATACCAAATTCTGATGAAGATGTGAACCGAGAGGAATACTCACTTGATGCCACTGGGATTGTAAAAACATACAGACATTCTGGAAAACAGTATGACTTAGAAGGGGTCAAAGAAGGGGAATTTTTCAAGTGATGGAACAGTTCCCTATGGTACTAGGGTGGTGGATACATGACTCTGCATTTCTGAAAACGCTTAGAACTGCACACTACAGAGAGTGGCTTGCTGCAGGCAAATTTAAAATAGTCAACTAAGATGTCAGAGAATGCCAGGATGTAAGGCAGACTGTGACAACAAAATCTAATTACACTGCACATGTATGACATAACCTCCTGAGTTGGGTTGGAAGAAAGGACCTGACCAATTTAACCTTGGAAAGCAGAGTTTGGTTTAATCAAACTAAAGACAAAAAGGGTTGCACAGGAACCGTGTACTCTAGTTGGTAACTTCGTTTCTCACAAGGGTCCAACCAAGAATTCTGAAACTGCTTCGTGGAGGTACCAGGATTGAACATGCACATGATTGCAGGTATGGGAACCAGGCTCCTCCTTGTCAAAGGAAAAAGTTACAAATAAGCAGGTGGAAACAAGAACAAATAATGCATTGCTGCATTAGAGTCTGGGGTGGGGGGTGACATATCAGTATGAACTAGTGATTCTTGAAGATAAGTAGATGATAGCTAAGTAGGTGGATGGATGGATGGTTGGATGGGTGGATGGACGTTGGATGCATGGATGGATGGTTGGATGGATGGATGGATGGACGGACATTGGGTGGGTGGATGGATGGATGGACTTTGGATGGACGGTTGGATGGATATAGACATAAGAGAGAGAAATAGCATATAGATGGATGAGAACATTCATATATTTCCTCACCCTGTCCACTGTGAGGACCTAGAAGTAGTAATACCCTAGTAACATCTAGCACATCTGTCACCTAGATCTCATTTTCTAAATAAAAGGAGTTAGAACTCTCTGGAGAAATGGCTGGTTCTAGGGCTGGGGCAAAGAAAATGCAAGATGGCCTTGGAACACCCTGTAATGCCAGAAATCAAAGAAGTCAAACAAAGGAAAGATACGGATATGTCAAAAGAACACAGGAGCCAACTTGAAAGAGCTCCCAGCGGACAAAGTTAAAACAATCTGAGCCACAAAATAAATAGTGATAGTACTAGGTTTTAACCTAATGAGTAAAATAAATAAGCATGAATCTGTGCTGATAGAAAATAAATAAATGGCAGAGAAGGGACGAATCTTCCTTACAGAACAATTCCAGATAATAAATGTATGAGGAAGGAAGAATTTTAAAATTGCCATGAGAGCACCTCAGGAATCATTAGTCTGGGCAAGATCCACAGACAGATGCTCGAATTAGCAGACAAAACTTTAAGAATTGGGACCTTTGCATGGCCTGAATATACCCCCCAAATCTTTATTAACTAATGCTGTGGTTTTAACTGTGCCCACAAATTCTTTGCTGTTCCTCCCTCTAGAAGGGAGAGCTTGAGTCACCTCTACTTGACCGTGAGCTAGACTTGTGTCTCTCTTCTAACAGAATATGGAAAAGGAAGACCAGCATCTTTACGGTGGAGAAACTTGGCGGACATCCATCCCCTCTACCATGTGTTCAAGATCAGCATCGGCAGCAATAAGTCACGGTACCACCACGTGACCCCAGGTCCCTTGAGGATCCATCAGCTGGGCTGCAATCTCATAATTCATAACCCCAGGCTGATCGTGAGAAAACATAGACAAACCCAACTTGATGGACGTTCTACAGAATATTCAACCAGTAATCAAAACTTTCAAGTTCAGGCAAAGTTCACTATGGACACTTGACAGCTAAAGGCAACATGGCAGCGTGCATGGGATTCTGGAACAGAGAAAGGACCATAATCAAAAACTGCTGAAATCTAAATAAAGTTTATAGTGTAATAGTGTTGTACCAGTGTTCATGTCCTAGTTTTGGTAAAAGCATCATAGCTATGCAATGCATTCACATCTAGGGAAACTGGGAGAAGTGTATGGAGGAACTCTCTGTACCACCTTAAGACTCTTCTATAGATCTAAAATTATTTCAAAATAAAAAGGGTTTTTTGAATGGGAAAGTCATGTTCTATTGTTCAGGGCCCAGCCACATTCCTTCCTCCAGGAAGCTTTCCCCGATCTCCCCTGTCCACTGGGCTTGCTGTTCCCCAGGGCCCCCCAGCCTGCCCCCTCTGCCATTCTCAGGGCCCCAAGCATGTAAGACCTAAAGGGCTCCACTTTTTGGGGGGGATTAGAGGAACCTTCCAAAGCACACTGCGAGCTTCCAGACAGCAGGGGCTGACTCTCACTTCTTGGAGACCTTCAGAATCTGTGCCTTCCATGGAACAGTGGAACTGAGGACCCCCAGGCAGGCTTGGGCCCAGCTGGGAGCTATGGGTGGCATTAGGGGAGAGCACTGGATGAAATCCTTGCTCACAGAGCTTGTTACCTCCACTGGTTTATTCTGGGGGCTTGGCAGGGGTCTCTCACAGAAAATGAAGTTAGACCCAGGAGACATCTCACTGGATTTGCTCACTAGACTGTCACGGACAATAAGAGGGTTATCCGAGATGCCATCCTATATGGGGGACACCTGCGCAAAGATGACAGACAGTGAGTGCCTGAGCCCTGAGTACAGAACCACCAAGAACTAAGGCACTAGGTGCCCTGGCAGCTTTGCTGTGGGACCCCCTCCACCACCTGTCCAAACCCCAGACAACCCATCTACACTGAGGGCAGCAGGGGCTGTTTCTGGACTCTGAGCAGAGCATGGGGACCTGTGTGCTGCTGGAGGGCCTACAGCACTACTGGAGGCAGCAGCTGCCCCAGAGGGTCCCTGCCCCGCCAATCAGGAGCTCTTCTTGGGCTCACATTGGCCAAGAACAGCAGCCAAGTCTACCTATGGTCAAGTGGTTCCTCCTCATTGCCCACTGATGGGGAGCCAAGGCCCAGGGCCAGTTAGCATAGGTCCCCTGCGAGGCTCTGGTGGAAGGTCAGGTGACAGGTGGGGCAGTCTGAGGACAGGTAAGGGCCATGGAGAGGCTGACACCCATAATCTGCCCCAGGTTACTCCTCTTGCCCTCCACTCACCCCTCTGGGACGTCTCTTCCAGACCCATGGCTTTGGTTATGACCCACAAATGCAGATCTCAGAGAGGTTCTTCCTCCTCCAGAGCCCTTTCTCCCTCCAGCCACTGGACCCTTCCCCTGAATATCCCAAGTGCGCCTGCAGCTCCAGTCCGCAAACTCAGCTCCTCTCCTCACACCTGTTCTTCCGGTTCCCCTTCTCCCTTCCATGACTGGCAGCCAACATCCATTGTCATCCTTGGCTCTCCCTCACCTCACCCCCACATCCATCCCTCAGCAATCCTACCTCCTCAATCTATCACCACCCCCCTAGTCCAAGGCAGGCCCAGGGGAAGCGATCAGTGAAAGTTGTGGTAGGGACGGATGGATCCATGAAGGGAATGTGGATTGGTGGTTGGATAGCTGGGTGGTGGATGGATGGATGGATGGATGGACGGACGGATGGATGGACGGACAGATGGATGGATGGATGGACGGACAGACGGGTGGGTGGATGGACAGACGGACGGACGGATGGATGGTGGATGGACGGATGGATGGATAGGTGGGTGGGTGGATAGATGGATGGATGGACAGTCAAGACCAACAGGTGGACGGATGGATGGACAGACCGATGGGTGGATGGGCGGATGGATATAAGGAAGGAAGGAAGGAAATGATGGAACTTATACAGCTTAGGCTGCTTCGAGACTGGAGTCATTATACCTGTCAGTGCTTTTCTTGGGCAACACCTGGACCCTTAGTGTGGTAAGAGCTAGACTGAACATACTGCTTCGGGGAAGGTCCCAGAGCTCAGACCATCTCAAGGTACTCTGTTTTGAGGAATCAGGCAGTCAGAATACTTGAACTTCATAGGGCACAGAATGGCCCATGCCAACCACTTCTGAGATTGGCCCACCCCGGGGGAAAGCTGGATCAAGCAAAATGATGCAAGTTGCCGCCACATGGACGATCTTTGGCCTCTGAACTCTGTCCAGGACTCCGGACTGGACCGGACCGGGAGGATGCCATTCCTCCCCCCACGTGCCTCACAGGCCACCCAGAGACACACACAGGAAGAGGCGTCACGTGGACATCTCTTTCTTTTTACAAAGACTTTATTGTCTGACATGCTTGACAAAAAAAAAATTACAGCCACAATCAAGTTATGCCAAAATGATTGAGGAGCACGCCATCATCTTTCATACCTCAAGGACTTTTAATGAATTTTCTTTCAAAGTAACAGCTGCCTTCATAACTTTTCTTTTCCACATAAAAATACACCATATTCTGAAGATACCTTAGGAAAAAAATTTATTTAAGTTTATAGTTCTTGGTCCGCATAGAAATTCGGTAGAGGTGACTAAAAGGGCCTGTGTCTTCTCCACCCGACATGTGCCCATACGCCGTGCATCTGGGCTTCCCCAGAGACTTTGTAAACATCCTCACCCAGGAACCACTCGGTCAAACAGAGTCCCCGACGTCCCACACCCCACACCCCAGAGCGCACTGCTGCTGGCAGACTCCCCTTGTGGACAGTGAGCCTTGCCCCATGGGGATGCCTGTGGGAGCAGGAAAGGAATCATGGCCTCCTGGGATGCCAGGGTGCTGGGCTCAGAGAACAGGATCCCTCAGCGCTCCAGGGGCTCTCTCTGAGACACGGACCAGAGAGGCTCTGAACAGGACCCTTAAAAAAAGAGAGGGAGAGAGAGACTTGGGACCATGTGTTGCCTCGGAGGGGCAAAGCTTTGAGTCCCGGCAAACCAGGGGCCCTGGAGCCAGAAACTAAGGCTCAAGTCCGGCTTCTGCCCCTTTTGAGCTGTGCACCCTCAGGCAAGTGACGTCTCCTCTCTGATCTCAATCTCCTCATCTCTAAAATCAAGCCAACAGAGCTGACCTTGCAGGACCGCCTGGCATGAATCAAGATTGTATCTGCAACGGGCCGTGGTAAGGGCTGGCCCCGGGGCTGGGCTGAGGGTGAGGTGAATAAGGCCCTCCTCTCAGGTGCCCGACTGAAGGAGCTACCAAACAGCTGGGCAAGACAGAGAAAGGATGCTCTTTAACCCCATGTCTTTCAAAATCAAATTCGATTCAGAAAAATATCCATGATGAACAAAATATCAAAAATTTCAATAAAGATAGAATCGGACCCTGCACGGGGTGATCCCGCCTCTCTGGCCTCACTCCGATGAGACCCTGCTGGTTCCCTTGCCCTCACAGATTCAGCCCAACCCCCCACCTCCCCAAATCCAGTACTAATTTAAAGGAAAAAAAGGAAAGGCGCTCTCCATGAAGCTGCCAGCGCCAGGGCCTGCTCTGCTACTGGGCCACCCTCCCGTTAACAGGACACACTGGCAAGGACCAGGAACCACTCAGCCCCTTCAGCTGTGGGTCCAACAGACAGAACCGAAATGGTGCACGAGAAACCGCACTGAGGAATGGAACCCCACTGGAGGACAGTAAGGGGACGCACGCACGCGCACGTCCACATGGGCACAACCACGTGGCAGGGTGGCCTCGGTCTGCAGCCCCTCCAGCCTGCCAAGTTCTGCAGAGCTGCTCAGACCCGCGAGTCTGTGACTCGGGAACCTTCCATCTGGTCCTGGGCACCCACATGGCTCCTTCTAGAGAACCACTCTCCCGGGTCCAGGCTCCACGCAGGCACCTGAGGTGCTCAGGCCACTGTTCAAGATGGCAAAGATGCCCACAGGAAGAAAGCGGGGTCACGAGGTGAGGCAGAAGGCTTGTTGGCCTTGTGGCCCGAATTCCTGAGACGTCCCTGATCGCTCCCTCAAGGGCCTCAGCTGTGAAGCAGGCCCATCTCCTCCCCAAGCCCGGTGGGGGGGGGGGGGCAGGAATGGGTGCCACTTGCACCCAGTCTCCAAAACCTCCCACACACCCCCAATCCCAGGGCTTGCTGCCACACAGACCCTCGGTTAGAGGGAGATTTTGTGCGAGAACTTCCAAAGTGTGTCCAGAAGCAGCGGCTTCCCAAGCCCATGAGTGGGTCCAACTGAGAAGGATGAAGAGTCCGTCAATTCCCAAGCAGGACAGGACCGCAAGCTTGTTAGGTCCTTGGACAAGGTACACGCAGAAATGTACACGCAGAAAACAGTAATGAGCACAGAACCCCTGCCAGGGACCCACAGGGTCCTGACTCCAGGTGACGGAGGCTGAAGAGTCAGGGGAGGTTTTCTTCATTCCAAGGCCTCGACCCATCGGCTGGGCTGCTCCCCACGGCCAGGCAGCTGGTCTGCATGGAAGGAAGGGTGGTTGGGGGTCTGTGCTCTCGGCCAGGCATGTGTAGCTGATGTGAGCAGGAGGGGCTGAGACAGCAGGGGCAGTCAGGAGTTCCGGGGTGTGGGGAGGTCAATGACTATGGGCGGATTCACAGGCTGGTAGTTCACGGTGCACACAGACGCGTTCACGTAGGTGGTCGTCCCATCTGCCATGACACCGTACCCTGGGAAGCAAGCGCACAGCCATCAGGGCTGAGGGAGTAAGGCCAGGACCTAGGGTAGTGAGGCGGCCTAGGGGGCGTGGTAGTCAGAGAGCACTCCGCTGCAGCGGGCTCAACAGGCCAGGACAAGCTACCGAAACCCTCAACTCAGCCTCTTCATCTACAGATAGAGGTGATGACAGATGCTCCTTCCCCAACTGCTACGAGGGGCAAATGTGATAATAATCCACATACAGTGTTCGTTCAGCCCAGTGCCTGGAAAGCACATGGCGAGCACACAGTGAGATATCACCATTGACATCATCACCACCATCATCATCACCATCATCGCCATCATCACCATCACCAAGTCACCCTCATCTCCATAACCACCGTTACCATCACCACCACCACCATCATCACCATCCTCACCATCACCATCGTCACCATCACCACCACCATTACCACCATCATCACCACCATCATGATCATCACCACCATCACCATCATCATGTACTTTCTTCTCTTAGCCTCTGCTGTCATCACACCCTTTTCCCACCATGTCTACTTGTTCGAATCCTCATCCTTCAGCTCAGATCACCTCCAAGCCAGAAAGGCCATTTCCCCTCCTCTTGTGGGTTATCCACTCTCAGGAGCCCCATTTGGCCTATACAATCGTGCGGGAGTGTGGTTTGGGTCACGCATCACCTGGGATCTGATGGCACGTCTGGGCTGCAAAAAATGATGGCAATATTGCTATCCCACAGCACGTGGGCTGCCCATCTCATGACCTCTCAGATTCTGCCTTTGCCTATCTGGTTCCCTCTGTGATCTCCTCAGGGCCAGGGGAGGTCTGATCACTTCTGTCCTCCGACAACACCATGCAGCAGCCCTCAGGGAAAGGGCTGAGGCTTGTTTGCTTCTGAGCTAGAAAATGACCGGATGCAGAACAAGCATATGTGAGGCCCGGGGACCCTGGCCTAACACAGACATAGGTGCAGGAGGCTGGCAGACAACTCTGGGGGAAACCACATCCGTCCCCATGGCCCATGGGAGCCCACGCGCTTTCTGGTAGGGTGGGATGGGGCAGCGTGGCCTCGGGCAGGTGGGATGAAGGCCTGAAACGAGTAAAAGAGGGGCTCTGCCAAGCTGAGGAGTCGGGCTCCAGGCTAACAAGGAAAGCCCTACGTGCAGGGCGTGGGGGTGTGGGCTGACCTCACCCAGCACCATCACACCCGCCTTGCCCACTGCCCCCCAAGAGGAACTGAACGCCCGCCACCATTCCAACTGTGTGGGAAAAGCAAGTGTCCCCACCCCCCCGAACAGAGCCAGAATACCAGGTCTGTATGTGCATGTGGTGGGGGTGGAGGTGAGGTGCCTCCAGAATATCTCAGGCAAGCAAGGGGCCCTCCACATTTATTAAGCACCAACTGTACGCCAGGCTGTGGAGATGTAGGTAACTGCTAGTCTTACGGAGCTCACAGTGAGCCTACCAAACCTAACACATCCTCCATGTTCCATCCAATGTCCCCTCCTCCGGGAAGCCTCCTGCTCACATTCCAGAAGCCTCCCAGGCTAGAGGCAGCAGCCAGGTGGAGTCGCCTCACTCCCAGGGAGTGAAACTTAGCCCTGAGTCTTGCCAAACTTCGCAACTGTCTTCCCACTGTTAACCATTTCAGCGGTAGCCTACTGATGGCCAAGTGCAGACAAAGCACGTACAAGAGCATACGTCAGGAAGGGGCTGAGAGCAGGGAGGAGGTGACCGGGTGGGAGGGAGGTGCGGGGTCCCCTCCACAGGGCCCATGAGGTGCCCCTCCCCACCCCCGCGCCGACCTTCGTGGATGTGACCGAAGACATGCAGCCGCGGCTGGACGCGCCTCTGCACCGTGTTGAGCAGCTCCACGCAGCCCACCCGCTGCATCTTCTTGGGGACCCAGTCCAGGAAGCCTGTGTGAGGAGATGATAGCGGGGCAGTGACAGCAGTCAGACGGCTGGGCCCCCAGTCCTGCAGGCCCCACACGGCAGCTTTTGAGTCTCAGAGACACGGGGTCCAAGCCTCACAGCCCCGGGTGGACCCTGACCCCAGAGGCCCCAGCAGGCTCTCCTGAAGCCGCCTGGCCCCCTGCCTTCAGGGAGGGAAAGCCGAGGGCTCTGCCATGTGCTGCCCAGGGCCTGGCAGCCCCGCCCTTCCCCCTCTGCAGGGCCACCCGGAGAGCCTGGCTTACAAGGGTCCAGAGTGGGCCGGGCACTGGGGGCCAAGTGAGCCCGCCCAGACCTGTGCTTGAAGCGGTCTCCAAGGTGTCATCCCCAATTGCAGAGACAGGCACACGGAGGCCTGAAAGGGACATGAGAGGCGCAAGGGCACCCTAGGAGCTGGCAGCGGAGCAGAACCAGGAGCGGGATTTCCACGTCGGAAACTTTCTAAACAGACACCCCCAAATCATGAAAATGAACTCCACTCGCCGCAGCCTGGCTCCCGGCTGGGTCAGGGTCTGCTCGCACCGCCAGCCTCCCGGAGCCGCCCCGGACGGCGGCGGCCCATTATTCGCACACGGCTGCGCAAACGAAGAGTCATCTTGGTGTGGGTGGGGGAGACAGGTTCCTGCATGCTGGGAAGGGCAAGGGGGAGCCTCTGAGTCCCCGAACGGGGCGGGCTGCCCCTGGCCACTGCCTTAGTGATGAGAGAGGGAGGGAGAGAGGGAGAGAGAGGTCCCACCGGGCTTGGCCATTCCACGCCCCTCTATCCCGCGGCCTATAAACCCTGGAGCCAAGCACTGCCCAGGTTTACCCCTTGTCCAGGATTGCCTGCCCTGGACCCCAAATGCTGCGGGAGTGATGGCAAGTTCTGTGGAGGCAGCAGCAGCAGGAGGAGGCTGGGAGGGGCGGGGCTGCTGGGAGTCTGGACGGCACTCTAAGGCCTAGGGAGCTATGGAGTGTTGTAGAGGGACGGCATGGCATCGCTGCCAATTCAGAGAGCGCCCTTCCCTGACCCGGGGAGAGTGGAGTGGAAGGGGCAAGACTCCGGGACGGGGGAACAGCGAGGAGACCCTGGCAATCATCAAAGGGACAGAAGACACTGGCTGGAACCCAGCTGGGGACAGCCGCAGTGCAGAGGAGAGGAAGGAGCTGGGATCCAGTTTGGAGGTGGAATCGGAGGGATGTGCAGATGGGCAGGAAGTGTGGGTGAGGAGAGGGGGAGGGGAGACCTGAGAAAGCCCCCGAAGGGACAGCCAGGGGGGCCCAGAAACAAACCAAGTGAGCGGTGACATCAGCTGGGACCGGGGCGGGGGGCAGGGGAGCCTGGGACGAGACCCGTTGAGGATGGAACCCGCAGGCCCTGGGGACTGTTGGAATGGGTGCGGGTGCGGTTCCCCAGGGGTCTGACAGGTGAGGGCATACAGGACGAAGCCGAGAGAGTGACCTTGAAGGTATTCGGTCCCCAGGATGCAGGTCAAGGGCCCAGCCCTGCCTCTCCACGTCCCTGAGCTCCAGTAGCCCACATGTGTAAACGAGGCAGCTGATGCTGACCTCCCTGGGGGCTGCGAGGAGTCCACGAGGTAACACGCTGAACCCCCAGCACACAGTAGGGGAAATGAGGCACGTGGGGAGAACTGTCCCCAGTGCCACAACAAGTCAGACTCAGAACAGAGCTCGTCAAGGCTGATCTCCGTGCTCAGGTGGGGCCAGACGCTGCCTCTCAACACCCACACTCCCGGAGGCCGCCCCAGCACCAGCAGGCCCGCTGGGGGCCCGGCCAGCCAAGGCAGGGGGCAGCTGACTCTTACCTAGTGGCGGTCCATGGGTTATCAGGATGTCTACGCCTTCAGGAATGAGGTTCCATTTCTCTAGCAGTGCTTGGCCTCGTGGGAGGTTAAAGCCCCAGCCATAAAACCACGGCTGCCTATGGAAGAAGAGCAGGCAGTTCAGAGAGAGCGCGGGACCGTCACAGGTAGGGGAAGCCACTGCGGCGCCCAGTGGTCTCCGGGGCAGGCTCGATCCCTAGAAACTCAACATAAAGGTGGGGATGGCCTGGACTCAGCCAGAACCCTGACCCACTCGCAAGCCGTGGGATGTCTCTGGCCTCCTCTTCTCTTTCCCCTTTCCTTCAACACAGGTTCTGTTTCTCTAGGATGAATAAATATTATTTCTGTAAACTTTTAAAAGGAACATTTAAAAAGAATCAGCATCAGCCAAAGACCTCTCGTTCTCCGAGCTCTTCTAAGGAAATTCAGAGAAGAACCCGACCCCTCCCAGGAAAACACTCTCTGCCTTCCTGCCCAAGTTGGGGCAGGTGGAGACCCAGTCCAGAAAGAATGGCTTCCAAGGGGAGGAAGCTGATTCCTGCTTTCCCTTGAAGCTCCCAGCCGGGCTGAGTCCATCCCCAGCTCTAAGGGCAGGACCAGAGGGACCCAGACCAATGGATGGAATCTCAACTCAGACCTAGACTGAACGATGCCATGAGTCCCTTGGATTGGCTCAGTGGTGAACATGAAGCCTAGATCCTTCCCATTGGTGGGGATCCCAGATATTTCTTCTTTCAATGACGAGAGAGAGGATGTTTTCACCCCTGCAGATCAACCAGTGAGCTTCTTGCCTTGGTAGCTGTTAGCGGCTAGTAAGCTGTCCCAAAGGGCAATGGCTGAACCACATGGCCCAAGGGAGCCGCTGGATCAAAACTGTACCAGTCACCCACCATACTTTTGCACTTCTCAGTTATATGGGCAACATAAAGCCATTTGATTGGGCTCTCATTTCTTTTTTTTTTTTTAAGATTTTATTTATTTATTTGACAGAGAGAAATCACAAGTAGGCAGAGAGGCAGGCAGAGAGAAGGGGGGGAAGCAGGCTCCCTGTTGTGCAGAGAGCCCGATGCGGGACTTGATCCCAGGACCCTGAGACCATGACCTGAGACAAAGGCAGCGGCTTAACCCACTGAGCCACCCAGGCACCCTGGGCTTTGATTTCTAACAAAACATCCCTACTATGAAGCTCTCTTGGGCCTAAGTCATTATAAGGCCCCACATCAACACAGCCTGTTAGGATTTACAAAGTCACCATCATCATCACCACCATCACCATCACCACATCATGATCATCGCCATTATCACTACCATCATCATCACCACCGCAATCACCTGTTCTCCTCCTGCCCACCCCAACCTCACGCCACGTTTATCCTTCAAAGCCCTGTCTGACCCAAGCTTCCTCTCACCTTGCGCGTCCAGACCAGCCTGGAGGCGGGGAATAAATGAATGAATGAATCCATCTGTTAACAGATGTCAAACAGGACTTCTGCTGCCTGAGGATCACAGCCTGAACTCTGAAACCAAGGATGATGCCCAGATCCAAAAGACAGTCCCCAGCTCCTGCCCAGAGGAACTTACTAAAAGTGGGCAGAGCACACCAGGCCACCACCTCCGAGGCCTAAGTTTTGGCCTTGAAGAAGAGGACTGTGGTTCCTGCCTTGTTCTTGTGGGAGGAGCCGAGAAGACTCCCTCGTCCCTAGACACGAGTGAGCCCCAGGAGAACCACCTGTGAAGGGGGGTGTGGGATCTGCACTCTGAGCCTCTGGCAGGAGAAACAGATGGTGAGAAGTGTCCCTGGGTTTGGGCTGCCCAAGGGATCCCCAACTGTAGGAAGTACCTGCCAAGGGAGGAGACCAGGTGTTCAGGGGTGGGGAACAGCATCTGGGTGAGTTGGTCTGGGGACAGTCCCCTCAGAAGACACCTCCTATCACTGACACACCCACAGAGGCCGGCCCTTGCATAACAGAAAATGCACCTCACACACACACATACACAATTTTAAACCCAACTTCAAGGCAATTTTGGGGTCAGAGAGACCTAGGTGAGAATAGGTCCACCTCTTTCTACCTGTGTGACTTTTGGCAAGTGACTCAATTTCTCTATGTGCCTCAATTTCCCCATCTGTAAAATAGAGTTGTTTGGAAGGATTAAATCCATTAATCCACGTAAAGTGCTTAAAACAGTGCCTGATTCAGTGCATTGCAGCTGCCTTCATCATTTCCAACACCATCATCATCATCCTCATCTTCATCATCACCACTATCACCATCATCATCACCACCACCACCATCATCACCACAATCACCATCACCATCATCACCATCATCATCAGAATTACCATCATCACCATCACCATCACCACCACCATCACCACCACCACCATCATCACCACAATCACCAACACCACCATCACCATCATCGTCAGAATTACCATCATCACCATCACCATTATCACCACCATCACCACCACCACCATCATCACCACGATCACCAACACCATCAGCACCATCAGCACCACCATCATCACCATCACTAACACCATCATCACTGTGGGCCCCTCCTGAAACTCACCCATGGAGCCTTCATGAAAAACATTTGACCTAGGGTAGAGCTTTTCAAACTGCATTTTGATGGGTCACAATAACATTTTATTAATAATAAAATAAAGCATCCAAAAAAAAAAAAAAAAAAGAGTGCCTCCTAGCAGGGAAAGGATACTTCAGTTAAATATATTTATATTTAAATAGACACCCATGGCGGGATGTACTGAGTCACAGTGGAAAGTGTTTTTCCTGCCGTGGTTCCTGGTCAGAAAGAGTCGTGCTCCAGCGGCCAGCCGGGGCTGCTCCTGCCCTAACACGCTGAGCTCCCAGCTCTGCATGTCTGCAGCCCCGACTCTGGGCGTGCTCACAGCCGCTCTCTGGCTGAGCCAGGCCAGAGTCACTGCAGGGAAAGCTGCAGCAGCCTGGGAGCCGCTCAGAAAGCCAAGCCTAGCGGCCCTCCCAGGAGCCCAAGCCCCATTAGCCTCCCGGGAAAGAGGCAACATGTTTCTGGCACTGCCTTCCAAATACAGAATTCATTCTTCAAAAATCTAATCAAATATTTACAAGACGGGCTGAGGCCTCCTCTGCATGGAGAGAAGGCGTCTGTTCGTTCCTGTGAGGCACAGCAAGGGGTAGCTTCTTGATAGAGGGGCCTAGAAACATACCAGAGACCTCAGAGACCCCCAGGAGCAGAGGGACCCACGCAAGCCTCTGCCTGCCCTGGCTCCCTCTCTTCCTTCCTCTCGGCCTGGCGTTTCCCCGTAGATACACCTGCCTAGCTCTTGGAAATACACCGCCTCCGATCCTGGGAACGTGGACTTCACCCTGTCCCTGGGGAGGCCCTGAGAGCTTGTTCAAGGCACCCAGGTTGGCATCAGGCACCTGTTTCTACCCCTGGGCTGGTGACTTCACCTGTCCCAGCACGATCATGATGCCTTTGCCCCAGACCCTACCCCATGAGGTGCTTCTGACCCTCTTGCTAGGTGCTGTGACCCGGACCCAGAGGGGAGGGGGAAAAGGAGAGTGGGAGGAGGCTTAAGAGGTTAAATTATTCTTCCACTATGAAAACTCCTTCTAAACACCCAGGAGCTCCGTCAATGGGCAAAGGGGAGGTTCTAGCTTGTATTGAAATTTCAGGGGGAGCAGGAAGAGTCAATGATGTTTGCACTCGTGCAAACATCCAAAGGAGATATTTTCCAGGATGGCCTGTGGGTTGGGGAATACCCTCGTCAGGCTGGGGGTTTCTCCAGCACAGCAAGGGACACAGACTCTTCATGGTGACCTCACCTCAGAGGTCTTTAACCAGCCCACAGGACCTGGAAACCCCTCCAGCCCCTCCTGTGGGTCCACTCAGGTTCCTGCCATGGGAAGTGGAGACAGAAGGGTGGGGCCAGGCCTTCTTCAAGGTGTAATCGGCCCCAGATGCTCCCAGCATTCTACATCTGGTCCATCAGGAGGCCCTTTGGGACCAGAGCTGAAGTCCAAGGTTGCCCTGGTTTCAAGACAGAGGCCAGGGCAGGCAAGAGCTCACAGAACCTGCGGTCCAAGCAGCCAGGGTCCAGCCCACCCGCTAGTGGCCCATCCACCTGGGGGCAGCTGTGGTCTGAGACTGTGAATGCCCAAGACAGGACGCCCGGGGCCCTGCAAAAGCCCCACCCTCATCTCCAACGAGACCTGGCATTGGACCAAGCCATGCCACGCTGAGGGCCAGGAGCCCGATGTCTGCGTACGGTCCAGGACACATCACAGACTCCAAGGAGGTCGGATGAATCAGAATTCCGACTGAGCCATGGGAGGCAGCTTTATGTCCTGAATTTCTGTCTTTCTGTTCTAAAGTAACCATTGGAATAATTTTCTTACAGAATGATAGTTGCCATGACAACCAGAGCAAATTTTCCTTTTCTGAAACAGATGTCTCATTTAGTTGAAAATTAGAATGTGAACAAACCCATGGGAAAAATTAATTCAAACTTTAACAGAGCGCTGAATACAATGTAATCTCTCAGAGGTTAACCCCTTAACAGCTTTTTTGTACGCTGATGGTAACCTTCGAATCCAGGCTAATTAAGCCCGCTTAGCCAATATAAATGACCTCCTCGTGGCCAATCATTAAACGATTTCCCCCTGAAGCGTGAATCCCAGGTCCCCCGACAGCAGACGGGAGGGGGATTTCGCTAGTCTACAGAGAACGCCGAAGCCCAGTGCGCTCTGCTCCGCCAGGTGAGGCGCACGGCCCCTGGAGGGGGGGCACCCAGGGGTCACCCGGTTAGCCTGGGCTATGGGCACCTCATTTCCAGGGGATGCTGGGGTGTGCAGGCAGAGGAGGCCTGGGGTGCCCTGGGGTGGGGCTGGGCCTGCTGGTGCACCCAGGCCAGGGCGCGATGCCCGAGGGCGAGCATCCGGAATTCCCTTGCCCGGAGGCCAAGGTGGGGGGCACCCACAAAGGCACAAATCCAGAGCCTCTCCATGAGCCCCCAGTCCTCACACCCACATGGGGGGGTGGCAGCTGCCATCAATGCTCCATTTTACAGATGCGGAGACTGAGGTGTGGGCAGGTACAGAGACTTGCATGGGGTTACCTGCTGACCAAGTGAGACGGGGGTGGGGGGTGGGGGGCTCAAACCCCAGACAGCAGAGGCCGAGCCTGTGCTCTCTGCCTCCAGGCCAGATTTATGCAAATAGGACCAGGAATCCCGCCTCCCACCTCCCATCTCCTCCGCAAGCCCCACGGACTTCCACATCTCTGCCCAGTTAACCCTTAACAAAGTCCCGGGAAGCTCCCACTTTAAAGACAAGGAAATGAAGGCACAGAGAGGCCAGGTGATTTGCCCGAGGGCTCGGAGGGGGCAAAAGGGACATGCACCAGGGTTCCTGGCTCCTGCGTCCTATGCCCAAGAGGTGGCTGACCCAGAGAGGACCCTACAGGGGTGACCAAGCCACGGGATCCCTCTGTTCAATGGCAACAGCCTGCTGTCCCTCTGAGCAGCTCCTGAATGTACCCTCTCCAGTTCCAGCCCAGTCCCTGGCCTCGCTGGGCCCCCACTGAGCCTGGCTGGACAGGGAGGCAGCACCTGTGACTCTGGCTCCTGGTGCCCCAACTCTAAAGTGTTCCCCCAGGTGACTCCCCTACTCCAAAGCCTTCCATGGCTCCCTGTGCCTAGAAGACAAGCTCAGACCTCAGAGTGCGGCACACAGGGCCCATGGGCTCTGCCCCTGTCCCCCTCTTGGACCGTCCTGCTCAGATTTCCCCCTGAACTCACCACATGCTGGCCACAACAATCCTTTCTGTTTGCTGAACACCGCCCGCCTCTCCCCATCTCTGGGTTCTTGCTCCTGCTTTTTTTTTTTTTTTTTTAAGATTTTATTTATTTATTTGACAGACAGAGATCACATGTAGGCAGACAGGCAGAGAGAGAGGAGGAAGCAGGCTCCCTGCTGAGCAGAGAGCCCGATGCGGGACTCGATCCCAGGACCCTGGGATCATGACCTGAGCCGAAGGCAGCGGCTTCACCCACTGAGCCCCCCAGGCGCCCTCGGGCTCCCGCTTTTCCAGCCACCTGAAAGCCCTTCTTAGCCTCTCCTCAGAGTCCATGACCCATTATTTGTTAAGGCTTAGCTCAAAGACCACCTCTTCCAGGAAGCTTCCCTAATCGCCTCTATCCCCCAGGCCCAGGCGACCCCTCCCTGCCTCGAGTCCCCTGACGGTGGCTCTCTCAAGACAGGTTCAAACTGTCCCTAAATCCCTCTTGCCCAACAGGCAGCTGAGCCAAGCAGACTCAGGGACGGCTGGTTCCCAGCGCAAATGAACGCACGCATGATGGAGGCAATGGTCAGGAGCTGCACCGGCGGGCAGGCAGGTGGAAAAGGACTAAGAATTCACCCTCTCCTCTGTGCGCACTCCCGACCGGAGCCCCCCACCCCAGAGCCCCCGGAGTCCCGAGGCCCTGAGACCTGTAAGAAGCACAAGCATGAGAACAAACCACCCAGCGAGCATCCCGGCCTCTCCCAGCCTCCCATGACCTGCTGGGCGGGCTCGTGTGCCCATTTCGCAGATGAGACCTCAGAGGTGAAGCCAGGCTCAGTGTGCTCTCCTCCTCTGCTGCATCTTTGCTCACCTCCTTCTGGGGACCTTCCCTGCCTCCCCAGGCAGCCCGCTCCCTAGGGCTGGGGGTTGAGGGAGGCGGCCCTGCCTGGTAGAAGGAGACAGCCTCTTACAGCGGACCTCGTGGGCCAGGTGTTCCTACTTCCGTTCCTCGTTCTACGGGGGTGAAAGCTGCGGTGTGAGCGGGGCGCTGACCCTACTCCCACCGAGAAGCTTCTCTCAGAGATGGCTACACCGAGAGCATCTCAGATGGGGGTACCACACGTCAGTGGCCCCAAGAGCCTCCCAGAACACTCTCGGTACCCCAGGGAGGCTGCGCTCCCATTCTGCAGCCGGGAAACTGAGTCAGTGACACACCCATGTGGCCCAAGCGAGTTCACCCCCACAGGTGGTTCCCGGACACCTGGGGACATTCCACAGTCTGAGCAGCCACCGCCATCACCTGGCTCTGAGGGAGAGAGGTCTGCCGCACTCCTGGTGTCCCGAGGGGGAGGCTGAGGGGGCCGCCGCCACCGGCCAGGGGCCCGCGGGGGCTAGTGAGGGGGCAGGGCCGTGCGGGCTGGAGACCGGTCCCCAAGGGCTGCCAATCACACACCTTGCCCCCCGCCCCCCCAGCATACAGCAGTTCCGGCAAGTCAGCAGCAAGATAAGTGGAACCGAAGAATGGGGTCCTTTGTCATTCCTAATTAATGTCCCCCACCCTGCGAAGTGCGGAACCATTCATCTTTTGTTTCGCGGGGACTGTGCAGCAGGGAGAAGGCAGACAATTCGTTTCAAACATTAATCTCGTGGAGACTAGCGCGCATCTGTGCGCAGGGGCCCTCTGTAAAGGAGATAACAACAAGGTGAAATGGAGGCGGATAAGGACCGGGAAGGGGCAGAGCAGAGTTTGTGTGAGAGAGAGAGGAATGGATGGGTGTGTGTGTGTGTGAGTGTGTGAGTGAGTGGGGCCTGTGTGTACATTGTGTGTGTGTGTATGACGTGGGGAGGTATGCACGTGTGTGTACGGTGTGTGCATGGGGAGGTGGGGGGTGCGCGTGTGTAGTTGTGTGTGTGCAGGGGTGAGTGTGTGGTGTGTGTGTGCAGCTGCATGTGTGTGTGCACATGTGGGCATTATGGATGGGTGCATGTGGGGGGGGGGGCGTGTGGTGTGTGTGTGTGTGTGCGTGTGCGCGTGTACAGAGGCAGCACGGCGGAGGGCCAGGAACGGTGAGGAATTTTCTTCCAACATCAGAATCCACCAGCTGTGCATGGTGCGCAGGGCTGACAACGGTCAGAATCCAGGGAGGAAGGAGAGAGGGCGTGAGCAGCAGCGGGACCCTTGGCCGTGGCCACGCCGGGTCCCTCAGGGACAGGCTGGGCTGTGTGGGCTGGCTCCCACCCTCCGGTCATTGTCCCGGCCCAAGCGGGCGGGCGGCTCAGGTAGGGTATGCGGCCAGGCCCACGGGCAGGCCGGCTCCGCGGCTCCAACTGAACCCAGACATTCCTGACCCAATCTGGGCTCCAGATGGCGGTGGGGGGGAGGGAGGTGTGGCGCAAAATACCACCAAAGTCCCTGGTGCCCCACCACCAGCTCTCCGTGCCCCCCCATCTCTCCCTTGCTCGGCCCTGGGAGGGGAGAATCTGAGTCTGATTTCCCAGAAGTGGGACTCAGAGCTCAGGAAAAACACAGCACTACCGGGGCCAGGGATCCAGGGAGCCCCGTCTGGGCTCTGCAGCCCACAGGGGCTACCCACGGGACAGGGCCAGGGGCTATCGGGAAGCAGCAGCTCCCAAGGCCACCACCAGCTGGCCCGAAGCTGACCAAGTCCACCCACCGGGCCTGGGCCCCGTGATGCTGTGCTGGGGCCGAGATCTCTAGCCAGTTCCTCGACCCAAGCCTCACCATTCCCGTCCACGAAGTGGGATGAAAACAATCCTGTCTTGCCCCGTTGCTCGCCAGGTTAAACGGGACGATTTTGCAGCAGCGCCCGGCACAGGGCGGACCCAGGGGTCTCCGAATTGCAGCTATAGGAGGGAAAGCCTGCCCCTCCGGCCAGAACGAACAGAGGAAGGCCATGGCCTCATGCTAAAACCACCCAGAAACGCAAGAGGAACCAACGGTAACAGACACAGCGCGAGAGGCACAGGCCTGGCTGCCTGTGACCTAGGGCAAGTGGGTCTCCGTGGCCCTGAAGTAACCAGCAGGGAGCCTCAGAGTGCTAAGGGGAAGGAGTGGGGCCGGTGATCCCCCCTCTACAAAGCTGGGCCCCCAGAGGGTGTCCCGGGACAGGGAGGGAATGGACCAGAAAAGGCTGCCCACGGACCACAGGGAGGCAGGCACCTGCCCCTGATCTCCAGCCTCCGGGTGAGCCCACAAAGCCCAAGAAATGAAAGTAAGCCATCCGCAGGTGCGGGCACCCACAGGCCAAGGCAGGCACGATCCTGTCTGAGGGTCTCCCCCAAACCGGGCTGCCCAGGACGGCCCCGGCAGAGCTACACGGAACACGAGCGTGTGGTGCAAACGTCCAGCGCCCTGGACACCTTGGACAAGTGTTAGAGAGAGACTGAGAAATACGTGTTTTTCAAAAGAATAAAAAACTTTTCTTAAGAGACAGAGCAAAAGATTCTGGGGGAGCAGCTGGAGCTGTGCCAAGCCAGGATTCCTCGTGAGGGGTTGGCCCAGAAGCCAGGCAGCCGTAACGGGCAGGGCCAGTATCCCTGTGGCCCCAACAGCCTCTGACCACAGCCGGTACAGCAGGTGCTGGGCTGGCACAGGCCTCGGTTCTGGCCCAAATCCCAGACCCTCAGCCACATCCTACGAGAGCCTCTGAGGAGACAAGAAAGAAGCCAGGGTTTCACTCTGTTAGCCTCTATTTGGTTTTCTCCAGAAGACCTATTGGGCAAGGTTTAAAAAATAAATCTTTTAGCCTCTGTCTGTACCCAGGTCTGGGGCCTCCGTCCTGCCACCCAGGCCCAACCCGGCCCTAAGCACTGGGGGACCCTAAGCAAGTCCTTTCAGGTCTTGGATCTTGGGCCCCTCAGCTGTCCAGTGGGGACAAAGGTCTAACTACAAGTGGCGGAAGCACAGGGCCTTGGGGACAGCAGTGGGAACCGTTACTATGGCAACTGTCCCATCAGTAGGCAGAGCCTGGATCCCGCAGGTCCCAGGCTTAGAACTCCCAGGTGGCTCGGTGCCTGACCCCACCCCACCCAGGGGTGCCTTGGTGGGCAGCCCCAGCTGTGCAGAACACCCTGATCTCACCCCCTCCGCCCAGCCCCGCTCTGGGAAATCCAGGCAGAGACCTAGAGAGGGTTAGACGGTGAGTGGGACCACCGTGTGCTGAGCATCTACTGTCTGCCAAGCAATTTATGCACACGACCCCCTGGGACCCTAAGAGTGACCCTACAGCAGGGGCCTATCCTAGCTGTCATTTCACAGAAAGCCAAGATTCCAACCTGGGATCAGCCGGCTGGATCCTGCCGGCCAGCAGGAGTGTCAGCGTGGCCTTGTCCAGTCCTGGCATTTAAAGAGAGCTGGTCCTCAAGGCCGGGGGCTCCCTGCGAGAGGGGCAGGGTCCCCCACACCCCGCTGCCCACAGGCAGCACCAGGCCTCCAAGCTGAGCCCCAGGATCGGCGCCCAGACGCCCAGCAACGGCCGGCAGCCTCTTCTCGAAGTTTAATGTCTCAGCAGGTTTATATTCCTTCTTTCAAAATACCAGAAGTAATTAGACCAGATGGACGAGCGGCATGCCAATTTCACTCCCTCCCGCACGCGTGGTTTTTTTTTTTTTTTTTTTAAATCAAGGCCGTTTTCAGTTAAATGAGAACAAAAAATGTATCCAAAACCCATAAATGAATACAGTATGTATACAGAGTTCTCTTCCAACACTTCAGATTCTGTGACAGCTCAGCTCTTCCTCTTTCTCCGTGGTCGGTTCCCACCCCTTCCTCTAAGCGCCTCTACCCAAGGCTCGGTGCCGAGTCTGCTCCGGAGAGGACCAGACGTGGCTTTCCTGTGACTGGCAAGTCACAGTGCCCTGGGCACGGCGTCACAAACACACGGTTCCCCAAGAGACCTGGGACCGGAGGCCCGCAGCGACGGAGTGGGGGAGGGGACTGGGCCCGGAGATGGGGCAGGGGTGGGGGGCAGGCCCTCAGCCGGGGGGTGAGAGGCAGCAGGGCAAGCAGGGAGGTGGCACGGTCAGGTTCTGCTCTGGAGGGACCGGCATCAAGGAAGAGAAGGAAGGACCTTGCAGATGAGAAAACTGGGGGAAGGCCTGGAGGTCCCAGAAAGACACGGGAGCACCACGCCACCACGCCACCACGCCACCACGCCGGGCCAGGCCCGAATGTTAACTGAGTTCCCCCGGCCTGGCGTCCGTCACCCGTCCATCCAGCCCTGTTCTGATGAGCCAGGCACGGTCCCGGCCGCTGGAGTAAAGACCACAGAACACAGAGTTGGGTCCCTGTTCTCGTGGAGCCTCCAACCGTCTAGTCGGAAAAGAGGCACGACGGAAAGCTATTGCCAGAGTCATGAAGACAACGTGTTCCTGGAGCTAAGGGACCGAAGGAGGAGGAGAGGCCCAGGCACCGAGCCCGGCACAAAGGTGGAAATGGCTAATGTGGGGCGTGCCGGGAGGGACAGACTGTCTCCCCTCGGTGCCGGGCCACGCGGGCATCCGTGCGGAGACACCGGAGATGGGATCCCTCCTGCTCACCGTCAACACACTCACCCCCGCTAGATCCAACACCCCGGCACAAAAGGCTGAAGGGCGAACTTCCAGAAGACAACACGCAAGTATCTTCACGGCTCCAGGGGAGGGGAGATTTCTTGGATAGAACCCCAAGAGCACCCACCACAAAGAAAAACACTAATATGTCTGACTACCCCCAAGTTAAGAACTTGTGGCCATCTGAAGGCACACCTGGAGGAAAGAGTCCCAGAGGACAAAAAGCCACTTGTCATATTACGACAGAGTTCCTATTCGCAATACATGAAGAATCCCTACGAACCAGTAAGAAAAGACAGACATCCATTTTTAAAAAAACAATGGGCAAAAGACATGAGCAGTTCACAAAAGAAGACACCCGCGTGGCCGACAAAAGATGCTCGGCATCCCTGGCCATCAGGGGATGCAAACGGAACCACGTCGGGAGGCCAGCACAGCAGAACGGACGTGGTTTAAAAGTCCTACCGTACCAAGTGCCGGCCAGGATGCTCAGCGAGGGACGGCCTGCTGGGGACAGGAATCCACATCACCGCTCTGATAGACGGTTTAGCGGTTCCCCTAAAGAATGCAGGGTCTATGACCTGTGCCTCCAGGCCTAGTTGGGTGTGTGTGTGACCATGTCTTGTGGGTCCTGCTGGAGCAAGGACCGAAGGGGACATGTAGGCAAGCGTGGGGCCGGGGACTGCCTGGGCCATGGCTGGGTCGGCACAGGATGTTGGCCGTTACGGAACACCGCCCCCCCCCCCCCGCCCAGACACCACCACCCTCATCCCGAGCCCGCACATGGCGGGGCCAGGCCTGATGCACGTCTGGATCTCCAGAGTCCCACAGGGGCCCGGGCACACGGTGGCCTTGTGGCCTTCAGAATGTGGGGCCCAAGGGAAATGTGGAAGGATTCTCTCCCATGCAGAGCATCCCCCGGTGACACCACTTAGAAGGGCCAATCGTGCTGCCCACGGGTTTGCTTTGTTTCCCCTTCCTCGCTTGTTCTGGACAGTCCTCCACGTCAAGGCCAGCCAGGTCATGATGCCGCTGCTCCAAGGACAGCACCGAGATGACTCACCCTGCCCGTCTAGCCCCCGAGAGCATGCAGGACCCTCCCTCTGCAGGGGGACCTTCCATGCAAGCAGAGGAACTGGGGCCCTGTCAGCGGGGAGGGGCTGGGAAGCTGCCAAGCCCAAACACAGTGGGTCTGTGCTTGCATACCCCTTGTGCCAGGCAGCTCAGCACTCAGTGAGGTCATATCACTGCTCTTCTGGGCTCCTGCCTATGGGACGGTCTTCCCGCACTGATGAGAGCCTGCCTTCTGTCACTGTCTTCTGTGCTGCTCTTGCTCTGCCTGCTACCGTCACACCGAACAGGTCTGCCCCTCAACCTGGGTCAGCCCTGCCCACAGCTCCAGACTCCATTGCAATCCGGGCCCTCGTGACCAGTGCTCTGTTCAACCCCCGATCCCCCCACGGGTATGATTCCACTTCTAAAGCTGGAGAGAGCAGCTCCGTACTCCCCGTGATAGTGTGTGTGTGGAGAGCAGGGAAAAGAAAGGGAAACCCAAGCATCTGAACTTCATAATAATTACCACCAGCTTGGCCGGGCTACCCTGCTAATGAGCCGCCATATGTCCGGGCGGGCGGCGCGGGGCTGCTGAGCCTCGGCAGACAGCTGGGGGGTGAGCAACCCTCGCACCAGGCAGAATCAGCAGTGGGACCAGGAGGTGCTGTGGCCGTGAACACCATCCCGAGGGCCAGCATCACCTGGGAACAGCACAGAGGAGCCTGGCAGGGGCGTGTCCCTTTATGCATTTGGGACACCGAGGCTTGGAGACACAGGACTCACCAGGTCAGACTGGAGTGAGAGGCAGAGCCTGGGGGCGCCCCTGGTGTGTCTGGACGCAAAGGAACACGTGCTCGGCTGACAGCCTGCACGTGTGAGCCCTGTGTCCCTTTTGGACCTCAGCTGTGCTGTGCAGGGTCCCAGCAGGTTGATGACACAGGGTGACAGGCAGAGGGAGCTGTGATGCCCTGAGCACTGAGCATCAGCCTCCAGAATGCCCACAGCCCTGCCAGCCTCCTGGCCTTTGCCTGAGCTGTTCCCTATGCCTAGCACACGCTTCCCCAGCCCCCGGCCCCCAGCCCTGCACAGCGGCTTGCGTCCGGCCCCTCTCCCAGGGGAAGACTTCTCTGACCCCAGCTCCCACCCCTCGTCTCCTGGCCCCTATGGAATCAAGGATTTGGTGGCTGATGTGTCTCCCACGAAGACATAAAGCCCATGAAGGCCAGAGCTGCACCTGTCTGGTTCTCAGCCTGTCCCCAGGGCCTCGATCAGTGTGTGGCATTCAATAAAGCCTTGACAAACGAATGAAGCAATTAGCAGCTGTCCATGAGCTCCTCAATATGCTCGTGGGGCCTGTAAGGTCTCGGCACACCAGAGGCTTTTTGGAGAACCAAGGAGCACAACCCATTGTTCCAGGCCTGGTGTGAAGTGGGTTTTGTACAAGGATGCTGAATGGTCTCTATGCTGGACCAGGAAGAGTCCAGACAAGGAGTCTAGACAACCAGTCTAAAGCCACATTCCACCTGCACCTCTACTTGCCCTTCTTTGAAATGGGAGAGTCCTGGCCCTGCCTCAGGGGCTGTCGAGGTATCAGCTGGAGTAGAGCTAACCTCATCCCGACCTCTACGCGGGAGCAACCAACCTCCAGGGCCTTGCTCTGGGCCAGGCCTTCATCTGGATGGGCCCACACAGACTTCACAACTATAACATGGTAGTATCATTTCCTCACTCTACAGAGGGACCAGAGAGACTAAGGCACCTGCCCAAAGTCACACAGCTAAATATTCATAGCATCCCAATTTGAACAGCCCTTCCCTTATTAACCAAACGCCGGCCCAAGGCTATTGCTGTGACTCTCCCCACCCGCTCCCAGCCCCAGATGGGGCCCAAGCAAATCCAGGGCAGCTGCTGACACTCCGGCCCACAGCCTGCGTGTGCAGCACAGACAAGGTAGCCTTTAGCCCTCAGCATCGATGGCTGCATAACAGCAACCAGAAGAGCACGGAGTGGGGCTCAGAAATATGGCTCCTCTCCTGCCTTTTCCACTTGCAGAAACCACAGTTCAAATCCCCCTTCCTACAGGGAGCCCTCCTGGACCTCACCAGGGCCTCCTGGGGTCCCTTCTCTGGCCTGAGCCCCCGCCACTCCTATACTCAGTACTGAGCTTCACATGGCATCAGGCAGTAGGTGCGCCCCCAGCCAGGATGACAAGAAAGGGGACAAGAAGAAAATAGGAAGTCCCCAGGAAAGTCTGGAACTAAAGGGTCTAGAACTGTCCAGGCTGGGAACCACAAAAGCTGAAGGCAGGAACCACTGGCAGCCTGAGCACAGAGCAGCTGGACTTCACTCAGGCCTCAGAGCACCTGACCTTGGCATCTAGCTGGCAGAGGGGGCCACGGGGCTGGTCCAACTCCCTGGCCCTCGACTCTCCCATGAGCCTGAGAGCAGGCTGCCAAAGGGCTTGTTCAGCCCCCAGCCACAGGGGTGCGCAGAGCTGCTGTGGGGGAAGGGGACGGACACTGAGTGACATCTGCCAGTCCCCATCCCTTGCTTGTCCTCCAGGCCACATTCTGGGTTCTGGCCAAGACCGAGTTGGAAGGCTGGTCCCTGCAGCATGTAACAGCAGTGGGGCTCCGTTCACGGAGAGTTTGTGGGTGCAGGCACCAGGCCCAGCTAGCCCCTCCTGCCGCCTTCACGACCACTCTTGCGGGACGTGCACACTCACTCTCATTTTGCAGGGAAGGAAATTGGGACACAGAGAGGTTAAGTGACTTGCCCAGGGTCACACAGCCCATAAAAGATGAGGCCAAGATTTGAGCCGATACTGTTTGGTTCCCAAAGCACGCTGTTAACTCTTACAGAATAGAATATTTTTTTGAAGTGTTGTGTATGTATGTGGACGTGCAGGGACAAGGGGGTGTTCAAAACACGGGGCAAGGAGATGCCGGCCAGGCTGCCTGGTCTGGTACCTGAAGGCCTCTTCTCCTGACTTCCCTCTTGTTCCTCACACTCCAGTCCTTCTGCACGTTCAGCCAGACCCCTTCTCCATGTCTGGGCCGCAGCAGCCCGCCAGGCCGCTTCCACCGCCTCCTCTCTGCTCCCATCCTTGGCACCGAGCTCAGCATGTCCTTGAGTGCCCCATGGTCCTTGATCATCAGGACCCTGGAGAGATCATCAAGACCCCAGACACGATGAGGAGCAAAGAGATGGCAGCAGGCTCCTCCCGTGGCTCAGGAGCCGTGGGACAGCCCACACGAGGGCAGCCTTGGCGAGGTGGAACCAGGTCCTAAACCCGCCAGCAGCCTCTGGGCACCAGGTGTCACCACATGGCATCCACCAGACAGGAGTTTCCCAGACACGCTGTGCTGGTAACGGCTCTACCCAAAGTGCCTGCACCCAGACAGTCCCCCTGTGCCCCCAAATCAACCCTCAGCCTCCCTGCGTGTACTTCTGGTGGTGCAGCGTCAGGCTGTGACCGCTCCGTAGCTGCAATGCTCTCCTCCTCCCTCACTGCTCAGGTCACTTCACCTCCTCCAAGGAGCCTCCTTGGTCCCCTCCTCACCCTGCCAGCACTTAGCACTCTGTGGCTACTGCCAGCTCTAAGCCCCCTAAGGGCCACTTGGTCTGTCCATCTACAGAACGAGGACACCAAATCGGTCTGCTCAGGGCTGAGTAAGAATTAGAAACAATGCTTACGAAGACTTTAGCCCAGGGACTGGCTTACTGAATTTGCTCAGGAATGATTTGCTGCCTACCACCATCACCATCACAACCACCACCATCAAGGTCACCATCATCACCATCACCGTCGTCACCATCTTCTTAGTATATGTGCTGCTGAAGTGAGCACAGTCATCACCATCATCTTAATTAATTATCACCAATATCACCACCATCATCATCACCACCGTCACCACCATCACCACCATCACCACCACCATCATCATCACCATAATCACCTTCACCATCATCACCATCACCATCACCTTCACCATCATAACCACCATAACCATCACCACCATCACCACCACTATCATCATCACCATCATTACCTTCACCCTCATCACCACCATCACCACCATCACCATCACCACCATCATCATCACCACAATCATCATCACCACCATCACCATCACCATCACCATCATCACCACTACAATGGTCATCACAACCATCACCCCACCACTATCGCCACCATCATCATCTCATCACTTCCACCATCCTCACCATTATCACTACCACCATCACTACTACAATGGCCATCACCATCATCATCACCATCATCACCACTACAATGACCATAACCCCATCACTATCACCGTCATCACCATCTTCTTAGTATATGTGCTGCTGAAGTGAGCATAGCCATCACCATCATCTTAATTAATTATCACCAATATCACCACCATCATCATCACCACCATCAACATCATCACCATCACCATCATCACCTTCACCATCATCACCACCATCACCATCCCCACAATCATCATTACCACCATCATCATCACCATCACCATCACCACCATCATCATCACCATCATCATCACCACCATTATCATCACCATAATCATCATCACCACCATCACCATCACTATCATCACCACTACAATGGCCATCACAACCATCACCCCATCACTATTGCCATCATCATCACCAGGGCTCTGAAGGACACATGGACCATCACACAGAAGAGTCATGACTCCTTCTCACCATGATCCCCACTGAGCCAGGGATGAGGCCTGATGATTGTGTGTGCCCAACAGAGAGTAAGAGCCTGATGTGTACTCGTGAGTGAAGCAACTCTCATCCCTGACACAGAAAACCAGGTTTTGGCCTTCTATGAAAATCCCCACAGCTGTTCCTCAGCCTGGCTGATCACTCGTCACCCCTCACCCAGGCTCGTTTGGTGTATGCCAGGAGACATGGCAACAGGGAGAGTCCTAGCATACAGAATTAGTTGAAAGAAGGCGTTCTGGAACCAGAGTGCCTGGGTTTAATCCCAGTTTTGCCCCTTCCTGGCTGTGTGACATTTGGCAAGATCCACACTCTCTGTGCCTCCTCACAGAGAATAGCAGCCATCTGTGTGTGAGACAGACAGCACAGAGGACACAGGTGATATGACGACTTACCAGCTATTTATGCGGAAACCAAGGCTCAGAGAGCAGCCATGACTGGCCGGGGGCCACACTGGGGTATGAGGAGGCTGGGGTCTGGAATTCCCTGGTGCTTCTCCCAGTCCCACTTCCCTCTGCGCCTTCAGTCCCTGCTCCCCCAGCCCCCCAGCCGAGGTCAGGAAGGCGCTCAGGGCGCACTCACCACGGCGAGCCGTAGATGCGGAAGCCCCGCACGGTGACCTCCGAGTCCTGCAGGTAGACACAGTTGGTCAGCAGGGACTGCACGTTCTCGTAGTTCTCCGGCTTCAGCTTCGACACGGACGGGAAGTAGTAAAAGTCCTGCTTGATGAGGTCAGCCATGAATTCCTGGTCGAACGTCAACTCGTGGTTGCCGGCAATCACGATCTTGTACTCGTAGGGCAGGCTGCCTGCAGGGGTGGACAGAGACACGCAGCGCCCTGCTGTGGGCTGGCTGAGAGCCACCCCCCAGCCAGGGGAGGGTGGCGGGCGAGAGCCCCCGGACTCCCCGGGGGGAGCAGCACCAGCTGCTCGCTACCCCATCAGTGCCCTCGGATCAGAGGCGGCGGCCACCGGGCCCTCCCTCCTCCCTGCAGCCTTCCTGTTCTGGTGGCAGCTAAGTGACAGGCCACCAGACCCAGGCCAGCACGAGGAAGCTGCACCGCTGCCTCCGGGCCCCTGGCCTCACCTTCAGAACTTGACTGCCTCCAATGGCTCCTTTGTCTAGGCCACTTTTCCCCTGAGAGGAGACCCTGCCCCAGGCCTCCAGGCCTGGTCCCCAGCCTCACTGTCCATGGACCACGCACGGGGGGCCTGACTCAGGAGCCTCCACGCTCCAGCAAGAAGCACAAGTTCCTCGCAGAGCCTGTGTGAAACCTCTGGAGACCCCCCACTTGGGGAAAGGCCCAACCTGACTGTCCAAGCCAAGTGCAACCCGAACAAAGCTGTCTACGCAGACCACAGGCTGAATCAGCAGCAGGTCCTTCCAGCCTGGCTCGGTGCAGAGCCCGGGCCATTCTCCCACACCATCACCCCTCAAATAAGCAAGTCACTCAACCTTTCTGAGCCTCAGTTTCCCCTCTGATCAAGGTGGGTGTGCCCGGGGAATGCCCCTTCCTGGGGGCTACGGACCTTTCAGGCTCCTCGAACTTCACAGAGACCCTGCCTTGTGACTGGCTTCCCAGGGGAACACAGTCCAGGAACAGCTGGGCCTTCCCGCCCTGGCCTGTGACATGAAACTCTGGATCTTCTGCCCCGTGAATGTTCTGTCGAGAACCCAATTCCAGAAATGCCCCAACGTCTAAGGACCATGTGCCTTACTGAGTCCTGATGCTCCCAATATCAGATCAGATGGGACAGACATGCAGTCAGACTTGGCTCCCAACAGGTGCTCCAGGAAGAAGTGTGCTTTTCCCAGCCCTGTGTGAGCTCCGGGAAGAGGCAGGGCGAGCCTTTCGGGCAAACAGTAAGTCGTGAGAATGATAAACAATAACACAACAATGTTTTGGGCACCGGAACTACAACTATTGTATTCAAATTACAAAGGAACAATAGAGTCCAGATGTAGTTGGAACCTTCTCTCTTCCCGCCCTGGCCCCACCCCTGAAACCAGGACCTACACATCCTGTCTGGTCTTGAGCTCTGCGGCCTTGGCAAACCGCTGCCCGAGGGCCATCTGAGTCTTAGCCCAGCCCCGGAGTGGGGAAGGGAGCAAGACAGAAGTTTTCTGCAAAACTGGCAGAAAACCATAATCTTGCCCACGGTGCCTCTCCAGGCACCCCAGAATCCTTCACAGGTTTGAGAAAAGAGGGTTTTCTCCTCCTTGGCATTTATCAATTCTAGGAGCCCTGAGACAATGACTAGCTCTATGGCCAGGGCCCCAGGCCCAGCTCGGCCACTCACCAGCTGGTTGCCTCAGTTTCCCCACTATAAAGCAGGCAAACCGCTCTGGGGTTTTGCAAGACACTGAACAGAAACGCACAGCCCTTGGTATCCACAGTGTCAGCTTCTCTGGGCCACCGCTTGCAGACCAGACCTACCCACAGGCACATTTTGTTTGGCATAACTTTTCTATTCGAATCTGGTTGCCAATGTAACCCCAAAATGCCATTCTTTGTTTTCTAAAAATTGATGAATCAATTTTAAAATTTCATGCCTCTGGCCCAGACAAGGGCTGAGTATCTGTGCCTCCCTCAGACAGGAAGCTGATATCTGTTTGCCCCACTCCCCACCTGTCCCTAGGACCCACACCCAACCCACAGTCATTCATTTCGAGGAACCGCCCACTCCCTGCAGGCCCCCGCCCCTCAGTGCTGCCAGTCTGGGCTCTCCAGGCTCTCTGTCTCCCTAACGTGCCCACCCTGCTGGGCCCGGCCCAGAGGTGCTGAGCACCTGCCTGTTCTCCAAGCTGAGCCAGAGAGCTGCAGGTACAGGATGAGACGTGTTTGCTTTACTCGCCCCATCCCTGGCAGGTCCCAGGAGAAATCTGGCAAATGAAGCCACCGACAGCATCACAGGGTCACATGGAGAGAGAAGGCCTCAGCGGCCCTGCTCCAGCTGCCGGAGGGGAGGGGGGAGTTTTGCAGGGGCCTGAGCATCTGGGGAAGGGTCGTGGAGGACACCCCAGAGAAGACTGCCATCTCCTGGACCCCATCGTGGGGCCAGGCACCCTGGATAAAGGCCGACCCCTCCAGTCCCCATGGAACTCTCCGAGATGCGCTCTGTAGCTGGAGACATGAGGCTCTCAGGCCAGGAACCTGCCCAGGTCCCACAGCAGGTGAGCAGGGGCGGGGCCGCGGGACATTGGTCCAGCTGATCCCGCATCTCTGGGTCAGCGACTCTGACTCCTTCAAGGCCTCCAAGCCATGGAGTCAGCTGGGAGCGCTCGCTGAGCCCCTTCCCACACTGCAATCGGGGGACGAGGGGTGGCCTCTGCTCACCGCCTTCCGGCTCTGACTCTGCGTTTCGACTTCACGTCACCCATCCGTCCCAGTCTGAGCCCGCCCCGGCCGGGGGAGCCACACTAATGTATTTACGTCCTGTCTCTGACTGGGGGTGTTACTTAAGCTGATTAACAAATGACTCCAACTGTACGGTTCCATTTATTTCTGCAGCTCCCGACTACCGGGGACTGGGGAGTGAGCCCGAAGCTGTCAGCTCTGCCCTGTTCCTCCCACCTCCGCAGAGGAGGGAACTGAGGCTTCTTCCCTCCCAGGGAGGAGTGGATGGAGGTCAAGGCTCCTGTACACAAAAAGCCAGGTGAGGACGGGAGCAACAACCTGATGCCTGATACCCTCAAATACTGTCTGGGCTCTCCCTGAGAAGCAGGTGCCACGTGGCTCAGAGGCAGGGGGCACGTCCATTGGCAAACACACCGATGGCCCGGCACCGCGCCCCTCTGAGCTGGACGTCCAACCACAGACATACCTCTCTGGATTGTCACTTGGACCTGGCAACTCGCCAGCTGCGTATAACCATCACAGGCACCAAAGCAGAACTACCCCCATTTTCCATCTGGGAAAAGCAAGGCTCAGAGAGGTTACCCAAGTTTCCCTAAATCACTAATGAGGGGACTGGTAACCACAGACGGCACTGGGTACTTGGTAGACCTTGGGGCTTGGCCTCACCAAACTCACCCAGAACTGGCACCCCAAACCATCATGCCCACTGCCTCCTAGTGAGTGTGCGGGTGAGTGGCGGGTTGGAGGATGGATGGACAGAGATGGACAGACTACGGATGAATGGGTGGGTGGGGAGAAATGGGTGAATGCATTCATTAATCAATCTATCCATCCTGGGATAACTCTGCCTGCCTTCTTTACCCCAACCGACCTCCAACTCCTGGATCCCCTCACCTTTCCTCCAAACCATTTCTCCAACTGTCCCAACAGAGCATGTTTTCAGACCCATGTGCCTCCCCGCCCCCCAACCCTGAATGTCCGTCTTTGAATCTTCTCCGATTAGACCTGCTCTCTCCCAGATGGGGGTCAGAGTGCTGGAACTAAAGCTCTGGAATGGACTGACCATCCTGGAGTGGTGTCGAGAAGTCCCCTCCTCTATTCTAGAACTGCTATCTCTGTTGTTACAGCCCAAGGTTGCCTTAGCTTCCAGGTGTTCCCATGATCCTGCAGCTCTTACCAGCTTGACTGTGGATAAAATGTCCCTGAACAACCAGCACAGGCTTTCTTGCTTGGCTTCTGCCTTCCTCTGCCTCTGTCTGTGCCGTGAAGCAGGGGAGAGTTTGTGGACCTTGGTGACTGGGTAACTGGTAGGGGCTTTGTGGGTAAAAAGATGAGATGAATGCAAAGTCTCCAGCACACAGAAGAAATTAATGCTGTTCCCTTGGTCCTTCCCAGCGGCAGGGAAGCGGGCTGGCCTGCAGGGGAGCCGCCCAGTACGTGAGGGAAGCACCTGCCTGACAAAGTGCCGGAAGGGCCTGAACACCGGGAGAGGGACTTTTCTGTAGCAGGTGAAGCTGAGAGAGGGGACAGATGGGTCCCCGTGGTTTTTCTTACCCACCTCCCCTTGTCGGCCCCTCAGAAGCAAAGAATCTAGTCAGCCTACCCAAAAATCCCATCAAACCAGAAACTTGCTTTCTCGCTGGAGGCCGGGCCCCATTGGAATACCACCCCCCACCCCGTTCCAGACCCTAGAGAGACACCGTCAGGGACACTTTGATCAATAAGACTCAGTCATGAGTTCAGTCCCAGAAGTGGCACACAGGGGTTCCATCCACACCACAGAGCAAACGGAGGGGGAAACTGGAGATCAGAGAGGGGACGGAACTGCCTGAAGTCACAGTGGAGAACCAGGACGAGAACCCCTGCTTTCCCGCCTCGGGAGTGCTGGACAGCGGCCACACCAGCCTCTCCCGGGACATGCCTGATGCGCTGTGGACAGGAAAAGAGGAGGACAGGTGGGAGGAGCTAAGCATGGGCGTGACAGGCTGGTTAGGTCCTGGGCAGGGGGCTGATCTCCCAACCTGATCCTTGAGAAGCCCCAAGACCTCAAGGAAACCAGCCCTGCTTCCAGAATGCTGGGTGTTGTCCTACCTGTGTATTCTGCAATGCTCAGACCCTCTCCCTAAACGCTTCCTTTCTTCTCGACCAGATTATCTGAGCTCCTGGCATTTGCTAGCCATGGATTTGTTGGTAGTAAAAGGACCATTAGGTACAAGTCAGCTGAGCAGTAGAGGATGACCGTAGCATTTGAACTTTCCCCTTGCTGTATATATCCTAATAGATACGCATCCACATACAGATGCCACAAGGCAGCAGGTGTGCACGGCGTTCGGGGCTCACAGAGGGGCACAAATGCAAACCTCTGCTACTTGTGCTTCCAAGATTAATCTCCTTCCGAAGGGCTACAATTCTTTTTTGCTCACGCTTATCCGTCCCATCGAACAGAAAGTGCTGCCTCCAAACTGCATAATCCGTTAAATTCAACAAGATCTGTGCAGCTTCTCTATAATCTATGCCATTCCCGGAGCGGCGCATGGAGCCTGGCAGAGTTTTAGTGTTCTCTAAATGCAGCGACAATCAGGAAAATGCCCACTTATGGCTTTTCCCGCCCATTCCCATCTCACAGAACACAGCAGAGGGGGATGGAATAAAGAGACGGCGTAACGATCTCTGATTGCATTTTTAGTACATCTTTGACAGTTCTGTGTTTAAACACTTGCCAGTGTCTGGGAGACTCACATTAGCAGGCTTCCGGGTATGGCGCGCGGTCTAGAATCACACTGAGAGGGAGCAAGCCCCATGACTCTGCTTTGAGCCCCCGGTGGGTCTCGACACACCTCGGGCGCGTTAGTGCTTGGGGTGGACTCGCACAGCCAAGCACAAACGCAGGACACGGGCCGGCAGTGCCGAGGGATGCGAGGCTCTGCGTGAAGCTGCAACAGGCAGGAGAGGTCTGAAGACGCGTGCCTGGGCCAGGGACTGGAGCCCAGGGACAGGAACACGCACAGCGGCTGTGCCTGCAAAATTTGTTTTCTGTTGTCCTGATGTGAGCATTTCCTGGTGCAAGGCGGTGTCATAGGCAATTTACATTTTACAGTCAATGCTTCTTCCCACAGCTTCTTCCCACAGCTCCCCAGGTAAGAGGAAGTCTAGCCACAGAGGGGCTCACCATGGAGCCCAAAAAGCCTGAATCCTATTTCCACCTACTGGCTGATTGGCCTGGGGTGAAAACTCACTTCTCTGAGCTTCAGGGTCTTTGTCTGTAAGAAGGATTTAGGATTCTTGCAAGAAGCACACTAGGAAGATTGCAAAGCACCTGTGCTGTGCTTACCCCAGGATTTGTTTAATTCAGGTGTAAGATGCACAGAATGGAAATGACTGTCACGAATGAGGGAGTTTATACTTCCAGATCCCTAAACACAGGCAGCATTCAGGGCCCTACTGGCCGCATGGGGAAGCCAGAGTGGGTCAGGAGGCAGAGGGCGTGAAGAAGAAACCTGGACCAGAGCCTTGTTGTGGTTTCCAAGGGACAAGACAGGGAGGCGAGGTAAGTGAGTTTAGGACTGGCTAGGCTAGACAATTCAGGCAGATTCGGGGGCCCAGAGGCTGTCCCCACCTGTTGGGTGCCTGGGTGCATGGGGCGACCTGGAGCCCAAGTGGGAGCTGAGAGCCAGAGAGCCTATAAAGGAGTGGGGTGGGGGTGGAGGCAGAGGCTCTGAGTGGGTTGGTTTGTATAGGAAAGGCATGGTCAGAGGTGGGTCCTTTTACTCTCTCTCTAGAACTGGTTAACCCTGGAAGAGACCATGCCTCCAGGCTCAGCAAGGCCCTAAGATGTCAGAGCATCAGAATATGGAAAGTCACAGGCATGTGGATTCAACCTGGATGAGAGCTGATCCAGTCCAGAAACGTTAGCCGGGAAAATGAAGATGAGGACAGAGGGCTAGGGAGGGGAGGTCACCGCCTGGGGTCTACTGGCAGGTCACCCTGCCCAGAGCTGGGTGTGCAGGTACCCAGGGCGGGAAGGACCTGTCCTGGGACAGCGGGCCCCACACCGACCTGCAGGTAGGGCCTGCCACCATCCCCGTCTGGCCTGTGGTCCAGCACGGGAGGGTTCTGGATTCCCGACTGAACGCTGGTGCCCATATTTAAAAGGCAAATGCAATTTTTCTTCTGCTCCATCCTAATAGCCAAAATGTTTAACTTTCAAACATTTGTTTTTCCTGGGAAGTGTTTTAAAAACAGGAACATTCAGTCCTAATCATCTTTAAATGCCTGGGCCAACTACCACTGTAGAGTGACTTCAGGCTCAAAGGGACAGCCAAAACGTTTCTGCATCCCACCTCCCGAAAAGAAGGCCAGATGCCACCAGAAAGATTTCGCAGGAACCTCCCAGGAAGCCACAGCCTGGAAGGACACACGTGTGCAAAGGTGTTGGAGAAAGACCTGGGGCCTTAGGTAGGGGCCGGGCTGGTCACATTCAGTGCTTGGGGTTGTGGCGCCCCCTCTGGGCCAGGCCCTGTTGGTGCCCTGACCTCGTCTCGCACAACATGCCCATCCCTGCCCTGCCCTGCCCTGCCCTGTCCATGCTGCCTCGGCCGCTGGAGGCCTCCTGTCTTTTTCTCCTGCTCTTCCAACCACCTGGGACCCCTCCCTGCCCTTCTTTCTGAGGCCACTCCAGCTCCACTCGCCCTACACAGGCTCCCAGCCTGCCCAGCCAGTGCTCTTGCTTCTGCCACCGGCCAGGACACCCTCCTGGGACCTGCCCGTTTCCTCTTTCGCGCCCAGCCCTGGGGCATCGCACACATTCACTGAATCCATGAGGTATTATCACCCAGCAGGACAGATGATGAGGGTCAGAGGGGTCAATGACCCACCGAAGGTCGCCCACCCAGTCCTCGAAGGATGTTCTGGAACGTAAAGCTAATTGCCATGAATGGGACCAATGATCATTAAGACGCCACCAGCCCGTCAGGTGGCGGCCTCCAGAAGCTGTGCGTCGTGTTACTCCGTGTTCCACGAGGAGGGGATGCGCAGGTCTTGACCTTCTGAGAGCCCTTTCAGCTCTCCGAGACCTTCCAGGCATGTGTGTGAGCAATGCTGGGGTGGGGGCTCCCCGCCGGCCGTGTCATGGGGTAAGCATGTGGGGCCAAAAGGACGCTTTCACTGAAATGGCATCTGAAAGTGCATGTCCCTCTACTTGTTGCTGACATCCCAGGACATCAACAGTAAAGCAATCAAAAAGGCACGACCCTCCAAGGACAAAGGTTTGGGAGCTGGAGGGATGGATGAGTGGACTGGCTGCGCTGAGCAGAAAAAACTGAAACCAAAGCCTTGGGAGAGGGTTGGGGGAGGAGCAGGGAAGGGCTGTGGGAGGGGGTGTCACAGGAAGCCAAAACAGCTGTGCCCAGAGGCCCCAGAGGGCTCAGACCCAGGCGTGTGGTTGACCTAGAACTTGTAGGAGCAGGTGGGTCTGGAGCCCTTCCCCATCACACCCACTCAGGGAACCAGGCTCTTTCCTGCTAGTCTCCACAGAAGAAGGGGGTTTCGTTTCAAGGGAAAATATCAGCTCTGAAGAACCCTATTTAGGGACCATCAGGCCGGAGGGAGGACGGGCAGCAAGGTGGGGGCTGAACCAGAGGAAGATACACTGAAAGCATAAACATGGTGACTTTGGAGACCCCAGGTCCCTTCCTCACTCAGCTTGCGAATCCTGGGAGCCAGGCTTGTAAACGGGGAACCCCTCTCTGGGGAGAAAGACAGGGCCAGGAGGGAAACCTACAGACACAGATATAGGGGGTTCTGCCAAGGAGATGGCCAGGTCCCCATCATGGCAAGCTGCCCCCTACACACACACACACACACACACACACACAGGATCCTCAGAGCTGGGAGGGAAACCTCCAGGCTGAACATGGACTCAGAGACCAAAACAAGCAGAAGAAAGGAAATTGGAGAAAATGGGACGGATGCAGGAGAAATAACTTAATACATAATTAACACCCTCAGTGAGATAATAGAAGAGATTGCACCCATGAAATTCTAGAAGGGTGCTCTTCACAAAAGAAATACAATCGTAGCAGCATTTTAAAAATTGGGTTAAAGAGTGGGAAGATAAAGTTAAGAAAATCTCTCAGAGACTGAAACAAAAAGACAATGACATGAGTGCCAGGCAAGAAAAGATACAAAAATCAATTGTATGGGTTGTAGAAGGAGATGTCACAGATAAAAGAGAAGAGGGAAACTTAAAAATATACGAACATGAGAAAATATTCCAGGATTAAAAGGCAAAGTTTGCACCATTAAAAAGGTTGCCCAAGTGCCCAGAAAGATGAATGAAAAAAGACTCACAACCAAGGCACACTGCCCAGAAACAAGAGAGCTCAGACACTAAGGATGAGGTATGCAAACAAGGGTGGGGTTATCCCTGGCTACACCCAAAGTGATGAGAACGTTTTTGGAGCAGTGCCTTCCAAATCCTGACGGGAAATGGGCTGCAGCCCTGGAATTCTATAGCTAGGCAAATGATCAGTCACGATTGAGGGCAGAGGAAGGACCTTTTCTGACATGCAACTTTGCCTACTTGCCTACCTTATTTATTGCACTCCTTCTCAGAAGACTACTGGAGGGTGTGCTCCACCAAAATGAGGGAGTAAACCAAAAACAAGGAAGCCACGGGGTGGAAGAACCAGGGGCTCCAGGATGGAAGACAGGCCGAGACTCCAGGATGATGGCTGTATGCAGGATCAACAGTCCAGACCACCTGGGGTCAGAGGCTCAAGGGAAAATGAGAAAAAGGAACCAGAAGTTGGCTTAGCACAGCTCATCATACTGTGGTGGGGCGGCTGGGGGGGGCGGTGTGCCTGGGTGGCTCAGTGGTTAAGCAGCTGCCTTCGGCTCAGGTCATAATCTCAGGGTCTTGGGATCAAGCTCACATCAGCCTCTCTGCTCAGCAGAAAGCCTGCTTCTCTATCTCCCTCTGCCCCTCCCCTCCACTCATATTCTCTCTCTTTGTAATAAATAAATAAATTCCTTAAAAAAACAAAACACAAAAACCTCTGCAGGACACAGGAATGAACCGTGATGGGTACACAGAAAACAAGCAAGCACACAAAACAACTGACTACTTTAGGAAACACAACAAGTTGCAAAACTGTCTTAGAACAATATTAAAAAGACAGGAGAAGAGATATGCGTAGATGGGTGGAGTGGCTGTGTCTCTAAATCTACATTTTTTAAAGATTTTATTTATTTATTTGATAGACAGAGATCACAAGTAGGCAGAGAGGCAGGCAGAGAGAGAGGGGGAAGCAGGCTCCCTGCTGAGCAGAGAGTCCGATGCGGGGCTCGATCCCAGGACCCTGGGATCATGACCTGAGCCAAAGGCAGAGGCTTTAACCCACTGTGCCACCCAGGTGCCCCTCTAAATCTACATTTTTAATTGTAAGAAATTAGGAGTAACATCTAAAATTGGAAAATAAAAGAGTCATAAAAGGTTGTTACTTAGAGACACCCTGGTAATAAAATCTACCAAGATTACCTGGGGAATGGGAATCGGGACTGAGGAGGGGCCTGGAGAGAGGACTGCTGGTTTCATCATAAGCCTCTTATCACATTATGACTATGTATACATATTACTTTAATGCAAATAAAACTCAAATAAAAAGGCAACAGGAGGCCAGGGGCTCCTTGCCCACTTCCTAATTCTCTCCAGGGGTAGCCTGACCTCTCACTTGCTCTGCCTGTTGTTCAAAACCTAGACCCAAATCAAACCAAGGCACACCTAAGACCAACTGAAAGACAAAAACGGCAGAAAACCTTAACTGGTTGGTACCTCCGATATCCTGAGCATTTACGTGCTGGGATTACTCTGGCAGCCAGGTTCAAATCTGGCCAAGCAGGTCTTCGCCTGGGCTGGTCAGGTAGACATTAATGATATCACAGGTGTCCCCTGCTGAGACCCTGAGACAGGCTCCCTCATGCCCTATTTCTAACTCTCAACATAACAGTCTTGCAAAATGGGCAGCATGTTTGAAAGATACAGATAAACACTGGGTCTCAGTGAGGTTATATAACTACACAACTGATCAGTAGGGAAGTGGGAATCTGAACTCATACCTCTCTGAGCTGAAGCCCATGACATCCCCCTCTCTGTCACAATCAACACTTATGACATGTGTCGAAGGTTTTTCTACTAAACATTCCTCCAAAAATAAAAAACTGTTGCCATATATTTATGTCCTTACCAGATCTCTCCTGTTATGAGGAGTTCCAAATGATTTTATTTTAAATGACATAATACTTTTGAGAAGATCTTGTGGCTCTCATAAACAGCTTTTGAAGACCATTTGAAAAACAGTATAGATCTTAGAACAAATTGAATGAATTCAGCAAAGGAGCAGGATACAAAAACAATATGCAAAACACTCAGTTGTGTTTCCATACACTAAAATCAATCTAAAAATAATGCCATTTGCAATAGCATCAAAAAGAACAGAATACTTAGGAATAAGCTTAACCAAAGAGGCAAAAAATCTGTATGTTGAAAACTACAAAACATTTGCTGAAAGAGATTAAAGAAGACACTGATAAATGAAAAGACATCCCATGTTCATGGATTGGAAGGGTTCATATTGTTAAGATATCAATACTTCCCAAAGCAATCTCCAGATGCAATGCAATCCCTACCAAAATCCCAATGATGTTTCTTGCAGAAATAGAAAACCCATGCCAAAATTCATATGGAATCTAAAGGGGCACCAAATATCCAAAATAATCTTGAAAAAGAAACATAAAGTTGGAGGTCAAACACTTTCTGATTTCAAGGCTAACAAAAAAGCTAGGCCAGTATGGTACTGGCCTAGATACAGATGCTGATCAATGGAAGAGAAGAGAGAGCCCCAAAATAAATCTTCACATATATGGCCAAAGAGAGGGAGAAGAGGGGAAGGGGCAGAGGGAGAGGGATAAAAAAAACCTTAAAGCCGGCTCCACACCCAGCATGGAGCCTGACATAGGGCTTGATCTCACAACCCTGAGACCGTGACCTGAGCCAAAATTATATGATCCAATGATTTTTAACAAAGGTGCCAAGACCATTCAATGGGAGAAAGGATAATATTCTTAACATGCAGATCTGGGAAAACTGACTATCTGCATGCAGAAGAATGAAGTTGAACACTTACCATACACCACATACAAAAATTAACTCAAAATGGAACAAAGACCTAAGAGTAAGAGCTAAAACTACAAAATTCTTAAAAGAAAACGTAGGGGCAAATCTTCACGAATATTCGAGAAATTGATTTCTCGAATATAATACCAAAAGTGCAGGCAACAAGAGAAAAAAATACTTCTAAATTAAAATCTGTATCAAAGGACACCATCAATGGATTAAAAAGGCAACCCACAAAAAGGGGGGGGGGGATATTTGCAAATTAAATTTCTGATATGGAGTTAACATCAGAACATATTTTAAAAACTCTGCAATTCAACAAGGAAAATGTAGACAAAGGACTTAAATAAACACTTCTCCAAGGAAGATATACAAATAGCCAATGAGCACATAAGATGTTCAAACATCACTCATCATCACAGAAATGCAAATCAAAACATGGCCAGATACCATCTCACACCCATTAGAATGGCTGTTATCAAAAACCCAGAAAACAACGAGTGTTGGCAAGGATGTGTAGAAATGTGAATCCTTGTGTGCTGTTGGTAGAAATACCAAATGAAATAGCCATTGTGGAAAAATTCCTTGAAAAATTAAACACAGAACCGGCATACAACCCAGCAATTCCACTTCTGGGTATATGCCCCAAAGAACTGAAAGATAGGTCTCCAAGAGAAATGTGTCCACCCATGTTCACAGCAGCATTATTCACAACAGCTAAAAGGTGGAAGCAACACAAGCATCCACCAACAGAAGACCAGATAAACACAATGCGGTACATCCATACAATGGAATATTGCTCAGCCTTTAAAAAGGACATTCGTGGGGCGCCTCGGTGGCTCAGTGGGTTAAACCTCTACCTTCGGCTCAGGTCATGATCTCAGGGTCCTGGGATCAAGTCCCGCATCGGGCTCTCTGCTCAGCGGGGAGCCTGCTTCCTCCTCTTTCTTTCTCTGCCTGCCTCTCTGCCTGCTTGTGATCTCTCTCTGTCAAATAGATAAATAAAATCTTTAAAAAAAAAAAAAAAAAGGACATTCATTCTCAAACATGTGTGCACCATGAAGATACACTCAGTGAAATAAACCAGTCACTAAAGACCAAATACTATATGACTACGTCTATGAGATCCTTAGAGTAATTGAATTCGTAGAGACAGGAAGTAAGATGATGGTTGCCTACAGGTCGGGGGAGAGGATATACAGATGTAAAGTTTAATAGGTATGGAGCTTTGGTTTTACAAGATGAAAAAGTTCTGGAGACAGGGGGGCGGTGATGGTTGCACTACACTGTGAATGTGCTTGATGCCACTGAAATGTAAATTTTACAAGAAGTTAAAATGATAAATGTCATGTATATTTTACCACAATTTAAATTTTTTTAAAATCTCAGAAAAAGAAAACTAAGGACCTGACTCCCAGACAACTAGAATTGTGAGCTTGTGGAACCATAGGTTCCTGGGACCTTAGAATCCTAGAAATGCTCTTTTAAAATCTTAGAACCCTGAAGGTCAATCTAGAGCCTCGGCTCCTTGACCAACTTCCACCGCCCACCCCCACATCAAAAGGTCCCAGCTGAGAAGCTTCAGAACAGGAAGACCACACCTGCTCCTATCTCCCCAGAAAACTCCTAGCATGGATTTCTCCTAGGGTTTGACAGCCCTGGACAAAAGGCAGGGTTACAGGGTCAGACACCTAGCCCTTGTGTTACTGAATATTGTTCCAAAAGGTTTCACAGGTGCCTTCTGGCTATAAACAACTCTTTTAAAGAGGAGAAAATACAGCCCAAAATGATGTTTTTTGGAGTAGCCACTGAAATAAGTATTCAAAAATGATTAAGACCAAGTCTTCCTATTTTTAAAATGTTTCTTTGTAAAACCCACCATTTCAAAGCTAAAAAGACATTTTAGATGTTAGGATCCACTGAAGTAAAATCATCTTGCACCCCTGTGTACCTATCCCTTTATTCCACAGTCCTTTTCCTTGGCTCTAATAAGTGCTGAGAACTGGGAACAGAGAAGTCCCGACACAGCCCCTTCTCCTGCCCTCTAGTGTGGGATAGACACAGGCAAGCAGTTTGCAATCTGCAGTGGGGGTGCGCAACGTCTTACGGAAGATACAACACTAGCTTTCCTTTCCCTGACCAGGAGTAAGGAAGGGGCTCTGAAAGGGTGGATGAGAGACAGAATCATAGAACTACTATCAGGGATGAGTAGAAATCCCAGCAGACAAGGTAAGTCCATTCTCCTAGCACACACCCCATGCAAGCAAATGTTCAGAGGTGGAAAAATCCACCTGCTAGGTATTTGGGAATTGCTTAGAAGCCCAAGGCCGAGGAAGGAAGGTGGAAGCAGGCCTGGGAGGGACAATTGGGGTCACACCCACAGGGGGCCCCAGCTATCAGGCAAAGGTCTGGACTTCACCCCGAACATAGCAGGGAAAGAATGAAGAGTGCTAAGCGGGGAGGGGCCACAGTTGGATCAATGAACGAAAAATTCTTTAGAATTCCAATACGACAACGGTAGTCTGGAAAGTGACTATTTTGAGAGGTTGGGACATTACCCAAGAAAGCCCCGCTCTGTCAGCTCAATGCTTCCCCTTCAGTGTTGTAGTTGTCAAACCAGCCCAGAATTAGCTCCAAACGGCCTTCGGTGAGTCTCAGATCTTCATTTGCATCGTGTACACTCAGAAAGGTGTGAAATTCATCTTCTTCTTAAGAGAAATCAAAAAAGCAAACCTATACACTTTAAAAAAATCTGCTTTCTTTTTAAAACAAATTTCAAAGAACCAAATCCTAACTTTTAAATAATTGTGTAAAAAAAAAAAAAAAGGAAGACATCTTTGGATGATATTAATAATAATAATTAAAGCTGCCATCAACTTGGCATCTACTTTGTGCTGGGCACTTTAGATGCATTCATAAAACAGCCACAACAGAAATAGTAGCTGTATTTATTATATTTGTATCCCGTGCCAGGCCCCATGCTGAGCCCAGATCTCCCCCTGCCTCATTGAGCTCTGTCAATATTAGATCTCTTTTACAGATGAGAAAACCGAGGCCAGTCTCTCCAGACCCACATGCTTAGTTAAGTAGGATCCCAACTGCAATGTCTCATGCAGTCCCTCATGATAGTTCCACAAAGAAAGTGTATTACTCCACTTGGTACCCCACTTATGGATGATAACACTGAGGCATAAGAGTAATGATTATCTCAAGGCTGCCCAGCAGCCTTGGCATGTGGACAGGCATGGCTGGGATGGGGGTCCACCTGCTGCTCCAAAGGCGGTTTCCTTCCCACTGGCGCCTCTCTCATGTAAGAAATTTGATTTAATTTATAAGTAATAAGCAAAGAAGACTGCCTCCTGGGGGCTGGCGCTGTCCGTGGTGCTGAAGTGCACGCGTGCATGAAACCAACAGCATCCCAACCTCAGAGATATTGGCAATAAAGGAATAAACAATTACATACCAGGTCAGGTGGGGATAATGGACATGGAACAAATAAAGCTGGGTGAGCCTGACAGAAAGCTTCAGGGTGGGACAGCTGACCAATCCAGAGAATGTCTCTCTGAGACAGTGACATCTGAAAGCCAGGAACTAGGTAACCTCCAGGAAACCACACCCCTGCACTGGGTCTCAGTCTTCTCATCCATAAAGTGGGGACAACGTTACAAAGAACCCAGGCTTCTTGTTGCGAGGGAGAAATAAGGAAACAACATGAAAGCACCTTTAAACTGGAAAGTGCTTTTTAACCATAAATGACCATCCAGAGGAAGTCATTATTGTTGTTAAGCCCCGACACTTGGAAACGAGGCTTTGTAGCAAGATGTGTTTTTTGAATATGAGATGTAGGGTGTTGGAAAAATTCTCTCATCTTGTCAGCAACTTACCCATCACTTTGTTTGGTTGGCCCTATACTCCTGGTCATAAATTTGCTATTCAAAAAGGCCAGGATTTTCTGGATACATAAGGAAAGTTTCCATATTAAAAAAAATTTTTTTCTTAGAATTAAAAAATAATAAAAATTTAAGAAAGAGCATAGACCTTGGATTATAATCCTGACTCCACTTTTATTTACTGTACGATCTTGGACAAGCTTTTCACCAGACTGAACTTGGCTTCTTCATCTGCAGAGACATTAACGCAGACATCTCAAGGGGTTGTCTAGCTGTGTCATCCCATATAAGAGTGATTAACCCCCTGTAGCTCTTTAATTTCAAAATTAATTACAGTGAAATAAAACACAAAAGTCAGCTTCTTGGTCACAGTGACCACATTCTAAGTGCTCGATACCCACATGAGGCAGGTGGCTACTGGTCTGGACAGAACTGGTCTAGGGCTTCTATTAGCCACCTGGGAGCTTGTAAGAAATGTAAAATCTCCAGCCCATCCCAGACCTGCCAAACTAGGATCCAGATTTGAACAAGACTCCCCCTCCAGGGGCTTTTCATGCACCTGAAGTCTGAGAAGGGCCAGTTGTGAGGATAATGCAGGAGACCAGGAGGGAAGACACCCCACTAAGCAGAGGCAGCTCGGCAAAACAGCAGCAGTGGGACAGAGCGGTATCCACACCCTCTTTAAGTGGTGATCACAATCTCCAAACCAAACCAGACACGGAGCTTCTGATAAAGTCTGTGCTGAGTCCAGATGCAGGAGGCAAGCGGGGGAAGATGTGGACAGGGAAATGGTGGGATCTTCCAGACATTTCAGAAGTTTGTGTGCACACGGGGACAGAATATTTCATTGCTGTGCTAGCCAGGATGTTCTGGCTGTTGACTATTCCTGTTTTGGAATGAAGTCCAGTGTGGAAATGACATTTTAAAAAAAAAACCCACAGGCTTATTTCACATCCAAACACATCTCTCCACGTTAGTGGGAAAAAAAAAGAAGAAGAAGAAGAAGAAAAAGCACACCAGCAAGAAAATCTTGCTTTCCCAACTCTTGAAGGATCAAGCCAGTATTTCTCTACCAACCAACCATTTCCTCCAATGGTTCCACAGCCTTGAATAAGCACTAACAAGAGAAGATGCCCTACAGGGTGAAGAGGATGGTCATGGAGGGAAGCCCAGCAAAGGCTCTGAGCCCATGTGGCTATTAATATGACATTCCTCCTCTACACAACCACCAGCCTGGGGGCATCCACCGTATAGATGGGGACCTGAGACCCAGGGCAGGTAAGTCACCTGTCCATGATCTCACACCTGGGAGGCAGGTGAGTGCTGAGTTAAACCTAGATGGGTCTAACTTGGTCACAGGCTACCATTTCACCTTGTTTCCATCATGCCATGGTGTTTCCTTGCCTATATGTCTCTTTAGTAAAAGTCTTGTTTGTTTTGCTACCCACTATACCCTCAGCACCTAGCATAGGGCTAGGACAAGACAGGTCCTTGATAAATGTTTTCAGAGTGAGTGAATGATTGCAAACCTATGGCAAGGCAGAACTCCAGATTCAGACCCTTGGTTAGCCTGCCCCTTCGAGCTGGAAGACCTGAACCCCCCCTTCACTTGACCAAATATTGCCCAAATGTTAAGGTCTCCCTCAAATGCCACTTCTACATGAAGCCACCTGACCTTCCTTACTTGGTTCCCATTCCCCCATCTGGCCTCTGCTTCCCCCACTCACTTGCTCAAGCCCTCCAAGGCAATCCAACTCGGTGCCTGTCTGGGGGTCCTCAAAGGTGTCACCAGCACTGCTGACTCAGAGCGGTTGCCTCTGCCCAGCATGTCCTCCCTAACTGGCTCCCCCCATTCAGGTCTTTGCTCAAATGTCACCTCATCAGAAGGTCCTGCCTTGACCCCTTATCCTCATTGTCCAACACCAAAAGTTCTCTTTGTCCTCGGCCCGTCTTCTGTTTATGCACTACTGCATCCTCAGTGCCCAGAATCATGCCCAGCACCATAACAAGTGCCCAGCGAACATATGTTGAGTAAACAGTCAAGTACAAACTGGAAACAATTATAATTAATAATCACGATGATGCCTACTTCAGGGCAGGCTTAAAACCAAATTAGAAGTAAGACACCAGGCAGCAAAGATATATTAGATGGCATCAAGTAGATGGGGTAGGTGCGTTCCAGGGACCTTCGGAGAAGAATGGAGGTGTTGATTAATTTTAGACTGAGTTAAGTCAGATGCATATTAAAAATTTATGAGTAACCACTAAACAAATTGAAAAAGAATGTACAATTTCCAAACCAGTAGAGGGGAAAAAAAGAAACTTCAATCAATCCAAAGGGGGGTGAGCACACAGTGAATGCCAGAAATGGACAGGCTTAATATTGGGAAACGTCAAACAAATATTCCTTGTTATTGTCCACATACAAAAATCTTTACCAAGATAGTCTTGCATAGCAATGACAGGGGCACAATCTGGTCTTCAAGACACTCACAGCTGATTGAGATAGACACTCAACACGACACACGGGATAGATCAGTCAGAGGGACTGACACATTTCCTCCCCACAAATGCAAATCCACTTGTCAAATGCATCTCTCTTTTCACTTTGGCCCCCAGGAAGCTCAGACTCTGATTTCCAGTTCACAGGGTCCAGGTAGCCTGGGGTCTTCCATCGGAACTACTCTTAATTTATTTCTTTTCTTTTTTTAAATCTTGGCTTTTCATTTATCCCTTACATTCTACCATTGTATTATTCTTATTCTTTTTATAAAGCACCTCAAATGTTCCAGCACAAAATGGGATATAGATAAGCAAGGAAAAAAATTCTCCAAAATAACAAAATAAAACAAAGGAAGAACTTTCAGAAAGCAAAGGCCTTTCAGAGACAGGCATCTGAACCTTGTGTAAACATAAATTTTGTTGTTTTTGGTTTTGTTTTTAAATTATTTATTTATTTATTTAACAGAGATCACAAGGAGGCAGAGAGAGAGGGTGAAGCAGGCTCCCCGCTTAAGCAGAGAGCCCGATGCAGGGCTCAATCCCAGGACCCTGGGATCATGACCTGAGCCAAAGGCAGAGGCTTTAACCCACTGAGCCACCCAGGTGCCCCTGTTGTTTTTGTTTTTAACTTAAGGCAGAAATTTTTAGGATGATAATCTTGCAAAACTTGTTTGAAACACTCACACAAAAATACACATGCCAGTGGGTCTCATTCATCTCCAAAATCATTCTGTTGTAAATAAATAATTAGTACTTGGCGCCTGGATGGCTCAGCTGGTTGAGCGTCTGACTCTAAATTTTGGTGCAAGTCATGATCTCAGGGTCGGGCGATAATATCAGCCCACAGTCTGCTGGAGACTCTCTCTCCCTCTCCCTCCTTCTCTGCCCCTCCCTTGCTCTCTTTCCCTCTCTCTAAAATAAATAAATAAATAAAATATTTTTTTAAAGGGTAGTTAGCACTTAAACACACCTTTCAAGGGGCGTACACATTAATATGAAGCTCCCGTAATTACAGCTCGCCAAAGTCATTGGACCACAACTTAGAATCTAGACTTTTTTTCCATCTTTATTAGAAAGTAATTTTCTCTCCTTTGGCCCCTAAAACACACTTTTGGCTGTGTGAAGAACTTGTTTATGAAGGTAGAAATTTAATTTTTTAAGTGAACACCCAATCTCGGCAATACCATTCTCCCATTCGTCACTTACACCTAGGCGAGCACCTGCTTATCACGTTGGCCCCTGTGCTACCTGCAACCTTAACGCTTGAATGCCGACTGGCTCCTGAGCAAAAAGTTGCCAGTAATGACATGAGGACTGAAGTCCAAGAAAATTTTTGTATTAAACACTCCATCTCAAGTCTTTGCGAGAATTGCATGTTTCTGGAAAGGTCTGAATCAGGCCATGGTGTCCAACTAACAAGTCAGTGAACCAGGTTCCACTTTAGATCCTACTGGACGTACTCAGTGAGGACCATGGCAAGATCTTAAAAAAATAAAAAACGCCAAAAAGCAAAAAGAGTTGGCTGAACATTTTGATTGACGTGACCGCCTTATATGAATTTCTCTTCTCGTGCGGTGCCTGCCTCACGCCAGGCCAGCGATCCCCGGCACCCTCCACACGTACCTCCCAGCAGCAAATGCTGTTGCTGTCGCCTCCAAACTACAGCCAAAGCCTGCCCTGAGCTCTGCGTCTGCGGCCGCCCCCAGGGCCAGTCCCAGCTCCCTGCACTCGTGCAGCCTCTCCCAGTGCCCAGAGTCCTCCCTGCCTGCCACAGCCCAGCTTCATCCAGCAGCCAAAGGAGACTTTTGAAACACTGAGTCAGACTGTATCCCTCTCCTGCCTCAGCCCCAATGGCCTCCTTAACAATCTGGGACACCTGGGTGGCTCAGTGGGTTAAAGCCTCTGCCTTCAGCTCAGGCCATGATCCCAGGGTCCTGGGATCGAGCCCCGCATCCTCTGCTCAGCAGGGAGCCTGCTTCTTCCTCTCTCTCTGCCTGCCTCTCTGCCTGCTTGTGATCTCTGACTGTCAAATAAACAAATAAAATCTTAAAAAGTAATAATAATAATAAAATCCACCTCCTCATTCCAGGAGCAGGCTGCTGCTCAGCAGGCCTGGGCCTCCGCGCCCACTGGGCTCAGTCTCATGGCCCTTCCGGGGCCTCCTTATGTCAGATAAACCCCTGCCCCAGTCCCTATCACCTCCCCTGTCTGTTCACCTGATTTACTGATCTAATCACCAAAACGATCCTCTTTACTTAGTTTTTATAACCTGCCCTGCATCGGTCCCCAGGCCCCTCGGGCAGGGACTGCACCTGTTGTGGTCATCCCTGAGCCTCCAACACCGAACCGGAGAACGTAGGGGGCTCCTAAGACAGGTATGGACTGGGGTGAGTGTGGAGCCCTCCCCTGCCCTCCCACGGTCAGAGCCCAGCAGGAGAGGCAGACCCTCACCGACCCACCCAGGGCTGAGAGGCCAGGAAGAATGGGGACCTGGGGCACTAGAAGGATCTTAGGTAACACACAATCCACACGTCATGCTTTCTGGCATTTGGACACTCAGTAGGGTGAAAGCGAGGTTCGCTGGCAGGTGAGGGGCTGAGCCAGAAGTGGGCCCCAGGAAAACTGACCTCAGTGCTCCGTGCACTGCTCTGGCGAAGAGGCTGCGGTCCTGACCACGGATCGGGGTGAGGCGTGTCCCTGCAGAGCCTGAGCCGCTTAGTCGGCCACAGCCAGGAGCCCTACTTTGCCCCGACCCCGGGCTGCCCCACAGTGGAAAGACTCTGTGGCCTGGAGAGCACACTGGCGATGGCTGGGGGAAGCCAGCTGCTGTCCGGTTCTCCACCAGTGGGGCCAGCCAGGTACTGTCTCTGCACCTGGTACCGAAAATGGGGGTGCCCCCCACGCCACGCCACAGCACGGCAGCGGTCGGGAGGCATGTCACGTGGCAAGTACAGAGCATGAAGCAGTGTACGTGGGGCTGAGGTCACGGTCAAGTGTGGTGAGACCAGGAGGGAACCATGGGGGTCAGAAAGGAATAAGACAAAAGCAGGGCCTCGCACACGCTGCTGGGGACAGAGCGGAAGGTGACAGAGAGGGGAGGGTGGCCGTCCCACAGGAAGGGTGGACCGGAGAGCAGGGACAGCCAGAACTGAAGCTGCCACGGGAAGAGACGTGGTTGAGGGGGTGGTCACCTCTGGCCGCAGTGAAGACAGTCATTCCCCCGAAATTCTAACAGTCCCTGTGCCTCCAGCTCCTGAGTTGGGGGGGGCCAGTGCCCTGCCCCTCTCCAGGGCCCCGCACCGCCCCCCCCAAGCCCACGCCACAGGCTCCTGGACTGTGTCACAGAGAGGCCGAAGGACTGTGGGCGGCCTCGTTTCTGCAGCCCTTGGGCCTCAGCGCGGTAGCAGATGCAGCAAGAACCAGACTCCACCTCGGAGCAATTTCTCCATTTCCCCCCTCCCTCCTCCCTCCCCGATTTTAATTAAGGGTTTACTTGCAGAAGACCCAGCTCTATTTAACTAAATCCTCGGACCCCTTTTATATTGTCTTATACATCGCTTCATGCTAGGGCACCAGTAAAAAGTTAATTATAACTTCCAAATACTCCATTACCGGGCCCTCATCTTCCTCCCCTGCCTGATTCCGCGGAGGGTAAAGCGCCAGTTAATTAAGCGGCATGCGGTGCGCTTCACGGCCTCGCCATGCGTTATTCAACAAACACCCTCCCGCCGAGCACTCTCCGGGCCACGCAGGGCCCTGCAGTCAGCACAGGCCACATCTCCACCCTCCAGGGGCTCACAGGATCCTACAGGAGGAAGGGGAGCCTGGCAGGGTGCCCGTTGCCGCTCAGCAAGTGACAGACACAGGTGGAGGGGACAAGCAGCAGCAGCAGAGTCAGAATAATGATGACAGCTGATGCCAGCCTCTGAGGGGAGGGAGAGGACAGAGGAGCTGTGGATGGGGGCTGATGGCATTTGGGACAGAATGAGCCTGAAATCCCGGTGACCAGCCAGGAGGAGGTATCTTGGGAGACTGAACAATACGTCAGCTGATCTCAAAGACAAAGCTGACTGCGGAGAGAGGGGGAGGTATCTGCATGTCTGGGTTGGAGCAAGTGCTGGGGACCCTTGATGGTCACCTGGAAAGACCGAGGTTGACCCCCCAGGGGGAGCCCCTTCAGTAGGCCAGAACAAAACAAGGAATACAGGGGACGGATGTGGACCAGTGCCAAGAGGATGGTGGTGTGGGAACCACGGAAGGCAAACCCAAGTTAGACGGGACGACGTCTCCCCCACCAAGAAGCAAGGAGAGGAGGGAAGAGGTGAGGACAAGCCACCAGTGGCCTCCGGGCTGTCACTCTCGGGGCCCATGCAGGTGTCTGAGGCCGTGGGAGCTGGGGGGCAGGGGCGGGGGTACAGAGGCTGCAGGCCTCTCCTGGTGGGGGCTTGAGGAGGCCAGCCTGGCACCCGCTGGTCACAGACAGTGAACCTGGTGGCGCTCTGCAAATCAGCTCATACGCTCACAGTTCTCGACGGCATGGCCGGCACTCAGAGCCCACAGCCTCGTGTCCTCGCCTGGGGTCAGATGTGCACGGCTTCAACCCCTTGGGCCAGCCGGCATCCTGAAAGGCAAGTGCTTCTGGGGCTCAGCCTCTCCTCCTGCCCTCAGCAGCCCTGGCCTCCAAGGGGGACCACACACGCCCACCTAGAACACCTGGCCCCCCCTTGCTTGGGTCCAATCCCTGCTGGCTTCAGCTCCTGGCCTCACCATGCAGACCCCAACTCAGCCTCTGACCCTGGGTCTTCTCAGACCCACCCCAAGTTCCATGTTGCAGCAGCCTGCCCTCCTCAGAGCCCCCTCTTGCTGCTGCCCCCCACAGCAACTGGTCGCGTATGCGGGCTGGGTCCGCAGTGACCGGCTCACAGTGCACCAGCACGCCACCCACTCCTGGCCATCCCGAGCCCACAGCCTCTGTCCCAGACCTCCTTGGGTCAAGTGCTGGCTGCTGCTGAGAATGGGGTCCAGCTCTGCCCTCCAGGGGCTGACGGCCTAGGTGGGGTACAGGGCATGAAGACACAGATAATTCCCAGCCAGGAGCTGAGGGCCGCCCCCAGGGTCTGAAAGGGGAGCTCTGAGTACACAGAGACCAGTGCCGCCCAACAGGGTCGGGCAGGACTCCGTGGGCTGGAGGAGGAGGCATATTCCCCACCGGGAGGAGAGCATGAGCCACGCACGGCCCAGAGTGGAGAACAGGGACTGCAGTCAGCCAGTGTGGCTCGGGTGACATTGGGGTCATTAGCTGTGGAGGAGAAAGGAGCTTCTAGCACATTCTTTTCCATTTTCAGCAAGTTTTGTTGTCCCTTTTGCTATGGCTAAAAAGCTTGTCCCTAGCAATTTTTTAGCTGTCACTAGAACATTTATGAATCAAGCTGGCATTCCTATTTCATGAATATATTTGGGATATTAACGACCAACAGGAAAGATATTAACGGTGTTCTCAGGAGAACCGCCACTCCCCCAACCACGCCCCCTTCACCAAACTCAGACCCAGAAAGAACCCTGTAAAGGGGCAGAACATGATCCCCACTCACGGCCAAGCCCAGAGCAATGCACCTGCCAGCAAATTAGAGTCGGCTCGAATTTAGATACACACCCCCAGCCGGGTGCCTAATCTTAACTTATAAAGAAGGCCTTTACTAATTTCTTAAATCTCTTCTTGTCTGTCTGGAGGTGGCCCCTGGAATATGATTTTAAATGCTTTCCATGACGTCCCTGAACAGGGAAGAAGCCGGCTGTGAATCTCAACTCTGTAACCTCCTTATCCGAGGAGAAAAGCCTGGGTGAGAGGCGGGCGGGGCTCTGCTGGCCCTGGGAAGGGCGCCAGGTGACCTCCTGAGTGGCTGCAGGACACCAGGACTGGCCTGAAGCCAGGGCTGCCCTCACCCCACCCTGGGACACACTCTGCACCAGATACCAGAGAGGCCAAGATTTCTTTAAAAAAATAAGATTTGGGGCGCCTGGGTGGCTCAGTTGGTTAAACATCTGCCTTTGGGTCAGGTCGTGATCCCAGGATTGAGTCCCGCATCGGGGTCCCTGCTCAGTGGGAAGTCTGCTTCTCCCTCTGTCTGCTGCCCCCCTCTCAAATAAATAAATTATATATTTTTTAAAAAATAAGATTTTACTGTTGCGTTTACACGATGCCACCAGAATAACACATGCTCCCTACAGAAAATTGAGGTGGAGGAGAGAAAAAAACATAAAGAAGAAAATCCCCCAAAATCCTCCCACTTAGACATCGGTTCTGGAACATTCCAGAGACTCTGCCCTCACTGGTCTCCTTGCTTCCACTCTAACTCCACAATCCAGGCCTTCAAACACCCTTTTAAAGATCACTCCAAGCCATGAGCTTCCCGCAAATCCCCACTGCCCATAGAGTCAACCCCAAACCCCAGTCCCCAGCGCACAGGCCTACGCGAACACGGGCCCGCCTCCCCAGAAGCACCATGTCCCCATCACCAGAATATGAGCACGCCCTGCTCCTCCCGCCCCACTGTCACCCCAGTGCCTGTGACACACGTGGCCGAGACAGACTCCTTCCGGTCTCTTCTCCAGGTGTGTGTGTGTGTGTGTGTGTGTGTGTGTGTGTGTGTGTGTAAACTGTGAACGTAGCTGAGATCATACCTCAAGATTTCTCGGAAATTCCACACCTTTTTGCACACAAACTGTGCTAGGCTTTCTCCCCGCTGCTCAGCCTCAGGGCCTCAAGATCAGATGTCCCCCCACGTCCTGGGGGACCCACCCATGACCCCTGACTCTACCCCAAAGCAAGGCCTGATCTGGCAAAGCCAGCTCCTGGAGGCAAGAGCATGATGTCCGCAGCTCTCCAGCCCAATGGAGCCTGCAAACAGCCCATCTCCAAAGAGGGAGGCGGGGCAAGGAGAGTCTGACCACTCATCTCTAAAATGAGGTCACTGAGGCTCAGAGCGGCCACGTGGCTTCTGTAACTCGTGGGACAGGAAGCAGACCCAGGACATTTGGTCCCAGATAGCCAAGTCCTCATGTTTACGTGGGATCAGAGATTTCATTCTAAGAAGATCAAGAAAGGAGATACGGGTGAGGAAGAGCCCTGTTCCGGAGTCCAGCGACCTGGCCTGGAATCCTAGCTCTCCACCCCTTCCTATCTGTGTGGCCTTGGGCGAGTCACTTGGCTTCTTTGGGCCTCAGTTTTTTCCTCTGCAAAATGGGGATGACAGCCGCTCCCTCTTCATTCTGTTGTCAGGAGGATTCAATGATTTGATCGCACACACCAAGGGCATAGAAGAGGGCCCGGCACATATAATCACTCATGAAACACTAGCTATCTACGGATGCACCCGTGCCCGAAGGATGAAGCTACACGGGCCGAGGAGTGCGCCACCCGCCTCTCAGCCATGACCGCCGCCTCTCAGCCATGACCGCCACCCCCCAGGGGACCGGAACTGTCAGCCCCAGGGAGATGAGTCTTGTACAACAAGCAGGTTTCCAAAAAGCAGCTGCAAATGGACTTCTAGAAGCTGCTCCCATTTAAATTAAACATTCACTCATGTGCAAATTCCCTGCCACTCGGTCGAGCAGGAAAGGGCTCCTCCTTCTTGGGCCTAAAGCCCCCCGGCCCCACCGCGCCCCACTTGAATGGTATCAGCAAACACTTCGAGACAGCCAAGGGGAGAAACCTGGGGGAAAGGAACCTGTTCTAAAAGGAAGACGCCCTCTGTCAGTTCACACCCCCCGCCCAGCAACAACTAAGGCAAATACGTCAAGGCAGCTCCACGCGCGAATTAGGAAGACCCCCAAATGCCCATGGTTGTTCTGACTTCTGTGAAGGGGTCAGTGGAACAACATCGCTGAAATGCCCACCTCACCGTGCCAGCTCCCCGAGCCCCCAGTGATCCTGAGGCTCAGAGCCGTGGTTATGCAGCCCTCTCTTCCAGGACCCTCACCCCCAAAGTCCCAAAGCCCCTTCCACAGGCCACAGCACACAGCCGCTCCTCTGCAGCGTCTGCCAGCCCGTCTGGCCTCCCCGTCCCCTCGGCCTGAAACAGCCCCCTTTCCCTGCACCAGCAGCACATGGCCCACCTGGCTGGGTCATTTGTCCACTCCCCAGGGATGCGGCCTCACCATCAGCTCGTCAGAAACTGTCCCCACCCTGGAGAACCTCAGCGTGAGAACCTCAGGCTGGTGTCCTCCGCTGTATCATCAGAACACACACAGCACCGTCCCCAGGTTCACCCAGTTCCCAAAAGTCACCTATGCCGGGACACACAGCTGTGTGTCTGCCCCCGGCATCGCCATTCCAAAGAGGCATTCGTTCATTCCCTCATTCATTCATTCATTCGCACAAGTGGACAGAAACAATTAAGTGACACATGGTGTCTGGCTCGCGGTGGGAGCTTGGCGTCTGCCTCGGACACACACCCTTGGCTCAGCCAAGAGCAGCCTCACAGCTGTGGAGACCCACAGCAAGGGGGACGAGGAGCCAGCGGGACCCCCCTCCCAGGGGGCGGACAGGGCCAGCAGGCAGCATGGGGTCGGGTAGAAGCCGGCGGCCGGCCCACCCCGCGGGAGCCCTCTTCCACCCTGGCCTCCCCACAGTGCAGCCCAAACAGGGCATTTGGACAGAACTTCCCATTCCAAAAATCAATATTTAAAGCTCCAAGCCTGCCAAGTGGAGGGGAAGGCCTTGCTTGTAAATATTTGTCTCGACTGGTAGAGCCGGGCTCTGCAGCCTCCCGGGGTCGCTCCTGGCCCTCGGCTCTCGGAGCTCCCAGCCAACGGCCAACTGGCCAACGGCGCAGCGGGAAGGCCCCAGGGGGTAGGACCCGCCAGCAGCCCAGGGAGCGGGGCAGGGCCGTCTCTGCACCCACACCTCCAAGCTAGGTCGCCCGGGGGCTCTCCATCTGTCCCCCAGGCCATGGCAGAGACAACCTCCTCTGAGCTTTCTCCGGATTCCAGGCAAGCAGCTTTTCCCAGGGGCGCTCCATATTTATGTCTTTTTTGTTTGGGAAGAAAGCAAAAAGCTGAAGACAAATCCCTGAGGGTATGCTTATAAATCCGCCCACCCTCGCCCGCCGCGGGGACAGCGCTCCAGCGCCCTCCCCACAGCTGTGCCCGGGAGGGGACGGCACAGGCGCCGGGGGGACAGCTGTCACAAGGGCGGTAGGCGGTCCAGTCAGCTGAGTGCCATTCCCAGAGAGGGAGTCATCCATTCCCCCATTCATTCATTCATTCATTCACACACTGATTATTTACCTGTACCAGGCACCAGGGGCTGGACACGCCAGGGGGCATAAACAGACCCGGGCGAAATCCCTTTGGGAGGGTATCTCCCAGGCCAAAAGAATGGCGCACACAAGTCAGAGCTGAGACAAGGGCTGGGGTGGGAGACGTGGAGGTGTGACAGAGAGTGGAAGGTCGGGAGGGTTTCCCCAGGGAGCAGAGCAAGGCCACCTCCTGCCCAGCACCTACCAAGCCACTCGTTGAACTTCTTGACCTCGCTGGGGAGCCCCAGCTCCGTGAAGTCCCCGGCGTGGATGAGCACGTCGCCGTAAGGCATCTGGATGGGGTCGGTCCTCGAGTGGGTGTCCGACACACAGACGAAGCGGGTGTAGCCGGGTGGCTTGGGGGCATCGTGAGGCACAGGGTCCACCCTGGAGGAAGAGAAGACACCACAGGTGGGGTGTGTCCAGCCCGGGGCCGAAGCTGCTGTTCAAGGCCCTGTCCCCTGAAACCACACCCACTCCGAACACGGACAGCGTGCCTGGCCTTCCCAATGGGCCCTCGGGGGTTCGAGTCCTAACGCTCCTGCTCGCTAGGCCGGCAAACCTGTGTGTTCCCCCTGGCCTCAGTTTCCCTTCTTCTGTAACACGGGGCCCTTGGAGGGTCGAAGGTGGTAGGAGTAGGGAGCACTCGTGGCCTCGGTGTGATTGTGACAGCTAACCCGCTGTTTGGCCAGCGCTAACCCTCTCCCCCATTCCCCCCTGAGGGGCCTTTTTAGATGTTTTTTCCCTGCTCTATCCCTTCCCATGAGATTTCACCACACAGATGCATGTGTATGCGTTCCTGCTGTATCTGGGCTTTATAATAAGAAAAATAAGCTTCTTCTTCACCCCCTAAGAACCAGTTTCGCCCCCTCGGGCGCGCCAACAGCCACACCAAGAATGCAAAGGCCACAGTCTCTGTTCCTGGCGAAAGAGTTGTCTCCCCGCAGGGCCCTCGGAACACACGACTTCCAGGGAGAGCCGGTGGGAAAGTGGGGATTTCACGGGAACATATGAAACCCAGGCAGTTTTTCTAAACTCTGAGATGGTCCCATCATTTTTTTTTAAAACAAGGGCTTTCCAGCGGCGGGGACAGGTGGAGGAGGCTCAGGTGGTTTAGCGTCTGACTTCAGCTCGGGTTGTGATCTCAGGGTCCTGGGATCCAGCCTTAGCAGGAAGTCTGCTAGTCCCTCTCCCTCCACCCCTCCCCCAGCCCGTGTTCTCTCTTCCAAATAAATAAATAAAATCTTTAAAAACAAAACAAAAACATGAGCTTTCCAGGGGTATGTAGGAAAAGGGTGCTGGGATCAGAAGACCAGGCTCCGAATGCCGGCTCGGCCCCTTGTGACCTTCAGCTTGGCCTTGCTTTGCTTGACCGTAAAATGGAGCTACATCACTAAGCAAAAATTATCAGAAAATTAAAACAGATGCAGGGAGGGATATAACTTCCTGTTCCGGGAAGCCCATCATAACCCCCTGGTTCCGCAGACAACGACAGTGAGCGAGCGGCCCCCGGCGCCCCACGGAATAAAGGCAGAGTGCAGGACATGAACCCAGCTCTGTGCTCCCAGTTCGGTGCTCCCCCACCTCGCTCAGCCTCCTCAGCTGAATGATTCTGCCAGGCTCAAAACTCTTAAAAACAACGCAATGACATTTCAACGAGCTGCTCTCTCCAAATGAGTATGCCGCTCGAGGAGTTGTGTTTAAATCTAATTATGCGGCAAACCAAAAGCGGTACCATATCAGTTACATAAATACTTTTAAAGACATCTTTCTAATTATCCTTTTTTTTTTTTCAGACAATATACTTCGAAGAAATTTAATTAACACCTTACGAGAGACGTGGGTTCGGCATGCTAATGTGCAAGGGAGCATTAGCAGGCTCTATCCACCCCAGTCGGGGGCACTGAGCCAGCCTCTCTGCAGGACATCACGGTGCCAGGGTGGGAGGGAGCCCCCTTGGTGCTTGAGGGGCGTGGTGCAGCCGACTTAAACCCCAGCAGGTCCGAGCAAGGTGTGACCAAGGAGAAGAGAAAGATTCCCCGAGTCCCAGTCCGATGGCAACCAGCAAGAAGGCACTGGGGACTCTTCCTCTTCCCTCCACATCCAATCACCCATCCATCCGTCCATCCATCCATCTACCCGTCCGTCCGTCCGTCCATCCATCCATCCATCTACCCGTCCGTCCATCCATCCATCCATCCATCCATCCATCCATTCAGCCCAGCACATTCTGCCCACCCACTGTGGGCCGGCCCTGAGCTCAAGGCTGGGGCCACAGGGACTCACCAAGCCTGATCCCAGGCCAAGAGACCCCTGTCTCTGATGGCAGAGACAGACTTGGCTGGGCAGTGACAGTAAGACCACCAGCTTTGATGGGACAACAGAGAAGCTGGGGGCCAGAGAAGGCTCTAACCCAGCAAGGGGCTCCCTAGAAGCTTCCAGGAGGGGGTAAGACCTGAGCTGGTCTGGGAGCTAAAATCTCTCCTCCCACCGCTCTGTCCTCTGAGTCCCTTCCCTCCTCTCTCCCCTCCCCCACCCCAACCCTCGGACAGACCATCTGGCAGGTGGCCGGCCTGTGGATCACCGGTACATTCTGCGGCCCCAGCACAGCTGGCTGGACCAAGGGCGGCCGTTCACTCCTGGGCTCTCGTCCAGGCACAGGAACATGAGTGAGTCGATCAGATTCACTCATTCATTTATTATTCACCCCTACACATACTGAGGTTGTGGGCATGTCCCAAGATGACGGAGGCCAAGTCAAAGAGACAAGAGAGATGAAGAAGGGAGAGACGGGGAGGGAGATGCCACCTCCAGAGCCACCTCTGTCCCAACGAGCTCTCTTCCCCTGAGCCCCTTAGCAAGGCACCTGAGCCAGCCTCAGCCCCATCCACCACCAGCCAGCCAAGAGCAACGGGAATTCCGAGGGCCCCAGACGGGCTGGCCTGCTGCAAGAGCCCGGGCTCCTTAATTAACTGCATGCTTATTTCCCTCCACCCCGAGGCTACCGAGCTCAGCGAGGATGCAAACCTAATAATCCCCAGAGGAAAAAATACTTACTTCCCTGCACCATCCTCTAGCTGTCTGGCTTGCAGCAAATGCTCAACCTTGAAATAACAGTAATGAGGTCGGTGCTTGACGCCTCTCTCAGATCGAGAGCTGGTCATCTGCTAAGCACAGGACACGCACTCACTCTCCTCACGTTCACGATGACTGTGTGGGCAGGGTACTCTGTGTGGGCCCATTTTACAGACAAAGACACTGAGGCTCAGAAAACACTTGGCCAGGATCTCAGCCCTGGAGGTCAGAGCAGCTGCAATTTGAAGCTTTTTTTTTTTTTTTTTTTTTTTGTTCCAGAACTCACACCAAGCTGGACTATTTCCAGGCCCAGCTCATTTCATTCAGTCAATCTGTGGACAAATGGCATATTGGGTGCCTCGTGAAAGCCAGGCACCTGGTAGGCACAAGGGCTATACCTGTAGAGAAGATACCCACAGAGGTTACCTCATGGAGCTCCCAGAAACCCAGACTGGAAATTCAGAAGTGAGGAAAAAAACAAGCAGAGTCCAAGATACAGAGAAAGAAAGAGAAAGAGAGAGAAAGAGAGGGAGCCTAACAGAAAGTGGAACACCTTGACAGCATAATTTGACCCCTAGATCCAGCTATACCTGAAGCTGGAAAACATGGATTTTCTCACTAACTAGGTGAGCCAGTAAACTTTTATCCTTAAGACAATTTACCTTAAGTTTCCAACACTTGTAATGTCAAACGCTGACTAACACCTGAGTCACAGCAGCCCTAGGGAGTTACTGAGGTTGGAAACACTAGTCCCGTATCCAAGGCCCCAGCTAACAAGTTAAAGAGTAGATTCAAACCTGGGTCTTCACAACAGGAATTTGGGCATCTAACCTCAAAACCTTCTGTGCCAAGAGAAAACAAGGCAAAATGGTTATTTTCCAATGACATTCTGTAGGGGCCAGAGACAAGGTGACAGCTGAGGCTCTCTCTCCAAGACCTGAAACCTGTCGCCTCCTCTCCCCCACATAACAAGGGACATTCGCACAGGGATCATGGTGGCAGGTAGGGTGCAGAAGAGAGAACATGGCCTCAGGGACCAAGATCTAGGCCAGCACCCCAGCTGGGCCACTTCCTGGCTGTGGCCTGGACCCTCCCCCGCAGCAGGCAAGCTCTGTGAGGTGGGGACAGCCTGCTCACTCTGGAGACGGTGTGGTGCTCGAAGGCTGGATGTCAGTGCCCTCTTGCAGCTGTTTCCATGCCCGGGGCCCACTTCTCGCGGCTCCTTCTCCCGTGAGCCAGTGGCTCCCTGGAAGTGCAGGAACCCGCAAGGACATCAGAAGGAAAGGCCACCCCCTCCAACATCTCTGTTTCCGGGGCAATGGGGAGCTCTGAAGGATGGGGGGCAGTGGGGGGCAGAGGACCCCTCCCTTCAGTGAGGTTCTAACTCTATGTCCAAACACGTGCACAATCATCCTCCATGGTGTTTCCGGGTGGGAGAACCTGCCAGTCCCCACCCCTCATTCAACAGTGGGGAAACTAGACCCAGAGGAGTGACAGCGACTGGTTAGTTGGCTCAGTGTCACGCAAATCCCCTCTGCTCTTTCCACGAGGCCCTTCTTCTGAGGTGACCCCCACCATGCTGCCCTCCTGAGCCCCATGCTCACCCTTCCTTCCCACCTCTGGGTCTTCGCTTTTGGGGGGTCCTTCAAGCCCAAGGGTTATGCGGTTGCCGCCAGGAAGACCTCCTGGATCTCCCCGACTCTTCCGGGGCCGTACGTACATGGTCCTGCCTTGTCCTATTCCCTCTGCTTTCTTCTTCCCGTCAGTCTACTGTGGTGGGCTCCAGGGCCCAGCCCCATGCTGGTGGCAGGGAGGGACCCTGGAGGTGGGGCTGGCTTCAAGGGAAGGGGCAACCTTGTCTGTCGAACCATCAGAGAGCCTTCCCAAGGAAGTGACAGCTGGGTGACATCTGAAGAGTGAGTCTGCGTTAGCAGGGCAAAGCGTGGGGGAGGAGAAAGAGACAGCCCATGCAGGGACCCGAGGCAGGAGGGGACACAGAAGGCTCCAGGCCTCACCTGTCCTCCTGCCTTGCCCCTCTGCCCTCCCTGGGCTGCAGGCTGGCTCTCACTAAATCCTGGGGGCCTCTCGGTGCGTGGACGGGCTGGGACCACAGGGTCCCCTCCAAAGCCTCACGCATCAGAGAGGGGATGAACGCTGTGACCCAGCCCAGCTGGGAGGTCCGGGGTCCCGGGACACAGGGGCACCCCCAGGCCAGGCACACAGCCATGCTCCTGCCACTCGGCTATATTCTTCAAGATGTGCTTGGGGGGGTCTTTCAATGGGACGGCTCGAGTCTCCACCCACAGGATTCCTTTTAAAGGCCAGTGAGAAGAGTCACTGCCTGACACCAGCCCCCAAGGCACCTCCCCGGCAGACGGTCAGGATAACCTGGTCCACGCCGGCCACCCCATCACACATCCACCAGCCCCCCAGGGCAGGAGGCCAGGCACAGGGTTTCTGGGCCCTCAGGGTGAGGGATCACTGGTCTCGGGGCCCTGAAGCCAGAGGCCCCGTCCAGAGACTCATTACTCAGGCAAAGGCGGCCTCCTCACTGCCAGGGTCCCTGGGGGCAACCACATAAATCAAACGGCTCAATCGCGGGCCATGTTTGGGTTGTCGCTGCTGTTATTAAATATAAATTGTGGATTTATTAAATATGGCCCCCTCGCTCCCTCCCCCCAGAGACAAAGCCCAGGGCAGTGATAAATCACGGGACGGGAAGCGGCATCCATCCTCCCTGTCTCTCCCTCAATGGAGACTCGCCATGGAAACCTGCACAGACACCGCCAGCAGCCGCACGCTTCCCTCGCGCTGGGGGCCTGCGGTCTCAAAGAAGGGGGGGCGGGAGGCGGCAGCCCTCCCAAGTCCCTGCCCGGCTGTAGGCCAAGTTGCATTTCAGAGCTGGGCTGGCCGGACCAGGCAACGAGGGAGCCCTGGAGAAGGAGCCCAGACCCGGGGCTCAGTGCGTGCTCTTCCCGGGCCACTCACTGCCCCAGCCCGAGCCCCACTGCCGATGGCAGCCTGGAACTCCTGCCCCAGGAGCGGGCCGCGCAGAGCAGGCCAGGAGAGATGGTCATCAGCCATGGGGCAGGCCATGGGGGTTCTGCTGTGCCCACTCTAGCTGAGGGGCCACAGGAAAGCCAGGAAGCACGCTCGCTACAACACCTGTATCATACACTGTTACCCACCTGGATGACACGTGTGTCGCCTGTCTGGATGACACGTGTGTCGCCTGTCTGCCCCTCATGGGAAGGTCAGCTCAGCACGGGGCAGGGCTCCATCTCTGACCACTGCCATAGTCCAAGCACCTAGCCCAGCCCAGGGTGCACTAACAAGACAGAACATTCACGACTAGCCCCACCCCGGGTGTGGATTTCCTGCTCACAAACATCCCGAACCCCTAGCGGCTCATGGGTTAGATGGGAGCGGCCACCTCTTTCTCCTGTGGTCACTCACTGTGCTTCGTCAGGACCCAGCCGGGCCCGCAGGGGCCTGCCCGGGAAGCTCCCCTCCAGCTGAGCCATCCCCCAGCGCCCTGGCCCTCCCAGCCTGCTCCCCCAACCCATCCTCCTCTGGGTCTCAGCCTAGAAGTCATCTTCTCCACAGAGTCCTTCCTCTGCCCCTGGCCCTCCTCCCCTCTGACCTCCTGTTCCCCTGGCTCTGTTCTGGAACTGGGGCCGGCCTGAGTGTCTGTCGGGCCCGGTAAGCCACAGTTCCGCACGGCGTACAAGACATTATCTCCGGTGTCTGGGGACCCTTTGAAGTGGGGGTGCACAAGGGTCCAGGCCCAGGACCCCCCCCCTGCTCTGCCGGCCACCCAGATGCTCCTGCCTGTTCCCGCTGGGGCAAGAGTCCAGCCCAGCATCCAGGGACCCCAGGCATGGTCACTTCCAGCCCCGGAGGACAAACCCAATGGGCAAAAGAGAAAACCCAGCCTGGGGAAGGCGGCCCTGCCAGGCCTCAACGTCCCCCCCCCCCCGCCCCCACCTAAGAAATCGAATGCTGAGAGCCTGGGTGTTCCATCCCGACCCAATCTGCCAATCTGGCCCCAGGATAGAAATAGGAGGCAGTTAGTTCCTCAAGTAGAAATGTACCAAAAAATAAAGTAGGCAGCTGGGGACACCACCAGGCCTCAGTCCCCACCGAAATGAGCATCTCCCAAGTGAACACCGAGGGAGGGGCGTGTTCCCAGCGCGGGAGCGCACCCCAGGCCTGGTGCCGGCCTTTCCAGGGCCTTCCTCCCATGAGGAATCTCTCCGCACCCACGCTTGACGACAGAGGACGGCTCCAGAGGGAGCCACACGGGAACCTGAGGCAGCGACCTGCCCGCACCCAAGCTCCTGCCCTGGGATTGGACACCCCTGGCCTCCTTCTCCAAAGGGGTCCACGGGCTGGATGCACCAGTCTCCCCAAAGGAACAGCCACTAGGCCCCCACATTACGGCTCCCCAGAGTTGGTGCTCACGGCCCCGGAAGAAGTCAAGGATAAAGGAGGGAGAGTGTCTTCGAGGAACCAGAGGAGCCACCTGGGCCCGAGCTGGCAGTTTAGCCATTTCCTCACTGGGCCTCCCCTGCCTCCCCAGACCTCAGAAAACCACCCAGGTGGGAGAGAGTTGCCCCTCAGTCCCAGGGGATCCCGAGGTTGTGCCTGGGCCTTGGCATTCTGCTAGGACATCCCTGGAATGCTCCATCGGCCCCAAGGGGCAGGCGGCAGAATTCCCCAGTCCTTTAGGAAAGCATTTTTGCTTTCTCTGTAGAAGCAAAAGAGCTTCAGACAAAAGAGAGGGGTCGAGCTCAGGGAGGAACCCCCAGTCCAAAACTAGGTTCCCAACGTGCCTGGAACCTGGAGCAAGGCCCTGCCCTCTTGGGGCCTCAGTCTCCCCAGCTGTACAACGAGGAACATGAATCAGACCAGGAGTCACCAACGCGAATACCAAGTGGGGGCAGCTGGCGCTCAGCCCCCCAGACACCGCCCATGAAGCGCTGTGGACCCCCAGTCGCCAGGCCTTGTGATTTCGTAAAGCAAAGCCAGAAGTCTGGATTTTGACGTGCAGTCACCTCGCTGTTAAACATCCGTGAAACATCTCCTGGCCAGAGGAAGCAGGGCCGGGAGCCAGAACCGGCCCCCAGGCCGTCCCAACCCCGTCTCACACATCCCTCCCAGCTTGGAGCCTCCAGAATCCTGCAGGCCAACGAGCAGGAAGCCCCTGCACCCCAGAGGCCGGGAGCCCCCCCCCCCCCCGCGCCCGTGAGCCCGCCCCAGCAGCCGGTCCCGCCCAGAGCTGCCCACTTACATCTGCACGTGCGGCGGCTGGAAGCGTCCCTGGTTGATATTGTAGAAGGTGAAGGCCTGGGTGGGGTTGGAGCTGTACTCGTCCACCTCGATGATGAGCCGGCTATGCTGGTGCCTCCGGGCGGCCATCACGTGGGACTGGGAGAACGCCATGCCCAGGCCGCAGGGCAGGAGGGCCAGGGCCTCGGCCTTCAGGACGCCGGGGTCCCACCTAGCGCGCCACATGGACCTCTGCGGGCCGCCCGGGCATAGCCCGCCGCCGCCGCCCGGCCCCGAGCCAGACCTGGGAACAGACTGGGGAGACGGAGCAGAACCGTACGACAGTTAATCTGTTTGGGATTTGCTTTATTTAATGTCAGATGAAGATTTAGAAAGACGAAGGGGGGGGGGAGGAAAAAAACACAGTCGTACGGCTCAGAAACTCATTACAGATCTTTCCAACTCAGCAGTTTGATGAATATACTTTGGTAAAAAGAAAAGGAGAGGAAGGGAGGGGCCAAAAAAAAGAGAGAGAGAGAGAGAAAAAAAAGAAAAGAAAAGAAAAGAAACCCACAACGCCGGGGACGGATGCCTGCGTGGTCCGACATGTTTAAATACTTAAGACATTTTTTGTGGTGGTTGTTCTTCCACAAAATCCTCCGGAGCCCACAGGGTGACGGGCACAGGGGGCAGGACAATGGCTGGTATTCTGGAACCAGGTAAGGAAGTTTCACTTATCCGAATGGGGGACTAGGGAGGATTCCCCTGCCTCCCCGCCCCCGCCCCCACAGACCCCCAAACACGCCACACCCACAGCCCTGCAAGCCCGAGCAGGTGGAGAGCCCGGGCGCAGATTCCTCCCTCAACATCAGTGTCGCCTAAAGATATCTTCGAGCAGTGCCTGGAGAAGGGATTTTCCCAGACAGATTGCCATCCACCAACTCCGCTCAGGGGGTGGCCCTGGGGAGGGGTGGGGGGACGGAGGAGGATCTACTTTAAAAAAAAAAAACCTTCCCAAATCCAGTCCACACAGAACCACAGCCTATAAATGCCAACCTTCCCTCTACCCTGTCTTCCCTGGGGAAGCGCCGTCTGCATTTGTGGCGGCTGGATTTTAACATCCTTCTGACTGGCCCTTGGGTCCTTCTGACTGCCCCGGACAGGGCCCTAAGCTCCGTCTCCATCTCATCCCAACAGGCTCACCGGCTTCCCTCCGCCGCCAATGCCTCCTTTCTAAGACCGGCTAGCTTTCTCCTGCGTTCCCATAATTATTTTTTTTAACTGTGTAAATACATAAGGCCTGAAAGATGTTTTGTTGTGTTTTGTTTCAATTTGGGGTCATTCAGACCCTCCGATTCCATGTGCACTGCATTTACCCAAGGAGAAAATAACATGATTTAAACTCCTTCTGGTCAGTCATAACCCAGTCGTGTTAAACGAATAAAAATTCCCTTTGCTTCGCGCATGGAAGAAGAATCGACACCATCAGAAAACAAATTAGATTAGGAAAATGACAAAAATTAGAGACTGGTGAACATTTTAATTACGTGTGAAAGAGAAGTGGATTATTAATTTTTTTTTAAAAATCTCAACAACCGGGCTCATACAAGGTGCAATAAATGGCAGCGTCTTCCTCCTCCCCCATCCCCACCCCCCCCAAAAAAAGACTTAAAAAAAAGAAAACAACAAAAAAATCTGCTTTCCCCCAGGATACACTTGCTTCTGTTCTTTGTCCTGCTAATTGTTTCACTGTGATTCCCCTCTCCTGGCAGAGATGACCTGGCAGGTCTGAGGTGCCCAAATCAGGGTGTCCTGGCCTCAGGACTCACAAAATCTCCGTGGGAGCTGGCCCGTGCCCCTCTGTAACCCTAGCAGAGGCCTGGGGGCCACGGATGCTGAGGCCCACACTGCCAAAGGGTCCAGATCTGGGTGGGGGTCTGAGCCCCAGCATTGCACTGACTCACTGTGTGACCTAAGGCCAATGTCCTAACCTCTCTGAGTCTCAGCTTCCTCTTCTGCAGATGGGTTCGATAACAGTAACACTCCCTCCCAGGGCAGCTGCGCAGGTTAAATGAATGGGGATTCTGGGCACCGCGCCTGGCGGGTACCAAGTACCCAGCTAAGACTCCCTGTTCCTATTATGATCGTTCTTCCGTTCAATGTAACACCTGCGAATCGAGGGGCTGTTGGAGCAGCTGCTGCCCAGGTACAGGGGTATCTGCGGAACGGGGTGTCAACAGTGAGCAGAAGGACCTGGAGAACCGAAATGTTCTCAAATGCCAACAGACCGGAATGCAGCCCTGCTGGAAATCCTCCGATGGACACCCCTACCCGCCCATCCTACAGAGGGAAGAGGCGCCCCTCGGAGCGGGGAAGACTCCTGCGGGCCAGCACAGACGGCGTGTGCCACCGAGCTCGCGTGGCAGGTGGCCCGACACCAGGGCTCCCGGACCCCTTTGCCTTCCTCTCCAGGGGGCAAAAGCTCACTCGCCCTTTACCCCTGGACAGGGCCAGCATTTCCTTGGAGTCGGGGATCGGGGTCCCCATCCCAGGGTGGCACGAGGAGCGAGACGTCTCCTGGAGGCAGGGCCTGGGTCTCGCTCACTCCCCTCCCCCCAGGCGGTGCCGGCCACTCTCCCCCCGCCCCCAGCTCTGCAATCCTGAACAAGTGGCTTCTCCAGGCGGCTCCGTCTCCTCATCCACGGGATGCAGGGGAGATACGGGCGTCCTCATTCGGTCGTGGAGATGAAAGGAGGGGACGTGTGGAAACCGCTTGTCAACGGGCCCGGCACGTAGTAAGTGCTCAATAAATGTTAGCGATTATCCCGACATTATCACTGTCATCCCCAGAGCCACTGCAGACACTTGCATACACGTCACATTAGTGAATGAGTGGCTCGAGGGAGGGATCCATGAGTGGATGGACGGACAGACAGACGGATGGACAGATGACGGACGGATGAATAGATGAGGGGAGGGACGGACAGGCAGAGGACGGAGGGACGAAAGGAGGCAGGGCTGGGGGGAGGAAGCGAGTTCATCTCTCGCCAGTCTCTTTCCCTCGTGCCCAGCACCGGCCTGCCAGAGGGTGGGTGCCAAGAGGCCTCAGCTGAAGGTTGAAGACTCCTGGCCCCTCCCCTGCTTTCCCACCACACACCCCTGCAGGGAGGCTGGCTGGGCCGAGCACAGCCCTCTGAAAGGGGAGGTCTCAGGGGCTTCCACCTGTCCCTGCCCCAAGGGGCACGAGCCCACACGCCCAGTCTTCGGCCGCAGCCGGGGCAGGGGGACGGCTCTGCACCGGGGACGCAGCCAGGAAAGGCAGGCAGCGAGGCGTCCCGGGAGGCACTCTGCAGTGAAATGCTGCATTTCACATAAAGGGGGTTTGCAATGGGCCCTGCTTGAAGAAATCAGGGAAACCGGGAACGCAGAGCCTTCTTTTAATACCCATTTAATATTTATGGAGCCGCAGCAGCGCGTCAGCCGCCGTGTGGAGAACGCAGCCCATCCGCGGAGGGGGAGCAGCATTGCCCAAACAAACGGCTTCTAGCTGGGAAGCGTTTCCACCTGGTCCACAGAACAAGCAGCAGCGAGCTGGCTGTGCAACAGGGCCGCTGGGACCCGCTGGGCCCCCGGCGTGTGCAGAGACCGCCTGGGCTCCGGTCCCAGGGCCGGCAGAGTGACCTTGAGCAAGGCACGCATCACGGCCAGGCAGCAGGTGCTTCCTCTGGGCCAGCGGGTGGGAAGACAATGAAACCAGGAGGAGGAGAGTGGAACGAATTAATTAATGCATTTATTGATGCAACCCAACATGTAACCACAAGCCCTACACACCGGCACTGTTCCGAGAGCCAGAAAGAGCAGCGAGAAAGCACACGGGTCACTGCCCACAAGGGAAGGGATGGAGGAGGCAACAAAGTAAATAGAAAAGATACTTTCAGATGATGATATGTGCCTGGAGAAAGAGCAGAGTAGGAATGAGTAGTGGGGGAAGGGGGGTTGTTCCTTGAAATTGGGGGATCGAGAAAGGCCTGTCTGAAGAAGGGATGTCCCCTCAAAGGTGAGTGCTGAGAGGGAGCCAGCCAGACCCAGACCTGGGGAAAGAGAACCAAGACAGAAGGAAGTGCAAAGGCCCTGAGGTAGGAGAGGCACCAATAAATGGTCTCTCTCAGGGCACCTGTGTGGCTCAGTCAGTAAAGCATGAGCCCTGTGTCTTTCCTCCTGCTCCTGCTCCACGAGGAGATGCTTCTCTCTCTGCCTCTGCCTGCTGTCCCCCGTGCTTCTGCTGTCTCCACTGCTATCTCTCTCTCTCTGTCAAATAAATAAATAATCTTCAAACAAATAAAATAAAAACCAAATGGTGTCCCTCTTATTGTTTTTGTTCTTGACCCCTGGTGTGCTACCACTGTGGAGAAAGGCTGAACTTCGAAGTCCCAGGCAGTGGGTGCCAACTCCGCCTCCAGCACTACTCAGCTGTGGGACCTGAGCAAGTCACTTAACTTCTCTGCGCTGCTTCTGCTGCCTCATTAGGCCCCTCTTGGGGTAACAGAGGAGATGAAGTAAGCCTTGTGCCTACCTCTCCAGAGAAGCCCAATCGGCCTGCTTGGATGGGCTGAAAATTCTTGAAATTTCTGGGTTGAAAACTTCTTGTTGAAATATTGCCTCTAATGTGTAGGGCCCGCTTTTCAAGTCGGATTCTCTCACAAGGTGATTTATCTTTCTGGTTCCCCCCAAAGACATTTCGTTGGTGGTCCTCGGATGCCACGAGGAACCTGGACACCAGCCGAAGCACCAAGCGGTAAGGAGCAATTAGGCACCAGCTGTATGGAAAGGTCATAAGTTCAGAAGAAGCCGGCTCCAGGCCCTGTGCTCTCTGACTGTCCCCACAGCCTCGTCCGGCCTCCTCCGAGGCCAGCATCGCCAAGGCCAGCCCAAGCCAGCCTCCTGAACAAAGATCCTAAAATGCACATTTGACTAAAGTCACTCCCTCCTGCTCACCAAATGTCCCCAAGGCCATCCTGCTGCTCTGGGCTGAAGCCCCAGATCCTTCAATCAGCTCAGGAGGCCACACTGGATGCCCAGGCTCCCTCTCACGCTCAGGTGACACTCCCCACTCCCTGGTTTCCCCGCAGCACACCGGCAACCCTGCCTCTGAGCCTTCACACGCGCTGTTCCCTCCGCTGAAAGGCTCTGCGCACCCCGCATGAACGGGCACACACACCCGGTTCCTGGGCATCTCCCTGACCTTCCCAGGCTGCGCCAGGCAGGCAGGCTCCAGCCACAAACCCCCAAGGGCTTCTCTCACCGCGTCCCTGTGTCCGAGCTGAATGGGAGCCCAAGAATAAAACCGCAGGAGAACGAAGGAATGGACGAGAGGAAACGCTCAGGCGCTCACAGCTCACAGCCTGGATTCAAAAGCAGCTTTCACCTCCCGAAACTCAGGTGTCCGCCCTGTAAGGCTGCGGACGCGCAGACCTCCTTCCCAGAACCCCTGGGCGGACCCCAGGACGTGGGACCTCTGAAAGCCCCTGGCTGCGGACCCAGCACACAGTAGGTGCTCACTAAAGGTCTCTTCCACTGTGGTTAGAAAGTTCCGGTGAAACCCGGAAGCTCTGCAGGGAGCTTGTGAGAATCGAGCAGAGATTTTCCGATAATCAAGGAACCCTCCTCCCTCACCTGGAAGCCGGACTCCCGGTCTCTTCCCCCCCACCCCGGTACTGGGCGACCACCCCCACCCCGTTAACTCACACTTCCCGGGGCACTGTCATCGGACACAGACAGAACAGCCTGCCCTGGACCCTTGACCACCTTTCCGAGGCAAGTTCCTCACCGCCTACCTCACCCAACACACTGCAGGTCAGCCCCAAACACCCACGGTCCCCACTCCGGGGGTCTGTTCTGCAACCCACATGACTCAGATGTGTGACTGACCCGCAAAGGGCTTGGGGAGCAGCCAGGCAGATCGAAAGTGCTGCTCAGAACCCCATTAGGATGAGGGGGAGGGAATGGGGTCTCTGGGCCCCGGAAGGCCCCCACCCAGCTGTGAGACCAGCCAGCATCGGCCAAAGGCCCAGAAAGGAGAGACTGTAAGAGGCCTGGGCTTACACGGAGCATCTTTGCAAAGGAGACACTTGGGTCATGCCAGCAGCTCAAATACGCCCAGCAGATTCGGGAGGGAAAGCCACGAGCACGTGCGCCACCAGGGGTTGCTGATATGAACATCAAAGATAGATTTCCTTTGCCATAAGGCTTGAGGCATCCTCTTCTACCTGACACGGGCTCCTCAAAGCCAGGGCGGGCCCAGGACGGTCCTGGCTCATAGTCCCCTGCCGGTCATTCTTGCCGGCATCTTCTCTGGCTTTCCAAAGCGTCCCCATCTCAAAGACAGTTGGAAATGTCATAAAGGGCAAAGGTTTCCATCAATAAAGCCAACCCAAGGCCATCAAGGCAACCACCCCTCAAAAAGCACTCATGTTTCTCTTCTTGGCATCTTTGCACCCAGGACAGTGAGGCTAGGACAATACTGCGCTGTGCTGGGTCGGGAACTCAGAGGGCAATGACCACACAGGATTGTCCACCACAGAGAAGAAGCCCCAGAGAAACACACACCCCAACAGTCTCCCCAAGGCAGGGTGGTGACAAAGACCAATGCCTGGACAGCTTTCTCCGGGAACCTAAGGGCTTCTCTATCCCTCTCCTCATCTTCTCTAATGGCGAGTGGGGGCAGCTCTCCAAGTCAGCCCAGCCTGCGGGCGACTGTCCTCACCGATCACCCAGAGCGACTTGAGGAGAGAAAGCCAGCTCAGCGCAAGTCACTGCTCCCTGGGGCATTTGTCCAATATTTACTGCCACGTGGCGAAGGGTCACAGAGAAGCCACGCGAACACCTAAGAAGTCCTCCCGAAGCCAAAGGCAGGAGAAGTAATATTTCACAGAAAAACACCAAGATGCAAGGGACGAGGGGAGACTAATTCTTTAAGCCACGCTTCCACTCAAGTTCAAAAATCACTTTGAAATGGTTTTGTCTTTCCTTGCTTTGCTCGTGCCTGAAAATCTGCAATTGATCAGTCAGTAGTTAAAAATGTCATTGGTGGGGGGGGTGCCTGGGTGGCTCAGAGGGTTAAGCCTCTGCCTTCTGCTCAGGTCATGATCCCAGGGTCCTGGGATCGAGCCCCACATCGGGTTCTCTGCTGAGCAGGGAGCCTGCTTCCCCTTCTCTCTCCGCCTGCCTCTCTGCCTACTTGTGATCTCTGTCTGTCAAATAAATAAATAAAATCTTAAAAAAAAAAAAAAAAGTCATCAAGGTGTTAAAAAAGAGAGAGAGAGAGAAACTCAAAGGAAAGGAAAAACAAACAAATAACAAACAGCCCACGGCAGGGGTGGGGGGAATCAAGCCCAATCCACAGCATCCCGAAGCCAGCCCTCTGGTATGCCGGGCCCGCTCTCAGACTCGGGTCCCCAGGACGGAGCACGACCCCCTGCAGCTGGGGTCGGCAGCCTCGCTGGATGAGTGATGGGCCAAGCTGACGGAGGCACACATATCGTGAAAATTAGACATCTTCCTTGAAAAAGGATCAACCACGAGTGACTTTAAAGCATTTACCACTTAAAAACCTTTTAGCTGGGCCCATTTTGAATTATGACTACATGATTTTAAATTACACTTTCTAATTCCTCGCCACCCACCCCCCAAGCACTGGCTGCCGCTTCATTTTCCAATTATGTACTTTTATTTCAGAATGATGGAGAGCGCTGCTTAGTGGATCATGTCCTCTCTGCCACAAATAGCTGCTCACTTATTCCTTTAATTTTTAGACACGGATGCAGTCAGTTCACCCGGCTGGTCTTCAAATTCCGAATATTCTCCAATCCCACAGCACCCAACGAGGCCCAAGACGCGGAGAAACCCACAAAGCTCAGGCTGGGAAATATGTTTGTAAACCAGCGCTCAGCTCCATAAATTAGTATAATTCTTGGTGCTTTCTCTATCCATCTAGTACATCAGCAATCACATAAATAATAACGAGTGGAATGATTTTTCTTCTGCAAAGTGCTATGTCCTAGTTTTCAAAATAAAGCATTTGGAGATTCACGGAGCCGCGGAGTTGAAATAGGAAGCTGCCCAGATCCGTCTCAAACACGCACACAGACACGCTCACACACAAAAGGAGACAAGAGGTAAATGTGTGTAAAAAAAAAAAAACAAAACAAAAAAATCAGCATTTTGAATCTCCTTCCCACATTCATGTCAAGTCACACTCCACGTCATGGGGTTTGGAACCCACATGGTTGGGGAAGAGAGGGTCAAGGCAGAGGGTCTGGGCTGTTCAGCATTCACATAAAATTTGCAAAGAAAGTGAACGTGGATTTACAGATCTCACGGAAATCTATGAAACAGATGTCACTGAAGCATAATCAAATCGGCACTATGGTAAATCCTAATCCTTAAGTCTGAGATCGAGGTTTTGCCATTTTTATGATCAGTGCAAGTGCGTTTTTGGTGGTCGTGGGGAATCTGCAACTACGGATGAAACCTCTGAAATATGGTCAATTAACTCATGTTTCTGAATGACCAGGAAAAAAAAAAAAAAAAAACGGCAAAACTCAACTCTCCACCTCCCACACCCTGGGGGAGGGAACATTGGCCTTTTCCACCAGCACTGCAATGCCGCAATGCCAAAAGCACTTGGTTGTGAATGGAGAAAGACAGGGCTCGGGCACTCACACTTCTCAGGTAGCCGGAGCAAAATATTTTGCGGTCTTGAGGGCTGCAGCACCGTCGGAAAATGCAAAGGAACGAAATGAGGGGGAAGTGACCCATACGCTAGAAATAGGAAGTAGGCATCATTTGCTCCTTAAAGTGATGAAATTAGCGTGGGCCATGCCAAGAGTCTTTCGATGTGCACCAAGGCTGAGTCTCAAATCCTTCTTGGAAGGAGGGGACGGACATGGGAAGGCATTCGATGGAAGCAAACTCTCCGGCCCAGGTTGGGGTGGCAGAGGGAGGAATCTACTCCCTCTGAACATCACCATCAACCAGAGGGGAGACTTCTTGTTTTCACTGTAGCTGCTTTTATTGATCGTGTGTGACCAGATTGTGACATCAAGCCACCCAATTCATGTCCAAGAAAACCCCCAAACAGCGATGGATGGAAAGCCATGAAAAGACCAAAGAATACCTCAAGTTTGCATCCGAGTTCAAAACGAAAACCTATAATCTCAATGTGCTGACATTTTTTTGATGAGGTTGGGGCTGTCCTCCTGCACCATAGATCCTTCCAACAGAAATAAGATAGAACTAAATTTCGTCTCATTAGGACCGGGAAAAAAGTCAAAATAAAGTAAAACATTTCGTTTTGGCAGCAGAGTGGCCAGATCACCGGGGAGAGCCACAGTGAATCAAATTCACCAAGGAACTATTTATACCTTCGCTCCGACACCACCCCCGAAAAAGGGATCTCTCTCTCTCTTTTTTTTTTCCCTGGGGGTTGCTTTTGCTTTAACGTTTTCTTTGCTTCTTCGGATTCGAGGCAAACAGTCTCAGAGGATGAGGGCTGGTGGCTTCCTTCCGTGGAGACGGCCGCCCCCCAGGACGCCCCGCTACAGGGATCTGCTCTCAGAGTGACCCGGCACTGTCTAGACAGCTCTTCTGGTGCGAATCATGCCCTTTGATCACTCTTCCCTGCCCCCACAAACATTTGGCATACCTGATCCCAGAAGGGAGACCCCACAAGCAGCCCGTCAGGGCGAACCTGAGGACCCATTCCCTGACTCCTGCATCTGGGGAGCCCCTTTCCCCCAGGGTCCCTGATTCCAGCGGTGCAGGCAGACAAAGGTACCAATTGCCGAAAGAGAGATTTCAGAGAGAAGAAGAATGCGGAGGGGGGAGGCTTGAAAAGACCCTTTTTCTGCTCACAGCGAAGGAGGGGCGTTGGGAGAGACATGTCACATTGTCACATTAAAGATTTTGACAGACAATTCAGGGATAAGGCAGAGATTCTATCCTTAACTGCGGCTCGGCCGCAACTTGAAAGGCATTAACTAACCTCCACTAATTGCATGTTTTTTCTGTGCATCATATTTACTTGTTAAAAGTCTTTGCCTGGCCGATTGTTTTCCCCTGCCCCGCTATTCATGCTCAGTTCTCAGGCCTGAAGCTGGAACCACAGAACCATTTCGATAGATTAAAAAGATGAGGGCACTTTGCGGGGGGGGAGGGGGCTTCTTTTTTCCACTGGTCTGAACCAGGAATGCTGGGTTTTCTTCTTGAGTGCTGCCCTCGAGTGAGACCCTACCAGTGTCCTTAATTCCTCAGGGCAAAAAGACATGTCCCAGGTTAGGTGAGCGCACGAGGGGCCGTCCCTGCCAGGGAATGGAGAAGTCCAAGGAAAACAAATGAACTTGAACTGCTTTCATCGGATGAAGATTTCATAGTCTCGAGGGTGGTCTGCGAAATTTTTTAAAAGCAGGCTTTTCTTGAAAGATTAATCTATCTATTGGCCTATACATTCCTGACACAGTGGAGACACTAGTAGAAAGACCCAGAAGCCTGGGGCTTTTACCCAAACTCAGACCTGTTCTGTCTATCAGTCCACCGGGCCTCATCTGGGGGGGGGGGGGGGGGGGTGTGATCCTAAGTGCACCCACAGCTGTCGCATCAGAATGAGGGCTCCCCACACGCAGGGGATACTCTGAGCCTCCCCATCAAACATGAAAGGGATTTACCTCAACCCACATCTCGCGAAAATTCTGGGGTAGAGAAATAAATAGAAAGGCAGCCCCACGTTGAACCACTTCTGAAAGCATGATGAAACCTCTGTGACAGGATTATCGCCTTTCGACTCGCCATCAGCCAATTAATATACCTCCGAGTGAGGACTCAAACAGATGTAACCATTTCGCAGAAACCCATCTTGAGAAAAAAGATTTTACAAGTGTTGTGGGGCTGCCACTTGGAAAGCCAATTTGCAGGGAGCTGAGCCTCGTGAAGCACGAATTAGCAGGCATGGCTCCCGCACCACGGTCCGCGGTACACCGTGCCCAGCTCCAGAATGCCTCCTGATCACCACCGGTTGGCTCTCAAGCCCCGTGTGCTCTCCATCACTGGAACCCTGCCTCAGCCCAGCCAAAACCGCCACCCCCTCCCCAAATGGTCTCCCAGAGCCTTGGCTCCCGTGGACCAAGGCCTGGCTTTCAACCTGGCTGTGGCAGTCCACTGGTGGCCTCGCCAACATCCCTCCTTCCCCGCCCCGAGCATTTTATCCAACCTGACTAATTATTCATGAAGTTGGTGTAATTCCCCCCCCCGCCCCTGCAAAGACCAACCAGGGTTTTGAGGATGGGAGTGCCTGGCCCGACTCCCTGCGTGGCCGGTCCCTACTAACAAGTCTCTCTCCACCATTCACGGCCCATCCAGCCGGCTCCAACACGCACCAGCCCACCCACTTTTGTTCCCCAGTTTAATTTCATAATTGTTTCCCGCTTACCCAGCTCGGCTCTGCTCTGTTTAATAGGGACCTTGGAAATGGGAAGGGGAGGCCACCAAGCTACTGGAGGGAACCTGGGAGAGGTCTGACCCAATGCTGGGGGAAACGCATCTCTGAGAGGTCAACGGGATGCACTTGGGAACCATGGCCAGGGCCAGGCCTCTGGCCCTCCCGCCTGAGCAGAGAGAGGATGGGCGGGAACGCAGAATGGTGGGTCTAGGACCCCAAGCCAAGGTCTGCCACACACTTCTGGACACATTAGCTCTCAGACGGACCCTCCTCTGTCTCCACTTGGATCAGGGGATGCTGTGAGGGAATTCACTGTCCTATAACAAGTCCCAGAATAAAGATACAAGAGACAGGACCGCTCTTTAGCATGGAAATAGGACCTGCGAGGGCTGGGAGCTGCCTGGTTAGCCCCTGAATCCTCTGGGCCGGGCACACAGCAGATAGTACCGAATACGCGTGGAATGAGTGAGCGGATGGATGGACGCGTGCAGGCACGGCCGCATGGGTGGATGAAGTTTCCAGCAGCGCCCAGAGAAAGTGGCCACTAGACCAGCATTCGTAACCCCCTCCCCTGCCCCCAAGTGCCCGCAGGGGCTTCGCTGCGCACAGTAGGCTCTCAGCGACCAGGGGCTGCTATTGTTAGAACCGTCATCGTCACTTGCGCCCCGCCAGTCCGCTTCCTCCACCAGCAACTCCGCCAGCAGCCGGCAGAGACCCGCGAGCCGGGGAAAAGTTTCGCTGACCCTTCGGCCCCAGTCAGAGTCCAGCGCCCCGGCCGAGGCCCCTCCCGGCGTCACCCGCTCGGCCGGCTGGGCGGCGGGGGTGCCCAGCCGGGGCGCCCGCACCCGGCAAAGGCGGCCAAAGTAACTTTGCGGGCGCCCCTGCGCCGCGCCGCGGGCGTCACCCGGCGCCTTGGAGAGGGTCCCGGCCGCGCCCGCTCCCGCGCCCCGCGGCGCCCCGGCCCACGCCCCCGGCCGCCCCCGGCCCTACCTGGCCCCGGGCTCCTCTTCGGCGGCCGCGGCGGCCGCGAGCAGCAGCGCGCACGGAGGGAGGCAGGGGCCCGGCTCCCGGGAGGGAGGCGCGCAGGGGCGGGGGCTCCTCCGGCGGCGGCCGCCTCGCCGCGCGTCCGAGGCAGCAAGTGGGAGCCAGACTCCTCCTTCGGGGGGCGGGGGGCTCCCCGCCGCCCCCTCCCTCGCCCGCCGCGCGGCTCCGAGCCTCCCCGGCTCCCCCTCCCGCCGCCGCCCTCCTCCCTCGCTCGCTCCCGCCCGCCCGCCCGCCTCCCCCGCCCCGGCGCCGGGAGGGCCGCGCTCGCGCCCCGGGTCCCCAGCCCCGCGCAGCCGCCCGCCGGGGCCCCCGCGGCGCCGGCCAGGCCTCGGCCCTCGGCCCCCGCCTGGGCCCGGGGCCCGCATCCCGCCGCCGCGGGGAAGGGAGCGGGCCGGACGCGGGGAGCAGCAGCGGGCCCGCGCTGCGGAAAAGAGCCGGCGGCCGCCCCTCCGCGCCCTGCGCCCCTCTCCGGCCCGCCCCCCAGCCCCGGGCCCGGCGGCGCGCGGGGTGGGCGGGGAGCGGGGCGGGGGCGCTCTCACCTCCGGATCCGCGGCCGCCGCGGCGGGCACGGTGTGCTGGGGCGTGCGCTGCTCCTTCCGGGGCGCAGCGGCCCCCGCCTTCGGCCTGGACCCCCTCCTGGGACCGCGAGGGCACCCTGCCCCGGAACCCTAACCCCCCATCTTCCGCGGAGAAGCGGACCCCAGTCCGGAGGCTGCATAGGCCCGGTTCCGCCTCCTGCGCCCCCATCTCTTGCTCCCGTGGGGTCCCAGGTCCCAGATCCCAAGGTACAGGGGGTGGTCAGCAGAGGCCTGACCGGGAGCAGGGCAGGTAAGCCGGGCAGGGCCACAGAGAACCTGGCCCTAGTTTGAAGAAGGTCCTGCCTTGCTGAGCAGAGGGCAGAGCGGCACCCCTAGAGGCAGTGGTCCCACCCCGGGGAGTGTGAAGGACCCCTTATGACCTCCAGCCCCCCTCCACAGTGGAGGGTCATGTCCCAGGGCTTGCAGCCAGGGCACAGGTCAAGCCTGGGCCTCCCAGACTGAGAGGGAGGTGAGAAGGGGGTGTGGCCCCTCAGAGGCCCATCTAAGGCTCCTCAACAATATTTCTGGGTCCCCTCCCCCAACACTCACATCACACGGTGGCTCCCACTCCTGCATTCTTCGCTGCTTCAGACTCAGTATGAGGACACCCTGCGTGGGCGCCTCAGGCCTGGCCTGCCCTTGGGGACAGCCCAGTCTGGTAAGGAGGCAGACAGGGACACAGGAGAATTCCCTGCACAAGTGCTGGCGCAGAAGCCAGGCCGGCTACCTGGGGTGGCTTCTTGGAGGTGGACACACCCCAGCTGAAAAAGTGTGTGCCAAGGAGAAAAGGTATGGAAAAGGCATTCCAGGCAAAGGGAACAGTGCATGCAAAGGCCTTGGCATGTTTGGAATGGCAGCTTCAATGGGGCTAGAGAAAGAGGAAGTGGGGGGAGAGGGGAAGATGGGGTAGGGGAGGGGGAGGGATAGGAGCCAGCTCAGGAAGAGCCTTGGATGCCTGCCTAAGGGGGTGGACTTTAGCAAGGGCCATGGGAGCCATAGCAGGCTTGGGGCAGGGGCATGCCTTGGTCAGATTTATCTGTTAGAGTTTGCTCTGCCCGAGGAGCAGGAGGGCTTGCTCCAGGAGATGAAGGAGGCCCGGCTGGGGGACCTGAGGCCAGCAAGGGGGGCAGAGAGTGGCTGAGGGGACCACAGGCGGGCATCTGCCTCCTCTTCCTTGTCTGTGGACCTGGATTGTCTCACCCTGGCCCAGGGTGATCCTGGGGCAGAGTAAACAGGCCAGACGATAAGTGTGATCTCAGCCAGGCAAGTGGGCAGGACAGTGAAACCCCCAGCTAGCCGTCCCTATGCTTCCCCTCGGGAGCGGAGAGCTGCCCCATGGTCTCCCCCCAGGGTCCCCAGTGCCCTCGTGCCACCAGGCAAGACCCCCCCCCCCCATGATCACTCGCTCCGTCCCTCAGGTCCACGCTGACCTTTGCAGGTGCCCAGCTCAAGTGTGCCTGCCCCGTGAAGGTCAGGGCCCCAAGGCAGGCTCTTCCCAAGTCAGGAAGTGGGGAGTGTGAGAGCAGTCACGTGGGAACTTGGGAAGGAAGCCCCAGGTAGACACACAGGCCAAGGAGAAGGTTTCCTCAGTGGCCCAAATCCGTGGTTGCTCCACTGCTTGGGTGGTTGCAACACCCATTTGACACCTGTGTCATCCTGGGAATCCCTGAGTGCCCAGGGATGCGGGGCAGGGGGCACCCAGAGGCAGCCATGGCCAGTGAAAAGCCAGAGGGGAGACGTGCTCAGAGACCAGCCTGGACCGAGCATGGGCTGGGAAAGGGAGAGATGCCCACCCTGAGAGACAGAGCCGGGCTTCCCAGGAGAGGGCCTGGGGGCTGGGCCTGGAAGAAGATACAGAAGGTGGACAGGGGAGATGGTCTGATGGACATTCCCCACGGTAGGAACTGCAGATCCCCAGGAGGTGATATGCAGGGAGGACAGGATGGTGTGGACACCCTAAGGACAGGAGAAGTCCCTAAGGCCACACAGGGCCTTGAGGGCCATGCTCAGCAGGCCACAGGGTCCCTGGGCTCATTTGAACGAAATGCCCTATGGTGTCTTGTGACCAGTGCCCAGGGCAAGGCCAGTGTCTCCTGAGCAAGTGAAGGATGAGATCCTTCTGATCTCAAACTCCTCTTGGTACATGCAGCCTCCCAGCTCCTCCAGCTGGGCCGCCCAACTCCCTGGAGGATGAACGAAGCAGCATCCCACATCCCAGACTAGCAGGGAGCGGCTTTCTCGTCCTAAGGCTGCAGGCTTCTCCGCACATCGTCTCCAAGGAAGACTGCCTGCTCGAGAGACAGGTCTTGGGCTCAACAGCCCAACAGACTCCGTCCACCTGCTGCCTGCCAAAGACACAACCACAGCCTGGTAGTGATCTCAGGAGACCCTGGAGGACATACGGTCTGGGATGGTGGAGAATTATCATTCTTGGTCCCTGGGGAGAGAACAGAGAAATTCCTGTGATGCTCATCCTCTAAAACCAGCTTCCGCACCACTTCTCGTCCCACCAGCCCTTCCTTCAACTCCCAGACACCATCGCTTGCCTTGCTGGGACACGCATTTATTGAGCACTTACTGTATGCCTGACACTCTTTTGAGTGTCACTTCTTTTGGAGGAAAGCATGAGCCCCCCACCTAAAGAGGCTGCCATTACCTACACCACCACCCCCTACCCAGGCCCAGGCACTGAGCTCTGAGCTTGACCCACACCTACCCTGGTCTAGGTTGCTTCTTGCTTCAACAGGGCTTCTGGTGCCACAGGTGTCCAGTGGATGGGCTCCAAAAGACAGATTGAGGAGTACAGGATGGGCAGGGTAGACCCATTCCTAAAAGAGCAACCAATTGGCAAACACAGCAGACATTCTGCTTTTGGAAAAATTTAATAACACAGTGGCACTTGTTCATGGAGACTAGTAGAAACACCACACAATCCCATACTGCGGAACCAGCCAGGGGACGGCTTGTTCATCTGGGAAGCATTTCCCAGGAGCCTACTATGTGTTGGGGAGAGAAGGAGACCGTGCCAGGCCGTCTGCCCTCAGAAAAGCTGGAGGTTGACAGGAGCTTATGACACCGGGGGGAAAAAAAAAGGCAGCTGAGGACAGGGAGAAGGACTGAAGGTGCAGCCCAGGGACACTTCCGAAGAAGGTTATGTGTGCACATCAGGGGAATATGATTTCAGGATGAGGATAAATAGGAAAGGGACAGCCCAGCAGAGGGACCAGTCTGTACAAAGTTTCAAGAGTCTCGGAAGCACGGTAGGCTATCCACTGGCCAAGAAATTCACCTCCTAGGAGGGTGTCCCGAGGTAATAACTGCCCATGTTTAAATATAGTCCCAAGTCGGACACAAGCTAAATGCCCAGCAAGAGGGGATTGGTTTTTAAAAACGCCGGTATGCCCACAGAGTCCCAAGCAACCGAATCATGCTGCTGAAATGTGATGTCGCATGAAAATCACTTCCATGCTCGGCATACATCCCGCGAGCCAGGGAAGGAGCTGACACAAGAATGCTCCGGATTCTGGGCTTCCAAAAAGAAGGAAGGGGGGGGGGGGGGTAGGGAGTATGTCCAGCAAAATAACCCCGGGCATAAGGTGATGGGTGTTTTTGTTTGTTTGTTTTGTTTGTTTGTTTGACTTTACTGATGGAACCCTTTGTAGCCTCCAACATTTCCTTTTTTTTTTTTTTAAGATTTTATTTATTTATTTGACAGAGAGAGAGACGGCAAGAGAGGGAACACAAGCAGAGGGAATGGGAGAGGGAGAAGCAGGCCTCCCACAGAACCGGGAGCCCGATGTGGCGCTCGATCCCAGGACCCCTGGATCATGACCTGAGCCGAAGGCAGACACCCAATGACTGAGCCAGCTAGGCTCCCCAGCCTCCAGCCTTTCTACGATCATCAGAATATCATGAAAAATGGAGAGTGGCGTGGGAGGCAGTCAGAGTGGAGGGTGTGCATCGGGCAGGGGCTGGGATGGGCTGGACAGTGAGGCCTGTGCCATGGAGGGCCTCGTGCTCAGTGACAAAGGAGCTTAGGTTTTCGTGTTCTCCTTTGGTCCTCCATGGTGTCTGGTGCACCACCAGCGTGCAGGGTATGGTGAATTTTCCGCAGAGTCCCTGGGCTCCTCCAATGTGCCAGAAGTGTGTCATGCCCCAGCGATCATCCTAGCAGGGGAAGCCAGGGAATTTCAGGGAGGGGACATCAGTATGTGCTGCAGGGGTCGGGAGAAACTCCCTGGGGTGGGAAGGATGAAGCCTGGGTTTGCACCCCCACCTCTGCCTCCGTTATAACTGCCACGGTTTCTGCCTGTCAGCCCAGGTCTCTCTGGATTCTGACACAGCCCAGAGGCAGGTCAAGATCAAGGCAGCTGTCTGACCCAGAGCACAACCAGGACCTTCATCCAGACCCAGGGCCCGAGTGGAAAAGCCATACCCTTTCAGGGAACTCAAGCCCTGCCCACCTCTGGTCAGACTCAAGTACAGCCCACAATGACAGCACCCGACTCCGGAGCCAGGCTCTGACCATTGGTTCAAATACTGCCTCTGCCACTTACGGCTATCCCGACTCTGAAACACGGTCTCTCAGTCTTCATTGTTGTAAAGCTGAGACAACAATCACGTGCCCGAGGTCAGTGCACGTGGACGGCCTAGTACGCAGCGGGCATTCAGCTAGTGGTGTTTGCTGTCACTGTTCAAGATACCAAGCCTAGGGATCAGGATTTTAACCCAGTTCTGCCAACTTGCTTGGCACATTCTCATGTTTCCCTGAGCCTCGATTTTCTCAGCTTCGGGAGAAAAATGATGTAATCGCTCACTCCTGTGTTTGGTCAGAGATGAAATGAGAAAGTGTGGAAGGACCCCAGGAGCTCCCCCTCTTGCCTTTGACTGAGGTTCCAGCCAGGCTGCTATCCAAATGAGCCCCCCCATTCCAGGAGGCCCCCCCCCATGTGACCCTTGAGCCATCACCCAGACTGCCGGGCACGGAGACGGGCCCAGTGCAGAGCGAGCCTCAGGACACTAGCTAGCTGATTACGCCACGGGGGCGGCTCCAGGCAGACGGACCTGGACAGGGAGGCATTTGTCATTGGAAAACTGGCCCAAGATATGCCTCGGGATGGGTGTCCTCTGCCCCCATGTGACGCTGCTCCAGGCTGGGAGTCCCCAGGAGCTGGACGGAGGCCACACCCGGGCAGGAGCTAGGAGGGTGCCGTAGCTCACGGCTCTCCTGGGGCAGGGAGAATAGGGGAGGCGACACCCCTGCTGACCGTCTTGTCGCCACTCCTGAGCATCCCCCTGTGGGTGGCCTGGGCTGCCAGGTCCCATGGCCCAGCCCCTCGCATGCTGCCTGTGAACCCTTCATTGTTTTTAGAGAGCCTTTCCAGAATCCTTGTAGCTGGTTTATGACTCACAACAGCCTGGCTGGGACCTTGGCTGGGGGCAATCTGCCCTGTGAGGGAAGACCGTAAAGCCCATTTTACAGATGAAGAAACTGAGCCCCCAAGAGGTTTGGAGACCTGTCCAGGCAGTGTATGTTAAAGTTGAGACTGCAAAGCCAGTCTTCAGACTTCAGGGCACCTGATCTCCCCTCCACAAAGACACACCCCGCCTCCATCAGGTGCCAGGCCAGCTCCTTCCAACCCCTCTAAAGGCCCCAACACAAGTCAGGTCCTAGCAGGGGCTGGGGCTGCTGGGCTCTACTGAGCTGTCCAGGGTCCTGGCCAGGCCCAGCCCTGCCCCAAGCCTGCTCTGATCCCTCCCCGGGCTATCACTTCTTCCCACCTCCCGGATATCAAAGAAGTGAGAACACGGGCCATTGGGTCTGTCCTGGGGCTCCCTGTGAACCCTGAGAAACCACATTCAACTCACAGTTGGTTTCATTTTCTGAAGAATGGGTGCAACACGGGGCCGGGCCAGAAGGTGGCTTGTATTCAGTAAACTTGCATAGATACAAGAGCCCGTCCTCGGGGCCCAGCCAAGCCAGAGCTGCAGGGACCGGACCTGGGCCTGCCTTTGAGCAACGGGTCCAGAGAGTGTGGAGCCTGGAAACTAACCATGACCACACACTGGGGAGCAGAGGGGGATACGGGCTGGGGGAGCACAAGGGACCTCCCACCCCCACAGACAGCAGAAAAGGGGAGGTGCCAGGGGAGTGCCTGGTGGCAAGGGTGAAGGGAAGAGAGCATTCTGGGGCAAGAATGGAATAAGCAAAGACCCGGAGGCAGGAGTCCAAAGGGAGCCTGGAGTAGAGGAGGGAGGGGCCCCGGACCTCCAGAGTCCAGAGCTCAGCCCCAGGGGAGGGTAGGCCTGGTGCACCTGGTCAGATCCCAAGGGCAGTAGCTGGTGTGACGTGTGGACAGAGATGGCCGAAAGACACCATCCCCCCCAACCCCAGAGAGAGGAAGCCCAGAGCTCCATGACTCAGATCTCGTAACAGTAACTAGTCCCAGTCACTCTACGTGTGTCTCCTCCTTCAGTGCTCATAACCATGCACCAGCCCAGTGTGGAGCAGTGGGCAGGGACTGGGACATAGTGGGACAAGGCTGCCAACATCCCCCTCCGGCTGAACTTAGGATTTCCTCCATGTCCCCGAGCTCTGTGTCCTCACCTGAAAAATAAGAGAAAGTACTGCCTGGCTCAGTCCTGGTGAGGACTGAGTCATCTGTCAACCTGACCTGAGTATCAGGCTCTCTGTCCTTGGGGACATTTGACTCCACTGCTGGAGCTCACCAGAATTCTCCCAGGGTGGCTCTGGCATCAGCTGGGTCCCCTGCGTCTATCTCTGTCTGGGACAGCCACCTAGGAGCTGCCCCACCCCAATTACTCTGTCCAAAACCAGCTTGGATTTGTGGGCATGGACCCCAGCATTATGAGGATCTCACAGAGGGCCCAGGGGCTGCGGCCAGTCGCAGGAGCTCTGGACTGGAATCAGACTGTCTGACCCAGGAGCCAGGTCAGCGTTGGTGCTGGAGCCAAACACGGAGAAGGGAGCAAATGGGAGGAGGGGTGGTCCCGGAACCCAGGAAAAGGGTGAGTGAGGGGGGTTCTTGGCTCTGGCTGTGGGAGCTCAGACCCAGACCACTGCTGCCTCCAGCCACACCAGGAAGCCTGTGGGAAGCTTGGATAAGATGCCCAGGACATGGGCCTGGGTCTCTGCACAGGTACCCAACCAGGACCCAACAGACAATAGGGCCCCCAGGATGGGCCAGACCCTGGAATGAACAGCCCAGAAAACAGGGAGTGAGGAGGGGAAGGCACTTGGGAGCTCAGAGCAGGAACCTGCAGCCAATGCAATAAAACCTGACACCCTGTGCCCCGCTGCACATCCCTCTCTCCCGAATCAAGCCCTCCCACATCCACGGCCCTTCAGGGGCTCCCTGCTCCCCGCACTGCCGTCATGCTGCCCTCCCTTGCGTGGAAACACTCGGTGTCTCCCCACAGCTCCTAAGTCTGCACCCTGGCCATCCCCTCCAGAGTACACCTGTCCTGGCACCCTACCCCTCCTGGGCACACCGTGGGACCGGAACTGCTCTACCCTCTGCCTCAGCCCGTGACAAGGAGTGGGATCAAGAGCTAAGGGGGCAGCCAGGCAGGCCTGGGGGCCAGCCGGAGGTGAGGCTGGGGCTTCCTACCATCCAGGGACGTCCCTGAAGCCAGACCCTAAGCCACCCCAAAACCCCACCCCATTTCTCTCCTGCTGGTAGCTCCCCTCTCCCAGCACCCCACACCTGAGAAAGGCAGGGGGGAGGGGAGAGCATAGTCTGAGATGCCCACAGGCCAGGGCTGGGGGTCCTAGGCAGGGCCCTTGACCTGCTGCCTCACTTGTAAAATGAGGGTAAAGCCACCTGCCTTGTTAGGCTGACCATGTATGATAAGGATGATGGGCAGCCGAGCGCTGGCTATACTGTCAGCGAGTACGAATCCGTGACCGTCCCCGGGAGAGCCATCAGGCCCCTGCCCCAGGCCCTTCTTGCCTGCTGGTGTCCCCGTGCTCGGCCATTCACTGCTGGGCCCCAGCCCCATTCCTACCACCAGCAGCCTCTCCGCGGACACTTACACGCCAGACGTATTAGACACAGGAACCCCAAGAAGCAGCCCCACTCTTGGTGATGCCTGAAATTTCCGGGCTGGGGAGCTGTTATCCTGGTGAAAGGCAAAATCCCAGCGTAGCATTACAGTATGTGGGGGAGCAGTCGAGCCGGGGGAGGCCAAGCCAGCCTCCTCAGGCCTCCACATTCCTGCGGGGAATCCTCTATCCCATGCCCGTCCTGCCCTGCTCCCCCTGGGGCCAGTCCCATCTTTGGGGTATTTCATGTCCGAAGTTCTTCCTTCCATTGAGTTGTACCTTCTTCTCTGCCTTGCTCCCCACCCCACCTCCAGAGCCGCAAGCATCCTCGGCTCCCTCCAAGAGCCATGAGGGGCCCTGCGGCCACCAGCTGAACTCCCTGAGTCTGCTCCTTCCCAGATTCATAGTCCCATCCTGCAACTGTCCCTCAGCTATACTGGCCACATGCTCCCTGCCCATCTTGGTTCTCCTCTCTAGAGAAGTCCCAGCTTCTCTCTTGCCTCGAGGTGTGACATCCTGATCAGCACTGTGGCAGTCATTCACACCCTAGTCTGAATATTCCCAGGCCTTTCCTAAGGGTATCTGAGCCAGAATCATCAAAGGTAGGTAGGGAGAGATCTCGGTGCCCTTCTATTCCAACCTCACCTTAAATTCCTCACTGCACGAATAGGAAACTGAGGCCCCAATTATAAAGAAACACAGGAAAGGGAATCATATTCTGTCCCCAGATTAGAGGAAAGGATAAACAATTCCTGAAAAGCAGCGTCGAGAGTGGGGTGAGGGGGCTAAAGACAGACTTTTGTGATTTCCCATCCAGGATTGTTGATGCCTGAGCCCATAGGGGTGGCTAATAACCCTTACTGTAAGTGGTCACCCATTGGACAGATGAGGTAAGCGAGGTCGGAGCCTTTGAGTGACTCACCAAAGGTGCACTTCAACTGCCCTGATCCTCCTGACCTTGACCAGCCCATGCTTCCATCCTTGACAGTGCTCTGCAGGCAGCTGAGGGGAAGGGAAAGATGTGTGCCCATGTGCTGTCCCCAGACCACCACCCCAATGAAACCTCACTCATTCAGCCTCCCTCCTGGCTGCCGTTCCCACACCCCCCTGCAGTGTGTTCAGAGGGAACAGAAACTTCTATATTTGAGCACACTCATTAAGCTCTTAATCCATCTAGCCACCTAGAAAGGTGGCCTTCTTATGTCCAGGTTACAGAGGACAAGCTGGGACAGAGACAAGGGACTTGCGCAAGTTCACACCTTGAGTCCCTGGGAGGGCTGCCATGTCACCCAGTTGTGGTACCAGTTCATCCGTGGCCTCTGGCTCTCTGGTGCTGCCCCGGTGCCCAGAGCAGACATCATTCATCAGTTACAGTGCTCTCACGTGCTCCCGGGGCTAGAGCCTCAGATCCCCACAGGGGGCCCCAGGAGGCCACTGCGGACTGACCCTAAGAGCATCTACTTGCCTTTCTCAAAGGACCTGCTGGACCTGCAGATCTCCTGCCTGTCTACAGGGCCTCACCAGGCAGCTCTCTGCCCTGCTGTGTGTAACAGATGCAGTCACTTCCCTGCCAGGTTGGGTCTGAAGCTGACCAGGGGCCCACTGTAGTGTCGCCAAGCTCCCCAGTCCTGCAGAACCGCCTCTGTTCCCAGACACTGGCCCCTTTCTTGTAGCTCTCCAGGGCCCCAGCCAACCCTACCTTGAGGATGGCCATGTTTCTGCACCACTGAGCCACGAAACCCCAGCCTAAACCTGAAGCTAAAGCCCCCTCAAAGACTGCCCCTCCCATTTCTGGGCCCCCTGCAGCCAATACCCCTTCTCCACATCACTGAGCATCCCCAGGGGACCAGCTCCTCTCTGACTGCCTTTTTACCTGCTCGTGTCTCCTGACCCAAGAAATAAGACTTCTGTCCCTCCCACACTGCCCTCACCAACAGCTTCCCGGTACCCACGATGTCCAGCTCACCCCCAGCCATGTAGCCCTCCTGCCATCCCCGCCACCAGCACAGACTCCAGCCTCCGGCTGTGACCCTGAAATCTACACATCCTGGTCCTGGGGACATCTCCAAGGTAGCCCCACACCCCACCCTCAACCTTATGCTCCGGACTGACGCAGTTCCTTCTGGTTGGCTCTGGGACTCCATTCTGGCTCAGTCTTCTGCCCCCACGACAAATACTTACAGCAATGACAAAGCAGTGGCTTATTTAGAACTACTACATGCCAGGCGTCGTGCTGAAACAGACCAGCTAACCCCATCCTCCCTCAACTCTATTTTATTTGCTGACTCCAAAAATATTTATTGAGCACTTACTATGTGCCGCGCCTTTTTGTGAGCACTAGGGCACCACCCTGAACTTCGATGTGGGTATTATCACCTCCACTGTGCAGGTGTGGCCCCAGAGGCTCAGAGAGGCTAAGAGGCCTGCCTGGGCTCACATAGCCACAAGGTAAACTCTACACACTACACCCACTTATCCCCACATGCCATGGCCTCCGGGGGCCACCCACTCCAAATGGACCCCAGAATCCTGCCTGTCCCACCCCTCCCCCCTCAGTTGTCCCTGGAGCCCAGCACCCGCAACTCTTTGTTCTCCTCCCTGGGAGTCCCCCCACCCCATCTCCACCGCCTAGCCGCCAGCCTGGCTGCTGCGTCCCCAGGGACCCCTGCCAAGCCGTCAGCTCCTTTCATCACCCCGAGGCAGCCAGAGAGAGTGCCAGCAGCTTCCCCGGCAAACACCCACTCCGGCCACCCGCCACGTGTTCTCGGGCACAGACGTCAGGCCCACAGGGTGGGCACCCAGCCCCAGGCCCATGGCTGCGGGAGGAGGAAAGGGTCAGGGCTTGGGGGATCTAGCTCTCCCCATTACAAATCAGGAAACTGAGGCGGGGATTCAGTCCGCCTCTTTTGAAATGTCTGAATTGGTCAAGATGACCCACCGGGTGACAATTAGTGTCTATGGAAGGCACCCCCCTGTGCTGAAATGCTCTCCCGTCAACCCCCCCAGGAGCCGCTCAGAGCTCAGCAAGGGTGGGCACCTCCTTAAAGGGTCCCGCCCTTCAACCAGGTCAAAGCTCCCTCTCAGTGTTCATAGCATCCCCCCCAGAAGACCCCCTGCTGGTTGTCAGCCCAAGGGGCTCTTGAGGGCTAAGAAAGCTCCAGGGTGGGAAGCTCAGGAGCAAAGAAGTTCTTTGGGCTCCACTGTCCCTCCACACGCAGCCCTGCTTCTCTCCACGTGCAGACACGAGTCTGGCCTTTCGGGACAGCTGTGCTTGGCTCCTAGAGGCTGGACCTCTGTCCCTATCCTGACCTCAAGCCCCCAGAGGCAGCTGAGGTCTGGGCAGGGACACCTGACCCCACAGAGGCGCCAGTAGCCTAGGAAACTGTATGGTACACCTTTGGAAGTGAGGTTTGGACGAGAGCCCGGCTCTGGCTCCAGGATCACCTCCTTCAAGTCCCGGACACTTCACTTGCTCCTCTGCCAGATACATTCTTCCTGGTCAGGCTGGTGACAGCTGAAAGGAGGCGGCAGACGCAGGGCCCTGTCCTCCGGCCGCCCTCCCGTCGGAGACGGCTGTGCTCAACGGAGGGCCGCGGGAAAGAGGCAAAGGCCGCGGCCGGTCCTGTCCGGGGTCCCCATCTGCCACTTCAAGGCTGCGGCAGAGAAGCACAGCCCAGGCCGCACAGGCCGCAGAGGCTGGCTGGGGGCAGGGGTCGAGGGCTGGCCGCTTGGCCCCACAGAGAGGGAGGAGAGGGTCTGCCGCAGGAGCCGCATCCAAGGAACGCAGGGAGAGGAGCTGCTATCCAGGAGGGTCGTGAGTTGACAAAAGGTCGAGAAGCAAGTGTATGGGAGGGACTGACCCATACAGCTCCGACGCCCTTGACCCTGACACCTTCAGCACCCACGGGCTGGACCGCTCCAGGCCCCAGGTCCGCCTAATGAGCGAGAATCCCATTGGGCCGCTCTTGGGTCAGGTGCTCAGCCTGGACCAATCAGCCACGGTAGGGGGCGGGGCCCTCAGTACAGGGTGAGTCTGGCCAATCCCAGAGAGCGGAGAACCTGTGGGCGGGGCAGCCGCGAGCAGGTGGATCCTCGGTTCGCCTGGGAGTCTGGCAGGCCGCCAGGTTACAATGTCCCTCCGTAGTGTGTCCCCGCATCATTGGACCAACCCAAAGGGCCGCGATGGGAGCGAGCCCGATATGCTTCAGGGGAAGCTAAGGGAGAAGATGTGGGGCAAGACCCCAATGGAGAGGACCCCGACGGCAGGTGGCGGACTTCCAGGCGTGCGGCCGGACAGACATGACGAGGTGCCTGTTTTGAGCAATGACGCTGGTGATGAGAAGCCAGCAGGGGATCCAGGAGGAGAGGGAGTGGATGCAGACAGGAACAGGAGGGTAAACTGCGACCCAAACCCCTGGGGGCAGATGGAGGGAGGGCAAACGACTGGCCAGGGTTCCAGGGCGCAGCACACTTGCAGGGTGAGATGGAGAATCCGGGGCGGGGAGGGGGGTGGTGGGAGCTGCTCGCGGGAGGCCCGTGGGAAAGCTCCTGAGCCTGAAGGAGGGAGGGCTAGAGGGGGGTGGCCACAGGGGAGAGAGGCCTGGGCTGCCCTCAGGGATTTGGACTGAGGTGGCCTGAAAAAGTTTCACTCAGGAGAATGGGGGAGGCCTGGGGGAGGCCTAAGAAAGAAGAGCTGTCGGGGCCAGCTCTGAGGAGCCCCGTGTTCTGGAGAGGCAGGCAGGAAAGAGTGGGGGAGGAAGCCAAAGGAGAAGGGAGGGGGGAGCCCCAGCCCCGGAGCGCCTCAGTAAGAGAACTTGGACTTCAGAACCAGAAGGTCAGAGGAGACCTTGAGGAGAGGGTCCCCAAGGGGGCGGAAATGGTGGAAGAGAGAAGAGAGGCACTCCCCGTACCCCTGACTCTCCACACTTGGGAACAGCTCTCCATCGTGTTGAGAACAAGGACCGCAGTGCCCATCGCGGCAGAGATCTCTGGCTAGAAGGAGCCAGGGTCTGAAGCGTGTGGCAGATAGCAGCAGTCCATTCCCAGGGCCCCCTCGCAAAGCCAAGGGTATTCCCATCTCACAGATGGGAAAACAGGTAGAAGCTGCTCATCTAAGGACACGCAGTCCGAGGCAGAACTGGGACCAGAGACCCTGGTGCCCAACGCAGCAGTACCTCCTTCTGCCCCTGACCTTGCTCCAAGAGATACTGTGAGTAAAGGTCATGGGATGGGACGGGGGTGGGAGCGAGGGGGTTAGACTCCCTCTTCCCGGGCCTCAGCCCTGCCATCCAGGAGCCTGAACTGGGCCTCTGGATGCCCGCCCGTGAGGCTGGGAACAGCTGTCAGAGCCTTGGATGTCTTCATTTGCAAAACAGGTTTATATGTCTGTCTCCCAGGGCTGGTAGAAGGTTTAAGTGAGTTGTGCTTGGGACGGTTACCTGGCCCGGAGAGGGAGGAGCCGTGTTTCGGTTGGGTGTTGACCAACAAGAATCGGAAGGGAATTAAAGATCAAGCGTCAGCCCTCAGGTAGCTGATGGGACAGAGCGACAGAGACTCAGCCCAGCAGGCTGGGGGGCCCACAGAGTGCCCGTATGTCCTAAGAATGTGATCTCGCACTTCCTACTTCTGTGCCGTGGCCTGTGCCGTGGCGGCATCTCACCCCTCCTGGGAGGCCTCCGGGCTGACATGTCTCAACACGGAGCTGGTCACGTTGTCCCTGCTGAGTCCTCGCTGAGCTCCTCTCTTTGACAGCGGTCATCGTGTGGCCCAGATGGCTTGAAACTCCTGTTCGAAACAACCAGCCACCCCTGGGACGGGCGGACCCCCCACCGCTCTGGCTGGCACCCAGGGAGGGCAGGTAGGACCGGCATGCAGGCACACAGGAAGCTAAGCGTTTACACTGCAAACAGAGGCTTTGGAGATGCAGCAGGAGGGGAGGCCCAGGTGCCTGGAGGGTGTGTTTGCCCGGATTCCCAGGGGTTCTCGCTGCCTGCCCTGCACCCCAGAGCTTGAGAAGCTCCACTCGTCATCCCAGGATGCAGGACGGTGTGTGCTGTGTGGGGGTGGAGGGATGCGCCTTACCCCCCCCCCACATTGCTGGGGGGCAGCCTGTGTGGGCTCTCCCTCAGGGAGCTCGGCTTCTCCCCGCTCAGTGCCTGGGCCCCAGTGCGCCTGTGAGCAGAAATGGAGGGCGAAGCGAGGGAGCCAGGCTCCCGCCCACGGGAGAGACAGAAGCTGTGAGAAGAATCCAGGAGCTGGCCCCCCAGGCCTGCCACTCCCCGGCTGGGCGATCTTGCACAAGTCTCTGCACTGTCCTAGCCTTTATTTCTTCACCTGTGAAATGGGCTGACATTCATCAGAAGCCGCCCCTCGGAGGGCCATCACGAGCATGAAGCAGGGCAGGTAAAGTTTCAAAAGCGCCTGGTTCAGCGTGGGAACTGAGCAGAGGTCACCGGTCGTGCTATTGCTGTCATCGTCCGTGCTGGGACCTGTGGGTCCAGAGGAAGGGCAATGGTGCTTCTCCTTGTCACCTGCACTCCTGTAAACCCTGCTGGCTGGCCTGGGTCAGACTCATAGAGGAGACCATGGAGGTCACCCCATATCCTCCAGGCAGCTGGAAACAACTGGGAGAGGGAGGGGGGCACAGTGCCTTGTCAGGGGCTCCCCGGGAGCTGATCCCAGAGTCCGTGCACCCCAGGAGGCCAGCAGCCCTGGGGCCACATCTCGGGCAGGGACAGGGCGGCCATCCCTCTCACTGGGCGGTGGATCCTGGCCTAACGCTCCCCTCTTTCTCATAGGGTCTTCAAGCTCCCCAGGGCTCTGGCTCCGACGGAGCCCTCACACCCTCTGGGGCCTTCCTTCCTTCCTCTGGGGCGAAATGCAGTCCAAAGTCACGTCTGTCCATCACGCAGGGCAGATGGGTAGGAAGAGACCGCGGGGAATTTCTGTCCTCTCTGAGGCCCCTGCCGGCGTCTCCTGCACCGAATTCCCTTGAGGCCCATTTCATGTCCTTGTCAATGTCTTGAGCCCCCAGGACCTGACGGGACGGTATCTCAGGATAAGCAGAAACCCCCGCTCCGGGAGCAGCTGGGCCCCAGCCTCCTGAGAGACACAGCAGCCCGGGGAGGCCCAGGGCCCAACAAACCACCATGAGCCCCTTCTGTCAAACGGGGCTGGTGACATCGGGTCCATGCTATGGGACTGTAGAGAGAAATGCCCAAGACTGGGACCAACAGGTGACAGCTCACAGTACACCGTAAACACTCAGCCGAAGCACACTCTGCTGTCATCTGTCCCCTGAGCCCTCCTGGGAAAAAGCTTTGTAGAGTGCTATGGCCATGAGGCATAGTCATGGGCAGTGTGTACAGGGGTCACAAAGAAGGATGGGTGTGGGGCCCGAGGCCAGGCAAAGTGGGCGGAGCCCCAGGGAGGGGTGAGGCAGACATGGTCCCATCAGGCAAGAGCCGGGTGCCCTTGGTCATGTCGTTTAACCTTGCCAGAGCTCTCTGCAACAACTCGATGGGGAAAGGAGCATGAAGTGGCCGAGGGAGTACCTGTAAACAGCAGGAGCCAGATGGATGCCTGTTTTAGTAAGACTTCACACCTTGAACTTGCGAAGAGCTTGGAAAAGAGGCTCACTCGTTCGCCTGCTTGTGCATTCTCTCTCTCGTGCACCCCGCACACAGCCCCCTGCGCACACAGTCCCTCCACTGCTGGGGAAGACCAAGGTCAATGAGCATTGAGTGGCCCCCATCACCAAGGCACTGCGAGACCACAGGTGCTTGGATCCACTGAGCAGGAGGGGCAGGGACCGCCCTGACCTGTGAGTCCCTGGAGAGCCTGAGTTCAGAAGGGAGGGGGGTGAGGGGCTCAATTCCTGGAAAAGAAAAGCCTGGGCTCGGCGGGGGGGGCACCCCACCGCCAGTGGCCACGCGGCTAGCACGGTGGATAACCATGACTACATGTTTCCCTCTCTGGGCCTCAGTCTTCTTTATGTGCAATGGGCAGAAGCCCCCTGGTTGCCCCCAGGGGTGGTTATCAGGTTAAATACATGGGAATAAAATTCTGGCTCTCCATGGCAATAAGGGGACCCCACATACTCCCCTCCAGCGTGTGCTGTGAACCTTTAACAGTGGGCTCCCCAGGGAGAAAGCCCTGATTTGTGGCATTTGCTGATTTTCAGGGTGTAAACTCTCCCAGTATGGTCCATTTCAAGCTACCTGGGCCCTATTGTGCGGCTGAGCTGGGAACAGCTGTGTGCGGTAGCTCTCGGGACCCAATGAAAGCCAGCTCCAATACCCCACAACCCCCTTCTTCTCCCCTCCCCTGGCCCCCACCCCGCCCTCCAACCACACAGGCCATGTTTCTGGCCCCCACACAGCCAGGCAGGCTCCGAACTCAGGGCCTGTGTATTTATTATGTCCTCTGCCTGGAACGTTCCTCCTCTGGTTGCGGCATGGCTGACCAGGTCTCAGCTCAGATACCACCTCCTCCAAGAAGCCTGCCCTGACCACCTCAGTAATATTGCCCCTCACCCACCTGCCTGCTGCTTTCTGTGATCTCAGGCTGTCTTCTTTCCATTGTGGCACTTGTCTCGCAAATGTGACTCACGTTTATCTGTCACGTGTATCTATCTCTTGCTTGCTTGTCTTGCCTACGCCTGTGTTCTGCTGGGTCCCTGTTGCTTATAGCACAGCGCCTAGCATGTGGTAAGTGCCCAGACGGTACGAGCAGAATGAATGAATGTGTGTGTGTGTGCGCGTGCATGTGTGCATGGGGATAAACGAATGAATGCACACACGGGCGAACAGTGAGTGCTGGAGCCTACCTGACCTGATCCTTGAGGCCTGCCTGGCCCCCTGCGCCCTCCCCCTCCCCCAGCTCCCTGCAGCAGCTCTAATTGGCAGAGGCCCCCTTGACAGCCCGCATTGTGGAACCCATAATTGCAGGCCCCTGCCTCTCGCCCCCACCCCGAGTCTCCCTCTTCAGCAGAAAGCAGACCCTGGCCCCTATTGTGCGGCTCCCGCTGACACAGGGATGACCTCACCGGGGCCTCCTGAGAGGGGGCCCAGGAGGGGAGAAGGGGTGGGGGCTGGCCAGGCCCAGGTTGGGAAAGCTTGGAGGCTGAGGTCTAGGACAAAGGGCCAGAGGGGAGCGAAGCCCTTCCCAAGAGGGAGAGTTTCCAAGGGGAAGACAAGGGTGCTTTTCATTAGAGGGGAAATTGGGGGGCGTGGGGGGAGGGCACTAATCCACAAGAAAGGATCCCAAAGGAAGATTGGACTAGGAGGCCACGCGCCTGAGGGGGACTTTGGAGACACAGAAGACAGACAGACAGACACGGGCTAGAAACCAGCCCACGGTGCAGCATTACACCAGGGACTTCCCTGCCCTGAGCCTGTATTCTCATGTGTAAAATGGACAAGTAATAATCATGCCTTCAACCATGGGCTCGCTATGAGTCTCTATTAGGTAACAGATGTCGGGACCACGCACACAGTAAGTGCTCAATAAAGAGTTATTTCTCCCCACTCTCTTGCCTAGACTTCCTTCCTCTAAACCCTCCCATCCCCCAGCTGCAGCTGCCCACCCCGGGGCTGACCCCAGGAGCCCAGAGTATGGCAGGGTCCCCTCCCCCTGTGTCCCCTGGCACGCCTCCTGCTCTGGGCTCCTGGGCTCGGGACCGGGTGCACCGAGGAGGGCCTTCATTCTCGAGCGTGAGCCCAGGGCAGGCTCTGGACCTAGTCTGTGCAGCAGAAACTCTGCCTTGGGTGCCTGGTTACTGCTGTCGTATGGAGCACCACACCCCTGTCCCCTTCCTGAGGGGTCCCTGAGGAGGGGCGTATCTGTCCCTGTCCTCAGGTTCCTCTCTTGAGGAAGGGGCATAGGGCCTGCGTCAGCACCACTGTTGGATGCTGGAAACAGCCTGCGCCCAGCTCCGTGAGCCCCTCGTGCGGGCGATCCACGTGGGGCCTGGTGGGGACACGGTACGAGACATGATGGACAACAGGACACCCGGCCCAGCCTTCTGACCTCTTGTTTCTGAATCAAAACATTTTCAAAATTTCATTGACATTGTGTAATTTTCAAGGGTAAGATTTTCCGGATTATTTAGCCTCCTGGCTGATCTTCTCAAGTGTGGCTAAACTTTTTCTCATTTATTATTTTTATTTTCGTTTTCACTTTCCTGAGCTTATTTTCACAGGATCAGTATTTTGCCCTACGGCATTTTCACTGAGGGTTTCGCCTTTCATACGGTCTTTCTGCCATGTCAGCATCTCGCCCGTCCAGGCTTCTGCTGTGGTGACAATTCCTTGGGTGATAGTTCTTCTAGGCCAAGGCCAAGGTTTCACATACTGATGTTGCAAACTCCAAATTTGTTAAGAAGGTCTGATCCTTCTTTGAACCCCTAAATGAATAAGGTGCGGGAGTTTGATTTGGGCTGGGTGATTCCCCTGGTGAGATTTCTCCTGCGCTGAGTGAAAGACTCGAGGGCTGTGCTGACTCCTGGCCTCAAAGAGCTTTAGAGATCAGGGCACGTGGTGGAGTGGACACAGCCCGGGAGTCTGAGCACCCTGTGCCTGCAGGTGGCCCAGGACTAGAAAAACATCGAAGGGAAGTGACAACGACTCAGTCCGGCAGTACCACTAACAGCCCAGACCCTTTAAAATAAGGGTTTGAGGGGTGCCTGCATGGCTCAGGCAGTCGAGCATCTGACTTCGGTTCAGGTCATAGTCTCAGGGTCCTTGGATCGAGCCCCATGGATGGCTCCCTGCTCCGTGGTGAGTCTGCTTGTCCCTCTTCCTCTTCCTCTGCCCCTCCCCCTGCTCATGCTCTCTGTCTCTCAAATAAATAAATAAAGTCTTTAAAAAAAGAAGAAGAAGAAGAAGAAGAATGTGGGTTTGGGTCATCCCATAGGCAAGGAACCACAGCCAGCTGGGTACCAGCCCTCGGTACCCAAATGTGTGCCCAGGGCCCTGAGTATTGCTGTGGTGGACTTCTAAGCTTCTAAGAAGGCTCCCGCTGATTCTCTTGGGTCTGAGCAGGGGCTGTGACTTGATTCTAACCAGGAGCTATGGTGAAGGTGATGGATCTCACTTCTGTGATGAGGTCACACAAGGTTATGACTTCTGTCTTGCTAGCAGCCTCCCTCCCTTGCTGGCTTCGAGAAGCATGCCGCCATGTTTTGATACGCCATCTTGGAAGAGGCCCACATGGCAGGGGCCAAAGGGCAGCTGCCAGCAAACAGCCAGCAAGCAGCTGAAGGCCCCCCGCACCCACGTGTGCTCAGAAGTGAAGCCTTCCCTGCTCGAGCCTCCAGGTCAGACTGCAGACATTGGGTCAACTCCTTGACTTTAATCTGGGGGAGCCCCTGAAGCTGGGAGGGCCCAGCTAAGCCCTCCCCAGCCTCCTGCCCCACAGAAACCATGAGATCATAAGCGTATGTTGTTTTAAGCCACTGATACTGTGATAGTTAATGCAGTAACACACAACCAAGACACAAGGCAAACATCATATGACAAGTAGTAATACTAGGAAGACATACTGATGTTATCAAGAACCTACCATGCACCAAGGACCATCTTAAGGGCTTCACGTGCATTGTCTCACTTATTCCTGACACTCGCCATAACCATCTGTGGTTACCACGCAGAGATGAAGAAAACAAGCTCAGAAAGACACAGCAGAGCAAGGCCCAAATCCCGGAGCCTGGCTGTGTGCTAAGAACTGGCAGGAGAGAGAGGAGGGAGCCTGGGGCGACCAGCCAGTTCCCTTCCCCCCAACCCCGAGATCCATCTTCTTTCCTCCTTGAGCACAGACACCCTTTGTCTGGTCACGCAAGTGATCCTATGGACACAAATGCACCTGCACCCTCATTCTGCAGACATATTTCCCAGAAATATAATATCAATTTTACCTGCACTTTTAATAAGCATTTAATTCCTTCAATTGTCTGGTGGTCCATTTGCAGGGGAAACTGAACTACCTGATCATTTCTCACTTCACCTGCCGTCCGGGAAATAGATTCAATTAGAAAAATCTATTGCTAATTTGAAAGCTCTGATTCTATAATTTCCTACAGGGAAGACATGTAAATTGCGTGTTATTTAACACCCTTTCATGGCAGGTGAGTTCCGTGGGGGGCAATTATCATCCGCTCTCCACTCTTCTTACAGATTCCTGACAAGGCGGGGAAGAGGGAGGAGGGAGAATGAGGAGGAAGGAGAAGAGGAAAATATTTTGAAGGCTGGTCGCTAAGTGGCTTTAGGATCCCTGGGATTGGAAGGGCCTGGCTATGGGGGGCTGGTTTGGTGTCCACGTACCTGCCCATCCCTGGGACGCTGACTGTCACAGAGGTCAGAGCCCCCCAAGTCCTCTGCCCTTTCCCTCACCACTGGTAGCTAGAAAATTGTGGGGGATGGGGAGGCTGCCAGGACCCCCACCTCTGCTCTCCAGCTTTTCTGCCACCGGCCATGGGACACGGAGTTGTCCCTTTGTCCTTCTGGCCCTGGCCCCCATTTGTAAAATGAGGAAATCGTAATACTCTCCCACTGAGCTTTGGGAGCCCCAAACACAATGTTGAGCATAAAATAAAAGTGGGGGGGCTTTGCAAACTGTCTGCAGTCTTGGGAGTCAGGCCCTGAAGCACCGACTCGGGGTCAAATTTCCAACCTGCTCTCCACTCCCACAAGCTGCCAAGAAGATCTTTCTCGAGTCAAACCCAAGTCTGTCTGGCTAAAAAGGGGTTTTCTGAGAGAAGTCCATTTCTTCCCACACAGTCGTGGCCCTGCGCGTACACACACACACACACACACACACCATGCACACACACACACACACACACACACACCATGCACACATACCGCACACGCACGCAGGTCTGGGTAGAAGCCCCGGGAGGAGAGCTCAGAAGCCAGAGCCGCAGGGGCCGCTAGGTAGGGAGCTGGCAGGGAGGGGAACAGAGAGGCCGAGCTCTTACTTAAAGCCCTTTTGTACCGCTTGGATCTCTCTGCTCGCTTTTTCTCTCCCTCCTCCCCTCCCTCCCACATTACCTATTCAAAAACAGGATTTTATGTAGTTACACATCTGTTCATTGTTAACAAATGAAACACGAGACCCAGGGATCCTCCCCCTTCCACGGGCCAGGGCCCTCCTCTCTGGCTTCCCCAGCCTCCCTCGTGCGCTCAGGTCCCCTGGGAGCACCTTCCCCAGACAAGTGCCAGGCAGGCTCCGAGTAAGAGTCACTCCCGCGTGCAGCTGCCCCTCGGCGAGGCCTAGAAGGAGGAGCAGAAGTCCGCTGCGCCGTCGGGAAGCTGTGCGCACACGTGCCCTGCAACCCCGGGATGCGACGCCCCGACTACAGCACAAGACCGCGGGGCGCCCACCGGCCGGCGGGCGAGGACGAGCGCCACCTGCCGGGCGCAGGGGAGACGTGCACCGGCTTTGGTCCTCGCGCCTGAGCCCACGCTCAGGACTCCGATGCCTTAAGCAGGTGTGTCCTGAGGGGGCCCGAGTGGGAGGGCGGAGGGTAGCGCAGTCTCCTCCTTGCCAGAAGTTTCTCACAACAGCTGTTTCACGTGCCTTTCACAGATGTGACGTTTTTACATGTCAGAGGGGTGTCACTCTATAGGTGTGTCAATCACTAAAGGCTAGGCACTGCTGACACGTGACCAGCAAGATCACCACAGTCCCCGTGCGCCCTGCAGGCAGGAAGCTGTGCTCTTCTCCCATCTATAGGGATGAGCAGGGACGCCTGGGTTGCTCAGTCGGTTAAGTGTCTCCTTTGGCTCAGGTCATGACCCCAGAGTTCCAGGATCGAGCCCTGCTTTGGGCTCCCTGATGAGCGGGGAGTCCTCTCCCTCTCCCTCCGCGTGCGCTCTCTCTCTTGCACTATCAAATAAATAATTTTTAAAACATAAAGGGATAATCAGACAGAATGTAAAGTCCCCAAACATGTTCCCCCAGAGATCGGCTTGCGCTCTGCCCACCCCATCCCATTTTCGTCGCATGAGCCCACCCCAGAGTGGAGGTCCCTGGGCCGGCTGGGACTCACCATCTCCTCCCCTGCCTGTTTCCTCTTCTGCCTAGCAAGGGATCAGGCTGGACATTCTCGAGACCTAGGTTGACCAGAGTGTTACAATCCCCCACCTCCCTTCCTCAGTGAGTGCAGAGACGTACAGACCCTCTTAGCAGGGCTGAGCATCCTCAGTTTCCCCACGGTGGCCCATCTTTGGGAGACCAAAGCCAAAATAATTTGGACCGTAAAGGCAAACCTGGCCGCAGCTGCCGGGACAGCTCTGCCTCCCCTTGGGACAGTGATGCAACCCTAGGCCCCCACCGGGGCTCCGCAGACCAGACCTCCAGGCCCAGCCCCTTCCCTCTCTGAGTTGTGGCCGCTCGCTGTATCTGCAGACCCTCCCAGAGCGGGCATCCCAAGCCCCCTGGTGGGTAAGTTAATGCACTTTTCTATAAACGTGGCAGAAGAAAGGGCAGGTTGGAATCCACCTAACTTGTCCGTTCACGTCCAGTCTCCTCTCCGGTGAAATGAGGAAGACGGCCACGCGCGTCCCCCCCGTGGTGGGAGGGTCGGATCTCTACACAGAGGGCGGGACAGCGGGGCATGGTTAGCGCTCAGGGGAGCCAACCCTGACGGGGAGAGCTGCCCAGGGCGACCTCCCAGCGTCACACTGTTCTGGGCTGGAGCTGGATTTAAGCGGGCAGCTCTGGAATAGAGCCTGGTCTAGGGGACTGTCAGCGTCCACTGCGCAAGGGAGGAGCCTGGACCCTGGGTCCTGGGTCCTTGTGGAAAGTCCACACCCCTTTATCCCCATCACAGCCGGCACCTCCCCGCCGAGGCCACACGGGGGCAGCAGCATCCCGGCCATCACCGGGCCTCTCCGTGAGCGCGTCCGTTCCCCGTGGAGCTCAGCCTGGACCTGGGAGGCTGGCGGGAGGGGCCGGGTCGTGGCAGGACCAGGCACAGAGGGAGAAGTCTATGCTTTTAGTCAACCTACACAGAGTTTTTCCAAAATTATAATTGGCTGCCAGCGGTTAAAAACCAGCTTTCATACCCAGATTCAGATTTCTAGGCTTTTGGGGGGGAAATAAATAAATAAATAAATAAATCTGGCAACACAGGGTGCCCAGCCTACCTGCCTGAAGTGACAAGCTGGGCTGGACATCTCTGTCCCCTTTCGCACCACTGTCCTCCCCCACCCCCACATGTACACTCATTCCTGCAGCCCTTGAGTTTCAGGAGGCACTTGTGTTTGAGACAACTGGGGGCTGCCCAGCAGCAAGTCCTATACGGCAGCTTTCTCAACCTCGCTAGTGACATTAGGGGTCAGACCATTCTTTATTGTCTGAGGGACGTCCCACGCTTTAAAGGATGGTCAGTGACACCCCCAAGTACATAAACACAGACTCTGGGACAGCAGATGAGGGACCTCCGAGAGCAGGGGACATCTGACCCTCTGGTCCCTAGGATCCCCCTCACGATGAGCTGTGAGCCCATAAGGGAAGTTGTGGGAGGGGTGCTCACGTCAGTCTGAAGCTTTCACCAGGTCTTCTGGGTCTGGGGCGTGCAACCCCAATGAGGCAGCCCAGGCTCCAGACATCACATCTTCCGCCCGGCGTTTAGATAACACAGACCGCTCGCACCGTGGGGTCTGGCTGGGGATGGCAGGACAATCAGGGACTGATCCTTGATCCACCGAGTGTTCAAATTTTCATTTTGTGGAAGAAGTGGAAGCCTGGTGGGTGTCTCTGTCTCCATGATGATGAGTAGATTGGAGAAGGCTGCCACGACTTGTCCAAGGTCTCACGTCGGGGTAAGGTAGGAGCAGAGCCAGGACAGGGAGACCATATTGGTTCCCTCATTTCTAAAGTCCCACCATCGTCCTGAGAGAGCTGGGTTGCTTGCCACCAAGACCCACCAACGATCACCTCCGGGGTGTCCCACAGCCTATCATAGACACAACCTAGCCAAAGTCCCTCTCCTGTCTCCCCACTTGGCGAGTGGCCCCACTGCACAGAGTCCCTCAGACCTGGAACTCAACTTTTCTGTGTCCCTCAGCTGCACACCCGGACTCTCACCATGCCCTATCAACTCTCCCCAGGCCCACCTTTCAGGATGACAGGTGTCATCCTGTCCCTTTGGAGCGCACACCAGCCCTGCCACTCCCTCCCTGCCGCATCTCTGAGGTCAGGTCCCCACATCACCTTCAATTGCATTGGGTTGCCCTCATGGGCTCCTGACAGTGTGGGAGAGACAGCTGGGCAGAGCAGGCTTCCTGTTTGAAGAAAAAAATCAGAGACAACCTCCTTCATGGAAGAGAAGGCAACTTCTAGGGGTTGGTGTGTAGCCACCGTGGGTTTGCATGCCATTTCTTACACTTAGGTCACAATGCCCTTCTTTGACACCTGTCTGGTCACTACAGTCTTTGGAGCCCTCGGGCCGGAGCAGTCACAGAGGAGAGTTACTTGGGTTTCCTCTCCAGTCCCTAGTAGCGGGTGTGGGCATGGTTCTCTCCCCAACCTGATGCACGATCACGGCCACTCCCGTGCACCCCCTCCTTGGTCTCCCCATCCAGTTCCCACTGCCTGGTCTCTCTGCTTCAGCCGTCTGGCTGGTGGTGCCTAGTGCCACCCAGTCTGCCAATTGCAGGGACCAGCTTTGGCGAAAGGGAGATGGACTCAGAGCGGACCTGGACCTCTAGGACCTGCTTACGTTTTGGAGTTCACCCCACCAAAACCCGGGACTGCCTGTTCCTGCATTTGAGGCTGGCCCCTTACAGGTGGATAGTATTTGTGGTTTGGTCTAAACTCTCATGAAGAATGAAAGTGTCTGGACTATAGAGTCGATGACCCTTCCCGTTCCCCGTTGCCCACTGTCGTACCCGAGCTGTGTGAGCTCTCACCCTCTCTGCTGGGGAATCTTTCAGAATCCCAGAGCTGTTTCCACTTTAATGCCACCTCTCTTTGTTAACTGTGGGGGGTAGAAGGCTGCATCTAGACTAAATCTTTTGATTTCATGCTCCTCCTGCAACGGGACCTCACTCCTACTTAAAGCTCAAATCTCATTTTGTCTCTTCCCCAGTCCTGTACACACCTAGGAGGAGAACTGTTGGACCACAGAGGATTTTTGGTGGGCCACTTCAGCTTTTTGAGATAATGCCAAGATGTCCTCCAAAGTGACTGTACCATTATTAGTGTATGGGAAAGTTCTTGTTATTCCAAATCTCTCCCAATCCGTGGTTTTGTCACAGGTCTTAAATCTTGTCGAAGTGCTGAGCGTGCAGCGATTTTCCTGGGGCTCTGATTTTCATTTGCCTAATTTCTGATGAAGTTGGACCTCTTTTCATGCGTTTACAGGCCATCTGGGTTTCTACTTCTGTGAAATGATGTTTATTTTTTGACCATTCTTCTATCAGATTGTTTACTGTTTACTTTTTCTTGTTGGTTCTCAGTAATTCTGGATCCATTCTGGATAATAACCCTTTGCTGGTTATTCAACTTGTGGGTATCTCCAGCACTGTGGCTGGTCTCTGCCATCTACTGATGGACTTCTGATTTTCAAAAAATCTTAATGTAATGAAATTTTGTCAACCCTTCCTTTACCTTTCTACTCAAAGTCATAAAGATACTCTCCTTCATTATCCTCTTATGTAACTTGCCTGCTATATGCCAATATAACTCGTCAGATCTGGTATGGTGTGAGGAAAGGATCTATTTTTTCCATATGGATACCCATTTCCTCAATGATCTGAAATACCAGCTGTGCCATAAAGCAAGTTTCCACGTATGGATGATTTATTTGTCTATGAAACAACACCTTAACTGTCTCGAGGTTTATAACTTTATAATGTCTCATAGAACAGGTCTTTCCCTTGTTCAAGAAAGTCTTGGCTACCCTTAGACCTTTTCTCTTCTACACACACTTTAAACTCAGCTTTTCAATACTATAAAATTTTCTTTTGGGATTTTCTTCGAAATTGCATTGAATCTGCACATACTAATTTGAGGAGAATTGAGTTTTTAAAATATTGAGTCCTCCAATCCAAGAACAGGGTGTCTTTCTGTATTTGTGTAGATTTTCCTTAAAATCTCACTCTAGAATTTATAATTTTCTCTATAAGGAGTTCTCACATTCTTGGGTAGATTAATTCCTAGGTACTTTATATTTTGTTAACATTGCTAAATGGTATCCTTTCTAAATTACATTTTTAACTAAAATTGAAGACATACAAAAATATAATTGACTTTTTGTGTTTTTATATATTTAGCAAAATTGCTAGATGCTTGATTCTAATAATTGATTGGGAGATTCTTTGGGGGGTTTTCTGTATAGATGATCCTACCATTTATCTATAGTATTAGTTTTATTTCTCTCTTCCCATCATTATGTCTTTTATTTATTTTTTGTTGTATTACAGCTTTGGCTAGAACCTAAGCACGACATTGAAAAGAATTGGCATCATTGATTTGTTTCTGATTTTAAAGTTAATATTTTAAGACTTCATTCGTATGTATGATAGCATCTCTGTCGATCTATCTATCTCTATATATCTAAATATATATGTTTCTCTTTATCAAGTTAAGGACATTCCTTGTAATTCCTGGCTTATATGAAATATTTATAATGAATGAATGTTGAATTGTACTGAACTTTATAATCTAATGTGATGACTGGTTTTTTTCCTTAAAACTGTTAATGCAGGGGTACCTGGGTGGCTCAGTGGGTTAAAGCCTCTGCCGTTGGCTCAGGTCATGATCCCAGGGACCTGGGATCAAGCCCCGCAGCAGGGACTGCTTCCTCCTCCTTCTCTGCCTGCTTCTCCGCCTACTTGTGATCTCTGTCTGTCAAATAAATAAATAAAATCTTTTTTTTTTAAACTGTTAATGCAAAGAATTACATTAAGTAATTCCTTGCCAATTAGGCAAACTTGAATTCGTAACATAAACATAATTTAATCATGATGTACTATATTTTTTCAGTTATTATTGTTGAATTCGCTCTGCCGATATTTTGGGGTTTTTTAAGTTTTTACTTAAGTTCCAGTTAACATACAGTGTAACATTAGTTTCAGGCGTGCAGTATAGTGATTCAGCACTTCCTGGTGAAACACCTGGAGCTCAGTACAAATGCACCCCTTAATCCCCATCACCTGTTTACCCCTGTCCCTCCTCCCCCCACCCCCTACTTCTCCTCACCACCTCTCCTTGCCCACCTCTCCCCTGTAACCATAGTTTGTTCTCTATAGCTAAGTCTGTATCTTGGTTCACTGTGCTAATATGGATTTTTTTAAAGATTTTATTTATTTATTTGACACAAAGAGAGAGAGAGAGAGAGCGCACATGCACAAGTAGGCAGAGAGGCAACCAGAGGGGGGCAGGAAGCAGACGGAGAGCCCTGGGGCTCGATCCCAGGACCCTGAGACCATGACCTGAGCCCAAGGCAGAGGCTTAACCCACTGAGCCACCCAGGTGCTCCTCACAGTGCTAATATGTTAAAAGAAGTTTTCCGTCTATGTTCATGAGTAAAATTAACCTGAAATTTTTCTTTAGTATTCTGTCTACCTGACGATCAGGATAAAGTATGTTGACTGGCTACGTTTCTCCATTGTGGGGTAGAAATTTGGGTAAGCTTGACATGATCTGTGCTTTGAAGATTTAGCAGAATTTACCTATGAACGCAGCTGGCATTGAAATTTTCTTTATAAGGAAGGAAGATTTTAACCTACTAATTTAATTTATTGAATAATTATAGGACCGCTCAGGTTTTCTATTACTTCTTGAGTCAATTTTGACACATTGTATTTTTCTAGAAATCTGTTTCTTCAAGACATTTATGGCATAAAAGTAATTGACAATATCTTTACATTATCCATTTAGTCTGTGCTGAATCTATAATGATGTCTCTTCTTTCATGCTTGGTATTACGCATCTGTGCTCTTTTAATCAATCTTGTAAGAGATCTAATATTTTAATCTTCTCAAAGAATCGTCTTTCGCTTCCAGTCATCCCACTCTCCGTGTTTGTTTTCTATTTCATTAATTTCTGTTTTTATCCTAATCATCTGATTCCTTTGGGTTTGACTGTTCTCACTCTAACTTTTGGATGCTCAGCGCGTTGATTCTGACCAGCTCTTCTTTGCCAATGCAAGCGTTCCGAGTTCTGAAGTCTCTAAGTACTGCTTCAGTTACATTTCATAAGGCTTAACACAAATATTTTTGTTATTGGTCAGTACTAAGTATCTTCTAATTTTGGTTATGAGTTCTTTTTCAGCCTGCGAGTCTGTTTTAGGTGTCTGTTTTCAAGTTCCCAGAAGTCTGAGCTTTTTTTAGTTATCTTTTTGGTTGTCTGCTTCTGAGTTTTTTGGATTGTGATCAGAGAATACAGTCCATGTACAAACTGGGCTGGATTCTGTGATTACTGCCCAGGTGTCCCTGAGGGAGAGAAGGACTTACTCCCCCAGCTGCTGGGAAGCTCCCACAAGGTGGCCCTTCACGGTCAGCCTTGGGGATTGCCTGGGCTGAAGAAACGACCTTGCCCAAACAAGGCCGTGCCTTGTTCCAAGGGAAGCTGTGATGAGAACACAGCCAATCTGATACTCAGGCATTTAACAGTGTGACCACCCTGCTCTCACTCAGAGTCTGGACATTCAGAGAAAGACTGGGGCTGCCTCAGTTCCCACCTTGCTTCTCCTGGGGCATCTTTTAAAATGACCACTCAGAGCTGAGCCTGGGAATCCTAGTGACCTCTGCCCTAACCATCTTATAGATAATAGGGGCTTGCTACCCCCTTTCTGTCTCCTGTTTGCAGGAGATCTGGGAAGGACGGCTGCCCTTCCCCGGCTCATTGTGCTCCCAGTCTGAGACTGGTAAGTAACAAATCTTGTGATTCTACTTCCTTTGTGTGGGTGCCCTGAAACTGCACCTTCAATCAGAACGACCCCTGGGTTTCCACTTCCCCAGAGTAGGAGCTCAGATGCCACTGAAGTTGCCTCCTGACCCCGGGTGGGCAGCTAGTGTTTCTTCATTCAGCAGGCCATAATCTACATGTTCTTAATGCAACACACCAACCCTGGGTTTCCAAGATGGCGGCCTGCATCTAAGTCAGGGGGTTCTTACTCCAACCAAGGACAACCTCTGAAGGATGGCCCTGCTGCAGAGCTCTCCCCAGAGCTGGCTAAGGCTGCTGTTGCATTTCAGCTCAGCATCTCCTGCTTCCCAGCCTGCTTCCTTCCCTCCCTCTTGCTGCTGCCAGGCCCTCCTAGGACCATTCCCCCACAAACTTCTGACTCCTCAGTCTCCATGTCAGACTGGGAGATTCAGTCTACAACCCTAATCTTTGAAATGTGTTGAGGTCAGCTGTATAGTCTGGCGTGTTTTCTGAATGTTCCCTGTGAGCCTGAGAAGCCTGTGTTTGGGATTCCATAATCTACATCTGTTCACATTAAACCCACAGTTGTATTCTTCAGACTTTCTGCATCTCCACTGAGATGGCCTGCCTGAAGGCAGGTGTGTCCCTACTTCTTATTGTTTGCATTTTTGTTCCTATTTCATGCAGCTGTGATGGTAGTCCCATGTGAAGTAAGCACTGTTACAGCTGCTGGGTCAGTCTGAACCCTGAATTATTATGCATTACCATCTTACCTCTAATAATGCTCTTCTCTCCAGAAGTCTACTTTTACCTTTTTTTCTAAAGATTTTATCTATTTACTTATTTATTTATTTGAGAGAGAGAGCGAGAGCAGGGGGAGGAGCAGAGGGAGAGGGACAGCAGACTCCACACTGAACTCAGAACCCAACGCGGGGCTCCATCCCACAACCCTGAGATCATGACCTGAGCCAAAATCAAGAGCCAGCTGCTCAACCGACTGAGCCACCAGACACCCAACTCTACTTCTGAGTACAAAGCGAGAGCAACGTTTTTTAAGTTAGTATTTGTTTTGGATATTTCTTCTGTACTTGGATCTTCAACAGCTCTGGGTCCCCAAGGTTGAGTCCTGTCACTTAGAAACAGAACATGACCTAGATATTCTACAAACCCAGTCTGACCATCATTTCTTAGGTGAAGAGTTTAGTCTTTTGATGTATATTACTGATAGTATAAATCTAGATTAATTTCTATGGTCTCATAATATTTTCTCTATTCATTCTAACGTTCCCTGTCCCCAGCCCCCTTCCTTACCTTCCTTCCAATCATTTGCAATTTATATCTTATTTTTCTTTTTTTTTAAAGATTTTATTTATTTATTTGACAGAGAGAAATCACAAGTAGGCAGAGAGACAGGCGGAGAGAGAGGGAAGCAGGCTCCCTGTTGAGCAGAAAGTCCAATGTGGGGCTCGATCCCAGGACCCTGAGATCATGACCTGAGCCAAAGGCAGAGGCTTTAAACCACTGAGCTACCCAGGCACCCCTTATCTTATTTTTCTAATGCTCATTTTCTTTCTGTTTAAAAATTATACACCCAATGACTAATTTTTTATGCTTCCCCTAGCTATTTTAACACGGAGCAGTTAACTAACAAAGTCTAAATTTAATCAGTATAGCTTCCCTCCTGCCAAATAATGGAAGGGACTTGAAAATTTTAACTTTGACCACTTCCTCCAAAATTATATGGTATCAACCAGTATTTTATTTTTTTTTTTTTTTTTTTTTATAACTTTATTTATTTTTTTTTTTTTAAAGATTTTATTTATTTATTTGACAGAGAGAGAGATCACAAGTAGGCAGAGAGGCAGGCAGAGAGAGAGGAAGGGAAGCAGGTTCCCTGCTGAGCAGAGAGCCCGATGCGGGACTCGATCCCAGGACCCTGAGATCATGACCCGAGCCGAAGGCAGCGGCTTAACCCACTGAGCCACCCGGGCGCCCTCAACCAGTATTTTAGTACTAGCCTGTTTTTCCCTCCTATAAATTAGACCTTATTATTGTGGAGTCATACCATCCATATTTTTCTTAGTTTCCCTCCAAATATTTGCCAATATCTTTGCTCGTTTTTCCTTTCATATCAGGCCTTTCCTCTGTAATTTTTATTCTGCCTGGAGTCCATTACATTTAGAATTTTCTCTTAGAAGTATCCTTCAGTGGTAAAATCTCACAGCTCGTACTTGCCTGAATATGTCTTTACTGTCCTCTTATTCCCAAAGGACAGTACAGAGCTCTAAGATGATGGTTATTCTTTTTCTCAGCACATTGAAGATACAATTCCACTGTCTCCTGGTTTCCATTGATGACAGTGAGAAATCAGCTGTAAACCCAACAATTGATCCTTTTGAGAGACATCTTCCCTTTTTTCCTCAAAATGCCCCAAATTTACTGTTGTGTGTCTACATACGAATTTCTCTTTATTTACCTTACTTGGAATTCAGTGGACTTCTGGATCTGAGGTTTGGTATCTATACCGTTTCCACCAAGTTATTGGGCACTGTCTCCATGTACCACCTGATCCACTATTGTACGATCTCCTGCTAGAACTCTGAAGAGATGTACATTGGGTCCTCTATCTTCTTCTGGATAGTCCCCTTGGCTCCACTAGTGGACTGATCCTCTTTTTGGCTGTATCTCATCTGCTTTTCAATCTGTCTGTTGAGTTTCAAATTCCAAGCATTCTATTTCTCATCTCTGTAAGTTTTCTTTGGTTCTTTTTCCAAATCTGGCTGTGCGTTACAGTCTCTTATTCCCAGCTCATATTTTCAAACTTCTCTTTTATTTCTTTAAGAACACAGAAATAGTTCTTTTAAATTGGTTTGTAGTTTTCACATGATAATTTCAAATCTAAAGGCTTTAAGGCTCTATTTCTACTGTCTCTTGTTTCTTCTGAGTGTTTTTGTCGCCTTGGGAAGTCTCCTGTTTTTCACTGAGAGCTGTTCCTTTCCTTTGGAGCCTTATTTGTGGATATATTCTAAGGCTGACTTGTCGTTGAATTCCTCAAGAGAGTGTTAGGGCCCGTCCCAGCCCATTGACTGGAGGTATCACCAGGCAGGGTCACCTCAAGTGAAATTCTCTGCTTGGGTTTGTTCAAACCACACAAGTTGCATGAATTCAAACTGGAAGTCACGGGAGGGCCAGTTTGTGATTACAAATTCTCAAGAGAGCTATTTTTTTCTCTCAACCCAAGATCAAGGTCAGCAGAGGTAGTTTTCCTTTCCGTCTGGTCTGCAGGATGAAGTTTCTTGCACATTCTTTCCTACGTTCTGGATGTAGCCCTTCTGGACTCCAGCTCTGAGGGGTCTCCTGGTGGACCCTCCTCTTGGGTGGTGCTCGGTGTTTACCTCCTGTTCCTTGCACCTCACACAGCCGTTTTGGAGATTTATCATTTTGGAGATTGCTTCATTTTGGAGATTTATCATTTACTTACTTTCCTATCAATTCAGTAATGTTTTTTTAAAAAGAAAAAGGAAAAAAGAGTTTAAAAAAATATTTTGGGGCATCGGGGTAGCTCAGCTGGTTAGGTGTCTGCTTTCAGCTCAGGTCATGACCTCAGAGTCTTGGGATGGAGACCCCATCAGGCTCCCTGCTCCATGGGGAGTCTCCCTCTCCCCCTCCATCTCCCATCCCCCACTTGTGCATTCTCTCTCTCTCTCAAATAAATGAATAAATAAAATCTTTTAAAAAGTATTTTATCCAGCATGTTAATTGTCATCAGGGGAGTTCTAAAAGGTATCTACTCTGGCAGAGGGCCAGAAACAGATGTTCTCTGTGAGAACGTTCCAGAACTCCCCTTGAGTCTGTTCTTCCCCTTTAACACACCGGACGGCACACCGTCATTATCGGTGGGTTTGTGGTGGTTGTGTTCCGCACAAACCTGTGGGCTCCTTGAGGGCCAGGATGAAGGGAAGCTCAGAGTTCTCCATCCTGATGTGGACACAAACCCATGAAGCCTCCTGAGAAATGTGTGCGGATAGTTGGACAATGAATGAATGCACCCTCGTTATGACATCTAACCTGCTCTGGCCACACAGGCACAGCCAGGGCCCTTGGCCTGTCTTACAGCCTCCTGGAGTGCAGGGAGGCAGGACGACGTTTGCACAGACTATCTGCACGTGACCCACTGCTCATCACAGTTCTGCCTCGGTCCCGGGGCCCCCAGTTCAAGCAGGATATGGTCACAGAGAGCTTCAAAACTGACCCGCAAAATAACAAGTTTCAATGCCACAAAATGAAAATTCCTCTTGCCAGTTGGAATCACACCAACCAAATTTGGGGCCTATGGACCGCCACAGTCCTGACCAGAAGGCTCGGCTGCCGGGCGTCAAGAGCCTGGCAGGGAGTGAGCCGGACTGTCTGACGGTGCTCATCTTTCTTAAAATGGAACGCATTCTGGTACCTAAATATACACAGGTCTTTCAAAACCTTGCTCCTTCTCCTACCTACCTTCACACTTCTGACTCAAGGGGGAAAAATAACCCACTAGCAATTCATCTTCTTCAGGGGCTGTTGGCAAGCTTATATATTTTTTTCACAGTTGAGTTATTTCTGATCTTGGTCCCGGCGCAAAGAAATATGGAGCAACAGTGGCTGGGAGACGTTTGGAAGCCGTGCCAAGCCAAACAGTGTCTCAAAGTCTGCCTTGGATCCGCCAACCTCGTGAAAGTGTATTTTAACTTTACAAAAAAACACCTTCAAACGCTTGTGAGCTAAAACCAGTGAAAATGAGGGTCAGAAAGGAAACTCTCCCGAGCTATAATCCGAGGTAGCCTCTTGGTCCCTGAATGTGTGGCCTCAGGGCTTGGGAAGCGTCCCGAGACACTGGAGCTAAGCACAGCCTTAACTGCACAGCTCCCCGACCTGGGCCACTCGCTCACCCGGAGTCTCCACCTTCTGAACATAAAACAGAAGTGATGCTAATAAACCTCTCCCATGAGGTTGTTCTAACAATCACATAAAATCAGATGTGTCATCACACACAGTCATAGTGTTTAGCAAGGTCCTAAAGCATAGTAAGTGTTTCTTGTATGATAGAACCTGCCTCTTTTTTCAGAGATTTCATTTTTTTTTTTTTTTTTTTAGAGATTTCATTTTTAAGTAATATCTCCGACCTCCCATGGGGGGCTGGAACTTACGACCCTGAGATCAAGAGTCGCACGCTCCAACAACAGAACCAGCCAGCCACCACCTTAGAAACTGCATTTTTTGGTTATTGTTGTTGCATTGGTACTTATGAGATGATGACGATGATGATGATGGAAGGGAAAAAATCAAATGTGAGGGGAGCCTGGGTGGTTCAGTGGGATAAAGATGCTGCCTTTGGCTCAGGTCATGATCTCAGGGTCCTGGGATAGAGCCCTGTATCGGGCTCTCTGCTCAGCAGGGAGCCTGCTTCCCCCCCCCCCACCCTGCCTGCCTCTGCCTACTTGTGATCTTTCTCTCCCTGTCAAATAAGTAAATAAAATCTTTTTAAAAAATAAAATAAAATTAGTTCAGGAGAGCTCACAATGAATTCTCCTAGTTTATATTTATTTTAAAAAAAGAAAAAAGAAATCGAATATGAGTAAGAGACATGATTAAAGTCATTTAAGAAAACAAAGCCGCAGCTGAAGCAGAATTTCAGCCCAGCTCTCCTGACCTCCGATCCTAGTGTCCCTCCCTGCGGCTCGTTTCTAATGCTGTGGTCCTACCTTCTGTCCCACCATTAGCTAAACCTCCAAAGTGGTCTGATGCTCCATCAGTGCTCACATACATACCTTCTCACTTCTCCTTCATATCAACTTCATGAGCTAGTCTAGGTATACCCATTTTGCTGATGGAGAAACTGAGGCACAGAGAAATAAGATGACTTGTCTGATTCCAACAAGTCAGCAGCAGAACTGGGATTTGTACGCAGATCTGACTTGCGATCTCATGAGGAGGCCAGCCCTATTTTTCTCTTCTAGAACATCAAACTGGAGGTGCCTGGGTGGCTCAGTGGGTTAAGCCTCTACCTTTGGCTCAGTTCATGATCCCAGGGTCCTGGGGTCAAGCCCTGCATTGGGCTGTCTGCTCAGCAGGGAGCCTGCTTCCCCCTCTCTTTCTGCCTCTCTGCCTATTTGTGATGTCTGTCTGTCAAATAAACCAATAAAATCTTTAAAAACAAAAACAAACAAACAAAAAAAAACATCCAATTGTTCTGAGCTGAGGCTAGGTCCTGTGTTCACTCAGGGCACCTGGAAATGAACTGCACGCACTCCCTATCCTGGGAGAACTCATGGGCGAATGGGCCAGGTAGACATTTAAAGAAATAAACAGGGGCTTTCAGTAAAGGTGGCAAATCCAACAATTCCTACATCTACCTTTTCTCTCCCAAACCCCTCCAAAAAGAATCGTAAAGGGACTTCTCCAGACAATGGTGAGGGAAATTAAGCCCAACTGGACTTACTCAGCAATCCCCAAAAGGCTTGGGGACAGGCTGTACCGGGAGATAAATGGGACTTGCCTAAAAAGAGGAGGAAGACTGACTGGTCATCCACCCAAGGAAGAGTTAAAAACCCAGCACCTTCTCCCCAACTCCAGGTAGCCAAGGGGCAAGGCTCCATAATTTTGTGAGTAAAGAGAGATTAGATAGATAGAGAACCAATAAAATGCAGATAGGCTCTCCCTCTCTGGAGAATCCTAACTAATAACACAGGAAGGAGAAAAAAAAAAAATGGAGCAAGAGGCATGATGTCCAATTAAAATAAGTTCCAGAAAGACAGATCGGAGAAGATGGAGGGAAAGAATTCATCAACAACTTGGGAAACTTTTCAAAACAAAAGAACGTAAATTTATAGCTTGCAAGGACCCATCAAAGCATGAAAAGAAACCCATGCCAAGGCTCATCATCATGAAAACTTGAGACGCTGGCGCAGAGGTCCTTTCCTCTTCCACAAGCTTCCAGGGAGGAGGGCCACCATGAGGGCCAGGAATAGCCGTGGACTTCTTCACAGCACCGGCTTCCAGCAGACACGGGAGAATGGCCTGGAAAGTGCTGAGCGAAATGGATTTCCAAGCTGGATTTCCTTCCCCAGACAAGCTATCAATCCTGGGTGAGGACAGAATGAAGATCTTTCAGTATGTGGAGTCTTGAGACATTTACAGTTAATCCTCATTATTCACAGATTCCTTATGTGCAAATTCATCTACTCACTAAAAATTATGTGTAACCTCAAAATCGATCCTCATGGTGCATCGACAGTCATTTGCAGACACGTACAGAGTGGCAAAAAAAGAAAACCATGAGCAGGCTTCAGTGACTCTCTGCCCCAGTGTCAGCCCATAGGCAAGTGTCCCTTTGCCATCTGTCTGATGCCGCATGTTTCACATTTGGGGCTTTTTGTTGGTGATCTTGCTATTTTAAATGATCCCAAGCATAGTGCTAGAAAGCTGTCCAGTGCTTCCAAGCACAGGAAGGCAACGACGTGCCTTATAGAGAAAACAGGTGTGTTAGACGTGCTTCATTCCGACATGGCATAGCGTTGCTGGGCATAAGTTCAAGGTTAATGAATTACAACATCTATTGGTTAAGTGGTCTTCAGATAGAAAGTACACATAAAACATGCGTAATATAAGGTTAGTCACTGATCAGTGGATGAAAATGCTGTGACCACAGACAGGGAGAACCCTGCCCCTGTATTTCTCCCAGGAGTGAGGGTTCCCTGTTGGCTGGGTCAATTGCCTGGTGACTTTATGGTGACTTTATGGAACGTAACTACTCCATAAAAGGAGCATCACCCCCACTATCCTTATAGGGTTCCTCAGGAGATTACTAGGGGACATACTTCACCAGGATGAGGGGGCAAATCCTGGGATACAGGAAATAATTAAAGGCAAGGGGATGACCCTGCTGCTAGGGGAGGGAGACCCCAGGACAGCAGCAGGGCCCAGGCCTGGGGAACCCCAGGAGAGAAGGCCTGGAGCATCCAGAAAGTCCTGTGAGGAAAGTTCAAGATGGAATGAACGACATAGAAAACCAAGCAAAGGAGAAACAAGACAATTATTAGCTAGGGCAGGGGGTCCGCTGTGCAGAGAAGGTTGTCACAGCCATAGCCTTTTCCTCTTACCCCTGTGGAGTGCCTTGTCTATCATACCCTACTCAAATGAAGTGAACATTTTAGGTGAATTAACTCCTGGAAAGCTCCAGCCCAGCAAGACATGGCGGGGGCAAGGTGGTCAGCCCAGAGGTAGAGTAACTTGTCCAGGATCCCACAGCTGGTAAGTGGCGGGAGGAGGACTGGATCCCGGGAAGGAGGCTCAGGACCACACGCCCTTCATGACCGGACACAGGTGAGCAGGACTCGAAGACTCTGCGGACAGGTGCGTGAGAAGAGGTGTGCGGTGAGGGGTGAGGCAGGGAACAGCAAAATGCTCGCCTTCCGGAGGGACAAGCCAGCCGCCAAGGCCGACAGCTGCCAAGATCAACCTGCAGCCCCAGAGCTCCGGAGGTGAGGAGGTGAGCCGGAAATAATCAGAGGAGGTGCGACAGTTGCCTCTGCGAGGGCGTACGGGAGAGCGGGGGCACGGAGGCAGGGACTGCTGTTCTCTTAGCAAACCTTGTAGAACTACTTGCCTGTGTACGTTTGATCAAAATAAATGCTAAAAATAAAGAAGAGAAATAAACAACGTCTCCCTGATCCTCCAAAGAACGGCCCTCCGGGGCGGGGGCCGGGGGCGGGACCTGGAGCTGGGCCGGGGGCGGGGCCGGGGGCGGGGCTTGTCACTTTATTTCTCGTTTCCGTGACTCTCGGGTGACCGGGTAGCAGCCCCTCTAGCCCTCCAGCATCATCAGGGCCATCCTCCACCCCCACCTCCTGGGGGGTTAATGGCCCCAGACTGGATACAGATCCTGGCGGGGAATGGCCCGCTGAGACCCCAACTGCATGGACCTTCCCCCTCATTCGGGGACCGGGGTCAAGATTGCTAATACATCGAGGTCAGTGGCTAATGAGGGATCCTCCCAGGGATGCTAGGCCTGGCCCCTCATTCCAAATCCCAGTTCCCTAAGCCCTGCTGCCAAGGGCTGTCACCACACACGCTAATGACGTGGGCACAGGCTGACATCAGTTCCGGGCCCTCCAGAGACCCTCCCAGCCCCCGAGGTCACAGAGACAAAGTCGGATCCATCCAGGGCCTGCCTCAGGCATGCGGGGACCTCATCCCTTCTCGCACCCCCCCTCCAGCCCAGATGGGGCTCCCTGCCCCGCTTCCCTGGCGCCCCACACTGACTCACAGTTGTGGGGGTCAACTTCTCCTGAAAAGCCCCAGGTGCCAGGCCCCCGACGGTTTGAGGCTGAGGATCGGATGCGGGCTACACGCACATCCCCACTCTCTTCCTGTTCGTGTCAAACGCAACAACCAATATTGCTGCTAACCAGAGTCCTTTCCTGGCAGGGGAACGTGAGATCCTAAAGGAACGCTTTTGTTCCCCCAGAGCTATGACGGCCGTGTGTCATCTGGTCTGTCGCTTAGCCCCGCAGCCCAGGCAGACACGCAGCTGGCAGAATTAATGGTTCTTGCTTATTTCACAGGGTTCTCGTGGGGCCAAATGAATCACGCAGCCTGGGGTATTTTGGGAAATAGAAGGGTGAGAAATCCAAAGAATATTTTAAGAAACATAAGCAATCAGCCCCTCTCAGAAGCTAGAATTGATGATTAAACCCTGGATCAAACTGCAGAGCAGGCCCGGATGGGACAGAATAGGGAGCCAAAGAGCCTTCTCACGTAGAAGAATTTAATATTCGATAGCGTCGTCTTTGGGAGACAAGGAACCATGAAGGGGCAGCACAGAAAAAACCAGCTTGGACTCGTGCTTCCCATCTTTCACACATGCTGAAAATAGAAATGGCTTATAAAGCAAATCAAATCTTAGGAATACTGGCCAAAAATATAAGTGAATATTGACCACATTGCTGGAGAAATGGGATGTTTCCAAGCTTTAAAATTTGTAAGATTTTTTTTTTTTAAAGGAAAAGGAGAACAGGGTTGACTATATAAAAAAAAAAATTGTTGTGGGGGAGGAATTGATGAGAAAAAAACAGACTGACAACCAAGCGAATGGCAAAAGGTTAATAAAAATAATCTATAACAAGACTATTCTCATTAATAAGAAAACCCTTAAACCAATTGGGTTTTAATTTCTTCTATTTTGTGGAACTTGAAAAAATGATACCAATTTCATCTGGAAAAATAAACACGTGAGACTAGCCAGGGAAATTCTAAGGAAAAACAAAACTAATGAAGCAGGACTGGCTTTACCAGATGTTAAAACATATTATGAAAGTACAATAATTTTTAAAGTTCAGTACTGGAAGAGAACTAGACGCCCAGTCCAACCCAGAGAACAGAAATCTGTAGAAACATATGTGGGTAGTCAGCATGTGGGGGAAAGAAATAGGAGGCATTTCATATCAGAGAAAAGAGGTGTACTAGTCAAAGCAGGGTATTAAGATAACTGGTAGTCAGCCATCTGGAAAAAATTAAGTTGAATCCCTACCTCACCCCTTATACCAAAATAAATTCCAGACGGATCCAAGATTTAAAACACACACACACACACACACACACACACACACATCAAACCATAAAAACTCTTAAAGAAAACATAGGTGAAGTTATTTATAATCTTAGGGATCTTAGGGGGAAAGATCTTTCTAAGCAGGATACACAGAGGCCATAATAAAATTCATTTGCTGGAACAAATGAGTGAGAAATCCAAAGATTATTTTCAAAAAGAGAAAGATAAGCCCTCTCCAATATTAAAATACTTGATTAGTGGAAAACGGAATTGTCTTTCCTACACAAAACTAGCTCAAAGCATAACACTGTCCTCTCTAGCTAATGACCAATGGAAAGAATGTTGAGTAAAGACAGTTGGGAGACCATGTAAGGGAAAATATAAGTTTAACTGCATTTTCAAGTATAGGGATGAGTAAAATGTCTATAAAGCAAATCAAATCCTCAAAAGACTGGCCAAAACTATCAGTGAATATTGAGCAGCTCTCTGGAGGGATGAGAACTTGCCAGGCTTCAAAACGATTGAGGAATCAGAGAAGGGTAAGGAGAACTATTTCTTAAAAATGTCTTCTGAACCCCAAAAATTAAAGTTAAAAGAGTAAGACCGCATAAAAAATTTTAAGTTTCTGAATGAAGGAAAAAAGCATAAACAATACCATGAGGAAAGCTACACAGGGGGTGACATTCCCAGGGATTAATTGCTTTAATTTAGGAAATAGTCCTACCAGTGAGGAAGACTCGAAGCCTAACAGGAAAAGGGACAAAGGCTGGATATGAAAAGGAAATCCCCAGGAAAAGGATGGGAAGTGAGCAATAGCTATATGGGAAAGTGTTCGACCTCCCTCATAATTACTAGATGTGAGAGAAAATGATTGGATGTTCTTTGTTTAACCTGTCAAACGAGCGAAGACTTTAATGTTTGAGGATCCCCAAGCTTCTGGAGAAATACTCATTCTCAACCACTGTTAGTAGAGTTACAAATTGGTCTAGTCCACTCCTTCTGATGGCTATGTAATACTCCACGGTTGGCCATAGTGAAATGTATGTAACCAGTCCTCATTTATAGACATTTAGAGCTGCTGGGTTTTTCCCCCTAAGTTTTGGGTATACAAAGCAGCTCTGTGATGAACATCTTTGCACATACATCTTTGCGTACATGTGTGAATCTATTTGTGGAAACGATCCTCAGCCATGCAACTGGTCGGTCAATGGACCTTTGTGTTACAATGTTGATGTACCTTACCATATTGCCTTCCCACAGCATTACGGCAATTTATATTCTGGCCAACACCGAGAATTGTAACATTTCCATCATTTTGTTAAGTGTGTTACTAAAAAAAAAAAAAAAAAGAGGCGAGGCACTGGATGGAAATGGATGGGAATAACAAACCATGGTACAAATGTAAGGAATTTTTCTCAGTTCTGCCTTTGCCACTTACCCACCATGATATTCTTGGCATGCTCCCTTCCCCACTCTGGGCCTCAGTTTCCCCATCTGTAAAATAAGAGGACTGAAAGAGAGTGGCCCTTTTAAAACCTACTCACCAAGTGACAAGGAAGCGATCTTACTTGTGAGAGTCTGCAGGAGCAGATAAGAGGTCATCTCTCTTCTCTCCTATACACCAGAGACACAGTCACACAAAGGACTGCAGCGGTCCAGGGAGGACCAGGCTGGGTCGCACTTCCCAGCTGTGCCCAAGGAAGAAGGATGGGAAGCCAATTTCCACTCTGTTAGAGAAGTGGACGTTATTCTGCCAGGAGGCAGGCTAGACCCCAGGGCTGTCTTTCTTGGAGTCTCAGCTGTGGGCCGTCCAGCACTGATCTGGTCACAGCCCTTGCTCAGAAACCATCCATGGCTCCCCATGACCTGAGGAGTAAAGCTATACCCTTGGACTGATTCTAGCCCTGAGGTTCCAGGTTCTGGCCCCACCTCCTTCTGTGGTCTGGCCAGATACACAGTGTCCACTCCCAGAAAACTGTGCCTTGAACATACACCTTATCTGGCACCTTTTCCTCCTCTGTGTTTTGTTCACCTGCGAAGTTCTCCCATCCATCTCTAAAGACTGCCTTTGCACGATTATAAGCCCTTGCATATAATCTACGTGTGTGATCTGGTGTAAGAATCGAAGGGCATAGCGTCGACAGGGAAAATTGACAAGCCTTCACCAAAGCTTTCTGGCTTGGTGAATCTTCGAGAAAAGATAAAAGCATACAGATCCGAAGTAGGGCGTACTGTAATTACAATCACTCTGAGTATGTAGATACATGTGAAAAATAAGACAGAGGGAAATACAGCAGGACCAAGCGCTCTTATCTAGAAGTAACGATAACAGGGACAGTGATGATGATGGTGGTAGCTCACGTTTACAGTTTATGTGCTTGACTCTCATGATGGGAGAAGCCACTGCTGTTTTTAGCACATTCGAGTCAAATTGTGGTAGATGGAGAATTGGTTTCATGCAGTCAAAGGCAGGTTCTGCATACAGGGGCTTGAGGTCAGACCCCTCCCCCCACCTTCAGGATGGTCCCTTCCTCTCCTACCACTCCCAGCCTCTACCCCCACTTCCAGCCTCCCTGGAAACTGGGCCCCACAGCTGCCTCTAAGTGTCCATGGTCAGAGGTACCATGCCGGACCCCCACAGCCCAAGAGTCCCCTCTCCTAGCCAGCCCAAGCTTCCACGGCTAACTGGCAGCAGGCTGGTTGTCAGGAGTCTGGTCCCTGGCAATCAGGCCAGCCGTGACCTTGCTGTACACCCCTACATGATTCCTTCCTCTGTGCCTCAGCTTCCCCATCCATACAATGGCCATCACAGCAGAGCGCCCACCTCCTCCGCAGACGAGTTTGAGAGTGAAACCGGATGCATGAAGAAAACCGTCGACCCAAGGTCTGGCACATAGTAGGTTCTCACTAAGGAGGCTCTCTGGCCCTAATAATTATTCTTACTATCTGTTATGAAATTGCTGGGGGACGCTCAAAGGCCGCAGACAGGCAGTCCCCTCAAATAAGTACTTATTTAGAAGTCCTCTGGACGGAGGCCCGGAAAACCAGCATGTTAAAAGGATAAACAGTCTCCAGCAGGACAAAGTCTGGGCCGAGGGGGAGGGGACTGGGCACCGGGAAGGGTTAAGCCTCAGACAATGGGCGCCGTCTGAACTAACCAGGGCCGCTCCTTTGAGTCGTGAGAAGAGCTATTTTCTTGTTTAAAGCCTTAAAGAGCTATTAAGTTGGGCAAATCACTGGTAAAACAGCTGGAAACCTAAGTAGCAATTTAAACAGCCCACGGCCCTTCGATCCCGGGGTGGAATCCGCGCGCCCGGGCCCTACATTGTCCGGACTAAGAGGATTGAGCGGACCTCTCTCCCCGCGGGCTCTTTATTGAGCAAATCCACAATTTCGACCCTCCTCCTCCTCCCCTCTCCCCCTTTATTTTCCAGGGAGCAGACGGAACGGTGACTTTCCCTCCTTCCTCTCCCCTCCCCGAGTCCGCCCACTCTTCCTTTATGTAATGAAGGCCTCGCCTCCCGGAGCCCCCGCGCACCAACGGCCCCGTAAATAAAACATGTTTCATTGATCAACTTCAAAAAGTCTTCGGCGGCGGGGCCCAGGGCGGGGGCGGCCCGGGAGGGGAGGGCGCGGAGGCTGCGGGGACCCCGGGCGGGCGCGCGGAGTCTGCCTCCGTCCCCCTGCGGCACGATGCCGCAGGCCCCACCACTCACCCTCCGCGGTCGGAAAGGAGGGCTGGGTTGCTCTAATGTTTTATTTTATTTTCCCTTAATCTCCCCACAAATAAAAATTGGGGCCAACCAAACAGAACTCTGGCCTTAAAGCAAGTCCCCCACCGGGGAAATGTGGCCGCCAGCTTCCAGCTTCCCTGACATCCATTCCAGCGGCATCTGAGCCCCTGAGAGCCCCCTCGAGAGGTGGGGGAGAGGGAATAGGGGACCCAGTCAGCATCAGGGGTGGCCAGCCCACGCAGACCCCAACTGAGGGACAAGGCACTGGAGCCTACAGACAGCTGAATCCTTGTCTTCAGCAAAAACTCCGTGAGCACCTACTATGTGCCAAGCATCTTTACTGATTCATTTTATTTTCATGGATTTGTTATTGTTCATTGCAAAAGCAGGGAATGCGGAATGCAAAGCTAGCCCATGATACACGATGGGTACACGGTAGAAAGTTCCCACCCGGGCGCTCCTAATCCCGCTCCAGGGAGGAAAATGATGTTAACATTCAGATGTGGCTTTCTGGGGCTTCTTTATCCAAACACGGGCCCACACAGAGAGCGATTTTTGGTTGTGCTTTTGCAAGCACAGCTTCACAAACTGATTTTGTTGTAAACTTGCTTCTGTCACAATACAGCAGGAACGTTCTTTCCAGAAGCTCTTCAGTGGTCGCATATTGAGATGCTGGTGTGTCCCTGCCGTGACTGACTCTGCACCATTTCCCTGCTGAAAGCCGGATCGTCCCCCAGGGTTCCTTACCTACCCTGTAGATTCCAGGATGGGCGACTGTTGTCTCAAAGGTTGTTGCATTTTATTTTATTTTTCCTTTTTTATAGGACACGTGCATGGGTTTGCATGATATAGGCCAATCTTCACTGTTCAGCTCCGTAACATTTTCCGCAAGTGTGGATCTGCATAATCCCACCCAGGCCAAGACATAGAACACTTCCGGCACCCCCAGAAGTCTCCTTTGTGCTTCCTCCCAGTCTACCCCCCTCCCTAGAGGCGAGAAGGGGGACTTTCAAGCTTTGACAGATAAGCCCTCGCTAAGTCCCGCTCCAATTTTCCTCCTGCGACAGTGTCTGGGACCGCCTGTCTCCCAAAAACCTCTTCAGCACTGGGTGTTGTGGACCTTTGTCTTTTTGGCAATCCCCTTGACCTAGGTGACCCCTTTGATGAGAGTGGGCCCAGACTTCTTTTTCTCCAGCAGGACCCTCTGCTTTAGAAATTCCTCCCCCATAAATTGCCAATTCACTCCCACCCCTCAAGAATTCATTCTTTTGGCCACCTGGAACTTGGGATGGGTCTGAGCTCCTTCCTCCTTCCCGCATCCAGCTTCACATTTCCCAGTTCTTTACACTGTTAGTTTATGGAGAATTTAAGTGTCCTCCTATGCTTGCTTCCGGGTACCCACCTTGTGGTATTTTTACCCTGAAACCCTTGGACGTGTCACTTAGCCTCTCTGGCCCTCAGATTCACCATCTGTACAGTAGAGATAGTCACACCTCAGGGCAAGTTTGTTTTGGAGAATGAAGTGAGGTTGTGACCAGCTGGGGGTATTGAGAATTGGGTGAATGGTAGCAGCAGGAAAGGTGACCAGCCCCAGCCTTTACCAGATTCTTCCAGTCCTTTCTCTGGTTTCAAAATGGAGCCCCCTGAATTGGATTCCTGTGGCCAAAAGGCGAGGAATGACTGGGGATCTAGAGGTTCCCAGGTCCACGGTGGTGAGGACCCCAAAATTTACTTGAGACCAGTTTTTTGAAGCCATTGTGGTCAAAAAGGGCCTAGGCTGTTCTTCAAAGAATGTCCCAAAGAAGCTTAATAGGTGTATCACGATTAAAATAAAGGAGGTGAGGGACTGTGTTCAAACCAATGGGAAGCACATGGAGTCAAGCAAAGACATAGGATGTCTCTGCAGCAGGCTCTCCTAGAGCCCTTAATAAAGGCCGATAGCTGGGATGATTCTCTAAGAGGACGAGGTGCATATAAAGTGAGGTTGTTCCTAGAAGGATTTGACCTTGGACTCCCCAGAGTAGCAGGCTTTTGCTCTCAGAGAGAACCATCTGCAAAGAAGACTTCGGGATAGGATTAAACAAATGCCTTGACCGTATTCACAGCCCCCCACCAAGGCCAGAGGGATCTTTCTAGAACATAGATCTGCCAGGTCATTCCCTTGCCTAGAGTCCTCCCGTGGCTCGCCACCACCTTCAGGATAGAGCCAGAGCTCCTGGAGAACCAGACTGGCCTCCACTGTCCATGGCTTTGCTTCTAGGCCTGAGGAATCTATGTGCAGTTGTCCCTGTTTCTCGGGATAATTTGCACCTGTTCTTCCATTTGGAATGTCCTTCAGCTAACAGCCACCTGTCGAACTCCTATTCATCCGACAAAACCTGCCTTACCTCTTCTGTGAAATTTTACCCTCACAAATGCCCTCCTCCCCATCCCACCAGGCCGGCTGCTGTGACACCTTCTTCCTTTACCTTGACCTGCACCTTGTGCGGCCTCAAATACCTCTCTCAGAGATAACTATCTACTTCTTTCTATCCCTGACGAGACTCTAGACTCCATGCCAAGAACAGTGCTCAGCATAGCTCAGTTACACTCAGCTCAGCAGGAACGGGTGGGTGCTTGGTAAATGTTTGTTGAATGGCTGATTGCTCTAACAGAATGTGACCCAAACAAAAGCACAATGGTTTCATGGTAGTAGTTGGATGCTGTGACTTTCTTCTCACCAAGCTCTGTGGATTGGTTATCCAGTACCAAAAACCCAAAAAGGAAGTTAAAGCCAGGTCACTGGCTTAGCAGAAGAGGGACTGCCAAAAATGTCATTGTCCCTTAGGCTCCAGGGAGGTGACATCCTTCACTAAGTCCTTCCTGAGGATGGTGACTGAGGATAGCATCCCTTTTCCTCTCCCCAACACCCTTGGGGAATGGCATTCTCCCTACACTTCAAGGTCTAGTGTCAGTGCTGCTTCCTACCAAAAGCCCTCCAGGAGGCACAGAGCAGTTCTCAGCAGAATTTTGTTTTGTTTTGTTTTTTTCTTCTTACTCCTCTCCTCGAGCGGATATCTACTGTGTCCCTTCTGGCTCTGGCACCTCCTCTGGAAACTCCCCAGCCTCCTCTAGCCTGCATTCTGGTGGGTTCTTCAGGCAAGGCATCTAATCCACCCTGGCCAAGATGGGCAAAGGACCCTCACTTGACCCACGAGACTCCCTCCTGGGAACTTGAATCTTGACTCGAGGACAGAGATCTTTGAAGCCGATTCATCCTGGGCCCGGAGAGTGTGGCCCTTGCTCCTGCTGCCTGAACTCTGAATCTGCCTTGCCCTGTTCTTTCTGAGGCCTGTGTTTTAGGTTGTCCTTTTTCTTTTTTTTTTTTTCCCCCAAAGATACCCACCTCCTTGCAACAGGTCTCGTGTACTTGAAGTTACCAAGACTCACATTCTGTCCTGGTAATTGTGTCCCTCACCGGCAAGCCGCATTCCTCATCTCACCCAGGCGGGCCCCCCACCCAGTGTTCTTTACATCTGTTTCTTGGCACTCTAGCTTATCTAAAATTTCTATCAGTATTTATTGAGTGCCCTCTGTATGCCAATGACCATGCCAGGGACTTTATAGGTGTCATCTGGTCTCTCCCTCTCTGCGCCCCTGTGATGAGAGCTTTTCATTCTTATTTCACATACAGCAAAGCTGAAGTTCAGAGAGGCTGAGACATTTCCTTGAGGGCACACAGCGAGTTACGTATATGTACTGTGTCCACCCGGGGTCTAAAACCAGTTCATGCGCCCGTGGCAGGAGACCCGCAATGTAGCAAAAAGAAACAAGGGTGGATTTGGGGAAACAGGACCCTCTGGCTGGAGTTTTGGCTGCTTTCTGCCAAATTCATGTGCCAGAGTCTCCGTCTCCAGCCCACCATGAGCAGGGACCACGTCTCTTCCTGTGTTCTTAGCATTGGGCATCCTTTCTTTCCAAATGGAGGGCAACTTCTTCTGTCTCTCTTGGGCACTAGCATGACGGAGGACCTCTTTTCTCTCTCTAATAATTTAGGTGGGACCAGCACAGCCTGGGAGGCGGGGGGTGGTGAGAGGGATACTTAATTTTCCTGGACTCGGTCTCCCCATCTGCAAAATGGAGGCTATGAAATGCCTGATTGTCAGCCTTTGACTCTGAGGATCAAACAAGATGATGGGTGTGAGTCTGGTAAGCTGGAAAGTCCCGCACAAATGCCCATTGTCACGGTCAGCATGACCTGCCCTGTGAGACTAGTTACCAAAGAGCTCAGCTGACCTTGGGGGCAGAGCCGGAGAGCCCAGGTCCCCTGGTCAAGCCCTCTCAGGTCAGTTTACTTCACTCCCCCAACATTCCTGAGAGATAAGGCTGCAAGCAAGAATGCCATAAAGGCTCATTGTACGCCAGGAGCCCCGTCAGTCTGCAGCCTAGCGTGGGCGGATGTGGGAGACGTTTATCATGGCCACACCAGCCCCTCCTCTTTTGTGTTAGGGACATTCTTGAGTTGAACTAGACCAGGCCTGGGACCCGAGAAGGGCTAGCACCTGCCATTAAATAGCCACCCAGGGAAGGGCCCCAAGGGTGAGAAAACAGTGGGTCTCTGGCCCGAGAGCCCTTGCCTTCCTTCTGGACCCTAGGAGACCCACCCTGGGATGTCGCTGACCAGCACCAGTGCCTCCTGATTGGTAACTACGTAGCCACGAATAAGCCCAAACAACAGGTTTGAGGGGATTCCAGAGCCACACCTACATTATCTGTGCCTCCTCTGCTGGACCACTGCTGGGCACTGGCATCCGAAGGCAGGGAAAGGGACTAGTGACCCCTAATTCATTCACAGGGCCCTCACTCTGGACTGAGTATCAAGGTTTCTGTGGCATCTGCCGCCGCGAGGCCCTTGCCTAGCTTCCCGATGGTTCTGCCTCCTTAGAGGACCATATGGTCTTGGGTTTTGAGGGTGGCTTCCAACTCAGACAGGTAGCACCTTGAGCAGCAGCCCCAGGGAGAGTGCCAGGGAGTGACCCCAAAGGGCAGAGGACATTGAGGCTATGGGTCCACAGGTTCAAGGAACACTAAGGAGGTGACATTGACACCTTTCTGAGAAGCAATTTGGCAAGCGATGTGAGGAGACAAAAGACATTGGTTCCCTTCCCCCCAGTTATTCTACCTCCAGGTTTATCTCGAAGCCAAGATCAGAGACACAGGCAAAGATTTAGGTACAAGGATGCTCCACTCGGTGTTGTTTATAACAGGAAAAGATCAGCATCAGCTTAGACTGGTTCTGGTGCATCCTTGCAACGGAGTACTATATAGACAGTTTGTAAAATTTCATTTGAAAATAAGATTTAATGCTTCTGGTTCTGAATGAAATGAGAGAAAGTGGGTGGTTAAGCTGTTGGTGTGGAGCGAACCTCGAAAAGCGTGCTGCGGAAAAGAAGTCAGATGAGAAGAGTAGCTCACCGGGCATGATGTCATTTTTTACGAAGTTCTAGAACAGGTAACTCGAATCCGTAGTCCAAGACATCAGACCAGTGGTCGCCCGAGCCAGGGGGGTCAGAGCAATTGATGGGAAGGACAAGCAGAGATTTGGGGAGTGTGGTAAGTGTTCTTTATTTTGATTATGGTGGAAATTACACAGGTGTGCATGTCCATCAAAACTCACTGGACGGGCAATGTCTGCGGAACCATCAGTTTCTCAAAAATTAAACATAGAGGGACGCCTGGGTGGTTCAGTTGGTTAAGCAGCTGCCTTCGGCTCAGGTCATGATCCCAGTGTCCTGGGATCGAGTCCCACATCGGGCTCCTTGCTTGGCGGGGAGCCTGCTTCTCCCTCTGCCTCTGCCTGCCATTCTGTCTGCCTGTGCTCGCTCTCTCCCCCCCCTCTCTCTCTGATAAATAAATAAAATCTTTAAAAAAAAATTAAACATAGAATTCCCATGTGATCTGGCAATCCCACTTGTAGTTACATATCCCCCAAAAGGATTGAAAACAGGGACTCAAGCCAATATTTGCACACCCTTGTTCGTAGCAGAGTCACAGTAGCCGAAGATGGAAACATTCCAAATGCCCATCCATAGGTGAACAATTAAAGAAAATATGCTCTCCACGTGGGAAAAAAAATATCATTTTGGTCTTGAACAGGAGTAAAATTCTGATGATAATACAACACGGATGAATCTTGAAAAATTAGGCAAAGTAAAACTAGCCAGACCTAAAGGACCAACATTGTATGATTCCATTTATATGAGGCACCGAAATCATTGAGACAGAAATCAGAATGGTGAGTGCCCTCTTCCGGGGAGACGGGAGAGTGGGGAGTTAGTGTTTACGGGCGACAGGGTTTGGGAGGATGAAAAAGTTCTGGAGATGGGTGGTGGGGAAGGTCACACAAGAACATAAAGATACTTCCTGCCACTGAACTGTACGCTTAAAAATGGTTGAAATGGTAAATTTTGTTACATATATTTTACTACACATTATTTTTATTTTAAAAATTTTATTTATTTATTTGACAGACAGAGATCACAAGTAGGCAGAGAGGCAGGGAAGTAGGGTCCCCACTAAGCAGTGAGCCTGATGTGGGGCTCGATCCCAGGACCCTAGGATCATGACCTGAGCCAAAGGCAGAGGCTTTAACCCACTGAGCCACCCAGGAGCCCCTAATACAAAAGATTTTTTAACTCAACAAACCATGCAGTTAAACTGGTGCATTTTCTTTTATGTAAAGCATGCCTGTATAAAAATAATTTGACGACAAATTTAAAACAAATAAACACAGAGGTTGGAAAAATATGCTGTGTGTAATGTGGTCTTAATTTTAGTTTTTAAATGTATACATTCATAGAAAAAAGACCGGAAGGAATCTGGGAAAAGCTTCATTGTCATCCTCTCTGGGTCTTTCCTGTGTTGAGCAGACAGAACTTTTAATATGGAAAAAGTGTGACTTTTACACAAAATATGTTCTTGCACAAATGAGCATTTGCCAGGCATGGGGTGAGAACACACTCGTGCCCTCGTCTGAAGCACACCCAAGCCCACACCTCTCCCGCAGTGCTGTTTAAATACTGTTGGCAGCCTGGGTCATCCTTGTGGGGGATGCAGCACAGGGTCCACTGTAGTTGAAAAAAAAAAGGATTCTTAGATAATTTAAAGGTCAAGTCCACTCTGTGACTGTCTGAGACAGATTTCTCACCTTGGCATGGAGGCTGCTTTTGAGATCTGGGTCTTGGTACAAGTATCAGCTCCTGGGAAAGAGCTCTGCTGACCGCCCCCACCTACGGGACCCCCACCCCACCATCAGTATATCCCACCGCCCAGCCTCAGCCCTCCGCAGAGAACCTCGTCTCTATCTTGGGCTTCTCTTACTTCTCGTTTCTTGTTGCCTGCCTCCCTCAAATGGACCGTGAGCTCCACGAGGGCAGGAATCCAGCCTGGCCCGCTCACTGCTGTATCCCCAAGACCTAGAACCGTGTCTGATACAAAGCAGGTGCTCGATAAACATCCTTTGGATGACTGGACCACCTGGCCACTGAGCGTTCAATGCTGACTCTGTACCCGGGACTTTACAAGCGTGATCTTAGGAGATCCTCAAGCATTCCTGATTTTACCAATGAGGATCCTGAGTCACAGAGAGCTTCTGCGGCTTACCCAAGGCCACACAGCGAGTGAGGGACAGTGCACGGATTCGGGTCCTGATCCGCCAACCCTCTGCTCTTTCCCTGTACTCCACTGCAGATCATCTACGACAACAGGTCGGAGGGAGGGTCAAGGGACCCCAGACAGGGAATCAGGAGCCCACAGTCTCCTCTCCTTGGGTGACAAAGGGCAACATTTCCCACTCATTCATTCATTCATTTATTCCTGTGTGGCCTTGGGCAAGTCACTGAACTTCTCTGGGCTGCACTCCACATCTGTAAATGAGGATAATAGCACCTACCTCCTCTGATGAGGAATTACATGAATTAATATAGGTCAAGTGTTCAGGACAAGGCCTGGATGTGTCATTCGTCAATGGTGTCAGTTCTTGGAGACACTCCCCAACCCCATGCATTTGATCTTGAGAGACAGAAACAATTGTCTTGAGAGCAAAGGAATGACTCAGCCAGGGCTTCAACACTGTCAGGTGGCTCCTTCCCCTCCCTTCTCCTCTGCTCCCTCTCTCTTCCCTTTCCCCCCTCATCTCTCCCCTCGGTGTCTCTCTGACTGGTGGGTCTATTCTCTCAGTCCAGTTGTCTAGACTGGGACAGATCCACGACAGGGAATCAGCCCCACCCTTTTTCCATGCCCCCATAGGAAGTAGTCATGCCCACCGGCCCATTTAGAGACTCCCAGGGAAGTCATCTGATTGGCTTGGCTTAGTCACAAATCCTTGCCCAGACCAGTTTTGTGCCTGGAGGAGTGGGATACAAGGAATGGCCCACCCTGGGCCACCCGTTCACTACTGGGCCAGAGTTAGACCGGAAAGTCTAACTAACCTCTTCACCTTGACCTAAAGAGAAGACAGAGCTATTAACCAATCCGCTCCAGGTTTCAAAGCTGAACCAGTACCCATGGAGGGGGATCATGGAGCGCCAAAGAGCCCCAGATCACCCACACTGAGCCCCTGAGGACAGTGGTCTGACCGGCCAGGCCAGCTTCCCTATGGGGCACAGAGGATGAAGATAGCCAGGAGAAAGCGGGCAGCTGGATTCCCTCCCCAAGGCCCTGAGCCAGATAGGGAAGCTCCGAAGGCAGGGTGTCTGAGCCAAGCCGTGAGTCTGGGTCTGCCAAACACATGGGTGGGAAGGGCATTGGGAGAAGAGGGAAGGGAGCAGGCTGTGGCTCAGAGGTGTGAGGCAGCATGGAGTGGAGAGGAAGCAGGGGCGCCTACCAGCAGAGGGTTGAGGAGGAACAGATCGACGGGGCCCCACCTCCCGGGTCTTGGCTGAGCTCTGTCCTGTAGGCAGCAAGGAGTGGAGAGGTCAGGTCGGCCTTTGGAAAGCGGATTCCAGCGAGCCTGAAGCGATGAGTTTGAGCCTCTGTGGAGTCATTCCGGTGAGAGCTGGTGTTGTCTCAACAAAGCCAGGGGCTGCAGGGACACAGAGGAGAGGTCGCGAATACCGAGCTGACAGAGCTTGACGTGGGTGGTGAGGAGAGAAGCATGAGGTGCCACTCCAGAGGCAGCGGGACCTGAGGGGACGTGACCTGGGACGTGACCCAGGCAGAGGTGCTTGAGGGAGTGGCAGATCTGTGAGGCTGGGCCTCAGTTTCCCCATCTGTAAAACGAGGAGGGTGGCCTGGGCCACCTCTAGGATTCATTGACATGGGATGTGGGTGTGCAGGTGAGTCCCATGACCCCTCGCTTTCCACTTCTACTCAAGCCCTTCCCAAAAGTGAGGTCCTGCTCTCCTACAGCAAAATTCTTTTGCTCCTGTTAGAAAGATGAGAGAGCTTAAAATTGGGTGGTACTTAAAATCGGCCCCATGAATTTGGGGCTGTTACAAGAAACCCAACTGTGGGTCCCACGGTCATGGGAGCAATGCAAAGGAGATTCCCCTCAAAGCGCTAAAGAAGTGTGCAACATGGGAGCACCTGGCTGGTTCAGTCGGTGAAGCTTTCGACTCTTGATTTCAGCTCATGATCTCAGAGTGGTAAGATGGAGCCCTGCATCAGGCTCCGTGCTGGGCATGGAGCCTGCTTAAGATTCTCTCTCTCCCTCTCCTGCTGTCCCTCCCCCCTTTCCCTTTATTTAAAAAAAAAAAAAAAAAAGTGTCCAATATGAAGAAGGATTATTATGCAACCCCATTTTTTAAAAAAGATTTTATTTATTTATTTGACAGACAGAGATCACAAGTAGGCAGAGAAGCCGGTAGAGAGAGAGAGGGAGAGGGAAGCAGGCTCCCCGCTGAGCAGAGAGCCCGATGTGGGGCTCCATCCCAGGACCCTGAGATCATGACCTGAGCCAAAGGCAGAGGCTTAACCCACTGAGCCACCCAGGCGCCCCACAAAACCCCATTTTTAATAAGAAAAGGCAACAAAGCCTCTAACATCTCGGAATGACATTTTATGCTTGCAGAGAACATTATTTTCTTAAAGAGCTTTCACAACTGTTATTAATCAAGAGACTTGTTCTTGAGTAAATTTTCTTTTTAAAGTAAGGTATTCCTTCTGTGAGGACTGGGGTCAGCGGGAACACCCCAGGGGGCAGAGGCTGTGTGCGTGCTGGAAGGAAGCCTCCTCTGCCTTCTTTCTTCCTGGGACTTCTACGAGGTGTCACCAGGGGGAGCCAAAGGCCCCAGAGGACGGCGGTCGTGCCAGGCTGCCCAGCTTCCCCACAGGGCGGAGAGGATGGGGAAGGCGGGGAGGTCGTGGGCAGCTGGATTCACTCCCCCAAACCCCATCACATAGCCAAAGAATCTTTAACCCCTCCCTGGAGCGATGCAAATTCTTGGTTAAGTGATGTCCGTCTTGTTTCTTTGTTCATTCGTTCAACAATCATTTCTTAGGCCCCGGGGGTGGGGATGGGGGGGTGGCGCTATGGCCCCAGATGCAGATGGGGTGTGAGCCCTGTTTTCAGAAACCCACAGTTTGGGAAGAGGCAGACGGGAAACCCAAGGTGAGTCTGACTCTGAGAGGGCAGCCCCCAGGTGTGTGGGAGCCCAGGGGAGCCCCTACACCTGGCGAGGGGACAGGATGAGGGCGTGTGCAGAGAAGGAGCGAGCTTTGTGGAGAAGAACACGAAGGGCTCCCGGCAGAGGCAAAGGTTCAGGGGCGCGAGAGCAGGGTGTTTGCATGAGGCTGGGACAGCTGCCAGCGCCTTGTTAGCTGCTCGGAGCATTGAGGGTTTGCTTGGAAGGTGATAGGGAGCTATGGAGTGTTCCCTCCCAAAGTGACTGTCAGGTTCATCCCTGGGTCTCTCTTCTCCTAGTTCAGTTTCCAGAGGCTCTGAGATGCCCCTAGCCGGAGACCAGGCATACGTGTTCTCAGCCCACCAGCCAGGTGCACCTCACAGATGCTGCCATCTCTGTGGGCAGCTTTCCCCCATGTCACTACCACTCAGGCGCAGGGCTTTACAGTTGGCAAGGTACTTCGAGAACACTCACTTCTCAGTCTCCACCTTCTTCAGTGGACCTTGGCCCTTCTCTTGACCACCAGGAAAATCTTCTCATACTTTGTAGCCAACTCTGGGGTCTAGGATGCTTCCCAAACCACCCCAGGAGTAGAAGTAAGCACCTGTCTCTCTATCGCTGTCTTTAGCGGGTTTGTGGGGACTTACACATGAGTACCTTCTCCATCCCCGTCTCCACTCCCGGGCTCCTCTGCACAGACCACAGTCTCCTGGAAGGTACCACCTTTGTCCATCTTCTCACCTTGCAGGAGGCAGGCTGGAGACAAGAACTTGGGATGGGTGAGAGCTGCCCTCAGATTGTGGGGGTCACAATCTGAAAAGATTGTGCATCCATTCCCTCCTTGATCTAGGGGGACAGAGCCTGCTGCTGTCAAGCTTGGAAGACACCTGGCCAAGGAACAGGCATTCAAAAGGCATTGTTTATGGTCAGTTAAAGCTCCCAAAAAGGACCTACCTCGTCATCAAACTCACATTGCTTGCCCTTGTCACTGATGCACAAGATACTGTGTGTTTCTAAGGGCACTTTCTCCCCCTCAAAACCCAAAACCACACAATTGGGAGGCGGACAAAATAAAGCCTATAAAGATAAGGGGGTCTTCCCAAATTAAACCACCAGTTAGGACTGACCATGCAGAGGGAAAGTCTTAGAGGAGGCAGAGAGAAGCACCTCCCTCCCATCCGGGACAGCCATACCTGGCCCTTTCCTGTCCCCCCATCTTGGGGACCCTTTGCCTCAGCCACCAGGCCAGTGCCATGAGCTATTTGTGATAGGACGTCAGGTTGGGAGTATGGGTGTCTGGATGCAGATTTAACTTTCCAGAACAGCAGTGATTGTCTACAGAAGGCCTTGTGAGAGTGTGTTCATGCATGTGTGTGTGTGTGTGTGTGTGTGAGATAGAGAGAGAGAGAGAACATGTGTCTGTATGCCTGAAGATGTGTGTTGGGAGGGGTGTGTGTGTGTTGGGGGCAGGGAAGGGAGCCAGTACGGAAAGGAAAGGCAGGCGCAGACCCAGCCGGGCAGAGTGGACAAAAAGAGGAAAGTCTTGTCTTTGAGCTGGGCCTGGAGAGCAGGAGAAGAAAAAAGAAGCTCTTATTGGTGGTTGTCAAGGAGATGGGCCTTGGGGTTTGCTGAACTTTCTTCCCTTAAAGCGTCCTGCCTGGGGCTGAGAGGGGCCATTTATTTCCAGCTGTGCCTCCTGGGCGGGGGGTCTGGGTTCAGGCCCAAAGGCCGGCAAGTGTCAGGTGTAGATCCCAGAGCAGGCCGAAGCAGTGTTTGGGTGGAAGGACCGTGATGTTCCTCCAGCCCCCAGCCCATCACCTGCCTGCCCAGGGCTGTCATTGCAGAGGCCCCCCCGCCCTGAATACTCAGAGCATCCAACTTGGCGGGCTAGGGGGTCAGCCCGCAGATGGGGTGCACCGTGGGCCGGGACTGCCTGCAAAGTGACATTGTCCGCCGTCAGGGAACTTTCTGGATGCGGATTCTGCGGCTGTTCTATGACAAGCACACTTACGAGCCATTGTCCTATGGGGAGTGGTAAAAAGTTTGTTTTGAAAGTCGATTTTTAATCGAACCTCAGGATTTCTTTCCCTTCTTTCCCTTCTGGCTCATTCTGGCTGCAGGGCCCCCGCTGCGCACACAGTAGACTCTCAGTAAACACCACCCCGCTGGGTAAGCGCACAATTCTGCTTTCAGCATTCCTATTTCTTCCACTACAAATGGATGTCTCCGGGCCTTTCTCGACCTCTGAGGGCCGCTGGGCAGGCCCCCTCCCCTCCCTAGAGTGTGCTTGCTGGAGAGATGGGAGTGCTGCCCCCGGAGGGGTTGGTCACCCTCGACGACTTCGACACGGCGGGCTGGGGGTAGGGGCCGGGGAAGGGAGCAGCCTCCGAGCGAGCCCGAGCCCGGCGGAGACTGTGCACCCCGCGGCCACGGGAGCGGGTCCCGGCCCCCACCCCACAACCTGCCGCCAGCTCCGAGGGGAGGGGGCGCCCCCGACGCCCGCGCCCGCCCCACCCCCCGCGGCCCGGCGGCCGGCGCCCATTGGCCGGCCGCGCGCAGAGCCCCGCCCCCGGCAGCCGCGGGCCAATGAGCGCACGGCTGTCAGCTCGTCAGCCGCGCCGGCTCGGTGGCTGGGAGCCCGAGCGGTGGCGGAGGAGCCAGCAGCCAGGAGCGCTCGCCGAGCGGCCGGTCGCAGGGGTCCCCGCGCCCCGCACGCCCGCACGCCCGGCCGGCACGGCCAGGCTCGCAGCGAGCATGGGCGCCGCGGCCGTGCGCTGGCACTTGTGCGTGCTGCTCGCCCTGGGCGCGCGCGGGCGGCTGGCGGGGGGCAGCGGGCTCCCAGGTAAGCCCCGAGCGGCCGGGCGGCGGGCGGCGGGCGCGGGGCGGCGGCGGGGTCCCGGGTGGGCCCCCGCCCCGTGCCGTCGAGGGGGCTGCAGCCCGCGCGGCCCCGCGCCCCGCCCCGCCTCTTCGCAAAGTAACTTCTGGGGCCGACGCCGGGCGCCCCCTCCCCGAAGCCCGGCGGCCCGGGGGTGGGGGGTGGGGGGCTCCGGGAACCCGGCGGGGCCGCAGCAGGGGCGGGACGGGCTGGGGCCCCCGGGAGAGGGAGTGCGAGGGCGGGAGGAAGAAAGAAAGCGCGACGACCGGCGGACGGGAGCCCCGGCGCTCGGAGCGCAGGCGAGAGGGAGTGGGGACCCCGGAGCCCGACGGGCGCTCCCCCAGGGAAGAGGGGCGTGCGGGCGGAAGGAGGCCCAGAGGGGAGACGGAGAGGAGGGGAGCCGGGGGAAAGGACTGACCTAGAGAGAAAGGGGATGGGGGGAGGCGGTGGATCGAGGGACCGACGAACGGAAAAAGAGGCACGGAGGGAACACACAAAAGGACGCAGAAAGAATCCCAGAGAAAGACCGACACGGAGAGTAGGGAGAACAGAAGACCGGAGGGGAAGGAGGAAACCCAAGGGAGAGAGAAGGAGGCAAACGGGCAGCTGGAAGGAAAAACACAGATAAAGGGAGATGTGAGGCACGGACTAAGGGATGGGGAGAGAGAGAGATGAGCAGAGAAAGAGACGAGAAGACTGGGGGTGGGGGATAGGGAGGGAGCAAGACAGACGCATGGGAAAGACAGAAGGGGACGTGGCTGGAGAGGGACGGGCAGACAGACAGTCAGACAGGACTGGAGGGGCAGAGGGACTGACACAGAGCAAAGGAGATGGGTGGGAACCAGAGGGAGGGGAGCCGAAGCTTGGGACGGAGGGGAGGAGGCCCAGGAGAGGGAGGCAAGAGGCACTGAAGGAAGAAAGGGATCATCCCGGATCCCAAGCATTTGGGGCATGGTTTGGGCAGGGCAGAAGAGGCTAGCAGCGCAGGGGAAAGGGGCAGGATTTCACAGGAGCTCCCCAGCACCCTCTCCCCCCACCCTCCCACTCTCCTGGTTGTCTGGCAGGGGTGCTCCCACAAAGCGGGAAGCAGTGTCTCCTCCCACAGCTTGCTCCGGAGGAGTTTCCTCCCTCTCTCCTGGAGGGGTGGGGGGGGGGGTATCCTGCCTGCTTCTGCTGTCCTTGGCTTTCTCTGGACACCCCTCCCCCCAGCTACCATGCTGGGCTCCCCAAAGTCTGTGTTTGGTGGCATAGAAATCTATTCCTGGGAGTTGCTCCCTGAGGATGCCAGGCATTTAAACTCTTCCCGCAGCTGGAGCCCTTGGAGGCTGGGCCCTGCGGCCCTCAGCCCCCATCGTGGCTGTGGGTGTCTCTCTCAGACTTTAGGATCCTTTGCCCTTGTTTGGCTATTTGAACGTGTGCCTCTCTCTACCTCTCTGTCCCTCCTCAGTGTGTGTCCCACTCCCTGAAAGCCTTGTGCTGTGACACAAACCAGTCAAAGCAAGCATCAGGAGGCCAAGGAAGGGCTGGGCTGCCCTCTGGAGGGAGTCCCCAGCCCTGGGCAGGGAGCAAGGTCAGACCAGGGGAACAAATGGCCTTGGCTCCTCTCCCTCTCCCCAGCCCCTACCTAAAGACATGTTTAGAAGATGTGTGGGGAAGTGTTCTCCGCCCCCCCACCCCGCACCAGTCCCATGGCTAAGGTTCATCCCTTTCCCTTCCCACGAGGTTACCTGCCTGGGTCAAAGATTAGGGATACGGGGGAAAAGGGGCTCCAGAACTCCAGGCAGTTTCCCTTCCCTCATTTCTGTGCACTGACCCTTGGGATGTGCATCTGTGGCCCGTTTTCCCTGCTGGTCCTATCTTAGAAGTGGCCCTAGGCCTCCCCAGTGGAAGGATGCAGACTGGCCCTCCCTGGCCTTTGGCTTCCTGCTCTGGAGGCCGGGATCAGCCTGCGTGGGGGTGGCCTGTGTTGGCACTTCCCCAGAAGGGGATGCTCTGCTGGTCTGACATTCCCACTGGTCCCTGACCATTTGGTGGCTGGCTCTGGCCCGTTCCTGGCTCCTGTTCCACCTTCCTTGGGGCAGCTGTAGAGGACGGGCTGCTGACCTGATCAGATACGACCACCCTGAAAAGTGGCACCACCTGCTGTGTGTGCGTGTGTGCGTGTGTTTGTGTGTGTGCATGCATGTGTATGTGCGTGTGTGTGCGTGCGTGTGCGTGCCTGTGGCGGGAACTTTTGCTCTTAGGCTCCTTGTTGATGCCTCTCTTCCTTTGCGGGAGGCTGCGGCCCTTAGACACTTAGAGAGGAGCTTTGTTCTTTTAGAGAGACCCCCCCACACACACAGATTTAGAACCCTGATGCCAGCCAGGGGAGTAATTCAGATCGGACAGTCTTGAGAACCAGACAGTTTAGGGGAAGGCTGGGGTCAGGAAGAGAGGAGGTCTCTCCAGCACTTCCCCAGCCTTGCCCTTGGGTGACTGCCTTTGGAGTAGCTGCTGAGGATTGCCTGTGCTGCCCGTCTGGGCCTTCTCTCTGTCATCCCTCTGTATTTTATTCGTGGCTAGCTGGAAGTAACACGGCCCATAGAAAGCTCTGGATCTGAGCTCTAGTCTCTGCCCCTCATGAGCTACTGACCTACACCAGACCTCTCTGGGCCTCAGTTTTCTCATCTGTAACCCAGATTATAACTAAAGTTCTTCTGGCTGTGCTATCCCGTGTCCCGAGGGTCCTTTTCCCTGTTTGAGCTCCGTGCTATGTGTGTGTATGTGGAAGAGAGTGAGAGAGAGAGACAGAAACTCAAGATCTATCTTGCTCTACTTCGGCCAACAGCTATTCCAGACCGAAGGTGTGAGTGTGCGAGTTAGGATGGGAGGTGGGGAGTGCCAGGAGCCCTCAAAACCTAGACTGAACTTGAGTTTGGAATTTGGGATCTGAGAGCCAGGTCGTAGGTGTCTAATGTGGAGAGGAGAGAGGATGGGGAGGTCAGGACCCCGGGTGAGCTGGGTCAGCCCTGCTGAGGGTGTGGCTCTGTGGTTGGCCGCTGCAGTCTGAGGCCTGGAAACTGGGTGAAGAATCCTCAATTTCCACAGCCTTGGGGCTGAGCGGGGTGAGATCACCCACCCTGGGCCTCCTGGCTTGGCCGCTGCTCTGGGCTCCATTCGAGCCTTGGTTTCCCACCCCCGCCCGCCCCCACTGTAACCCAAAGGGGATAGATTTAAATTCCTCCAAGGCCCTTCTGGCTCTGAATTCTAGAATAAGGAGAGTGGAGGAGGGATGGTGCTTGTCGGGAGAGCGAGACACACAGAGAGGCTTTCCTGGCGGTGCTCCTAAGCCTCGGTTTTGTCATCTCTTCCGTGGGAGTAATGGATCAACTTGATAGGACCGTCGTGAAAATTAAATGGGAGGCCACGTTCAGGGGGCATTGGGTCTGCCACAGACTAGCTGCCCCCAAAATGCTACCAGTCACCACTCGTCACGCCGGGTTGTCGTGTGATGGCTATTACTGTTAATTACCCCAGCGATCAATGGAAGGTAGAGGGCAGAAGGAGCTCCCTGCCCCCCAGCCACCGCGGTCTGCCCCTCCAACCCCCTCCGACCCCCTCTGACCGGACCACATCTCACCAGTTGTTTCCCCCACCCACCCCAGGGCCAGCCGACGTGGACGAGTGCTCGGAGGGCACAGATGACTGCCACATCGATGCCATCTGCCAGAACACACCCAAGTCCTACAAATGTCTCTGCAAGCCGGGCTACAAAGGGGAAGGCAGGCAGTGTGAAGGTGAGCCCAGCCTGGCCCTCCTGGCCAGACCCCGGGGCCGATGCCCACCCCATGGTGTGCCAGCAGCACAGGCCTCCCTCGGCCGTGGGAGGGAGCCGGGGGCTTCTTGGGAAGCTAAGCTGCTTCCCTGGAGGGAGGAATCTGGAGTCACAGGGTACTTGACTCACCTGGGAATTGAAACTTTTGTTTTATTTTAAATGAGATGAAGTGTTGACTGGCACGTTCATCCTTCTTGTCTCTGGCTACATGTGGGGTAAAGGCCTGGGGTAACCCTCCCCAGGTCCCTAACTTCGAAACCACCCACCCCACCCCATGTGGCTGTAGCTTCCCCAAAGGACCTGCTTAGTAGCCAGCCACAGCTTTCGTGGGCTGGCTCAGGTACGAGAGCTTGGGCGAAGACATACATCTGTGCCATGTCTGTCTGTCTGTCTGTCTGCCAGCCTTTCTTCCCTGCACCTGGGATTTGGGTTTGACTATCTGGTGCTGGAAACTCCCTCCCTGGCAAGCTGAAAGTCAGAGAGAGAGGAGCAGCCTTGGCTGTCCTTGAAAGCAGGACTCCCCAGGCGGGATGGAACTCATGGGAGCATGTGTCAGGGAGGGACTGTGTGGCCATTCTGTGTTGCTCTGGAGAACCCCATCATCAGGGAGCTGGAAGCCGCTCTCTCTGTGTCCCACATGCATACCTGGCTGAGAATCATTGCTCCGAATCTTCCCTGTCTGTCTCCACTTTGCAGATGAGGAAAGCTGAGGCCCCAAGAGAAACAAGCCCCCAGGTCCCACAGGGCATGGCGAGTACTGAACCCCAGGACCCTGGACTCCCCCTCCATGGCTCCCTAGCTTCTTATTTGCTTCTCCCCATGCCCTGCCAGCTTACTTTCGCAAAGCACGAAATTCTATTAAGTAAACGACCCATGAGAGTGTGATGGGGGCCCGTTCCTTCTCTTTAAAGCTTTGCAGGCGCTGGAGCTTGTGGGAGATGCAGATATGCCTTCTTGGAATGCTGACATGATTCATCCATCTCACTTGCTGGTGTCTCTTAGGGCTGAGTGCTGGGCAGTTGGCAGTGGTCTGGATCGTGCCTGGTTTGGCCACATCTCTGGCCTTGATTGGGGCCCAGAAGCCTGAGTGGGGAGCTGGCGCATACCCACAGACCTCTGGAAGAAGGCCTGGCTGGAGTCAGGTAGACCAGGTCATGAGCAAAGAGCCTGGTGGCACGGGCTGGCCCCCCTGCTGGCAGGGCCTGGAGGTTCCAAGTGGCACATGTGAGGCTCTAACATGGCCGTTTTCTGACTCTCTGCTCCCTGCTCCAGGCCCAGTGCTCTGACAAGGGAGGGCCAAGGGCAGCCCTCTATCTCTGCTTGTTTAAGCCACTGACCCAGCCTGTTCCTACTCCAGCCCAGCTCCTTAGGGTCCCTTCTGCTGTCCCCAGGCCTGGAGGCCCACACTTTTTCTTCTGCCTGTTTCCCTGACGTCCTCCAGAGTCCAGCTTTAGCTCTCCACTCTGCCTGAGCCCAGGCTGGGGGTTAGACTCGCTGGCTCAGGGTAAGAATGAGAAAGGCGGAGGCTTGTGAATGTGCCTCTGGAAATGCCAGGGGCCTCCATGTCTCGCTAGTCTGGCTCTGGCTTCTGCCCCTCACTTCCTGAAACCCCAAATGGCCCTCATGTCCTGGCCACACACCTACACACCAGGCCGCTCCATGTTTCTGAGCCTCAGCACAGGTCTTCCCCTTACCAGGAGCTCCTTTTCTACCTTTTGTGTCCTGGCCAATTCCTAATCAGGCTTTAGATTTGCCTCTTCTGGGAAGCCTTCCTTGATACCTCTGCTTCTACACAGTTACACACACACACACACACACACACACACACACACACACACAGCCACATTGAGTGCTTTTCTCCATCATAGCACTTCTTCTTTTTTTTTTTTTTTTAAAGATTTATTTCTTTTGGGGGGAAGTAGAGGAAGTGAAAATGTCAAGCAGACTCCATCCTGAGCACAGAGCCAGATGGGGGTGAGGGGGGAAGTGATCTCATGACCCCGAGATTATGACCTGAGCTTTGAAAACAAGAGTCAGACCCTTAACTGACTGCACCACCCTGTTCCCCCACTCAGAGCACTTCCACCTTTGGATATAATTATGTGTCTTGTTCTCCCGCTGAACAGTGAGCCCACTTGAGGGCTGGCGATGGGCTCAGCATTGAGGCCCACCACACAGCAGCTGTCCAACTTGGGTTCACAGTGAGCGCCCAAACTGCCTTTCAGGCTTGTCCCCATCTTCCCCGCTCTGGGGGGCAGAGCCTGGCGTAGCATGGGTGTGCAGAAAATGTTTAGTCTGAGTTGGCTCTCTTTTGCCCAGACTGGAGTTCCCTGGAGGTGAGGAGCCACATAGATAGAAACTGCCCACAGAGGGGCTGTGCGGGCAGCAGGGAAGGGGGTGTGCTGGGGCCGTGGGAGGACCTGCTCTGGTCACAATGTCCTCTCCACCCTGTCTAATGGCAGAGGAAAGCAAGAACGGGCCCAGCCTCTGGGCGGGAATCTGGGTTGCAGCCCACCTTCAACGTGAAAGTCTAGGTGATCGTTTGCCCTCCCAAGCCTCGGTTTCTCCTTTGGTTGTATGGCCCCAAATACCCCTCACCGTAAGCCTTCCTGAAGATGGAATGAAATGCCAAGTGGTGAACCCCAAGGCTGCCCGTCATGGTGCCCGGCTCGTGATAGGCACTCAGGGTAGAGTATGAGCTCAGTACACAGTTGACAGTGGCATTGTTGTCACTGTCACCCTCTCTGTCTTATGTTCTCACCACCTCTCACTGTAGCTGCTGGCTGGCAGAGGTGGTGTGAATAGACTCATTTAATGATGACTTCAATGGTGAAGACCTTTGAAAATGGTTCCGTGCAGCCCACCTCGGGCGATAATGACAGTGCAACCCAGCCCTTCTCCTTGAGGAGCTCTGGATCTGGGTCAGGCTGCATGAGCTGAAATTACACATCCATAGAAATTCTTAATCAACAGGGTCCTATGGGTGGTTAAGTCATTACCTGTGGAGTTGCCCTGTTAACAGTATGGAGACTGGGGTGCCCAGGGGTGGGGGGGGTGCCTCAGTCGTTAAGCATCTGCCTACAGGTCAGGTCATGACCCCAGGGTCCTGGGATCGAGCCCCACATTGGGCTCCCTGCTCAGCAGAGAGCCTGCTTCTCCCTCTGCCCCACTCACTACTCGTGTTCTTTCTCTTTTCTCTCTCTCTCTGAAATAAAGTATAAAATAAAATCTTTTAAAAAAGAAAAGTATGGAGACTAGTGGTCAAGAACTAAGAGGACACCATTTGGCCACTCACTCCCTATACCTTCTGTAAGGGTTTCTGGGGACCTGAGTGGACACTGTTCCACTGGCACTGAGGTTTTTCTCACCCATAAGGACAGGCATCAGTCAGAATTAATGGAGCCCACTGGAGTGTTCCCTCATGGGCCATAATATCCCCTACCAACTCCCCCAGGAGGACCACACAGAGATTTCTGGAGGCTTTGAAGTCTGGAGGGGCTGGCAGATCACGTGCAGTGGTAGCCTGAAGGAGCTTGGAGGTCATCCAGATGTTCATTCACCTCCTTGGTTTACAGATGGGGAAATGGAGGCCTGAGGAGGCAGGGATCTTGTTGGGGTTGGGACCAAAGCCCAGGTCTGGTAGGCCCAGTTCTCATACTGCTGTCTGTGGCTCTCTGCTCTGGGAAGTGGGATAGATGGTCAGGAGGCCATTGGGCACAGTGATCAAAGCATGGACTCTGGACCCAGATGTCTTGGGTTCACATCCTGCCCATGTAGACCGTACAGGTTACTCGACTCCATTTGTCTATATAATAGAGGTAACAAAAATATCTACTTCACAGAGATAGTGTGAGAATTAGGTGGGGTAACTTGCATAAAGCATTTGAACATAGCCTGGTACTTAGGACACATTGTGTGAGCTTTACCTGCTGTTCCTGTGATGATGGTGGTCATGGTGGTGGTGACAGTGGTGATGGTGATGATGGTGATGGTGGTGGTGATGATGGTGGTGATGATGGTGTTGGTTGTGATGATAGTGATGATGTTGATGGTGATGGTGGGATGATGTGATGATGGTGGTGATGGTGATGTTGGTGGTGATGATGTGATGGTGATGATGATGGTGATAGTGGTGATGGTGATGATGGTGATGATGGTGTTGATGATGATGATGGTGGTGGTGATGATGTTGACGGTGATGGTGGCGATAATGGTGGTGATGGTGGCGGTGATGATGGTGATGGTGGTGATGATGGCAATGATGGTGATATTGATCGTTGTCATCATGTTGATGTTGATGCCTCATGATAATGTTGGTCATAATGTTGTTCAATATATGAAAAGGGGTAAAACTTTTTCTTTTTCCAACAGTTGCTGGGATCTAAAATGGCTAGGAAATGGGAATGGGGTGTTCTGGCTCATGGACTATTCAGATAAGCCATATGCATATGTCCATATCCCCATAGAGATGTACAGACACGTTGGCCATTCACAAATGACCATTCACAAAAAAGGCATGATAAAAATTCCAAGGGACAGAAGGCCTTCCTTTGCTCCATGAAACCTACTGTTGGCTGGCAAACAGCCTGCCCCATTCTGCCAGAGCAGACACCAGTAATCGATCACAGCCCCCTCCAGGCAGCAATTTCCACCTTAGAGGAAACCCATTTCCTTCCCCAGGCCCTTTCATCCCAGGTGCTGAGCCGGTGTGGGGCTGTGCGGAGGCTGGGGTTGGAGTCTTGGGGGAGTGAGCATCCCATTCTGCAAATCTGATAGACTTTGCCACTCACTGTGATAAGCACAGAGGACAGATTCTCCACAAAGTGTGCCCAGAGAACATGGCTTCCACAAGCTCACTAGTTCTTCACAGCAAATGGACCCAGGTTATGGGAACCCCTGTGAGGGGCCAACTGAGCCTCTCATACCCTTAACTGCTTCACCCCGAAGCTGCTGCTAGTTATGAAACCCCTTTAGCAAAGCCAGCAGCTTAGGCAGCCTGTCCCCCTCCAAGGAAACTGTCCAAGGACAGTTTCTCATCACTGTTTCAAGGCCATCTTGCCACGTGGCCAGTGCGCGTGTGACGATGAGCAGGCTTCCACACAGGGGGCTTGCCGTCACCAGGCTGAGGTGCCTCAGAGGGTTCCAAAAGGCTCCAGGCAAGGCTTGGGAAAAATCTGTGTTTTCTTGATGATATGTGTCTTGAAAGATCCTGAAGTGACTCCAGGTATGCTCATGGACGTGCGTAGTTAGAAGGAACTGGAAGGGGCGTCCAGGGGAGCCCCCACGCTCTACAGATGACCAGCACTCTCTGTCACCCTCCCCTCCCACACACCCCTAGCTTGTGTCCATGCGTCTCTGCATTTATGTTTCCCTGTGTCTCCTCCCGCAATGTGGGCTCTTCAAGGACAGTGTTTGTGACATGTTCTGCTCCATCCCCTGGAAGCCAATGCTGGGCTGGCCCAGAATTTGGAAAGCATCTGTTGAGTGAAAGGGTGGAGGGTGAGTTTCAGCAGTTACTTCTTAAAGGAAGCCTTCCATGCTGCCCATGTTAGCTGTGAGCATCCCTCCTTCAGAGCGCCTGTGACACTGGGTTGCAATGACCCACATGACTTCATTTAGGGCTGGGTCCAGAGCAAGCGTCAGTGGGTAGTGAGTGATCATTTTAAATCCCAGGGACACCAGGAAAAGTCTCGCAGAGCCTCCAGCTTCTGGGGGGGGTTATAGGTAAGGAAGCTGAGGCCTGACAAGAGAAGGGGTTAGTGTGAGAACATCTGGTGTAGGCCAGTGGCAGAGTGAGGTTGGGGTACTTGGACTGAGGGAGGTCAATCTCTGGCCAGGTCACCCCGCTGAGAAGCTGCAGGGCCAAGACCCAACCCTAGGCACCCATGGGGTCCTGGCCATGGCACAGGCCCCCAGCAGCCTGTCTGAACAAAGTGGGAAGAGTTCCTTAGCTCTGGAGTCAGAAGAGACTGCAGAGACCATTTCCTTTATTCATATCGCCCCTTGCTGCCACCAGCTCATCTGAGGCAGGCTCTATGAATGCGAGTTGCAGGAAGCACACCGCCCATCCATGTAGCTGAGAGAGGACATCCCTCAGGCTGAGCCCGGCACTCAGCTAATGCCTTTGAGCTGCTGTCATTCTCAGCCTTTCCCTCCCTGACCATACCATAGCATCACTCATTTTTTGATTCCTCAAACTTGCCAGCTCCTTCCTACCACAGGACCTTTGCACATTCTATTTCCCTGCCTCTTTTCAATAAGCCACGCCTATGCTTCCCCCAGCTCTCCATACCCTTATGCTGGCCTCCTGGTCTGAATTAGTCAGGCCTGTTTTTGCTCCTTTGGCTAAGGGGGCAAGCCAGGGACGAGGAGGGGGCATTTCATCCCTTTTAAATGCTTCAACTCATTTAACCTTAATTGCTTTGTTTTCATAGACATTTGCTAAGGAAAAGGACCAAATTATAGCTTGAATTGGGTCTTACTAATCTTAATTAAAAGCTCTCGTTTATAATCAGAACCAGGCCCCAAACGAGGAGCAAACCACCCTCAAATGGTTTGTTTAAATAACTAAGACCCTCTTGATAATCACTGTTTAGTCTGAACCAGCAGTGTACATCACCCCTTCTATGTGTACTTAATTTTTTAGACTTATTTATTCAAGTCGTTTATTCCACTTGCAAGTTCCAACTCGGGCCTTTTCCAGAATGCTATAATTAAAACTCTTGGGGGAAATAACCTTTTGTTTTGGCCACAGAATATCAAATATATTATTTTCCCCTTTTTTTATGCAAAGTGGAAAAAATGACAACCTGTGGGCATCAGAGATCACAAATTAGCGTGTATGTAATGAAAGTAAATAGCCACTTCCTGAATTTTATATCCCCACCGCCTCCCTGTCAGTCACTGAAGTCAGGTAGATTACAGGGCATGGTATTAGGCATTTTAACAAAACTCCTAATAACAAACCCGGTGATCTGTTTAGTTTAAGATCAGAAACTTAAAAAAAAAAAACCCACAGAAAACTTGAAACCAATTGGCCTTTTTAGGGAATAACCTCTACGACCTTATTAAGTCACTTTCCTCATTATTATTGCACACTTTATTGAAACTCCAGATAAAAATCTGCTTTTTGGGAGGCCAGGAAAGGCAGTAGGAGGTGGGCTGCAGGGGTGGGGGAGTGGAGGGGAAATTCTTCTTCAAGTCTTAAAACGTGCAATTATACATGCTAACGTGTGAGCCCCACTGAAGATGAAAGCCCTCTAGTCCAGCAGACCAGCAGGCAGGAAGAAGTCAAATGTGACTTAAAATTCCAAGTTGCTGTCAGCTAGCAATTAGATGGCGTTGCTTCCAAGGGGGCCCAGTTCTGCTGCAGAGATTGGGCTTGGAATTTTCCTTTTCAGAAGGAAAAATGAAAATGTCATGCCACTGGTGTTTAAGCAGTGGAGGCAGGTTCACCTCCCGAGCCTCAGTGTGCCCATCTGTAAAATGCATCCGCTGGGCTAGATTCAGCTTAGCATTGAGAATGTTCGCTGAGCACCTACTCTGTGCCAGACTCGGCGCCGAGGCCAAGATGTGTTTTCGTGACCTCACTGGTCCGTGGGAGAGTTGGGACTAGGAAAGACGGGAACATAAGCCAGTGTGGGAAGCGCAGCCATGAGAACGTAGACCAGACCCGGGGGCAAAGAAGAGAGAGCACAGATCTCTGCCTTGGAAGGGAAGAAACTGGAGAGGCTCCCCGGAGAGGTGTTGGTCAGGAAAGCAGACGTTCCTTCCAGCTCTGATGGTCCGGGAAGCCATCTGCAGATGAATGCAGAGGGCTTTTTTGGGCTCCCCTGACTCAGTAAGTCCAGTAAGTGACTGAACCTTCCAGAGGCCTGGTTCCTGATCCAGCTGGTCAGAACAATGGCACCTGCCTGGTAGGGTCTGTTTGAGCAGGGATGGGAGGAGGGAGCGTGTGTGGAAGGCAGAGGAGGGCCTGCGCGTGATGTTTTCCTTTTCCTCTAAATCCCCATTTCTCATAGGGTTAGAGGGTCTCTCCCCTGCCCCCACCCCTGCAGGCCCAGCCTCTGCCCCGGGCGGCAGGCCCCTCTCTGCCCCTTCCTCTGGGCTCTCTCTCCTCCTCTTGGCTGCTTCTTATTACAGTGGCTGTATTTGTTTTTCCATCTGAGGAATGCTAACCAGAAAAAACCATTATTTCTAAGAAAATAAACTACGGGCCTGTCGGCCTTTGGGATGCTACTGAAAGGGATGGCAGCCTTCCCCCAAGGCCTTGAGACAAAGAGGGCCAGAGGGCTTGTGTGTGCGGGCAAGGTCACGGGGCCTCGGAGGGGCTCCGAGGGGGTCCTCCAGATGGGCCAGGGCTGCAGTCCTGGGAGGAGAGAGTTTAAGAGCGCAGCCAGCCAGCCAGCTTGGACTCTGGCCTGGCTAATAACAGCTCTGGTATCGATCACTCCCCACTCCCTTCCAGCACTCCGGGATGTACTCCTTTCTCCGGGAACCACCCTCCTCCTGTCTGGACCTCCTGCCCCTTGTGCCAGGGGGAGTAGAGCTAGGTGTAGGTATATGGAGAATTGGGTGCAAGCTTGGTGTGACCTGGCGGGGGTGTGGGGTGTCTGTGGGCCTCTTGGGCTCTAGCAGTCTGACTGCAGAGTTCAGGGCCAGAGCTAGATCTCAGGTCCCTTTAGCCCCCAACAACCCCACCCCCTGGTGGGTCTTAAGCATCCTCCTTGCCCTGATGGTGCTTAATGCTGGCTCAGTCTCTGGGGGTGGCAGATGGACTCAGGCTGGACTGTTAGTCTCCAGTCCCTGCCCACTGGCAGCCCCATAGACAGGCCCTGGGCCTGGCTGGTGTGTTGGCAGAGGAAGCTCTCCTCAGATGAACTTGTCTGCATACGGGTCATGGTCCCCCAATAGGCTGGTAGATCCTTGGGGCCAGGGTCTGACCTGGGGTTGGGGGGCCAGCCTGGAGAAGGTGTTGGTACAGGAGGGAAGAAGGCAGGGAGGCGGCTTGATCCTCAGCAAGGACTAAGAGCCCTGACTTCCTGGGTTGTGGAGACAGGGAAATTCTCCAGAGGACTGTGTCAAGGCTAGGAGGGCAGAGTCTGGAACCAGCCTGCCTGAGCTCCCGTATTGGCTTCGCCTCTTACGAGCTGGGTGATCACTGAGCTCTCTGAGGGTCAGTTTCTTTTTCTGTGATAAGGGAACTTCAGCCTTCTTGCTTGGGCTATGGTGAGGGGTAAGGCACTTGCAACGGAGTTGGTGTCTGGCGGGGAGTTGCCACTGCTTTGCTGTGTGTTGGAGAGAAACTGCACGGGGCATTTGGAGAGAGAAAGAAGGAAAGATGACTGCGCCGGGCCAGCTCAGGTTGGCCTGAGGCCTGAGCCCACAGGGCGGCCCCGGAGAGTCGAGCCTTGGGTTCAAGTTGCTGTCTGCCCCTGACTTGCTGATAAGCTTAGAGCCTCAGTGCCCCTCTCTGGGCTCGGTTTCCCCTTATAAAATCTGATGGGGGGGGGGGGGCGCCTGGGTGGCTCAGTGAGTTAAAGCCTGTCCTTCGGCTCAGGTCACGATCCCAGGGTCCTGGGATCGAGCCCCACGTCAGGCTCTCTGCCTGGTGGGGAGCCTGCTTCTTCCTCTCTCTCTGCCTGCCTCCCTGCCTACTTGTGATCTGTCAATTAAATAAATCTTTTTAAAAAATAAAATAAAATAAAATAAAATCTGGTGGGGGCATCGGAGAAGCTCTTGGGGGGTACCTGCTTACCCATTCTGAGTGGCAGCTCAGGCTTTCCAGCAGCTACGTTTGTCTGAGTGTCTTCCTGTTGTGTTCACAGGTGATTGGGCCTGGGCAGCAGCCCCTTGGAGTTTGCAGTTTGGGGGGCTCAGGGGGCTTCGTGGTTTGGGCTTCTCCCCTGCCTTTTGCTAAGGAGACAGGAGAATGGCCATACCTATAATTTGCAGAGGGGAGGAGTGGGGCCTCAACTCTGAGTCGGCAGCCTGGGACAACTTCTCACTTCCATCTAGAACATTCTGACAGATCAGCTTTCCTTTGACCAGATTGCTTTGAGGTCCTTGAGGCTTGATGTCAGAGTCTGGGAACAGCCCCCCCAGTGAAAGGTTCCGGGCCTTTTTGAGGGAGAAAGGGAATAATCAACTGGTTGGTTTCGTGGGAAAATTCCACCTGAGGCTTGAGAGCTGTGCACCCGCCATGAGACCACACCAGGCAGGTGCGTTTGAGGTCAATTCAGAATAAGCATCCTGTGTTGTCCCTGCAGCCAGGCACAGTGCCAGGGACCCAGCCAGTGCAACAGATAGCATTGATGACATTAAGTTTTTAAAACTGTAAACATCTGGGGTGCCTGGGTAGCTCTGTCAGTGAAGCAGCCAACTCTTGACTTTTGGCTCAGTTCATGATCTCGGGGTCATGAGATTGAGCCCCATGTCAGGCTCCGCGCTGGGTGTGGAGCCTAAGATTCTTTCTCTCTCCCTCTCCCACCCCCTGCTTGTGCACACTCACGCTCTCTCTTTTTCTCTAAATATATATATATGGACATATATGGACATATATAGTAACAACCTTATTGAGATATAATTCACATACCATGCAATTCACTCATTGAAAGTGTACAGTTCAGTGACTTCTAGTACATTTACAGAGCTGTGTCCCCATCACCACAGTCAATTTTAGAAACTTTTTATTATCCCAAAAAGAAACCTGCACCCCTTCACCATTGCTCCGCAGCTCCCCAGCCCAAGAAAACCACTCATCTATTTTCTGTCTCGACAGATTTGCTTTTTCTGGAGACTTCGTATAAATGGAATCTTACAATATGTGGTCCTTTGTGACTAAGACAGCATTAACTTGGAAGTCGGGTGTCCTGACCCCCTTTCTGGTTCCACCTGTCTTAGCTGTGTGATCTCGGGCAGGGGAGGTAACCTGTCTGGGTCTTGGTCTCGCCTGCCATGAAATAAAGATGCTGGTATGCACTTCTCAGGGTGGTCATGGGCGAGGGGCCAGCATACCGTCTACATGCGGGGAGAGGGGTGCCGGTCGACGGAGGCTCATTCATTTGTCCAGTGCGGTGTACACTCTCGTTGAACACATTCTGTCCTTCTAAAGCTCACACTGAACAGAACACAGTTCTTGCCCCCGTGGAACTCACAGCCCCAAAAGACAGGTACACGGCAAGCAAGAGTAATGGTGGGGTCCATTTATGGGGCTCTGGGGTCCGGAGGACGAGGAGGAGTCACATCTGCCGGGGAATCGGCACAGGTAGCAGGTAGGAGACGATGCTGGGGCTCAGCCTGCAGATGGTCAGAGGTGTCTGTGAAGAGGAAGGAGCCCTAGGCGAGGGCACGGTGTGAGAAGAAGTGTGGTGGCCCCTGGGGGAGGTTGGCAAGCCGCTCGGACCCCATGGTCGTTGGGGATCACGAGGTAGGCAGTGGGGAGGGCCTTCCCACCCTCTGGCTGAGCCATGGTCATTGTGCGCAGTGAGGAATGAAAAAGTATATAGATGTGTGTTGGTTTTGCATGACCTTTGACCTTTCCCATAATTAACTGCTGGGCCCACTTCTGGCATTGTCTCCGCAGAAGGGAAACCTGCCAGGGGTCCACAGAGAGCCGCGTCTCATTACTCAATCATTACAAACCCAGAGCTTAACCCTGTGCCACCGGAGACAGGAGGCTTAATCCTTCCTGCTAGGCGGCCCGAGAAACTACCTTCCCCCGAGCGTAATTAGCCAACAAACCGGATTAAGATTTATTCACCAATAAGGACTCAACTTCCTAAGCCATACATCTCTCCCAGAATGGTTGCCTGATCTGAGGAGTGCACGGTTTTTCCTAAAGCCCCCAGACAAAGAAGAGAGGCTAGCGCCCAGCCAGGGAAGGGGCCTTTGCGAGAGCACTTGGTCTCCACTGTCTTCAAGGAATGTCAAGAAAAATGCCAGTTTCAAGGGGACATAGGAAGAGGTTTTTCAGTAATGATCTCTGAAAGCTGAGAGCAGGCAGCTTTAAAAAAAAATCCTCATTTTGAGAACTTTTGCAGTCGGTCCTGATTTTTAGGAAAAGGCTCTGAAATAGTATGAAGATGAAACAAGAAGGAGCTGTGACACATTGCGATGCGATCTTCTAGAACCCAGGCACCACAGAGTAAATATACATTTTATGGCGCAACGAGAATCAATTTTGAATTAAATGAAAAAAAGGGCTAAACTCATTCCATTCGCGTTCCAAACCGCTACTGTTGGCACACAACCACAGCTGTGCGATCGCGTGTGCATGCTGCCCTTAACACAGGAAAAATGACACTGTGTGCTTTTAAAAATCCCATAATGAGCCACTCCTGTGCTGCTTTTCTCTGCTCTGTGAGATGTTGGAAGCTGTTTTCTGTTGAGTTGAAAACATAACAAAAAAAAACAGTTGAAAACATAACCAAAAAAAAAAAAAAAATCCAAGCTTGAGAAGGAGCCCGGATGGCTAGGGTGAGCTGCTGGACTTGTCATCCCCAGCACTCAGGTCCCTGTCACTGTCCCTCAACCTCAGGGCAGGTATACACCTTGGGAATAAAAAACAATGAGACACATGATGTCTCCTTCCCACTTTCCTCCTTAATAACTTCTGGACCTGATGCCCTTTTAGAAAGTGTTCATCTCATGCATGCTGAGAATATGACTCCAACAGGTATAGAATCTGCCTTCGAACACCACCACTGGTTCGGGGCCGGGAGACTAGGTGCTCAGCCATGCGTGCCTCAGGCTTTGTATCAGCAAAATGGGACTAACTAACACCAGGCTCTTACACAGCTCCCTCCCTCTGATCTCTGCCGTGGTCATCACGTGGCCGTCTTCCTTCTGCGCCTTTCACCATGGTGTTCTCCTCTCTGTTCCGACATCCTCTCTGTGTGTATCCAAATTTCCCTCTTCTTATAAGGACACCAAGCATTAGATTAGGCCCACCCTACTGCATAACCTCACCATAACTGCGAAGATCCCATTTCCAAATCAGGTCACGTTCACAATACTGGGGGTTAGTACATCTCTGGGAATGACACAATTCAGCCCACAATAGTCCTTCAAGAATAAACATCCAGAGAGCTTGGCTCTGTCCCCCTCCATTCCTTCACCCTCTCCCTACCCCATTTGCCTGTTCCTCATTCTCTGGCTTTAACAGTCCTTAAAACGTGGTCCGAGCCTGCTGGGCATCTTGGGGGCCTGTGGGCCCTCCCCCAAGCCTGGTGGCTCATGAACATGTTTTTTAACAGAATAAATCCACTCGCTTTGGCAGAGACTTTTTTGGGTTGATTTATTTGTGTGTTTATTTCTTATTTAAAGGAGGAGGCTCACATGATTAAAAAAAAATTCAACACACCCGCACAGAAATCAGGGGAGGGGCGTTAGTTGTGAGCAGATGCTGCAGGCTGGTCTAGGAAGCCTGTGGTAGCACAGCAGGTCTGGGGGTTGGAGAGGAACTGATGGTTCTAAGAGATGCTTGGATCTGGGGGAAATCCTTTGGAGATGTTAAGGGAAGAGGTCTGAGCAGTGAACATTTCTTCACTCTACTGCCTACTGGCATCTATTGTGGCCCATACTATAGGGTATCACGGGAAGGAAAAGGCTAGAGTTGTTTTATTGATTATTCAGCAATATCTTTATAATGCCTTTTGGGTATGGTGACCAAATAGGTTGTTATTTTGAGAGTGAAAAGTGTGCTGTCAATAATGACACCCGGACAACAGCATAAAGTGGAAATGTGCCACACAGATCGGGGCATATGATTATCCTAACCAGGGGAAGAGACATTTTTCTTAGACCTCACCACCATTCAAACCAGTTTAATTGCATTTTATGGATGTGGCCACTCTGCATTTCCTCTTTGCTTTGGTTTCCGGGCAGCTTAGAGCCATATTTGTGGCCAACTTTTTGAAATTACTAAGTGTATTTGTATACTTTCACCAGTTTTCTCTTATTCTTAAACCCTCATTTCTTTTTCTTCTTCCCACCATCTTTATTTTTAAATCTAATTGTGTGTATTTTGTAGGATGTTTAGATGGATCATGCTTGAAGGAGTCGATGGGTGGATGAGTCCATATGTAAATGGATGGATTCGTGAGTGGATGGATAGACAGATGGCGAGTGGGTGGTGTGTGTGTGTGTGTGTGTGTGTGTGTGTGTGTGTAGATGGGTGGACATTTGGATCAATGAATAGATAGATGGGTGTTTAGATGTTTGGATGGATGGATGAGTGAATGGGTGGATGTTTAGATGTTTAGATGAATGAAAAATGAGTGTGTCTGGCCATATATGTAGATGGGTGGATGCATATTTGATACATGGGTAGATATCTGGCTGGATAAATGGACCAGTGAATAATGGGTGATTTGGTAAATGGAAGGATAGTCAGCTGATTGGATATTTAGATGAATAGATTTTAGCATGAACAAAGGGAAGGATGAATGGATAAATGGGTGCTTGGAGCCTTAGATAATACTTCCTCAACACACAGTATAGATGTACCAATGTACATATATAATGTAATAATGTGTATATAGTAATTTGCCAATGACTGGCATGTCATGGGTGTTCTAACTTATTAGAAAGGACACAGGTTTTTGAGACTGAAAGGCCTCTGTTCTGACCCTTGCCTTACCATTTACTATATGACCTTGAGCAATTACCTCTCCTCTCTGCACTTTAGTTTGCTCACTCATAAAATGAAGTGAAGATACCCACTCCAGAGGGTTGCTATGAAAATTAAGTGACCTGGTGTGTGTTTTCAGTAAATATCTGCATAATTTCCTCACAGCTACAACTTGAGAGCAAGAGAGAATTCTTTTACCCAAGCATGGAGTAAAAGTGCTTCCCCTTAGTCTCACTGATCCAACCTAAGTCATGTGCCCACCCTGGGACGAAGAGTTGCTGCTACATATACTGTTTGTGTTAAACAACCAGGCTGCAACCCCAGAGTCGGGACCAGGCCATTTTCTCCCGAGCCACTTGTTTACATGAAGAAATGAGGGAGGGAATGGTCTGGGGCTGCCGGTTGAGATTGGATGAGAGATGATGGCCGTGATGAGCAGGTGGTGGAATGGGTGCCCAGTGGACAGACTGAACCCATGGTAACGCTGTAGAAAAACCATGCTTTGGTAGCTGACTCCATTTCTGTGGAGGGGTGGAAGGATAACAATATTCACAGGGACAAGGAACCCAAGTCAAGCCAAGGCTGATGAATTAAAGTCGGGCCATGTTTCCTTTGGAGTGTCTGGGAGATTCGGGGGTGGGAAGCAGGAAGCAGTCAGATTGGTTTATCTGGGGCTGTGGCAAAAAGGTCAGGGCTGCAGAGAATGAGAAGTAATCAATAGCTCAGTCTTCTTACGCCTGTGTGCCCTTTCAAACATAAAATCTTATATCCCCCTTCGATGTTATTTAAAATGTCTGGGGCTCCTGGGTGGCTCAGTCGTTAAGTGTCTGCCTTTGGCTCAGATCATGATCCCAGCATCCTGGGATCCAGCCGACCTCGGGCTCAGCCTCGGGCTCCCTGCTCCACGGGAAGCCTGCTTCTCCCTCTCTGACTCCACCTGCTTGTGTTCCCTCTCCCGCAGTCTCCCTTTGTCAAATAAACAAAATCTTTAAAAAATGATAAAATAATAAAAAATAAAATGTCTCAATATTAAATCTGATTAAAAACCATTCAAAGGACTTGCAGAGCTGAGCCAGCTTCCCAGCTGATGCTGATGACCGCTGCAGTTGGGCTGGGCCGAAGCTTCTGTCTCTTTCCTTCGGAGGTTCGGGCTACTTTGTTTTCCCCTCGTCATGGCTGGAAGGGTGGGCACAAGAAGCGGACTGCACAGCCCAGGCTCTGTTTTCTGGCATTTTCGTGCTGCCCTTTTCACTGAAGTTATCCCCTCTACTGGCAGGCAGATAGCTGAACAGTGCTTGGTCACCTCTGGAGTTAGGGAGCTCACCACCTCCTGAGTGAGCAGTTTTCCAATGGACATTCCTACCTGCGACTCTAATTGGCCCCCCATGGCTTTCCTCCACTGCGTGTAGCTCTGGCTCAGGACCAGCATGGAGGGAGCTTGCAGCTGGGTGTCTTGCAGCTTGCAGCTGACTATCCTTCCATTTACCAAATCACCTATTATTCACTGGTCCAGGGCCAGCTCCTAGGGCCTTTAAGGGAGCAGCCAGGCTTGCCTTCGGTGCCCTCTCTTCTTCCGGCCAGCACTCGTAGCTGCAACAGGGCTTCAAACCTCCCTCTTTGACCCTGGAGGGGAGGGACAAGTTGTTCCTGTGAGGCACTTCCGGTTGTGCTCAGTTCGACACTTCCGGTTCCGCCAACCACGATACTTCCGGTTCCCCCAGGTGGGCACTTCCGCTTCCTCTTCGCTGCCTCCACGGGTTTTCTGTGGAGGTCAGGGCCGGTGTGTGCTGAGACAGCGCGCCCCGGGAGCGGTTGGGCCGGGGTTACCGAGGTCCACAGGCCAAGCTGGTGGTTCCCCTTGGGCCTCCGGCGTCCCTGGCTCGCTGCCGTCAGAGATGCGGCGGCTTGGGTCCCCAGGAGCTCCCAAGCCAGACTGTCTTGCTCGAATCCCACTCGTACCACTTCCCAGGTGTGTGACCGTTGGGCGGGGGTCTGGCCTCCCTGGGCCCGGCTTTCTTCAGTGCCCGTGTGAAGCTGGAGGGAGGGTGACGGTGCCCACCTCCCTGAGCTCCTGCGGGCTGTGAGGAGAGAATGACAGACGGGATTGCCCGGGACTTGGGCACAGAAGCCGCTCGTTGGGTGTCGTGCGTTCCTATTACTCTCCGAGGTCTCCAATTCTCTGGAGCTCCAGAACGGATAGCCCTTTAACCCCTGATGGGAAATGTGGAAAAAAGGCTTAAAACAGCAAAAAGAGTGACCTTTACAAAGGCTACTGGCCATTGTTGAGAGACAGAAGCCTTTGTTATAACAAGGATTCTGGAGCCCTAGAAGTTCGGGCTTTAGGCGCGGCTGTGGAAGGAAACTGGGCGGAGTCTGTGCGTTTCTCTCTCGTTCCAGAGGTTACATTTCTCGGTGGCGTGCAAGGTTGATTTGACTCAGTACTCCGCACTGGGCAGTCCTGAGCTCTCCATCTCTGGGAGGCTTTCACATGAGCTGAAGAGAGCCGGTTCCAGGGTCCCCGCATGCTGTTGTCTAGAGGCTCTTGAGGGAGGCAGAGCTGGGGGTGAATTCTTGCCGAATTCTCTGTGGTGAGGGCGTCCCGTGCTGCCCCCTGAGGAGGGGGCCGGCCTTAGTCCAAAGCCGGGCTCTTCCTCTTTGCCATCTTTGGGGCCCCAGCACCCAGCAAGGACTTCAGCAGAGACCTACTGAGTCCTCCCCGAACTGTTCACACCCTGGTGGCTTCAGTGATAGCGGGGAGAGGGGACCCCCCGGCCCTTTCTCTGAATGCTCTCCCGGCCCTCGTTTTGCAGACATCGACGAGTGTGAGAATGACTACTACAACGGGGGCTGCGTGCACGAGTGCATCAACATCCCAGGAAACTACAGGTGCACCTGCTTTGACGGCTTCATGCTGGCCCATGATGGACACAACTGCCTGGGTGAGTGACACAGCCGTGCCCGGCTCGCTGAGCACGCCCTGCCTGTCCCTCAGCTCCAGCCTACAGTGCGGGGGCGGTGGGAAGCCTCGCCCTCCTCTGGTTCCTTGTGTTACTTTGCTGGGGCCTCCGGCACACAGCGGCACAGATTGGTCGGCTTCCACAACAGGAATTTATTTTCTTTCAGTTCTGGAGGCTAGAAGGCCGAGGGCCAGATGTTGGCAGGTGTGGTTTTTCTGAGGCCTCTCTCCTTGGCTCACAGATGGCCACCCTCTTGCTATGTGTTCATGTTGTACTCCAATCTGGGTGTACCTAGAGCTGGTTTATCGTGCGCTCTCTTTCTTTCTGCCTCTCTGTGTGTGTCCTCGGCTCCTTTTCTTATAAGGACACCTGTCTTATTGAAATGGGGCCCCTCCTAAGAACCCGTTTTTAACCCAGTTACCACTTGAAAGGCCCTGTGTCCAGGTAAAACACATTCTGAGGTCCTGGGGTCAGGGCTTCAACATCTGGATTTGGGGAACACAATGACCCATCACAAGGATTCTCATCTACCTCTAGATTCTCATGGCTCAAGTACATAGATTTAAGCCAGCTGTATGGAATTTAGAAGAGTAATGTAAGCTTTGCTGGACTGAATTGGGAACGTGTAGGAGAAGAAGGAGAGATTAGAAAGCAGCGTTGTTGTGCTGGTGTGTCTCCTCGCAGCCCTCCCTGCCCCCAGATGTGGTTTCCTGTGGGGGCAATCGGTGGCCCCCATCACACGCCCCCCAGATATCCTCCACCCCAGCCCCACCCTGGCCCCCGTTATCACCATTTTGCCAGTTGTCTCATGGTGTGAGAAGTGACTCCTGCGAGCTGCTGTAACGATGTGACAAACTCAGTGGCCCAAACAATGGACATTTATTCTCTCCCAGGCTGGAGGCAAGATGTCTGTAGTCAGGCCGTCGGCAGGGTTGGTTCCTTCAGAGGGCTTCCAGGGAGGATCTGCTCCGGGCCTCTCGCCTGGCTTCTGCTAAGTTCCGGCATTCTCTGCTTGTAGATCATTGTCTCCCCGTGCTTTTACGTGGCCTTTGCTCCGTGCACATCTGTCTCTGTGTCCCAATTCCCCTCTTCTAGAAGGACACAGTCCTAGGCTTGTGACCCCTCTGCAAAGACCCTATCTCCAACAGAGGTTACAGGTTCACAGGGACTGGTTCTTAGGACTTCAGCATCTTAGGGGGGCATAATTCGTAACAGAGGTGGTTTGCCATCTGCAGCCGGAGAACCATCTCATGGCAGAGAGCATGGGGTCTCAAAGCAGCTGTGCCTGTCCCCTAGGCCCTCCTCTGCTGCTGGCTGCTGAGTGACACAGGCCCCAACAGCTAGAGCCAAGGAGGTAAGACTGTGAACTGGGCAGGAGCGTGGCTGTGGATACTTTATTCTTGTCTCAGAGTCTCAGTCCCTTGTTGGTAAAGGGAGAGGATGAAGAGCTGCTTCGTCCTGGGCTCTTGTGAGCAGTGACTGAGACAGTGTCCTGCTGCCGAGAGGCGTGCCTGGCCCGGCATTCCCCTGCTAGTAGCCGTCACTCTGGCCACAACCTCTGAGCCTGCTTCCCTGCTGGAAAGGGGGATGACGATGCTGCCTACTTCACCAGGCTGTGCGCAAGGACAAAATGACACGGCGAGGTGAAGTGACTGGCATTTACCGGGCACAAATCATCAACAAACAGGCATTACTATTACTCTGAGTGACTCAGCTTCCCTTTTGTGGTTGGACATTTAAATTGTTTGTTTATGTTTTTGTTTTATTCCTACCCTCAGAATCCCAAGGTGTGATTCTTGGCAGAAAATTATTTTTTCTTAATTTATTAATTGTTTCCTCTACCCTTTCTTCCCAGAAATGGAATGACTAGGTCAGAGGGTCATTGGGATGTTTTTATGGCTTTCGGGGCAGTACTTTGTGCAAGGGCTCGGCTGACCTCGCCTGTGCCAGCTGGCCTGTGGGTGCCTGGCAGGGCAAGTGCGGCGTCCCGAGTCCTCTGGAACCCGTCCTCCCAGTGGCGCATTAGCTGTAGGTTTCCCTGCTGCTTTTGTTTAGTGGATGTTGGCTCTCAGACAGACTTGTTATGGGAAACAGATCTGTGAACATGTAATTATACCCAAAATAAGGGCTGAAATGAGGTCTGGACAGCAGGCTGTGGGATCCCTGAGGGTTCTGTGAAGAGACGCCCCTGCACTGGGTGAGGTTAGGCTGGAAATGGAGTGGCTCCCCAGGGGGCTTCAAAGAGGAGGTGGCACGGAACAGATTCTGCGAAGGTCAGGGAGCAGCTGGCTGGGACGAGGGCATGCCTGTGCAGAGAGCCACAGGGGGCTCCTGGGGGCTGGGCTCAGGGCGGGAGGCTGGAGTGCCAGGAGGCTACAGCAGTGGGCTGGGCATTTGGTTAGATTGTAAAGATTGGGGCTGTGCCGTAGGACGTTATCTTGTTTAATCCTCCCAAAGCATGAGCCCTGAGTTTTACCAATTTTGCCACTGTTTCAGATGACAGCAGGAGTTCACTTCAGTAACTGATTAGTCTGGGAAGGCAGAGCTGATATCCCCGTGAGATAACAGGTAGTAGCACTCAGTGGTCCAGATGACAGGCCTTGGGAACTGCCCGTTCTGGGCTCAGGTCCTGGCTCTGCCAGCTACCAGCTGTGTGTCGTTTGGCCAGTCACTTCACCTCTGTGCCTCAGTTTCCTCACCTGTAAGATGGAATTCATAGTCCCTATCTCATGAGGATTGAATGAGATCCTGGCTCTAGAACATCTAGAGAAGGCCTGGCATCGAGCACTCACAGTGTCATGGGCATTGAGCCTGCTCACCAGCTTTCAGTAAGAAATGCATTGGGCTAGGCCTGTGAAGGCCAGAGCCAGCCATTTGCACTCCCTGCACTGCCTCTGACCCATGGGACTCCCTTTCTCGTCCTAACACTCTTATCTGTGGAGGACCACCCGTTCCTAAATACTCTTGTTCTGGACGATGGCAGGTATATCCAGTGCCTCCCGACTAACGGCAGAGTCTGGGTGGGTTTATTTTTATTTTTAGAACAGATTCTTTTACACTGATTAACTTAAAGAACTGGATAAGACTTCCCCGACCCCCACCTCCGAGCACAGATTGCAACTTCACACGGCTCTCACTCACACATACGGCAGCCAAGAAAAGGCTTTCTCTGTTGCTCCTCTGCTTTTAGCTGAGGGCAGAACCTTCCCGACAGACGTGTTTTTGTTTGGGCTTTTTCCTTCTCAAGACAAAACTAGCTCTAGAGAAGTCAGACCTTGGTTCCAACCATCTCCATCCCACGCTGACCACGTGACCTCCCAGAGCCTCACATCCCTCCTCCATAACAGGTGGTGAGAGATACAGTGCCTGATATGGCATCAGGATAAGTGTTGGCAGAAACATAGAATGATGGAAGAGGAAGCCAGGCTTGGGGTTTGAAGATTTAGGCTCAAGTTCTGGCACAACCACGCATGAGTCAGTGGGTTGGGACCACTTACTCAAACCCTCCAAGCAGGTTCCCCTAACTGTAATCCTGGTCTCAGAGGGGTGCCGTGACAGTTAAATTAAAAAGCAGGTCTGGAGAGCTGCATGTACAGATGTCACATTTTGCACAGGTGCTGGGTACTGTCATCATGTTGTCATGGAGGTTTCAAGCAGGCAGCCTGCCATCCTCCTGCAGCCTGCAGACACATTTGTCCTCCGGTGTTTTTGTAATCATCACTGTCACTGTCATCTCATTAAATGATTTGTCAACATTTAAAAATCAAGGGATGTCACAGAACAGATCACATTCTAGGCCACAAAAGCAGTCTCAACAAATTCTAATAAAGATCAAAGACATACACACATCTTTTCTGACCACAATGCTATGAAACTAGAAGTCAACCCCAAAAGACCACAAATACATGGAGATTAAGTAAAATGCTACTATACAATGAATGGGTCACCCAGAAAATAAACAGAGAAATAAAAAAGTACATGGAATCATGTGAATGAAAACTCAATGGTTCAAAGTCTCTGGGATACAACCAAAGCAGTTCTAAGAGGGAAGTTTATAGCACTACCCGTCTCCCTCAAGAAGCAAGAAAAATCTCAAATAAATAACCTAACCTTATAATTAAAAGAGCTAGGGAAAGGACAGCAAACAAAACCCAAAACTAGCAGAAGGAAGGAAATAATAAAGACCAAAGCAAAAATAAATAAAATAAACAAGCAAAACCTATAGAATGGATCAATGAAAGCAGGAGCTAGTTCTTTGAAAACATAATAAAGTTGATAAACCTATAGCCAGACTTAGCAAAAAAAGGAGAAAGGACTCAAATAAATGAAATCATAAATGAGAGAAGAGAAACAATAACACATACCACAGAATACAAACAATTATAAGAGAATAGTATGAAAACTTACATGTCAACAAATGGATAACCTGGAAGAAATGGACAAATTCCCAGAAACCTATAAAGTACCAAAACTGAAACAAGAAGAAATAGAAAATGTGAACAGACCCACTACCAGCAATGAAATTGAATCAGTAATCAAAAAACCACCAACAGACAAAAGTCCAGGATGAGGTGGCTTCACAGGCGAATTCTACCAAACTTGTAAAGAAGATAAAGAATACCTGTTCTTCTCAAACTGTCCCAAAAAGTAGAAGAGAATGCTGTGAGGCCAGCATTACACTGAAACCAGAATCAGATAAATGCACCACAAAAAAGGAGACCTGTAGGCCAGTATCTCTGAAGCATATAAATGCAAAAATCCTCATCAAACTACTAGCAAACCAAATCCAACAGTACATTAAAAAATACATCAATCACCGTGATCCAGTGGGATTTATTCGCAAGATGCAAGGGTGGTTTACTATTCACAAATCAACCAACCTGATGCATCACATCAATAAGAGAAAGTATAAGAATCTTATGATCATTTCAATAGACACAAAAAAACATTCGACAAAGTATAACATCCATTCGTGATAAAATCCCTCCACAAAGTTTTAGAGGGAACATATTTCAACATCATAAAGGCCATGTATGAAAAACCCACAGCTAACATCATTCTCAGTGGGAAGAAGAGGGAGCCTTTCCCCTGAGATCAGGAATAAAACAAGGATGTCCACTCTCACCACTTTTATTCCACATAGTACTGGAAATCCTAGCCACAGCAATCAGACAACAAAAAGAAATAAAAGGAATCCAAACTGGTAAAGAAGAGGTAAAACTCTAAATATTTGCAGATGACATGATTCTCTATGTAGAAAACTACCAAAAAACTGTTAGAAACTGATAAATGAACTCCGTCAAGCCACAGGATACAGAATCAATCTACAGAAATCTGTTGCACTTCTATACACCAACAATGAAGCAGCAAAAAGAGAAATTAAAGAAGCAATCCCATTTACAATTTCTCCAAAAATAATAAGATATCTAGGAATAAACCTAACCAAAGAGGTGAAAAACCTGTACTCTGAAAACCATAAAACACTGATGAAAGAAAATGAAGCCAACACAAAGAGATGGAAAGACATCCCATGCTCGTGAGTTGGAAGAACAAACATTGTCAAAATGTCTATACTACCTAAAGCAATCTACAGATTTAATGCAGTCCCTGTTGGAATACCAACAGCATTTTTCACAGAATTAGAACAGACAATCCTAAAATTTGTATGGAATCACAAAAGACCCCTAATAGCCAAAGCAATCTTGAACAAGAGAAGCAAAGCTGGAGGCATCACAATTCCAGACTTCAAGTTCTATTACAAAGCTGTGGTAATCAAAACAGAATGGTACCAGCACAAAAATAGACACATCGATCGATGGAACAGAATAAGAAAACCAGAAACAAATCCATAGTTATCTGGTCAATTAATCTGTGACAAAGCAGGAAAGAATATCCAATGGGGGGAAAATGGTGCTGGGAAAACTGGACAGCTACATGTAAAAAAAAAAAAAAAAAATGGAACCAGAGCACTTTCTTACATTATACACAAAAATAAATACAAAATGCATTAAAGACCTAAATGTGAGAACTGAAATTATAAAACTCCTAGAAAAGCACATGTAATGATTTCTCTGGCATCAGAGAAATCTGATGGGTAGGTCCCCTCAGGCAAGGGAAACAAAAGCAAAAATAAACTGTTGGGACTACATCAAAATAAAAAGCTTCTGCATGATGAAGATAACAATCAACAAGACTAAAAGGCTTCCTACGGAATGAGAGGAGTTCTTTGCAAATGGCATATCTGATAAAGGGTTAGTGTCCAAAATATATAAAGAGCTGATACAATTCAACACCCAAACCCCAAATAATCCAGTTTAATAATGGGCAGAAGATATGGATAGACATTTTTCCAAAGAAGACATACAGATGGTCAACAGACACATGAAAAGATGCCCCACATCATCACTCATCATCAGGGAAATGCAAACCAAAATCACAATTAGGCATCACCTCACACCTCTCACAATGGCTAAAATCAACAACATGAGAAACAACAGTTGTTGGCGAGGCTGTGGAGAAAGGAGAACCCTCGTGCACTGTAGGTGGGAAGGCAGACTGGTGCAGCCACCGTGGAAAACACTATGGAGGGTACTCAGAGAGTTAAAAATAGAACTACACTCTGGTCCAACAATCAGACTACTGGGTATTTAGCCAAAGAATATGAAGGCACTAATGTTTATGGCACCTCCATGTTTATAGCCGCATTGTTTGCAATAGACCAGAGATGGAAGCAACCCAAGTGTACATCAACTGATGAACGGATAAAGAAGCCATTAATAAGAATGAAGTCTTGCCGTTTGCAATAACATAAATGGAGCCAGAGTATCATGCTGAGTGCAATAAGCCAGTCAGAGATGGACAAATACCATATAATTCCACTTACATGTGGAACTTAAGAAACAAAACAAACAAAGGGAAAAAAGAGGGAGAGAGACAAACCAAGAAACAGACTCTGAATTATAGAGAACAAACTGATGGTTACCAGAGGGCAGGTGGGTGGGGTGGTGGGAGAAACAGATGACAGGGATTAAAGAGTGCATCTGTTGTGATGAGCACCAGGCGATTAAAATAAAAACTTAAAAATAAACAAGTAAATAAAAGTAACTAATAAAAATAACTTGGAAAAAAGCAAGGGATGTCACATAAAAATCAGTATTTCCAGCATTGTTCCCGCTCGGCCACAGTCATCTGACCCCTGAAATTGTGGACCTTGGGCAGGAGTGCAAATGGAGGCCTTCATGGCACATACTTATAGGTAAATATGGTAGAGTGAGAAAGTTCAAAACCAGAATATATTCTGTCTTTTCTGCCTTGACAAATGACCCAGAAGGCTACACTGGAATTTCAAATCTGAGATTCCTTGGAGTTTTGTGTCAGAAAGTGGTTGTGTAGGCAGTGCCCCCTCCCAGTCCTTCTCATGGCTGACTCCATCCTATACCACAGGAGCCTGAAGACCCTCACCTGAATGTTCAAGCTCTGGCCATTTGCTCCCAAACCACTTTTCCTTTCTCCACTGCTTAGTCCTAAGGGTTATCTGTCACTCTGAAAACAGACTTGGGGCCATTTGGACAGGGAATTGTAGGGTCTGAAATACCTCGAATGTGGTCTAGAAGGGTAGGTCTGTGTTCCAGATGCCCATGATCCTCTGCGGGCTCCTTACTCCACAGGGAGGGCTGTAGACCGGAGATAGAGCAGGGACCCCCAAAGTGTAGGGCCCAGGGCAGGGGTACCTCTTGCCCACATCTCAGTGTAGGACTAGGGCAACTGACAGGAGCTGGGCCACAGCCACCTACTTTGGAGGAGGTATGCTTCCTGCTGGCTATAATCCTCACCACGCCCTATTGCTCACCATCAGTAGCTTTAGGCATTTAATTACCTGCTTGGTCTCAGTAGGGATCATGTTCATGCTTCCTGGTGAAGTTTCCAGCACAGGGCCTGCCCCCCTGTGCTCAGTGGCCTTGGGGGCTAATGGAGTTGTTGGAAGATTTTCTGTTCTTGCTGCCTTGTGCAGTCCTGACCATCTCTGGTCCATCACCAGGAGCCCACTCACAGCCCATCACCCATCGGGGACAGTGAAGGCTGTTCACATCTCTTGTTTTTTGGTCTCCAGGAGTCTGGGTCAGGAGTCTTGTCCAGCTGTAACATTCCTCTCTCAACCACTACTGAATTCCTCGGGGATGATGGCTGGACTAAATCCTGATCAGCAGAGTACGAAGAGCATTCTGAGTTAATTAGGAGAAATGAGGCTGATGGCTTCGGGGTTAGTTTCTTGCCTGAGTTTTCACAGTTGGACCTTTTCTTTTGAGCAAAAGAGGTTATTTTCTTATAGAGATGGCTTGCCTGGGAGGGTGGCCAAATCTGTCCTCTGGGGAGCAAAACCCTCTCTCTATTTGACATCTTTATTGAGGAATTTCTCAAATATAACAGAAAATGACACCAGAGGGAATTGAAACCATGATGAGATCCTTGCTCAACCCCAAATGACTGCTTTTAGCATTGTAATTACTTGAAATAGCAGTAGTTCTGTTTGAAAAATATTATTCCAAACTCCATGCAATTGGACATAAGAGCAATATTTAGGCTAATAGAATAAGATTTTTTTTCATCTTAAATTAAAACCAGCAGTGGATAATTTTTTCCCGTCTCCACAAAGCAAGGGTCCTTTTTCTCTAAAGCCATTAGTTCACTTAGCCAGATGTTTTCTTCGACCCCAGTCTTTACCTTGACTTACTGAAAAATATGTTTCTCAAGTTGCTCACGGTTTGAATTTTGAACTTGCTTCTCAGCACTTTTTCCCCCCATGAAGAGAAGTCATCTGTAGCCAGGTCCCACAGAGAAGTTGTTTTATTAACAAGATGGCTACTTTCCTGTTAATGCTCATTGAGCACCTACTGTGTGCCCACCCTTGTGCTAGGTGGGCAGTTCTACTTGGGTGAGATGAGGGAGCCAGGCTGGAGTTTGTGCCACACGCCCAGAGTTGTACAAGACGCTGTGTTCACGTTCCCTCAGTCAGTCCTCACGGTGTCCACAGGCAGAAGCCATTCATGACCCTTTTTTATGAATGAGGAAACCAAGGCTCAGAGAGGGAGGGTGGCCTGCACGAGACCACCCAGCCAGTAAGTGACAGTGCTGGGACCATTTGCCAGCCCAAGCCTGTGAGTCTCTGACCAAACCCCTGCTCCACAGTGCCCAAACTAGCACCAGCTCGGGAAGGCTGGCCAGGTTCAGGGAAGGGTTGGCTTCCCTCCCTGGGTGTTAGGGACGTACCCCATATGAGCTGGGGAGTCATGGAGGACATCCAGAAATCCCAGCATCTGCCAAGCCAGGCAGGTGGGTGGTGTACCAGGGGCCAAGAGGGAGCCCCTGGCTCCAGAGAGTTCCTCCCAAGGGCACCTCCTCCCCAAAGCCAGTACTGCCTCCCCTGGCCAAGGCAAGAGCCTGCCACCTGTGTAGGAGCTTTGTGTCACCCTGGAACTTCTTTCAGGCTTTGGCCTTACCCCGTGTGACTGCAGAGCCCTGTTCTTCCAGAACTCACTCTCTCATGGCCTCCTAGTGCGTCTGCCCACTGGCTCATGAGGCCCCTCACCAGGGCCCTGTCAGCCTTTCCCCCTTGCTCTCTCCTGGGCCAACCCACTGAGCCACCCAGGCGCCCCACAGATTTGCTTATTTTCTGCCCTCTGGCCCAGCCTTCCTTAAACCCATGGAGTCCTTCTGCACATCCCTGCTGTTCACAGCTGCTCCCAGCAAGGACCCAGTGAGGTCCTTCTTGTCACTCACCTGCCTTTGCACTGGAGTCTTCCATGACCATATTGTATGCACCACTGCTGTGGCTCTCTACTTTCCCCTGATGGCAGAAATTGTCTTCTTCATCCCCTGTCTTCCTCCTGAGAGCCTGGTGCAATGTCTGGCATATCCTAGGCATATGATAAATATTTGGAGAATGAGAAAATAAGCAAGTCTGTGGGGTGCCTGGGTGGCTCAGTGGGTTGAGCCTCTGCCTTCGACTCAGGTCATGACCTCGGGGTCCTGGGATCGAGTCCCTCATTGGCATTCTGCTCGGCGGGGAGCCTGCTTCCCCTCTCTCTCTGCCTATCTCTCTGCCTATTTGTGATCGCTCTCTGTGTGTTAAATAAATAGATTAAAATCTTAAAAAAAAAAAAAAAAGGAAAGAAAGAAAATAAGCAAATCTGTCAAGGTGTCTCATCATCTGGGCACTGTCACTCAGCAGACGGCGCACTGGGCTCAGGGTGAAGATCAGGGGCATCTCTGTCAGGACTCCCGGGAGCATCAGAGAGGCAGAGGTGTTCACGACTGCGAGGACAGGTAGAAGGGCTGTGATAGCAGTGACGCCAAAGCCTTCCACCTCGGGTTTACCTGTTTATTCCAAACAATTCTGCAGGGCGCCTGCCGTGGGCCAGACGCGGTTTCAGGTGGGAAAGAGACCAGGGAGTGTAAGCAAAGCCATCAACAGGCACACACATGTGAACTCCAGCAGCCGGAGGGCGGGGGGACCGTGAACACGCCGACACGTAGCTCAGGAAGGGCAGTGCAGTCAGGGAAGCTCCAGTGGAAAATACTGACACGACGCGATGAAAGATGACGGGGAGAAGGCTGGGGTGCCGGACGGAGCAGCGCTGCGGTCGCTAGTGCTCCAGAAACCACCCCGCCCTCTGCGGCACGAACTGCCATTGAAGTCAGCTTTTGGCCTCCACGGGGCAGGAGTTCAGACGGGGCGCAGCAGGGACGGCTCATCTGCTGCACGGGGTCGGGGCCTCCGCTGGGAAGACGCCCAGGCTGGGGAGGACTTGACAGCAGGCTGGAATCATCTGGAAGCATCTTTGCTGATGTCAGGTGGTTGATGCTGGCTGTTGGCCAGAACGTTCGGGGCAACTTCTCCATGTGGTCTTTCCACACGGGTCGGTGTGGGCTTCCTCATGGCGTGGCCACTGCATCCACGAAGTTTTACGGTCCAGCCTCAAGCCGTTACAAAGCTTCTCCCACCTTTGAGCAGAGGGGACAAGAAGACAGGGCCTCAGTGAGGAGGAGGAAGATACCTCTAGAAAATAATAGGGAGGACCTTCCCTCCAGGCAGAAGGGAGAGGACCAGTGAGGTGGCGACACACTCGGGGAGTCTGAGAGCAGGTCAGTGTGCCTGGAGGCCGAGAGTGAGGGAAAGGGACCAGAGATGAAGTCAGGATGTAGGCAGGGCCTTCCCGGTTCTAGAACGGGGTTGGGATTTAATTCTAAATTAGCTGGGAGCCATGGGAGATTTTAACTAGGAATTGACCTAATCTGATTGACATTTTAACCTAAAGGGATTTGCTTTCTGGCCCCAAATTGGGGATATATTCCAGGGAGGAAGAGGCAGAGACCCCTGTGGTGGTCACGGTCAGGGTCAGAGATGGTGGTGGCTCAGTCCGGAGTGCCAGTGATAGAGGTGAATACAGATGGTTGAATTCAGAATATATCTGAAAGGAGAGCCCACAGGAATTGCTGATGGGTTCAGTGGAAAAGGTAAGAGAAAAAGAAACCAACACCAACTGCTAGGTTATTGCCTGGAGTGCGTGGGTGGCTCAGTGCTGTGGCTTGGGTGGGGAACCTAGGAGCAGGACAGGCTGGAGTGGGAAGGGGCAGACTCGAGAGCCAGTCTGGCCATGTTTCATTTGGGGTGACCGACAGCCATCCCAATGGAAATGGGGTGCCTGTTCAGAAGTTAGTGGAGTCGTCAGGTCTGAGGCAGGGGGATGTGAGAGTCTGGAGCTTCTAGATGGCGGTGAAAGCTGGAATTCCTTAACATCCGTTCCTTTCTTGAAGATTTCACAAGCACCTGCCCTGAGCTCACAACTAGGAGTTAGATGACACAGGCCCAGCCCTCAAGGAGGACGGGGAACCAGCCTGCCCAGCTTTGAATCCTGTTTCCATCGCTTACTCACTTGCTGGGTGACCTTGAGCAAGTAACTTCACTTCCCTGGGCCTCCGAGTCCTCCTCTAGCGTGGGGAGCTACCCGCAGAGCTTATCTGACGGGTGAGGCAGACACTGAGTGAGATCAGCTACGTGAAGCACACACCCAGTGCACGGCCCATTACCTAATTTCACTCATTCCTAGTGTGTAAAGTCAGAGTACTTTGCGAAGACAATAGATGTGCTTTCTGAGCAGGCAAAGATGCCGGGCTGTGCATGAAGCCCCTTGGGGACCACCCCCCCCCCCCGTTCCACACGGTGCTCCTGCCCACCTCTCCTCCCCACCCTCCTGGGGTCAGAAAGCTCTCCCCCTTGTCTCATGTGGATTCGGGCCCCTGCTGTTGACACGGGTCCTGTGGCCCCAGAGCTTCTCATCCCAGCTCTGCCCCATACCCATTTTGTGAGCTTGGATACATGTCACCTATTCCTCTACCAAGTAGCACCATCCTGGTCCGTGCAGGTCAGATGAGGACATGGACGTGCAGGTGACAGTGCAGGCCGCCACGCAGAGGGTTAAGAGGAGAGGGAGAGGCTCTCGGGACACGCTGAGGGGGCCCAGGAGCCCAGCTGCACACGTCGGGGGAAGTCCCGGCGGGCTCTGGCAGCCGGACCGTCCCTGGCAGGATGAAAGGGTCGTGCTGCCTGGGCCCTTTTGAAGGCACCCCTTCTCATGCCAGAGGACAGCTGGAGACAATGTGTTGCTCCTTCAAACCCCTAATGAAGGCTCTAGTTGCCTCTGTTTATTTGTCTTTATACTTCCAACAGCTCAAATGCGTTTCTTGCTGGGAAAAAAATGCCAACCATTTTAATGTAAAACTAAACCACATCGGACAGTCATATACTCACTCCATAAACACCAGTGTTTTCTCAGGTAAACTCCAGAGGTTTTCTTCCTGCTGTCTTTACCTCTGCCCCCACGCCCACTCTCGGCCCCCCTTCAGGCCATGTGCACACCCGCGGCTGGAGGGATTTGCCGTGGAGGCACGAGCCGGGTCAGGCCCGCTTTCCCATCCTGCCCAGGTTTTTACCACTGTTCCTCTGATGGAAATTCTTTGGCCTGAGGAAAAGGAAACCACTGGGCACTTGTGCGTCTTTATAAATGGGCTTCTTGCTTTCCCCAAACCACCACCAGACCAGGGAGATCATGGAGTGGGGGTGGGGAGGGGCTTGATGGAGACCTGGGGCGTTTTCAGGGGTAGAGTGACCTTCAGTGGCCTCACGCCTACAGCCAGCACAGGATGGGGACAGGGAGGGGTGCGGGAGAGCAGAAGGGGCAGGTGGTGCTGGGCGGAAAGGCAGTATACCAAGTCTGGCCCTTTTGGACCACGGACTTGTCTGGGGGCTTTAGAAAACTCCCTGCCTCTCTGTGCCTCAGTTTCCCCATCGGGTGTGAAATGGAAGGATGGGATGTGACCGTGGTTTTCAGATTTCTAGGAGCAGTACCCGTAGTTTCAAGCAGAATCCTGCAGTGGTGCTGCTGCTCAGGCTGAAATGGGAGGCAGGGCTGGAAGGAAGTGAGAGTCCTGCTCTCCGGCAAGTACCCTCCCTCCGCCACCCCTGCCCACTGCTGGAAGACCCCTCGGGTCCTGCAGCGCTGTTTGGAACCCCTAGTGGACTGTGGTGCCAGAGCTCCTCTCTCTTCGGTATCTTGTGACTTGATGAGTTGGTGGCATGGCATGTTCTTGAGGACAGGGGCCAAGCCCTATGCTGTGTCCTCGCCTCTGCCAGACGCGGTCCCTGTCTGCCTCTGTCTTATTTCTCAGAACTGGCATCTCCAGCAGACCAAACAGCTTTCATCCCCCTAAACACACCGCCCTGTCCTGCTCGGCGGCGCCCTTGCCCCGGCTCTTCCTTCTGCCCCAAACCCCTCCCCATGCTGTTTTGGTTGACTGCCCCTCGTCCCTCAGGACTCGGTTCAGGCATCAGCCCCTTCCAAGGGCCTTCTTTAAGTGGCACACTCTTCCGCTGGGTGCCCACAGCCCCCACGCTTGTCACTGGACATCTGAGGTCTCCCTTATGGCCTCAGGAGCTCCAGTGGGGTCAGGCTCTGACATGACTTTGCTCCTTTCGCCTGGCCCAGCACAAGCTCATTTGTGTGATGGAGGGATGGCAGGTGGCTGGGGCATGGGACAGAGTGCCTGATGCCGACCTCCCGGAGGAGCAGCATCTGATAGCGGTGGGCGTGCAAACTGCCACAGGGGACAGAGAGCATCAGCGCCCTCAGAGCTGCAGAGCCCCACTGGGGAGGACTAGCAGCCTGTGTGACGACAGCGCCCCGTGTCCCCAGCCTCATAGCCTCATGCCCGACTCCTGCTAGTCTCCGTTCCAGACCAGGGGTGATGGGGACTTGGCTCCTGGCTCTCTTCCTAGCAGTGTTTTGGGGCTAGCTGTCTGCTCTCTCCCCAGGGATAGGGCTATAGAAATACTGCGAGGTGGTCTTTGTGAAAGCACAGGGGGGCCTGGTCGGCATCCAGAGCGGTGCTGCCCACCTCCTTCCCGCACTCCCTCTGACTGGTTGTTTTGGGCAGGGACTGCATGGTTGCCCTTCCTGTGGGTATGACTGGGCCGAAATCTCTCGTCCCTCCTCCTGTGCCAGCCCCACCATTGACTAAATCTTGATTCGGTGGCTTGAGGAAGAAGTCCCACCCTGTCCCCGGGCAGAGCATGCCAAGTGCTTGAACAGCAGAGAAAAACACCGGGTCTCAGAGGACAGGACAGGCAGGCAGACGCTCTCCATCTCGTTTGCAGTCTGTGTGCCAGGGGCTTGGTGAGAACGCGGAGAAAGAAATAAAAAATAAGTGTCTGGTGAAGACTCTTTAAAAACACCCTACCACCAAATTATGCGTCCCAAACCAGAGATGAGCCGCGTGCCTAAAAGGGGGCGTAGATCAACAAGTGTGAGCGACCCAGAACCTCTAGTCCGGCACCTCCTCTGCCCGCCAGCTCACTTATTTTGGAGCAGCCTGGGCCCTCAACGGGGCTTGGGGTTACCTGGACGTTTGTTGGGCCTTGGCTGCCTCTGGACAGATGTTGCAATGACCCGTCTCCCCCAGCACCAGCCCCTGGCTGTTTGTGGTGGCCATCAGCCAGCCCCATGTATGACCTGCTGCACCAACCCGCCCTGTCACCTACCTCGTACCCACCGCATGTGGCTAGAAATAGACAGGCTGGCGGAGACGCCTAGTGCCCAGCTGGCACACCGGTCTGTGGGCAGAGGGTAGCCATGGCAGCCGCCCAGCAGCTTGGTCGGGGGCTTTAGTCACCTCACAGGCTGCCTTCATGGGGGAGAGGATCCCACAGGCCAACTTGCCCTCCCCTGGCTCAGCCACTGGCCACCAAGAGGTCAGACGCCAGTGCAATCATTTGGGACAAGCTTTCGTGGTGGTCCCCCTGAGTGGGATTTTCTGGGGGCCCCTCTTGCCATTGGAGCTCACCTCCCAAGCCTGGCAGCCGGCCCCTCCTGGTCTGGGCTCTGCCAGCCTGGTCTTGGTTCACGTGTGTATTAAGGCTCAGCTGGGGCACCTCGCAGCCCTGTGCTCCCCTCTGCCTGGAGAGCTGGCTGTCTCTCTTGCCTGTCCTGAGCCTTCCAGGTCGTCCTTCTGCACATCTTCCCCGCCCGTCCAGGGCTCTTGCCTCCCCGCCTCCTTTCAGATTGACGGCAGTCGTAGTCCTTACCACGCAGAGTCGAAAGTTCTGTTTACGTGTCCATCTTCCACATGTGTGACGATTATACAGATATGCTCAGCGAACTCTCTAGGCCAAACAGAAGGTAGCTGCCCAGCTCTGCAGTTTTCCTGTCCCAGCGCTCTTGCCCAGTACCGTCCGCACACCACTCTGACGCGGTGTGCTCACGGGCACGCACTCAGGTTTGCACGCTGCTTTCCCGGGGTTCTGCTGACCCGTAATCATCTGGCCAAGACGTGGGACTAGAATCAGAGCCCAGGACAGGAGAGCCGGCAGCCTGCGAGTGAGCGCTGCTGCTGCTGGGCGGGTGGGCTGGTTTAGAAACGCCGGGAGGGATGTTGCGTGACCACTGGAACAGCTGATGCCCCTCAAGTGCCCTTATCTGCCAGGTCAAGGGGTCCGGAGATGATTTCCATGGGATGTCTGGCCTCAAGGAGCTCTAGGCTGTGTGCAGGAATGTTTCCAGAGTGCTGTCCCCGATGTAATTAATACCACACCCAGCACAGGGGACAGCTCGTCTACCAGGAATGGCTGAGAGGTCACCAGGCGGGGGTGGAGATGGGGAAAAGGGAGGAAGGAACAGCTTGTGCAAAGCCTAGAGAAGCTCAGCCAGGTAGGAGAGGGGACTCAGGAGAAGAGGGAGATGGATCCACAGGGGTTTCTGCCGGCTAGATGCCCTCCGGGCCTGAGGCGTGGAGCTGTGTCCCTGCAGATGCACGCGTGTCGGGGGTGATGGTTGGCCACGTGGTGGGTACAGCGTCAACTCAAGCCTGGCCCCCAGCCCCCTTCCACAGCCGCCAGGGCCCCGCCTGCTGCTCCAGCCTCGCTGCGCACACACATATGCACACGCACGCTTGCACACGCCTGCGTCCACCCCCGAACCCACCTTTCCCCGCCCTGGTCCTCATGTGGCTGAGGGAGGGGCTCCCCTACACCTCAGTGTGGCCTCACGAGCCTTCTCACACACAGCCCTCAGAGACCCCAGTCAGTGGTTCACCTGCACCGATCTCCCCTCCTCTCTGCCCCACTGGCCGGACCGCTCCCTGCGGGCAGGCCTTGACCACATGTTCGCCGTGTCCTTATTGAGAGAGAGCGCGCACACGGACAGACTGGTGTGGCTGCGCACCCGCGGGCCTCTGCGGGCAGCAAGGGCGCGAGAAAGTGATTTCAGCAAAGGCAGCGGCCAGCACAGGCACACTGCGCGGGGGCAGACCTCGCAGATGAAGGCGGTCCAGCTAGGAGTGGTGAGAGGGGAAAAGCTGTCAGTCTTTGGCCTGGGACCCTCCCTCGGGGAACCCATCCGAAGAAGAGAATCCTCCTACGGAAGGGGCTGCGGCTGCCCTGTGTCCCTCATGGGGACTTTAATTAACAGAGCGGAATAGAGACGAGTGCCCCGAGGGCCGGGGCAGGGGGTCCCCTTTCCCCTGGACCAGCAGTAGGTGAGAAGGGCACCGGGACCGAGTCCTGCTAAACACCCTAACTCGGCTCTCAGTGAAGGGTGCAAAGGTCCCCTACGGCGTGACCTGCCTGCGCCAGGAGAAAACCGGTGCATGAAAAAGATGAACAAAATAGGTGTCGTAGCTAGAATGTAGGGCTACTGATCCATTGTTGTCTCTGTTTTTCAGAATTCTTTGTGAATTCAGAATTTTATTTTGGTTTTTTCTTTTTATCTTTTTTAAAGATTTTATTGATTTGACGCAGAGAGAGAGATAGTGAGAGAAGGAGCACAAGCAGGGGGAGTGGGAGGGAGAAGCAGGCTTCCTGCCGAGCAGGGAGCACAATGTGGGGTTAGATCCCAGGACCCTGGGACCATGACCTGAGCCAAAGGCAGACGCCCAGTAACTGAGTCCCCCAGGTGCCCTGAATACAGAATTTCAAATAAAGCAGTTTTATTGGGCAAGTGATAGGGAGCCATGCTAGGTCCTTGAAGGGACAAATGCCATGGAAAGGAAGTGGCCACAAGTAGGCTAGAAAACATGGGGTTGGCCAGGGGTTGGCCTGGCGATCTTTCCAGTACTCTAGCCACCTTCAGTGCCCCCCTTTCCCATGAAGCTCCCTGGTGCCCACCCTCACCCCTCCACGTCTGCCCTCTTCCAGCCTCTCTACAGCTTTCTGAAGTGTGTTGACTTTGTTGGCACAAAACTGTTTCTCATCCTGTTGTGGCTGCACAGCCCAGCCAGAGCCTGTTAGCGAGGACCCACTTAGTGCGGGAAGGAACGAGCCAGCTCCCGGCAAGCCCGGTTAAGGAGCCAGGGCAGGGTGGGCAGGAGGCCACGGGACCGGGACATGCTGGGGGCCCCACGTTCACGGAGAACTCCCGATGGCGCTGACGGATGTGTGGAGGACACAGGTGGGAAGAAGGAAGAGGCCGACAGTTTGGAAGGTGGAAGAAAATGTAGAGTCTAACTGGGAAGAATCAGTCCAGAATTCCAGGCAGAGCCGAGACCGGGAGGCGCATGCTGGGAGTCCATCATCTGACCTGGCCGGAGCGCGGCAGGAAGGGCTATGCCGGCCGGGTGGCGTGGGGAACTTCGAGGCCCTCCTTGGTTCGCTGGAGTGTCTCCCAGGGCGGCGCGTTCCCTCTGGCCACCCCATGCATGGGCCTGCGGAGGCAGCCGCAGCCGCAGCCGGCGGGGCCTGTTTTATCTCTGAGGATGCTCGTGCGGAATCCTGTCAGAGCATTTCCCCTGTCTTTTCTCAGAGCGTCTCTCTTTGGTCCCAGGATTTGTTTGTTTGGTTTTCCTCCCCTTCTCTCTTTCCAGTCCTCTGTTCTTATCCCCATCAAAAGAAATTTTTTAAAGTTCCAGTGCCTCCCACAGATGTCCAACCAGGATCATGCCCACAGCTGTGCTGTCAGAGGCCCAAGGCTGGAGGGACGGAAGTGTCCGGTTCCCAGCCTGGCTCTGTCCCTGACGCGCCACGACTGCGGGCAGGCCGCGCGCCCCTCGGAGCTCCCGGCTACACACGGCCACTGCCTCGGGCTGTGGCTCAGTGACACTGAAACGAGCGTGCCCGGCGCCGAGCAGGAGCCCAAGGGGACGTGGCTCCCCTTCTGTCCCCGGCAGCCTCCTCTCCTGGCCATGTGCTTGAGATAAAAGGAAAAGCTGGTCTTGCCAGAAGGGACAGAGACGGGGGTCAACAAAAAATCTTTCAGGGCGTCCCGCTGTCTCCCAGCCAGTATCCTCTCTACCTGCTTCCCGCTTAGAACCAGTTTCTTCAGCTGAGGACTTTGTCCTCATACCCATGAAGGCACTGACACAGCTGGGCCGGCTTGCCGGGAGTCCTGCCTGGCTTCACGCATCCGTGGAGGAGCAAAGCTCACAGGCTGCTAGGATTCGAGGAACACCCGCGCCCCCTCCATGCTGATCTCACCCCCACCGGGCAGGGCTGAAGTAGGCGAATGAGTGAACACAGCATCTCTCTGACCAGCCCCCCCTCGCTTTCCTGACGGGCCCATGGCCTCCACCCTACCGTCCCGAAGACTGGCACTCACTCTCCCTGTTCCCCTGGAGCTGCCCTCCTTGACTGGATCCTGGAGCTCGGCCTCCCCAGGCAGCCCCTTCAGGGCCACACAGGGCATCCTTCATGGGCCAGGCCTAGCACCGGAGCCTCCAGGCCAGAGCTGCCACCCTGGCCACATTTTGTAGTTGTCAGTCAGTCACTTGGCCCACAAACGTGACTTATGTGCCTCGTGCACTATTTCAAACCGTGAGATACGGCAACACTTAAGACAGCCAGGTCCCCCTTCTTGTCAAGGACTCTGGGCTCCCTGGGGACCAGGGAAGACAGCAGGGAGATGGCAGGGACAATGGGATGGAGCAGCTCCGCGGCTCTGCTTGGGGGGGGGGGGGGCGGCTGAGGTCTGAGTAAGGAGGAGCCAGCCCTGCCAAGGTCAAGCAAGAACATTCTGGGCGGAGTAGCAGCAAGTGCCAAGGCCTCCAGATGGGAACAAGACCACTGGGGTCAGGGGACGTCGGGGAGGCCACGCACGGTAATTGGCTATTCAGGGTCTTTTCTGGTTCCATATAAATTTTAGGATTATATGTTATTTTTTTGAAAAAAGTTGATGGGATTTTGATAGGGATTGCATTAAATGTGTAGATTGCTCTAGGTAGTATAGACATTTTCACAATATTTGTTCTTCCAGTCCATGAGCATGGAATGTTTTTCAATTTCTTTGTGCCTTTCTCAACTTCCTTCACAAGTTTTCTGTAGTTTTCTGTCATACGCGACAGTCGGGCGAGCAGGGAGGCGGCCAGTACGAGGTGGGGACCATTCCCTTGGGCCTGGTCGGCCAGGGAAGGCCGTTTGTGTTTTATCCGAAGCCAGCAAGGAACAGGGCATGACACAGCTGGCTGACGCTCTCAGAGGAGGTTGTGTGCGGTGGCGGGACCAGGGTGGCAGGAGGGAGGCCCGTGGGGACACCACCGCCATAACCCAGACCAGAGAGGAGCGTGGAGCTGGGCCTGAGGGGTGGGGGCGAGGAGATGTGTTTGTGGGCTGAGCTGACAGGACTGCACCTGCTAACGGGATTCGGGATTCCCCTCGGGGAATGGGCAAGGCAGGGACCCTGGCTGACTACCAGGTGTCGCAGCTGGAGTGTCGGTGAGCTGTGCTGCCATTGGCCAGATGGGAAGGCTAAGGGCGGAGCCAGGCCTTGCTTGGTTCTGTTCTGTTCCCAGGGGAGGTCGAATTAGCAGTTCAACAAGGGCTGCATTAGGTTGGTCATGCCTTTGGCAGTCTGAGTGGAGGCCGGGGGTCAGCCGTTGATGCCGACACCTGAGGCTGGCGGAGCAGGCGAGCCCAGAGCTGTGTGCAGTGCTGGCAACTAGGCGGCAAGAAAAGCCACAGGACAGGGTGGCCTCTCCCGGAGCAGAGCCCGCCAGCGTGCAGCTCCCAGGGCATAGTGCTTCCCGAGGCGGCCTTAAGGAGGTCGTGCCCATAGAATGCAAAAGTATCTTTGCCGCCATCCAGCAAGGGGCTGGTACGTGCATGTTTAAAGGACTCTCAGAACTCAACAGCAGAGAGAGGGACAATCCTGTGTCAAAGTGGGCCAGGGACTGGATAGACACTGCCCTGAGAAGGACGCATGATGGACAGCAAGCACGTGGAGAGACGCTCCACACCGTCAGTCAGGGAACTGCAAATCAAAACCATCATCAGCACCACCTTGCACCCCCAGGATGGCTCTAATTTTTGAAAATGGGACAACAACAAGCGTTGGCAAGGGCGTGGAAACTCCGGAGCCATCCTGGTTTGCTGATGGGAACGGGAAATGGTGCAGCCACGTGGAAAGCGGTTTTGACAGTTCCTCCAGCGGTTACCCATGAAACCACCATGTGACCCGATGTGCTGCCCCTGCGTCTACACCCAAGAGGATTTAAACATGTTCGCACAAAAACCTGATTACGATGTTCACGGCAGCACTCATCACAACCGCTGAAGCGTGGAACGAGCCGCAGGTCCATCAGCTGGGGAATGGGTCGCTCCCAACAGTAGAATACTATTCAGGCGTAAAAATGAATGACCCGTGCTTCACCATGGATAGGCCTTGAAAACGTCATGGTATGTGAGAGAAACCAGACAACAAGGAACACATGCTGTTTGGTTGCACTGACAGGAAATGTGCAGAATAGGCCCATCCATAGAGAAAGAAAGTAGACAAGCAGTTGCCAGAAGCAGCAGAGAGGGGAGAATTGGGGTTGCCTGATCATAGGCACAGGGTTTCATTTTGGGGTGATGGAAATGTTCTGGAATTGGATCACGGTGATGTTCGCACCACCTTGCGAATGCACTAAAAACCACTGACATGTATGCTTTAAGATGGTGAATCTTACATACTGTGAATCATATCTCAGTTAAGTGGAGAGGCGCCTGGGTGGCATAGTCGGTTCAGCATCTGACTCCGTTTTGGCTCAGGTCGTGATCTCAGGGTCGTGAGATCAAGCCCCACGTCAGGCTCTGCGCTCAGCCAGGAATCTGCTCGAGGTTCACTCTCCCTCTGCCCCTCCCCACTCAGTCTCTCTCTTTCTGTAAAATAAATAAATAAATATTTTTTTAAAAAAAAGTCTTTAAGACTATGTGGACAAATAAAATAGGTAGCATGTACAGGGAGTGGGGTTTGTCCCACACCCCAAGGAGGCCACATACAAGGCTCTGTGTCCAGTTCTGAGGATAGGCTGGGGTCCCCAGGGAAGGGTGACAGGGTGGCTCGCTAGCCCACACCTGTGTCAGGAGGGAGCGGTTCCAGAAGCTGAAGCTGCCCTGCTTGGAGACCACAGGCTGAGGGCTCCCTTAGGATGCCGCTCGTTGTCACTTTTACACTCTGGAAGGGACCTTACCATCCCCCAGGGCAAGTTCACACCTGCGATTCTCTGAAGCACTCACAGTGGCCGCGCTCACCGGTTGGGGACATTTGTTGGTGCTCTTTGTGTGCCAGGCACCGTGCTCAGTGCTTTACCGTGTTCTTTTCTTTAATTCCCGGTACAAGTTAGGGCACCTATTATCCCTTTTCTGTAAAGAAGGAGACCAAGGTCCCAAAAGGTTAAGCGACCTGCCCAAGGTCACACAGCAGGTTACTCACTGAATCTCGTACCCCAGCTGGTAAGGCAAGGATGAGCACCTGACGGTAGCGGTCACACGGAGACCCCATGGAGACTCTCGTCAGGGGGAGTGGCCAGCGGCATCTCCAGTCCTTAGGGGCAGTCAGGGCTGCTCCCTCATCTCCGGAGGACCACGAGGCAGCTGCTAGGATTGAAGCTGGGGCCCAGATGAGGGATGAGGCAACCAGAGCGTCAAGGCCAACATCTTCCGCAGAGCTATGTCCTGTTGTGGGCTGGCTCCTCCGGTCTGGACATGAACAGTGAGCTTGAAGGTCTGGAAAGGTGACCTTACCTGTCATGTGCCTGACCTCTGGTTCCTAAGCTGGTCACAGGCCCAACCCGAGGGGCTTGGTGTCAGAGCAGGACCACAGTGGGAGACCCCGTGTCTCCCACATCTGGCTGACCTGCTGGAGAGGCAGGCGCCCCAGAGAAGGCCCCAGCTGATGCCCAGACCAGGAAGCGGACAGGTCCCAGGGGATCCCAGTCGTACCTCCCCCCTGCCTTTGCCAGTACCTCTGACAGCTCAGGGAGTGTCCTGGATCTGGCAGAACCCAGGCCCCAAAGCTCTAAGACCCATGTGTATTTTACCCGAAATCTCATCCATCTGGTTCGCATTTATTTACACTTAACTCATCAAATGCAATTTTGCAAGAGCCGCTCGATAGCCAAGAGGCTTTTCTGCCTAAGACTCCCTTCTGAAAGGGGCCAGGGAAGGGCTGCGTACTCAGCCCTCAGGGACCAGCAGGGAGCTGTCAGGGTCGGAGGTCAAGTTTGGTTCTTGTGATGGACCGGGGCCTCTACCTCTGTTCTTGGACCCTCAGTGGGGTCTGTGATGCCGGAGCCGGGCGCAGGGTCTGACACATAGTAGGCTCTTGGCAGCCAGGAAAACATGGGTGGGGCCCACGCAGAACACAGAGTCTCTGTTTCAAATCGTGAAACGTTCGTGGGAAACACAAAGCAACCAAAGCTGGATCCAGAAGTAATTTTTAGTTATTATAAATAGCTGAAAACCTGGATTCTTGGCCCAAAGTAGGACAAACAGCCAGCTATTAATAAAAATAAACACTAGCACCTTGGGCCAAAAAGCAAACCTCAGGGCAAACCACAGTCCTGCCTGCAGAGGCCTTCCGGAACCGGATCGAGCTGCAGCGTGTTGGTGTCAGCTCTGGAAACCTCGCTGGGAAGCGAGTGCGGCCATCCCAGCGCATGGGCCCATCCCAGACACGGCCCTCTGGCTGGCCTGTGCCCGTGAGCGATGGGCACCCCCAGCAGAGCTAGGCAATAGTCACAGCTGGCAGCTCTCTCCCCGACCCGGCACCCACACCTCCTGTCAGGCCTACAGCGTCAGGGGGGGCTCACCTGACCCCAGGGACTCTGTTTGGACTTGGTCTGTGGTGCCAGCATGGTCACCTTGGCCACCGTGATTGGGAGGGGTGGCCGGAGGCCTGGAGGTCAAGGAGGGGCATGTGGACTATGCCTCTGGGTGGGAGCTGCGGCGCAAGCCAGGACGGTGCCGTGGTCACGGAGGCAAACAGACGGGCAAGGCCGTAAGGAAGTCGGCAGCCTTGGTGACTGCCCAGGTCGGGGGTGGGGTGGGGGCTTCTCAGGCCAGAGTGGCTGGGATAGGGAGCAGGTCTGGAGTGAGGCCCTCTTTGACACCCTAGTCTCCTTCCCTCCCTCGAACCTTCTATCCGCCTTCAGCTGTTGGCTGAATGAATGAGATGCTGGGCCTCGGGCTAGAGAGCAGCCTGCCCAGAGCAGAGGCCATGTGTCTTCTATCCCAGAATACCTCGGGATGATCTGTTTCTGAGGGTGTCCCCGCAGCCCCACCAGCAAACAGCTCCCTGAGGCCGTGACCAGCCACAGTTCAGCTGCCCCTCCCCTCCCCTGCCTGCACCCTTGCCCTCTGGCCCCGCCCCAGCCCAAAAGAGGGGCTCTGCCAGTCATCATGGCGCAAAGGTGTGTGTGTCCAAGAGGGGAGCACGGTCCCCAGGGGCGGGCAGGGAGGCAGCTGCAGGCCAGGGCCTTGCAGAGAATGATCTGGCTGGTCCAGGCGCCCGTGATGGAAGGCCACACAGGACCCTCACAGAGCAGGGGCTTTGCAGTCTGGCTGCCACAATACATCCCCCCGTTCCTTCGTTGCCAGTGAAGAGAGTTTCCCACTGTGAGCCCAGAGCCTGCCCCCAAACCCACAGGGCCTCCTCTCTGCTCTGCAGCTAAGTCCCTGTGCCCAGGAGCTCCCTGACTTCTGGGAATATTCATTCTGCTGTGGCCATAAAGAAAGAGGGAGGACCATGAGCTTCAAGCAGGGTGCAGAGAAGGAACACCTTCCCTGCACACGGGCTCAGCCTCTGCCCGAGGCCGCACTGGCTGATGGTGCTCGGGCTTCTTCCCCAAGCAGCACTGATGGGAATGGGGGTCAGTGGGGTCCAGACAGAGCCAGGGTTTGTGAAAGCCTTTGGGGTCTCCTCAACTGGGGGTGTGCAGGCCACGAAGCTTTCAGAGCTCCTCTTCTGCCCAGGGGGTCACTGGCTCTTCCCCACCTGTGCTCTATCATGCCCACAAGGCTTTGCTTCCACAATACCTCTCGGTCCTCCAGCCTTATGGCACGAATCTCCCTGCCCTCCTGGGCCCAGCTCGCCATTGTTCTCTGTGCTCAGGGCGGTCCCGCAGCAGCTTGGTGAACAGGGACTTAACGGAGATATTCACTGACGTCCGGCAGCTCCTGGGGAGGGTGGCACATAGCAGGTGCTCAGGGTCTGTAGAGGGAATGAATGAACAAAATCATTTCAGGTGAATTTTGAAGGTAAGGACTTCAGTCTGGAGGAGGTGGGAGAGGGTACCCCAGGAGGAGGTACGTGCATGCATACGAAGGCGAGTGTGAACAGAGGGTATGTTCAGAGAACAGCAGAAGTGGGTGCCGCTACAGGAGAGATGGCACGCTGTGGAGAGCCTTGAATGCACCCCTCTGTGTGCCCAGAAGGAACCAGGATGGCTGTCTGCACCAGGGGACTGGCCTTGTAGCTAGTGAGCTCCCCATCGCTGGTATGTACAAGCACACAGGTGCCATTCAGTTTATCCTGCTAATCCTTAGTGCCTACTCAGTCTGACCAGCCACTGGGGTCGGGCATATAGGGGAGACTAACGTCTCTCCTCAGCCCAGAGCAGATACAGGATGACCAAGCCCAAGGTCCAGGGCAGGGCAGTCCAGGCATAGGAGGTGAGCAATTTCTGCTGGGCACCAGGGAGACTTCAGAGACTAGGAGTTTGGAAGACATGAGCACATAAGATCAGGGCTGGTGTATTAAGCAGAAACACCCAGGAAACCAACTCTGGTTGCCATGATTGGACTTAAGTGTCCTCACTGAGAGAAGCCAGATCACAGAAGAGCAGGGAAAGGCTGTGGACCCGCACTCATCTGGCTTCAATTCCCTCTTCTTCCTGTTTTATAGCATTAGGCATATCTCTTCCCGTCCCGGAGTCTCCATTTTCTCATCTGGGAATCTGTCTGGTAAGAAGCATGCCCCCGGTATGGAGCTCTGGTGCAGATCTGTGAAGACAGACCCTATGTGCCCCACTGACGAGTCCTAACCTCTCTGTCCAGGCTGCCGGCCCTGTGCAGGCGACCCCGGTGCTCCCTGGTAGGGGCGTGGTGGGAGGGGACTCCCCCACCAGGGCCCATCCTTGCACAGAACAGTTCCACGGGACGACGGCTGTGTACCTCCTGCAATCTAGGAGGGCTTTCCTGGGGGGAGCAGTCTGCATTTCCTCCGCAGATGGGGCCTGAGCACCTGCCACAGGCCACGAGCCAGAGCCAGAACTCAGGTTGTCTGACTCCCAGATGTAGGCTCCCTCTTGGCCATGGGGGATCTCTCATCCCAGAGTTTTCTGAGTCCTACAGGGGCCAAGGAACAATGTGTGCCCGGCTGCCCCCTCAGGAGGGCTGGGGGTTATGTATTTCCCATAGTGCTCTGCCCCAGGTCAACCGAGCCTCCCCCAGGCCCATGGGTAGCCGTCTCATGGACCCAGCCCTTCCTGCTGGCCACTCTCCAGACTTCACTGTGAGTGCCGTCGGGGGGCTGAGCCCTGGGGCATGAGGGGTGTGAAGAGGGCATCAGGCCCTTCATCCAGCCCCTAGAGAAGTTGGTCATGACCACGGGCTACCCAGAGGGATTCTGAGACCGTGGTTTCCTGCCCAGCTTGAGGGAGGCGTGTGTTTGGTCCACTGTGGAAAAGGGTGCAGAGGGGGCAGCCCCCTCTTCCCTCCTGCTTAATCTTGGGGCTTTGTCATTTAGGAGTGGGGAAAAGAAATGTTTACACGGCCTTGCATTTGTTTCAAATTATTCACCAGTGCTGGAGAGTCATTGTTCCCGGCTAGTGTAAACAGCACCGTCCCAAGGCCCAGCGCTCCGCCCGCTCATTGAAGTTGTCGATGTGCAGCGTCAACAGCTCTCTGGCTCCCGGCTTCCAGGGAAGTGGGGAGAGGGGCCAGGCCAAAGGGGTGGCACTGGGGAGCTCATTCACGGTGGGGTCCAAGTAGTGTTTTCACACCATGCATTTGGCACTCAGGGCCTCTGTTTAGTTTGGTTTCCGACTGAACCTTTGCTAGAGCTGGGGAGGCTGAGGCACAGAGCAAGGAATGTGAGAACCACAGGAAGAAGAACAAAGAACGTGGTTCGAAGAGGACTGGGCTGAGTCCCACGAGCAGATCTCACCTTTACACGTGTGCCACCACACGTGCCTTTGTGGGGCGTCCCTGGGGCAGAGATGGGACGGAACCCCAGGCATGCTCTGGCAGGCTGGCTCTGGCTGGGCATGTGCATCAGGGGTTCGCAGACACGTTCAAGGTGACCCAGCTCCAGCCCACATTCAGAAGAGCTGGTTCTTCACAGGCGTAGTCTGAATGTGCTTGCTGGCACAGCTGGCTTCGGAATGGGGCAAAGGCTCGTGCTCAGAAGGGGACAGCAGGTTCAAGTCCTGCCTTTGCTCCGAGCAGCTGTGCGACTTTGCTCAAGTGACTCTGGCCGTCTGTGTCTTGGTGCCCTCATCTGTACAACGGAGGCATCCGACAACCTCAGGGCATCCCCGTCGGGGTGGCAGCAAGGATGGAGTGAGCTGGTATCTGTGAGGCCCATGCGGGCACATAATGAGTGCTTAAGGGATGTTCGCTTTGCGTTATTGGTAGGATGAGCAGAACTTGGTGCCCGGATTAGAGCCATTCATGGTCTAGTGCAGGCAGGGGACAGATCCCCGGAGGCAGACACTACTGAGGGGGAGGGGAGGTGCCCCCCAAGGGTGACACTGGCACTGGACCTTGAGGAAGCCCTCACTAAGTCAGAGACTGTGAAGTTTTCAGAATAATCCTTCTCTGGACTTCCCAGCTCCCCTGGGAGCGCACACACACACGCACGCGGTCTCTTCTCAGCAAGAGCCACCTTCCCCATTTTAGCTGTAACGGTTGGTGGCTTTTAGAGTTCAGAGCTCTGCCTCCCTCCAGGCTGCCACACAGCCGACATTTGAGCTTGCCGGAGAACAACAGCCTGCCTCAGCCCTGACCTCAGAGGCAGCCGTGTGGTCTCTCGGGTGGTGAAGCGGGCTGTCATCCCTAAGCCTCAGTGGGACCCAGCTGACACCGTTCCAGAGCTGAGTCCTCTTCTGGTTCAGTGCAGGTCAGTCTGCCTGGTTCTTCTGACCTGGGCAGATGTGAAGAATATCCACATTCTTTTCGTGCCAGCACTAAATGATAGCTGTGTTTAAAAGAACCATATGAAAAGCTTATTGTCAAAGTGTGTGTGTGTGCGCGTCTGTGTATGTGCGTGCTGGGGGGGCAGGGGATTGGCTAGAAGCAGCCAGTAGCTCACCTTGGCTTTGTGGTTTCATGTTTTTGCCTATTAAAATGACAATACAGACATGGCACATTAAGGTTCAGGAAGCCCTTCTTTCATTAAACAAACTGACAGTGTAGGGGGTTAGGACTCTGGTAATTGAAACATGCTGTTCTCTTCAAGACCAGGACTCCATAAAGACTCTTTTCAGCCAAGAGCAGCCTTTGTGCCAGCGGCCTCTGGTCAAACTGAGTGTCGGCCCTGAGCTGTGTCTCTCCCGGAGAATAGGAAAGACTAGTCGGCGACCTTCCGTGGCTGTCTTGGCAGCCAGAGCTTAGGGCCTTTGGAAGACTTCCCCGTTCTCTAGACTTTTGAAATCAATTTGTGAGGCAGGCAGGCTGACCTGTCCTCTTGCCTCTCCCTGGCAGCCAGATCTTGTGTTACTGGTCGCGAATCTGAGGTGCGATTGAAGAAAGAGGGGGCATTAGAGTTGGGTTAGAGAGGCTCCGTGTGTTGGGGGCAGGCAGCGCCAGTTGCACAGTCTTCCTAGAGAGGGACAGGCCAGCAGTGTCAGTAAGATCACAGTCTAGGAGCCAGGCTCCCAGGTGGGACCTCCAGACAGGTGACTTGGCCCCTCTGGACCTGAATTTCCTCATCTATAAAATGAGCTACTACCGGAATCTGATGTACGGGGTTGCCGTGAGGGTTAAAGGAGTTAGGACAGGTCAGATACTTAGAATGGCAGGGGTCACACAGGATGCTGAGGGTCAGTTAGCATTAACAACCATTGTAACTCTTTACCTCTATGGAGTAACTCCGTGGAGTACTGTTATGGAGTACCATGTAGAGTATGTCCATGGGGTACTACCATAGAGTACTGCTGTGGAATACTGCTAGAGAGGGTCACCGCAGTATAGCTCTGTGTGGTGTCGCTGTGGAGTATCACTGTAGTATGCACTCTGAATGAAGTAACACATTCAGTACATCCAGGGAGTATCAGCATACTATGGCTCTGTGCCAGATCACCGTGGAGCACCTCTGTGGAATATCACTGTAGGATAGCTCTGTGCAGTACCACACTGGGTACCTCTGTGGAGTATCACCATAGTATAGTGCTGTGGAGTACCACATGGTGTACCTCTGTGGAGTATCACTGAGGATGCAGCTCTGTGGAGTACCACTGTGGAGTATCACTGTGTAGTGTAGTGTAGTGCTGTGGAGTACCACAGAGGGTCCCTCTGTGGAGTACCACTGAGGATACAGCTCCATGGAGTATCGCATGGAGTATCCCTAGTTCTCTATGTGCAGCGTTGCCATGGAGTACCTCTGAGTGTTGCTATAGCATCGCTCTGTGCAGTACCGCCGAGGAGTACCACATAGAGTACCTCTGTGGAGGGTCACTGTAGTGTCGCTCCGGGCAGTGCCTGCTGAGCAGCCTGGGGAAACTGATCACATCCGTGTCCCTCTCTGTGTCCTTGCAGATGTGGACGAGTGTCAGGACAACAACGGCGGCTGCCAGCAGATCTGTGTCAACGCCATGGGCAGCTACGAGTGTCAGTGCCACAGTGGCTTTTTCCTCAGCGACAACCAGCATACCTGCATCCACCGCTCCAACGGTGAGTACTGCCCGTGCTGACCAGGCACCCCCGCCGCCCCCCAGAAACAGGCGGGCCCTGGAAACTCCCTTCCCTGCGTCTTGATTCCGGGGGCCTCAGGGTCCGGGCAGGGAATTTTGGTGGCGGCCTGAATGGCCGTTTTGTGCTTCTGGTGTTGGTTCTGCCCGGAGCTCCTCCCAGCGCCACCCGCCGCCCGCCGCGCCGGGGCTGTCGGTGTTCTCGGTGTTTTTCTGTGGAGGCGAGGCGGGGCCACGAATGGGCAGATGTGACCAGAGAAGCTGTTTTCCTTTCTGGGCTGAAGGCCGGCTGTGGCCAGGAGGAGTGGGGCCCCATCCCCCATAGTCCCCTTCCCCAGGGTGAGCTGGAGGCCTGACCAGGCCGAGTGCCAATTTCTCGGTCCCTGCATGTTCACCGGGTCACCGGCCAGCAGAGAGTCCTTGTGGCCGGGAGCCTGCTGCCGTCTGGATGCCGGAGTGGGGGAGGTGGCGGGCTGGCCAGAGTGCCAGAGGAGCCTGGGCACAGCCCCAGGCTGGGACGGAGCCTGGCCTCCAGCCAAGGCCAGCAGGTGAAGGCCTTGGTTTCGGGGGAGGCTGCTGAGAGTTTGGGCCCAGGGCAGCAAGACCGTGAGGTGAGACAGCGGGCCAGAAGGCAGGACCCACGTGCCTAGAGGAGAGGGGCTTCTAGGTGGAGGGAACAGCATCTGCGGAGGCTTGGAGGCCTATCCCTCTGAACATAAAGGCAAGGTCTGGAATCCTGAGGCGGGCTGTGCGCCATAGCAGAGCAGGCTGTGGGCGAGGGCAAGAGCCCGCGCTCCTGGGGCCTGGCCTTTATGTGTGGTCAAGAGAGTGATGGTTTTAAGTTACCCGTTTTTTTAGTCAGTACTTTTTAATGAAAACAAGTTGGCCAGAAATTTGTCATCGAATTTTAAGACCCATTAAAATGGAAGTTTAGTAAGGAAAAAAAAAAAAAAAAAGAGTAGATGGGGACAGAGGCCAGGACGGCCACATGGCCCCAGCCTGAGCCCCGTCCCCAAGGAGGAGGTGCTCGAGGGGCCTGGCCTGCGATCTGTGGCACCGGCAGGAGACCAGGGAGGGGCTCACAATGAGAGGGGACAAATCCTGGGCTCCGGGGCAGCCTGATACATGTGACCCAGTTCTGCTGCTCCCGGCCGGGGAAGCCCCTACCGCCCTGAACCCCGAGCTTCCTCACCCACAAAGTGGACATGCGGCGCTGACCCACAGGGGTCTTTGGACGGTGGGGCTGGAGCTCGGGAGTGAGGGGTGCCGCGCACTAGAGCTACAGAGGCTGCAAGGCGGGGCTTGGCGGGTGTGCTTGTTACCAGAGAGCAATTCCTGAGAAAGAAAAGAGGGAAACTCTTAAAAGTACAAAAGCCCAAGGCAAAGAAGCAAACTTACTTTCCTGGCTGCCTTTCGGTACTTGGTGCTTGTTTAGGCAGTTTCCTCAGAGACAAGACCGGCCTGGTGGTCCCCAGTGTCCCCAGAAGGACACGAAGACTGAGCACTGTGGCCCCTGGCCACTTGCCGCAGCTGCCTTGCGTGGACCTCCTGGCAGCCCGTGCCCGTGAGGCCACCCTGTGGGGCTGTGGGGCTGTGGGGTCGAGCTGCCCAAGAGGAGGACCCGGCGCCCAAGTCAAGTTTTATAAGAAGCAGATTTATGGGGAAGTGAGTGAGTGGTGGTGGTGGTGGTGGTGGGAGGGGGGGGGGGTCCCGCTTTCATCAAGGAGGGGGTTTTATAGGGGGCTGCTCTGAGCAAGTCCCTGAGGCCAGGTTGGCCTGAGCTTCCTTTCCAGCCAGGTTGTCCGTGCTCTGTTTCTTTGAAGAACGGCTTTCCCACGAACAGGGCTCCAGGTGAGGTCGCCAGGCCCCTGCAGGAAAGGGGGGCGCGCGGAAAGGGGAGCCAGTGCGATGTAAGATGAGAACCCACAGCTGTGTCCTGTTTGTGACCGGGGCCTGGTCTGGCCTGGAGGCTACAGATGCCACCAGACAAACCTCAGCATCAGCCAGAAGAGTAGGGTGGGGGGCACGTGACAGTGTGGGGGCAGCGACACAGGCTGCTGTTGGGTCCTGTGCTCACACCGGGCCAGGCCCTCGCAGCGACCTGGTGAGGCAGGGATGTTATAACCCTGGGACAGGTGGGGAAGACAAAGCAGTCAAGTTAGGAGCCTCGCCCAAGGTCACACCATAGGGAAGTGGCAGAGTCAGGACTCCGGTGCAGGTGTTCAGCTGTGATGATAGGGCTGGTGAGGAGGAAGGAAGGAAGCCGGAGGAATAGACAGGAGTAGGCAGATGCCACATGTGAGCTGGAACCAGATGACCGGCAAGACCAGCCATGGGAGGAGTTGGGGGGGGGGGGGTAGCATGCCAGACAGTGTGTGTGCAAAGGCCCTGGGGTAGGAATGGACCAGAATGAGGGGTAGGGTGGTGGAGCACCGCGAGCCAAGGGGAGGGGAGCCCAGGATGAAGGGAGTCTGGCAGGGCCCAGACCCCATGAGGCTGGTAGAGTGTGGGTAGGAGTTTGGATCACATGCAGAGGGCAGCCCTAGGAAATGTGCTGGTGGGGAGAGTGGAGGCCTTCAGAGCATCTCAGATACTGGACCTCAAATTACTTATACAGGGAGCCTTGAGGCCACATGCCTCACCCTTCCCAAAGGCGCTGGGGAGCCAGAAATTAAGATTTAGCTGGAACACAGATGTGGAGGCCTCAACCCTAATCTTTGTTAACCAGCACCCACCAGCATACTGGTAAAAGAAGTCCCTTTTCTTATGAGGATTTTTGTGTGACTCTCCCAAATTTTATTATTTTTTGAATTTTTTTCTAAAGATTTTATTTATTTGTTTGAGAGAGAAAGAGAGAGAGAGAGAGAGAGAGTGTGTGTGTGTGTGTGTGTGTGTGTGTGTGTGTGTTCAAGCAGGGGCATGGCAAAGGCAGAGGGAGACTGGGAGCCTGACGTGGGGCTCGATCCCAGGACCCGAGGATCATGACCTGAGCCAAATGAAGGCAAAAGCTTAACCCACTGAGCCACCCACGTGGTCTACGAATCTCTCAGTTCTTAAATCTGGGCAATGAGTCAGTCTAAAAAGCAGCAGACACCATCTTGGATCCCTCCTGAGGGACAAGTGGCAGCTTTTCCAGGGTCCCCAAAGGCTGTGTGGAAGGTCCGAAGAAGATGCTAAGTGCTCGGCCCGCTGCCTCCCTCCTGAGCCTCCACTGGCTGTGACAATTGCCCACCACAACTGTGTGTCAACCAGAGAAACGACTGTTACAGAGCTCGAAATCAGAGTGTCCGGGGTGCGGGGACCCAGCTTTTTCTGCACCTAAGTGTCCTCTGATCCCTGTTGCTGCTGGGACAGCCTGTGAGTCCAGAGCCATCTGGCAAATCAGACTTCTCGTGTCACCTGACTCTTCCTAATGCCCGTCAGCTTCTCGGAGCCTCCCCAGAGCAGAGAGAAATGCACGAGGGCTGGTTCTGATTAGAGGGGCCTGGATGCATGAGCAAGGTCAGCCGGGGTCAGTCTAGGCTCCTGGCCGAGAAACAAGGGCGTGGGACTCGGCCCTCCTGAGCGCCCCCACTTCCTAGGCACCAGTGCAAGCCCTGGCCTGAGGCACGTGGATCTGGCCAGGCTGAGGCTGGGAGTTCTAGGGTTTCAGCTGTGCTCTGTCTGCACCGGCCATGGGACCTCGGCGCAGCCACTCCTGCCTCTCTGGTCTCCTCCTCTGTAAATCGGGACCAGTGAGCCCCCGCAGGCAAGTGAGGGAGCCACTAGGGAGATGCTCTGAAGCAGGCAAATGCAATCCCTTCCCTGGGGTGGCCGCTCCCAGGCAGCTTCCTCCGATCTTTAGAACTCAGGCTCAGTTTGGGGAGACAGCTGTCCCTGTGTGCCAGCACTGGGCAGGAGGGGACATGGGTGCTGCTTCTGGCACCACTGTAGCCTGAGTTTGCTCCCACTCAGCCTTGGCCGCCAGTCCTGGCCAGTCCTGGCCAGTCCCAGCCTGCCTTGCCACCTTGGTGGTCGTGTGCTCTGGGAGCCTCTCCAGTCCCAGAGTGGATGGGCCACCGAGGAGCCAGAACCTTCTAGCTCTCTCTGTCCCGTGCCTGTTCTTTATTCTTAAATTTATGTCACGTCTGTGCTCCAAGAAGGTATTGCCTCCTGGATGAAATTGTCTCTTTCCTCCCAATAAAGAATTCTTTCTTTCGGTCTAAGTAGCATTGGCTTAAGAGGAGAAGGTGCTCAGAAAGGCACGGGTCTGATCAGCAGGGAGTCTGCAGGCTGCGTTTCATTCATCCTCATACCAGGTGTCTGGCGGGTCCCTGAGTGCCTCCTTCCCCATGTTTGATGCACGGGAACGGGCCTCAGGGCAGCTGAGCTTCTGTGCCCCCTCAGAGCCCGAGGCCCCCGCCGAGCCAATGCCAGCCTGGCACTCTCCCCACAGGGGCATCACGGGTTTACCTGAGTGCCTCCAACATTCCGGTTAATACACCTCCGAGCCTGTTTCAGTACAGCTAGGAAACCTCTTGCATTCCTCATGCAATGTCTCACAGAATTCAAGAGTTGGCATCAAAGTGACCCTGACTCCAGCAAAAATCGGAGGTGCAGCGTGGAATAGGAAAGTGCAGCTTGCTTTATGTTAAATGACGATGCTGATAGCGCGAGCTTGCATTTACCGCGCGGTCACTGCCTGCCAGACATCGGCACTGAGCACTTGTCATGCACGAGCTCTAAGTGAGCCCATTTTCCGGAATAAGAAACTGAGGCACAGAGAGGTTGGGGAACTTGCCCAAGGTTGCCTAGCCGTCGCTCTGGCAGTCTGGCCCTAAAGCCCAGGCGGACTATGCAGAGGGTTCTGACAAGGCTCAGCTGGCACAGGCTACATGAGACCCAGGGGAGGCCCTGAGGGACAGCAGAGACACCTCCTCAGTTGGCACCACCCGCAGGTCCCCACAAGAGAGCATTCCCTATGGCACAGGTGCTTCGCGAAGCATGGAGGGAATGGAAATTTCCTGAAGCGGCTCACCCACTGGGGAAGCAGCCCCAGTCAGCCTTTACCTCTTTTCTGTGTAGTTCGCAAAACCTTTATGAACTGGGGTTACCAAGACAGCCACTCCCCTCCGGGCGAGGGAGAAAGCTCGTCAGTGTCTGTCCCGGTGCGGAGTCCGCAGACACCTGGGCTGCCATGGCAGGTGTCAGCCGTTCCGTCCTGCTGCTGCGCAGTGGGTCTCACTGAGAAGACCACGGGGCCGGGGGTGGGGGGTGTTCCACGCGCCCACATGGTCGGAGACGGGGCTCCAGGCTCGCCGGGGACATGCTTGGGCTTCGCACCAGCTGTCTGCCTCGTGGGAACCTTATCACTTGTTTCAGAGCTTATAGCTACGAATGGTTGCCTTGTGCCAGGATGGCCTCTGTTAAATCAGTCTCTTAGAGCTCGACATGAAATAGTGTTGGAGGGCGCCTGGATGGCTCAGTGGGTTGAGCCGCTGCCTTCAGCTCAGGTCATGATCTCAGGGTCCTGGGATCGAGTCCCGCATCGGGCTCTCTGCTCAGCGGAGAGCCTGCTTCCCTCTCTCTCTCTGCCTGCCTCTCCATCTACTTGTGATTTCTCTCTGTCAAATAAATAAATAAAATCTTTAAAAAAAAAAAAAAAAAAAGAAATAGTGTTGGAGTCTGTTCGTTTCATCTCCAAGTCTGTGAGGGTAAATACCCCAGGGCAGCTGAAGACAAAACAACAGGTTTTTTGTGGGTTTTTTTTTTTAAGATTTTATTTATTTCTTTGACAGAGATCATAAGCAGGCAGAGAGGCAGGCAGAGAGAGAGGAGGAAGCAGGCTCCCTGCTGAGCAGAGAGCCCGATGTGGGACTCGATCCCAGCACCCTGGGATCATGACCTGAGCCGAAAGCAGAGGCTTTAACCCACTGAGCCACCCAGGCTCCCCAAAACAACAGGTTTTTTTTTTTAAACTTTTTATTGTGAAAGAGTCACAGATTCATAAGAAAATGCAAGAATAGTAGAGAGAGGTCCCATGAACGCATAGCCCCGTCTCCCCACTAGAGAGCATCTTCCGTCTCTGCAGAGCAGCACCGGCCCGGGGAGCTGGTGTCTGTACTGTGTGCACACGCCGTTCTGTGCCTCTTCCTGGGTGCAGACCCGCGGAGCCCCCCTGCTTTCCGCAGTGCACATCAGAGGGGCGCCTGCTGGCTCAGTCACATATGGAGCTCGTGACTCTTAATCTCGGGGTCGCGAGTTTATGCCCCACGCTGGGTGGAGAGATTGCATCAATAAATACAGAATCGTTTTTGAAAAGCATTCCCACCGTCACAGCGACCGCCTAGCTGAATACGCCGCTGGGCACACCGCCAGCTCTCGCCCTCTCTGCACTGGGGGCTGTACGAGGCCCCGTCTAAACCACATGCCTCGAGAGTGAGAGGAGGTGTGATTCATGGTGACAGGGCAGCAGGGATAGCCTGGGACTGTCCTGGGCAATCCGAGGCCTCAGGTCACCCTAATATTACCTCATTTAACACCTTGAACCTTTGAAGGGAGATGCTGGCTGCTCCCCTGTGCAGCTGTGCCCAGAGTCACGGGGTGCCCAGGGCTCCCACCCCCGACCCGGGCAGTCTGGCTTCAGATCCTGACCACCTCCTGGGGCTGCCTGCCGCCACTTAAAGCAACCACAGCCATCCCACAGTTCACCTTCCTCAGTCAGCCGTGAAATAGGCTTCGAAAGAGAGGAGGGACTTCCTCACCCACCGGTGCTCAGCACCCCGACTGAGGTGGTGATGCCCAAGCGTGCACCCTGGGCATGACGTGGTGTGGCCTGGTGTGCTGGGTGGTCAGCGTGGGCCCTGGGCAGCAGCACCAAGGGGCTCGGCCAGTGGCCTGTTCGGCTCAGAGGGAGCGCCGTCTGGGGCCCGGAGCCTCGGAGAGGTGGAGCGTGTGGAAGAAGCCCCCGAGAGCAGGTGGCCCCCGAGGTAGCCAACTGGCAGAGTGAGTGGGCGGGCAGTGGGCCTGGGTCTCTTGGAGGACTGGGGAGGGAGATGGGCCGTGGCGCTTGTGGAGGGAAGGAAAGGGTGAGAGGCTGCTGGGACCATCGGGGTCCAGGCCTTGGTTGAAAGTAACGGATCAGATGCAGCTGATCTTGAAAAGCCACTCAAAGTAGGCCATGGTGACAGGCAGAAGCCCGAGACTCAGGTGCAGGCCACCACCGCAGGGTCACAGACATAGAGCCCGCCTCCTCCCGTCCTGGGCCTGAGTTCTGGGATCACCTGGAGCAGGAAGGGCCCTCAGCACCACCCCCTGTGGGGCCACCTGATGGAGCCTGACGGGCTGGGCGCCAGCTTTGTGCCGGGCGGGGAGGCGGCTCCCACCAGGCTCCTCTGCGTGCCTGATGCTCCTCTGATGTGGTTGCTCTGGATTTTGCTTCCAGCCTCACCTGGACTCTGGGTCTCCAGCCGCTCCCGCCCCCAGCACTCTTGTGCTCTTCCCCACGGGCCATCCGGGTGGCCTGGCCTCCCCTCTGGCCGGGGGTCCTCTGATAGCCAAGATTTCAGCTCTGTTCTCATTGGCCAGGGGAGGCCGTGTCCCTGCAGTCATTCTCGCCTGTTGGACAGTGAGTCCCGGACCCTGAAACCAGACCTGAAGTGGGTGCAAATCGGAGGGTCGGGATTCGGTGCTCAGTGGGTGTTTGGACTTGCTGTGAGTGTTATGGGCCACCTGTCAGTCCTGGGGGTCGGGGCATGGCCCACCATTTGAGACTGTCCCTGAACACCTTGGGGTGGACAGAGAGATAAAGCAGTTTTCTGGCAAGTGGCACTGGCGGCCATCAGGGTCTGAAACTTCCACCGGGGCAGTGTGGGTAGAGAGGAAGGTGGCTGAGGAGAAGAAGACAGAAAGGTGGACGAGGGGAAGGTGACAGGAGGATGGAGGGAAGGTGACAGGAAGGTGAGGGGAAGGTGACACAAAGGTGAGGGAAAGGTGACAGGAGGGGGAGGGGAGGGTGACAGGAGGGGGAGAGGAGGTGGCCAGGCAAAGGTGAGAGGCAGGGTAGGCCGGGAGTTCTGCAGAGGCGTGCTGTGCGCAGGCGCGGACTAGTTCAGTGGCAGCTGATTCTGGACAAGGTGGGGCCGTGTCCTCTTTAACCGATGGAGCCCTGGAGGGGAGCCTGGAGGCTCAGAAGCAGCCGCCCTTCCCAGGACGCTGAAAATGCAGGTCATCCCAGCCCTCTCAGTCGGGGTCCTGATTCACAGATGTCCAGGAGAGGCTCGTGCAAAGGGCAGGCGCCGGCCCCCTGTCGCGGTCAGCGAACGCAGGCCTGGCCCCAGCCTGGGGCCCGAGTAGGTCGCTGGGAGTTGACTGGTATGAGGAGAACTCGGAAATCTGGGGCTCCATCAGGGTTTAGGGGCTTGGGATAATTAACTGGCGTTTCTGATTCCCCTGTAGGTGTCCTGAGGGCTTGGGGACAGCACTCTGCCGTCCTTACTTCACTCGGTGACCTGTGGCCAGGCATGGAAAGGGGCTGGGCTCCCCCAACCCCGCAGTGCTCAGAAGCCCCACCTCTGAGCCAGGGCCCGTCCTCCCGGAGCACACAGACCTGGGGAGGCAGACGCGACGGCGTGCGCTGTGGGCCTGAGCGTCCGTGTGTGGAGGGCCCTGGCACAGGGGCCCGGGGCGGCGGGGAGGGCTGCTGGGCTCACTCCGGCGGCAGAGGAGACCGTCTGCTTGCTGGTGCTGCCCTTCAGGTTCAGTCCTTCCAGCCAGACTCCTGGGAGGGCGCAGTAGAGGCCCTGCGGGACGGGGGCCCTCCAGTGGGCCACAGCGAGACGACTCCAAGGAGGCTGAGTGCGCCTCGCTGTCAGGCCCTGCGTCCACTGCTCCAAGCCCGTACTGCCGAAGAACTGGCTGGGGAGCTCCCTGGCAAGGGTTGCTGGGGAGTTTGGGCAGACCCCTGGGGGTGGGCCAGAGCAGAAGGCCACCAAGCCCGAGGAGCCCCAGAGCCCCAGGAGCAGCCTCTGGCGGCACCCACCTCCTGCCTGGCCCAGCGGCATTTGTCCTGGACCCTCCTTCCATGCTCCCCCAGGGCGGGTCCTTGACCATCCTCTGGACTTTGTCTTCCACCCTGCCCTCCTACTCTCACTTGCCCTTGGCCTTGGCCTGCAGGCAGATTGGACTCTATTCCCCCAACCCCTTTCTCAGCCAGCAGGTGCCCTCCCTTGCTAGGCTCACCCCCAGCCCTCTGCCGCTCAGCTTACACTCCCAGTCGCTCCCACGCTTGTAACCCCCTGGGAAGCGCTTTGGGTGAGCGCTGTCATCCCCACCGCTAGATGGAATGCTGAGCTGGGCCACCCTGTGAGACAATACTCAGGACAGGGCAGGGGAGTGGCGGACGGACACATTTCTAATGCCAAAGCCAGTTTCTCTTCTGCTGCTCCATGCACCTCCAGACTCCAGTGAGCAAGCCTACGGGCAGACCCACGGTCCCTTCTCATCACCCCAGCCACATGCCGCGGCTGAGCCTCCTGCCTGTGCGCTGGGCTGCCGGGCTCCTGTGGCCTCCAGAGATGGATTCCCGCATCGCGGGATCCGGGCCAGGCCGTGACCCAGGGGGCTGCAGCATGGCTCCCGCAGGCCCAGAAGCATCCCCAGCCCAGTGCCAGGGCTTTCTGTCGTCAGCTTTAGGTGCTGAGGACCCTGTGAGTGCAGGTGGTGGGAATGTTCTGTTTTCAATGAGGGGAAATAGCATGGCCACACCGGAGAATCCAACTCTTGCCTCAGGGCAACCCTTTCCGGCTGCTCCTTGGGGTGGACCAGCCAGGCTAGAGGAGGGACCAGGGCAGGGGGTACACAGGTTCTCCTCGCTCCCCTTGCCTGCTGCAGACCAGGTGGGCGGGAGAACGAACAGCTCTCGCATTTAGCGGGAAGATTTATGGTGCTGCCGGAGAAGGCCTGGCCTGGCCCTGTGCAGTCCGGAACGGCCCTTGAGGCGGGGACAATAAATCCAGCCCATTATTTTTTACGAGCCTCCCACCCCATAAACAACTCCTTTGGCTGGTGAGTCCGGCTTCACGCCCTTCTCCTGGCCTGGCCTCCAGCCAGCCCTGGCCAGGCACCGGGACCCCAGCACCGACGGCACCATGTTGGCAGGGGCATCTGCCCTGCTGCAGCCCCTCAGGCCTCCCAGAGGGGACAGCGCCGGGCAGATGGTGAGCACCAAGCAGAGAGGGAGCTGCTCTGGCCCTGGCTCCCTTCTCGACCACAAGCCCTCCGGCCTCAGTTTCTTAGTCTGTAAAGTGGGGCAAACATGAGTATTCTTTAAAGAATTGTTTATGAGGACAGCTGGGGACACCCTGAGTGCCCTGATGGCATGGGCCGACCTGAGCACAGCAACACCATCAGCTGTCACCAGGCATCACTGTGAGCCAGGCACTGAGCCCGTACTTTGCTGCGGGCAGTGGGATCCTGAGAGCGATCCTGTGCCACACAGCTCTTACTGTCCTCATTTGGCGGGGGAGAAATGGACCGTGAGCAGCAGAGACATCTGTGCATAGTGAGTAAGGGGCACGGTGAAGATTTAAACCCAGGTCCAACTCCTAAGACCAAAGGTACTGCTGAGAACAAACAGGTGGAGGGTGGGGGCAGGGGTGGCCCACAGCCTGAAGCTCCTTATGGCACAGGGGCCCCAACTCCGGGTCAGGCTTCACCCCAGTGCTGAGCTGGTGCAGCGGCTGGCTCCTGAGCCTCCTGCCCCACTTGACCTACTGATGGCCGCCGGAACCGCGGTTCGGTCAGCTCCCCCAGCCATGTCATTCCCCACTCAGGACCTGCGCATGATCCTTTCCTTGTTGTGTATGTTGTGAAGCAGCCACCACGAGCCCATCTCTTCTGCCCCAGACATCCGCCTGCACTGCCTTCCAAGCCTTGCCCCTCCTCCCCAATCCCCCCGCCCACCAGCCTTCTGTTCTCCCCGGAACCAAGGAGCCCTTTTGCATATGCCCTTTGCCCAGTGTGGGCCTTGGTCTGTGCTATTTCTTCCACCTCGAGTGCCCTTCCCCGTCCCCTCACTTTCAGAGAACTCATCGTCATCCTTCAAAACCCAGCCTGCTTTCACCTCCTCTAGGAAGCCATCTCTGACTCTTGGCTTGCATGTTTTCCTCTCGGTGTGCACCACAAGATACGAGGGGCTCCTCGGCCCTCTCTTTGGCAGTGCTGGTGTGCGGGCTCCTCAGGAGGACACAGCTGTGGTTCTTACGTGTTAAGCCGGGCAGGAGGCAGAGGAGACATGCTGAGTGGTGGTGGGACCAGATGGGATTCACGTCGTGAGGGAGATCTGGATCTGCCCTGTGGGCGGCATCGGGCCCCTCTTGTGAGCAGCGAGCACAGCCCCCTGCGAGGACTTGCCCAGGGCGTGGGGCTTGGCTGTGGTCGAGCTGGCTCCGCAGCTGCGTTCAGCTCACCCTCCGCCACGGCCCTGCGGCAGGGTAGCCCGAGCTTGCCCGCAGCTAAGGGGACTCCCCCTGCCACTACTGTCTCTCTGCAGCAGCTGCTTCCTCTTTGGGACACCTGTCATCCCCGCTGCCCCAGCGCTGTCCTCCTCTTCCCAGGGCCCCCAACACAGCAGCGGAGCCGGCACGCACCCGCATGTTTGTTTACCCAGCAGAGCCACAGCTTGGCCGTGTGCTCGAGTCAGAGTGAAGAGTGGGAGTGCCCAAGCCCCCACAGGCCGTGTACCTGCCCTTGCTGTGAGCTCATGGGGAAGGAAGAAAACTCAGCCTTTGCTGGGGCCCTGCTGTGTACCGAGCGCTTTATACCCTTTCCTTTTCAAGGACACCTGGCAGTGACACCTGCCGCCACAGTGCACACGGGAGGGAACAGAGATGCGGGGAGGCAGTGGCACCGCTGATTTGGGATGGAGCCAGACAGAGCCCGAGCGGCCACAGCTCTCGAGCCCCTGCTCTGCTCCACTGCACCGTGGCCGCCACCATGGCGGGCACCATCCCATGGTGGGCATCATGGCGGGCACCATTCTGTGATAGGCAGCGGAGGAGAGGCACGGCCTGACATGCTAGGAGCGGTTCATGTCCTTAGAGGATCTCCTGCTAGCATGTCCCCTGCATTCGTATTTGTACTGGCTGCTCCTCCCAGGTGCCCAAGGGCTGCTGCGGGAACTCTCTCAAGGCTGGGATGCTGGCCCCGCCGGCAGCTTGGCTCCCTCCATCTAGTCACCTCTCAGGAGAGAAAAGCGATTTGTTCCTGGTCTGGGCCAGGCCATGGTCTGGGGGCTGCATGAGCTGACTGAACCCCCACGGCTTCCTGGGTGGGTCCCCGTGGAGGGAGGGATACGGTTGCTGGAGAACATAGCGGACACCGTTTATGTTTGGGTTTCAGATAAACTAAATACTGTTTTAGTGGAAGTATGACCCATGCGACATTAGGGACATACTTAATACTTGCAAGTATTTGTTGCTTATCTGAAATCCAGATTTAACCAGCCATCTGATGTGCTTATGTGGCACGTGTGGAAGTCTGGCAGCCCCCAGAGGGGAAAGCGCCTCCAGCCTCCCCAGCCTCAATGGAGTGAGATATCCTCTGGGTCCCCGAACTCCAGGCCTGAAAGGCTTGGCTGTGCTCATGGTGACACCTAGTGGTCATCAGGGGAACTTCAGGGGGCCGGACGGGGTGGGTGGGGGTGCTGGGAGGTGACCCAGGGGCCAGAGTGAAGAGGGGACAGGTGCTGCAGAGCCAGCCTGGGGAGGGGGCGGGGAGACCGGCCGCCTTTGCTGAACACCTGAGTCATGAGGCACTTCGCAGAGCAGGAAGCAGCACAACTCCCAGGGCCACACGCCTTAGAATGGGCCAGAATGGGAGGTGTGAGGCCGAGCCAGGGAGCCAGGCCCGCCCAACAGTGGTGCCGCCTTCCCGTGGGACTCTGCAGCTCCGCCCCTGTTTGCGCACACATGCCGGCACAGAGTGTGGTCCTTGCGGCTCTTTGGCTCTTTGGCTCTGCCACCTGTCTCACAGACACAGCTTTCCCAGGATCCCAGTGTCAGGACTGATCTGGCCCCGGGGTGGGGGCCAAAGGAAGGCCGGCATCACCTGGGATGCCAGGAGCCAGCCACGGTCTCAGCAGTCCGTTCATCCGTCTGTCCATATGTCCGTGTACACAGGGCCTGCCACCTAGGGAGCAGCTGTGACAAGGGACTTAGTGTCAGCTCTGCGGGTCGGCAGTCCGCCAGCCTTGCTCTTGGCTTGCACATAGAGCCTCACACAGGTGGCACTTTGCAAAGGCTTACAGAATGCGTACGCACCTTATAGGCTGGTGGACAGCCCTAAGCCAGCCGTGCCTCGTGAGCCACCATCTGATGTGGCAACGAGAATGCTGAACTTGAGAGCTGGGGCGTTGGGAACCCCAGGGGATTGAGCGTCGAAAGGTTCTGTGTGACTCCCACGCTGACAGCTGCATGAGCCAGGGCAGGTCACTGTCCCAGCAGCTTCAACCTCCTCAAGGAAAAGGCGAGTCTTCGTCTAGATGGTCTCCAAGGCCCCTTCCAGTGTTAGCTCTGCAGAAACCCGGTCCGCTCTGGCTGTTCGCACGCGTGTCGTTCAGAGCAGAACAGCTTCACTGTGGAGCCATGCCCCTTGCCTGTCAGCAGCGCACTTCGAACCCGCCGCCCTGAGGTGCACGCTGAATGCCCACGAGGGGCTCACCGGTGGTCGGCCCCTGGGAGCGCAGCGCTGGTGAAAGGCACAGACGAGAAGCAGGCCGGCCCTGTGGAGAGGCGAGGTATAAAGGAGACCCCACCTCAGTATCTGTAGAAAGAGACAGCAAGTAGGCAAGTGAGCAGATGAACATGGAAGGTGCTGGACGTCCAGTCACAGAAGGGTTGGACTTTCATGGCTGCACCAGAGGAGGAGGCCAGCTCGGAAGGGCTAGTCCTGTTGGGGCCCTGACGGGGGCTACTGCGCCTGAAGGAGGGGTGGCCATGAGAGGGCAGAGGGGTCCCGCCCGGAAGTGTGGGGTTGGGGGAGCAGTGAGGAAGGTCAGGCAAAGGCAGTGAGATGCGGGCAAGGTGGAGGAAAGGAGCTGGGTCCCCTGAGGGCCCCTAAGGCAGTCCAGGGGATCCCAGGGGGCAGTAGGTAGGCTGTGAGGTGAGGGGCTGGAACCGCCTTCAGCCTGCTGGCCAAAGGGGCTCCTGTCCCTGCTCCACGACTCAGGTCGGGCGATCTGTCTCTGAGCCCCAGCATCGTCCCTTGTCAGGTGAGACTGCTGACGGGACCTGGTGCTCAGAGTCGCGAGAGACGGTCAGGGACACGTGTAAGGGGCCTAGCATGGGGCCTGGCCCTGAGGAGCTCGGGGTAAGTGGAAGCCCTCGGTCCTCATTACTCCCACTGCCCGGGCGGGGCTGCCCCCAGAGATACAGCCTGCAGCGGGCTAGGCGCCGAGTCCCCCCGGGGGTCTGGTCTGGGGCCTTGGCCAGGCCGGGCATTGCCCAGGATGATGTAATTCCAGGGACAGAAGGCAGGAGGGAGAGCCCTGTGTCCTCACTCAAGCCCAGGCCTCGTCACGAGAGGCTCCCAGAGCACCAGCCAAGCGCAGATACTGTCGGAGTGTGATTAGGGTTCCAGGGAGAACCAGGCGGGGAGATGTGCAAGGTCCCAGCCAGCACCATAACCGTAGGCCGCTGCCGGGTCTGGGCCTGCAGACAGATGTACTCCTGCCTGAGCATTGGCCCCTGTTCTGATGAAGAGTCAAAAGCCCAGAGTGGCCAAGCCCAGGCCCCTCACCAGCACAGAACATTTCTCGGGCCTTCAGTCTGGGCTAGGCCCCGCGCAGAGCATCGGGGTAAAGAGGTGACTTGGGCTTGGGCCCTGCCTCCTCCAGGAGCCCCTAGTCTGGGGCAGGCAGGGGGAAGCCTGGCAGGCCCAGCAGTTAGAGTTAGCACGATAGGTGCTCTGAGAGAGGGAAGTGCGAGGGCTTCAGAGGCCCCGGCCAATCCCCAAATGCAGCCCAGGGACCTTGAAGGAGGATGGAGACAAGGAAGGCTTCCTAGAAGAGGTGACACTCAGTCACAATCTCAAGAAACTATAGTCGGAGCTGCCATTCACAGGAGGAGGGAGTGTGTCCCAGGAACCACATCCCTAAAGGCCCCAAGGTGAGACGGGAGGGCAGGACGTGCAGGCTGACGGTGTCCCTGTTACCTAGGGCCACCGCGGGCCATGTGGGGTCAGGAGGACCTGAAGTACCATACTGAGAACTCAGCCTAATCCTCTGGGTACTGCGTTTGGGGCACTAAGAGGACATCGATGTGTTTTTAGCAGTGGGAAGACACAGTCAGATTTATGCTCTAGAAAGTTCCCTTTGCAGCTTGTGAAGGGCAGGTCTTTGAGTCACAGGGAACAGGTTCAAGTCTCCTCTGTGTCACGTCCTACCTAAATGGCCATGGGTAAATTGCTTAACCTCTGTGAATTCTGAAAACGAGGAGAAAGCTACTTGCCGTGCAGGGTGCCATTACAAAGATCTGCAGTCTAGTCGTTTGTCTCTGTGCCAGGCTTGGGGCTAGGCCCTGGGCAGTCGGGAGCCTCGGCGAGCCTCAGGCAAAGGGTCTGAGGAACGCGGAGGTTGGAGGCAGGGTCAGGGTGAGAGCTCAGCCGCTTGGAGCAGCTGGCATTTGAGCTGCCTTGGAGAGACAGGATGTGGACATGTGGACACAGGCAGTGGGGACAGGAGCTGTCGTTCCGGTGCGCCATGTCGCCGAGGGGAAAGTTAAGGAACCGAAGGGGACGAACCCGGGCTTCCCTGGCCCTCCCCTCAACCTGACAGTCTGTCACTTCCTGGAAGTGCCCTGGGAGAGCAGGTTCCATGAAACCCATGTTCGCCTGTCCACCCTGTGTCCCTTGAGCAAGTCACCAAGCCTTCTTTCACCCTATTCTCCTCACTTGTGAAGTGGGGATAACCGTGTCTACTCTGAGAAGTGCCCGTGAGGCTTACAGGCCATGATTCTCGTGAAGGGCTTAGTATACTCAAGTGCTCAAGGGCGCCTGGGTGGCTCAGTGGGTTAAGCCTCTGCCTTCAGCTCAGGTCATGATCCCAGGGTCCTGGGATCGAGCCCCACATCGGGCTCTCTGCACAGCAGGGAGTCTGCTCCCCCACCCCCCACATGCCTCTCTGCCTACTTGTGGTTTCTCTCTCTGTCAAATAAATAAATTAAAAGTTCTTTAAAAAAAAAAAAAATACAGTAAGTGCTCGCTAACAGTAGCTGTGGTTGACATCAGCCCACAGCGAGTTTCTGGCTGGACCCCCTACATGCAGGCCCCCGTGGCCTCACATCAGCTGTAAGCTCTCTGTGCCTCAGTACCCTCCTCTGGTAAGTGGGGAGAATCCCACAGGGCGTGAGACAGCTCTGCACCTGGGCCGTGGCTGTCCCCGAGACCCCTCCAGCAGGCCTGTCCCTGCCCCCGCTCCCGTGCCTCTGCCCCATGGCAGGACCTTTCCCTCTTTGCCTCATTCCCCTTCAGAGCATGTGGGAGCCCATGCTTGTTTCTGCCTGCCTCGCTCGGCCGGCTTGCCAAGTCTGGGCTGCAGAAGGCAGCAGCCTCTCCCTGCCACCCCCAAGGCTCCAGCCTCTTTCTGGGCTCCGTAATTTTCTATTGATGAGGTTGCAGGGGAGGAAAATCCCTTCCTGCTGAGGTGGGGGGAAGGGTGGAGCAGGCTAAGTGTTCTTTTCTCCCTGCTCTGCCTTCCCAGCTCGCCTTCCTTTCCCTGTGGTCAAGGGACATGGATGCGGAAAGTGATGGTATTGCTGAAGTCGCCATAGCGACGACCCTTGGGAGGCACACATTCCGGCTTTGTTATCCTGGGCCAGGACTAGGAAAAAGGGCCAGCTCTGAAGTACAAACAGATTGGGCCCGCCTCCCCCTGCCCTGCTTTAGATGCACCCGTGAACTTTGCTTTGCCAAAGACGCAAGGTGCACACAGTTTGGGGCAGGCAGATTCTGCCATCGATTACCTCTGTGCATACCCTCATGGAGTCTCCAAAAATGATAGGAAGCCTTTGGGGAAAATAACGGCCAGAGCCTGTCCCAGGGCCCAGAGTAGGCAGGAATGGGGGTAGGGGGACATGGCGAGCAAGTCCTGGGCTCTGGGGAGCAAAAGGCTAGGCTGGGAACCTGGCCCTGCTTCTCAGGCATGGTGTGGCCCTGGCCGCTCTTTCCCCGCCGGATCCCGCCTCCGTTTGCTTGTCTGTGAAATGGACATGGTGATACTCGCTTCTGTGATGAGGGTTAAGTTAGATGAAAGGGTTGTTAGAGTCCAAGTTCCCTACACCATGTGTTCTGGAAAAGCCAGAGAAAGGGGCTCCTAATTGCATCCCAAACCCAGCCTTCCTCCCTTCCCCAGAGCCACTGCCCTCCCTCCAGGCTCTTTTGTCCCTTTCAGCGTGATGGCAGTAGCCTCCCACGTGCTGCTGGCCTGCAGCCTTGTCAGGGCGGCTGCCCTGGCCTGCCGCATCCACAGATCTTCCTGCCACATAAGCGCACCCCCGCCCTATTTACAACCTTTCCGTGGCTCCCCTGGCCACGGCTGCCGTCCCTGGAGCTCTCACCTGTGTCCGTAGCCTCACTGGCCCAAGAAGGGGAAGGCGGCTTGAGTGAACACCTGGGAGGCAGGGCCTCGACGAGCCACTGTTACACGGCGGGGAAACTCAGGCTCAGTGGGAAGTGATTGCCCAAGGTCACGCGGCAAGTGGCAGAATCTGAAATTGCGCCCAGTGTCCTGGCAGTGGAGCATCTGCCTCCTCATTGCCCCCTGCCCGGTCCTGGGCACAAGGAGACACTCGGTCCGAGTTTGCAGAACATAATTGGATTTGGATGGGTTAGATCGAATTAGATTCGACCTGGCGAGCAGCCTGGCCTGCCTGGCACCAAGCCCCTGAGGACCAGGATTTCTGGAAACGACTCTGAAATTCAATCTTATTTCCCCTGTAGGCACGGAGGTAAACAAGGCTTTCTGCTAAACTTGGCTCTGTGTCACTCCCCATATCAGGACAGGGAGCTAGGCCAGGGGAGGCCGCACGTGGCCCCAGGACAGCCATCTTGTTGTTCGACCCCCAAGAGCAGATGTGGTACAAAGCAGGAGCCGTGGGCGGGCAGAGTTTGGGCCGGGGCCCTTGGGTTCTGCAGGCTCACAGAAACCCAATCTGTGCCCAGGCCTGGGCTTGGCCCCTGCTCTGAAGGAGCCTGAGGACTGGCATCATGGAGACCATGGGCCAGCCAGAGCTGGCCAGAGGGGTCTGGCCCCCTCAGAGGAGCTGGGGTGGGGTGGAAGCAGAGCGGGTAGAGCCAAGGACCCTGAAGACCCTTCAGGGGCCATCCCCTGGAGCAGAAGTGCTTGGTGTCCAGCGCCTCATGTGCCTCGGTGCTCCCCAAACTCACGGACCCTTGGCAGGAGCCGTGCTGGCCGTGCTGCCTGTTCGCTCACTGTCTGCAGGACAGCCCTCCCAGAAGAGGGCAGAGGGAGTGCCACCTTCTCCGCCCCTGGGATTGAGACAGAGGGAGCCACAGCAGGCTCCAGGGCCCCATCCCCTGCCCAGGCCTGCACTGCCTCGGTCCCTGGGCCACCACAAGCTCATCTGCCAGGTGATGAGGAACTGACATGGTCATCCTAGAGCGGGCTGTGTTAGAGGAGAGGCAGGGCCCTGTCCCACCAGTGACTACAGGACTTCTCAGAGTCTTTAATGTATGCCGTGGGGTCCCTGAGGGGCTGTTTCATAGAACACCCAGCTGCGACTGCCGCAGAATGCTCTCACAGTTCTCTGAGGCACGCGGAGGCTGGGCAACCTTTGTCTCTCTCCTCCTCTTCCTCCCTCCTTCTCTCCTACCTTTGCTCTCCTAGTGCTTTCAGGCCCTGTGCTGGGCACTAAGGACCCAGGCAAGGATAAAGAGGTCCCTTGAAGTTCCCCCACGGGGGTGGGAGAGGTGGCTTAGCAAGGATTTGCCTGTAGCACCAGGTAGGCTGAGTCAGGAACCCGGACTGTGCCACACCATTACATAGTTCTCTCGTTTGAGTTTCACGGCAACCCCTGGAGGTAAAGGATATGACAGCCCATCTCGCAGCTAAGAAAACAGAGACCCGGGGCGCCTGGGTGGATCAGTGAGGTAAAGCCTCTGCCTTCGGCTCAGGTCATGATCTCAGGGTCCTGGGATCGAGCCCTGCTTCGGGCTCTCTGCTTAGCGAGGAGCCTGCTTCATCCTCATTCTGCCTGCCTCTCTGCCTACTTGTGACCTCTGTCTGTCAAATAAATAAATAAAATCTTTTAAAGAAAGAAAGAAAAAGAGAAGAGAAGAAGGTCTGACCAGAGGCTCAGTCAGGTACAACACAGGTGGGTTCCAGCCCCTACCCCTCTTGGGATTGGCACACCCTTCCTCAGGGTTCCTTGATGGTGGTGAGCACTGGGACTGGCCACCTTCCAGGCTCGGCAGCTAGCCTTGCCCTGTGGAGGCCCTGCAGCAGGACGTAGCACCAACAGGACACCTTCCCTGCCCGCAGGAGCTTTCTGGCTGGTGGGAGAGGTGACGGCAGGTAGACGAGCACAGGGGGACAAACAGAGTGGACCACTGCCTCCCACCCCATCTGCACTTTGCCATTTGAAAGGGAGAGACAGAGAGCCAGGAGACTTGGTCTGCAGGGTCCGGTCTTGAGCTACACTAGAAGAACGGGGGCATCAGGCAGCCGGCGAGGGGAGTCCAGAGAAAGCACGTTTGTGGCAGAGACGCCTCTCAGTGCTGGCCAGTGGCATGGCTGTCATAGGCTGGCCCATGGACCATCCCCTTGCTCTGCTGAGAGCCGGTTGTGTGTGGGGGCCAGGCCTGCCAGAGGCCGCTGTGGTGCCTGCAGCAGGTGGGGGGGCCGGCGAGGGTGCCAAGGGAGAGCGGGGTGCAGAGGACAAGCAGGTGAAGGGTGGGCGGGCCAGGCTTCTGGAGGGACCCTCGCGCTGTTCCCAAAGGCTAGTGGGGTGACACAGGCAGAGTCACCTGATGGCTCTTTGGTGAGCTGAGGCTCCCCCCTTGTGCTCAGGGGCAGCTGCTACAAGGTCATAGGAGCTAGGGGTTATGTGCTTTGTTGAGGGGCTGCCCAGAGAGCTTCATGGAGGAAGAAGCATCTGCGCTGGCCTTGAACGTTAATAGGTTCGTAATTCTGAAGACAGTTAGTAGTGGCAGCTGCCACTTACCACCCTCTGCGCCAGGCTCCCCGTTCTGTTCACCCCAGGAAGAGCTTGCGGCCAGTCAGCCTACTGGGTCCCACACGCGTAGTGCAGGACCCCAGGACGGGACAAGATGGCTGCGAGCCCAGCAGCCTGGGCTGGAGTCCTGCCGTCTGGCCTGAGACAGACACGTCCCATCTCGGGACCTCCTCTTCCCATCTGCAAGATGGATGGACAGGACTGCAAGGCTCCACCCAGCCCTGACAGCCTGTGGCTCTGCCCCGCCGTGACACTCATCTTCCCGCGGCCCGCAGCAGCCCGTGGGCCCCAGCGCCCAGGGGAAGGTAATGTGGCTTCTGTGTCTCCAGCCGCTGAGGAGCTGAATTACCAGCGCAGAGCAAACCCTAGTCCTCGGCCCCAGGCTGGGCAGCTGCGACCTTCTCTGCGATGGTTGCCGACGTGAGGGTGACACCCTGATGGCCACCAGCTCGGAGGAGCTTCCTCCAGAAGCTGTGAGGCTGAGAGGGCTCCAGGCTCTGTGAGGCCGGCAGCTGGGGGCGGCCTGCTCCTTGTCAGCCTGTCTCCCAGCGTGGTGGCTGCCGGCGTGTGAGGGCCAGACCTGTGTCCCAGCCCCCTGTGGAGGAGGGGAAAGCTTATTCCACTTCCCTCCCTTCACGGTGAGGACACGGAGGAGCCCGTCCCGGGCAGGACCTATCTGGACAGTGAGGACCAACAGGCTCAGAGCTCAGCCTGTCCTCAGGGGCTGGTCGGAGAGTCACAGGAAGACCAGGGAGGAGAAACATGGCCACCATGTCAGTGCTGTGAGCGAGGGGAGCACAGGCGTCCAGAAGGCCGTTGACTGGGCTGGGGGACCGAGGAAGGCTTCCTGGAGGAGGGACACGGTGGCATTTGGCCCTACAGAGCCTGCGCCTTCTGGAGTGCCACCACGGGTTGACCACTTCCTGTAGCGTCCAGGCTGCGGCAGGTGCAGCCAACTGAGACACCCCCTTAACCCAGTGGAGACAAGAAGTGACAAGAGCCTGGAGAATGAGGGGAGGGGGCACGTGGCTTGAGGCCCAGCCTCACGCCCAGGATTCACACAGCAGGGTCAGGAGTCAGCGCCCACCCAACTCCCTTCTCCTCTGCCAGGACTCTCCTCCCGGCTAGCTCTGCCCTTGATTTGGAAAATGCAGTTTCTAATTTTAAAAAATTAATGTTAACATGTAATACATTTTTTAATTTCTATTGTTATAAATTATTAAATGTAAGCTTCCCCCATTGAATTTCTGCTGTAGTAAACATGAGTAGCTATAGCCTGTCAACACCTGAACAGAAACTCTTCAGGCTCCTCTGTAATTGTCAGAAATGTAAAGGGGTCCCATAGCCCTCTTCACGGGGGACCTAGCGCTGGCCCTGCCCTCGGCTTTAGAAGGAGGGCCCTGTGCTCCAGAGCCTGGGGGTGGCGGGCGGGGAGACCCTCAGTGAGTCAGGTGACCTCACTCCGTTCTTTCCGTAGAAGATGGGGGGCCTTGCCTGCCTCTCCCACTGACGTGGACACAATCAAGGCCCGAGGCCTACCCTCCCTGCTCCGGGTTTCCACTGCTTGCTTCTAGATCGACTTGGACTGGGACACTGGGTTACCCCCACCCCAAATTATCCTTTGTCAGCAAAACATCAACATCTTGGCTCATTATTAAAAGTCTAGATTCTCAGGAAGAAAGACTGCCTCATGACAAGTCCATGGTGTGGGAGAAAGCTGAGTGACTTCTAAAGCCTTAGGCTCTGTTTAGCATCCAACGTTCAAGGCCACATCAGCTCCCCAGTGACAAATTTATGGTTAGTGATGATTAGCAGCGCTTCTCGTAAGTTGTGTTTCTTTGGCTGGGAATGGAAATTCAATCTCCCTTTCCTCATCACATATAAGCCTGAGCTTGAACAGGGCCCCTTGGGCCCTTCCCAGCTTAGGAGGAAAGCACAGATCTGTGTGAGTGGCATCGATCGCCTGGGCCAGCCACAGGGCGGCCCTGGGAGATCAAGGCGGGGCGGCGGCATGGGGGCGACGGGGGGGGGGGGGGGGGCAGTCAGGAAGCCCCGTGGGGGCGACAGGGGAGCAGTCAGGAAGCCCCGTGGAACTGGTGGGGTTTGAAGAGGCCTAGGATCTTGTCTGTGGAAGACCAGAGAGGCAGGGGCGTGGATGGGGCACTCCCGGGGGCGTTCAGTGGGCAGTGCGGAATTGTGGGTGGTGGAGCTCGAGTCGTGCGTGGCGGGAGACAAGGCTGCCAAGAGGCAGGAACAACAAGTCCTTGTACATTTGTGGGCACTGGGGAGCCAGAAGGGCCACTTAAGCGGGGAGTGAAGGGTGACGCCGGACTTAGCCCACTGTTAACACAGCCATGATGATGGCCCGGGAGGCCACTTGGTGGCCACCATCTGCCGGCCGGCACCTCAGGTCAGCGAGTCTCTGAGCGAGCCTCTCTCCGGAGACCTGGTGAGAGGCTGCATATGTCTCCGTGGCCCAGGAGAGCCCCTCCACTGACAGTTTACCTGAGGAGGGGCTGCCCGGCCTAGCCAAGGTCCCCACGAGGAGCTGTGCTTTCTCTGGCTCCGCAGGAAAAGGCACCAGCCTTCTGCAGTCAGCGCCCCCATGGAAAGATCTGGTGTCAGAATACCCACCCTGCCTTGTCTATGAGGCAGAGATGATCATGGCCACTTTATTAAAGAAGCGATTTTCTCTGAGACACACAACTAGTAAGAAGACCAGACTCCTACCCCAAGCTGCCTGACTTAAGCCTGTGACCTCAGAGAGCCATACTTTCCGTGTGAGGTTGGCTCTTGCCGGCCCACAAGGGCCCCTGGTGCCCCCTCCCCCACTGCACCTTCAGAGACCTCTCCCCGGAGCTTGGCGTTGGTCGCGGTGGAGCAGCCAGAAATGCCACACCAGCCCCAGACCGTCCCCACCCCACCCATCATTCCACTGCCCGCTGTGTCTCCCACGCTGCCCTGCAAGGTGGGCACGTGCTGCTGTGGATTCCGGGAGAGGAGGGGGCGTCCCTCCACATGCACCAGAAGCTTCCAGCGAGGAGCCCTGGCACCGGAGCGCTCGTTCACTCAGCCGTTGGGTAGTTGGTCCCACTCTGCGTTGGTCCAGCGGTGTGATCTGGGGAAGGCGGAAATCCAGGTGAGCGCAGAGGTCAGCGCGCCCAGCACAGGGCAGGTTTCCCTCAGGACCATTTCTTTGTTCCACTTAAATTCAGACTTTTTAAAAAAATCTTCGTGGTAGCTGCTGGGGTGTATGTGTTCTTAAGTGTATGTCAGATCTCTGTTGTCCCACACCCGTGCTTACAGCGGACAGGGTCAAGATGGAGCTGGTCCTGGCCCACGGGGCAGCCACGCTGGGGAAAGGAGGCTGCTGCGTGTCCCCGTCTGTGGCTTCCTCCCCTCTGTCCGGGGCCGCCTCCTCTCGGACCGGACATGGAAGTAAGGTCTCAGGGCGCCGCGTGGGCAGACAGCCGCTCTTCCTTTCATCTGCCTTTAGCCTCTTGATGGACTTGTGACCTACCACCTCTCACTTGACCCCTGATGACCTCATAAACTCTGGAAACTCCTCACAAATCACTAGGAAGATAAACATCAACTGGGGTCATCTGAAAGGGGTCTGAGCCACTCCAGGCAGATCAAGTCTCCTGGGATGGGGCATGGGAGGGTGGGCGTCCCAGGAACTAGGGGTGACTGGGTCCCACCCGGGGAGCCTCATTGTCCCTGTCATCCCAGAGCCCTCAGAGCACAGTTCAGTAGAATCCTCAGCATGCACTGAGTGGAGGCCAGGCCTCTGGAGACTCCATGTTCATGGGCCCAGTGCCTGCCCTGGAAATCCAGGGCAGCCCAGCCCTGCACTGCACAAGGCCTCTGGGGCAGGAGCGAAACAGAGGTTTATAGCCTGAGGTGCTGGTCCAAGTCCTGGTGGTGCCTCTCAGTGCCCCATCGGCCTTTGGACAGGTGTCTTAACCCTGTGTTCCCACCTCTGAAGGGCGTGCTTGCCTTTATAGGGGTGAGGGGCCCAGAACGTGCCCAGAACTTTGCCGCTGCCTAGGGTTTGGCACCACAGTAGAGTTTCGGGGAGCCTGGGAGGAGACGAGACAGGAAAAAGCCGGCCTTGTGAGGGACGCGGCTTCCGAGCCAGCCCAGAGAACAAGCTGGAAGGGCCGAAGCAAGGGCCAGAGAAACGGGGCCCCAGGTGACTCCGCCGCTGCAGCCAGAGGGCTAGACACTAGCAGGCAGTGGGGGGCCCAGCCCTGGCACCCTGGGGCCTTCTCCCCCTTCTGAGGCCTCCCAGCCAGCAAGGAGGCCTGCTGCCGGCTGCCCTTTCAAGTGAGGCTTCACAGAACAAGGTATCTGAGGCTGGAAGACATTTTCCTTTAAAAAGAAACCTGCCAAACAGCAGGAACCCTGGGCTGAGATTTTGGAAATAGGGACACGTGTGCTTCTGGACCAGGAACAGGCTCCGTGGGGCATGGGATGTGCCGTGAAGCTGGAGGCCAGCAGCAGGTCGTGCAGGGCTCTGCATTTGGGAGTGAGGGTTCCATGGGTCCTGGGAGCCCTGCAGTGACCAGGGACAAAGAGAGATCCCCTTGGGCAGCTGAGGGGAGATGAGTGGCAAGTAGTTCAGGGCACGGCTACGGGGCTGCTGAGGGACGAGCCCGGAGGTCCAGCAGACCAGGCTGGCAGCCTCCAACTTGTGCAGGGACACAGTGAGAGGTGGCCGTGCAGGATGGACAGGCCTCCCAGGGAACAAGATCCAGCCCGCCAGGGCCCATTAGCTTAGGGCTGCTGCCCACCCACCCAGTCCCCTGACCCGTCAGCGCCCGCCCTGGGCCCAGTCTGAAACCAAAGTCTCCGCCTGCCCGTGTGGGGCATGTGCCGTCCCTGGGCAGATGGAAAGGTGCCACGTTTCCCCGACACGCGCCCGCCCTAATGAAGAAACGGTCTAAACCCCTGAGCCGGACCAGGTTCTGTGACCTGACCCAGGCAGGGACGCGTCTTCGTGGGCTCCCTGGAGGCCTTCACAGTGCTGTTCTCAGAGTGAGCCCTGGTTCGAGACCTGGGCCCGGTGTCGGTGGTTTCTCCCTGCTTCCCCTCGTGGACGGCTAGGCGTTCACCCTGGCACGCGCTGGGGGGTGGGGGGACTAGCGAGAAGCAGCCGTGGAGTGCCGCATCTGACGGCGACATTTCATAGGCCGCCTCTCTTCAGCCTAAAATGTTTTCTCTCTTCCCTCCCCCCGGCCCCTGCTCCTCCCCCGTCTGTCTCTTCCCAGAGGGTATGAACTGCATGAACAAAGACCACGGCTGTGCCCACATCTGCCGGGAGACGCCCAAAGGTGGGGTGGCCTGTGACTGCAGGCCCGGCTTTGACCTTGCCCAAAACCAGAAGGACTGCACACGTAGGTAGATGGAGGCAAATGGGTCAGACATCCCCACGCGTCTCCTGCCATTGCTTTATGAGGGATGGGGGGTGGGGGGGTCGGTCCAGTCGGCTGGACGTTGCCCAGGGAGGGCTCTCGGCACCTCGGGGTGGAAAGAAGGGCAGGGTCTCCAAAGAAGCGAGGGGAGGCATGAGGGACAGGGGCTGTGGACTCCAGACACGGTGTTGTGCCCCCCGGCATACCACCACCAACGGCCCCAGCACAGAACCCTGCTCAAGAGCCCCACGGTGCTTGCTGTAACCCCAGCCCCAGAGCCCCACAGGCCCTGAGCCTGAGCTCTCCAGCGGGTATGGCGGGCTGTGCACAGAGGCCTACAAGCCCGGGCTTCTTGGTGGACCAGGGCAGCCCTTGGTGGAACAGGGTGGGGAAGGAGGAGAGGAGCTAGATTGGGGGACCCGGGGGGTCCCAGCCTAGCCTGTGTTGACCTTAATTCCAGGATCAAAGATCAACTCTGCAGTCCACCCCTGCAGGGCCCGCTGTAAATGGTGATGCCCTGTGAGATCTGGGTTGAATGAGGCCTCTGGCCAAAGGTGCCGTCCAAGATCAGGCTGGAGGTCCGGCTCAGGTGTTAGGCAGCCTCTTAATGTGGTCCCCCAGCTCCCCAGGAACAGTGGGAGACGGCAAATGAAGTAGGACCGGGGCTGAACACACTCATAGTCCTCGAGAGCTTCAGACCCAGCTCCCAGCAGCTCTGTGGGGAGGGGTGGGGCAGCCTGTACTCACTGGGCAGCTGGGCAGCCTGTGCTGGCACCGGGTTGGCTTGTGTGTACCAAGAGCTGAGAGAGACCGGTGTGAGCCCGGCCCGCATCTGGCCAGAGACAAGGACTTCATTCCAGGCCCACTTTCTGATACAGAGAAATGGAAACCCAGCTCCCAGTAGAGAAGCATACCCAAACTTGCCCCGGAAATGGGAGACTGAGCTGCCCAGCTCTCACGAAGAAAAGGGCTTTGCTTTCCAGCCTTCGTTCTGTGGACAAGAAACAACTGACCCTCACTGGCTTGTCATTCTTAGTCTGACTGTCTTGGTTGTCATCAGCTTCCTCTGGCACAAGCTACACCTTTCCCAACCCATGTCCTCCTCAGTCAGTAAGGTCTTGGGGATCCACATGCACTAGACACTACCCCTGTCTCCACGGAGACCATGCTCCAGGCCCACTCACGATCTGTCCACTCCCCATGTGAACATGCTCCCTTCTGGCCAGGTATATTCTGAGATGTGGGCAGCCTTCCTCTTTGTTCCTGAGCTTTCCAGTGGGATCACACAGATTAACATATACAAGGTCACCACGGGCAGGCGCCCAGCTCCAGCCCCAGGACTCCAGCCAGGCCCTCCCGTCCTCTACATCAGACGGTTCCTATTGCTACAGAGAAACCTGCTGCCCCTCAGCAGAACAGAAAGCAAAGAGCTCCAGCTTTCCTAGTCCTCTGGACAATGGCCAAGGCTTGTTAAAAGGCTCAGCCACAAGTAAAGAGCATTCCTTCACTCGGCAAGACTGGCCAGGCCCTGCACTGGGTGCTGGGGAGAGAGCCATAGGCCACAGGCAGTGGCTGGAACTGACCGGTCCGTTTGGGATGAGCATGGCAAGGGGACGCTTTGCTCAGAGAACATCCCCCAAGGGACCAACCTGATCCGAGAGGTCAGGGATAAGGCAGTGCTGTGAGTGGCAAAGCCCCCACCACCCCTAACAGAGAAGAGCTAAGCCCTTGCCCTGAATGTTTGCTGGTGAAAGAAACAGCAGCCCCAGCCTCTCGGCTCGGGTGCTGGGTGTCGTCCAGCTGTGTGGAGAATCAGATACCAGCCTTGGGGCCAAGGAGCGGGCGAGCACCCTGCAGCCCTCCTGGGAAAGGCTGGCAATCCGGTCAGCTTTGGCCCCTGCTGTGCGGTCTGCATGCTGAGTTCATGTGATGTTACCTCTGAAGCTTTCTCTCTAGCCCTGGAAGCCAGTTTGAGTCTAGGAAATTCTAGATTTGGATTTGGGGTGGGGGCCAGGGCCTGGCCTAGCCAGCCTCTGTGGACCAGCGGGAACACAGGGCCCCTGCACCAAACTCCATCTCTCCAGAGTCCAGGACCCACTCCAGGGCTGGAGGGGGCTCTCTCCTTCCTTTCTTGGTCATCCAAGAGCCCACAGCACCCGTACTGTTACCATGTACAAGCTGTAGGCCCTAGGTGCTCACAAGCTCGGCCCTTGGGGTCCATGAGATGCACAAACCCCAGTGAGGGGTTTGGACCCTAAGCATGGCCCTCCCTCCGGTTGCCTCAGACAGCTCTCCATCCTCCTTAGAGTCACCTGCAGGGCACGGCCCATGGCCGGGAGCTCATAGCTCGGAAAGAACTGGCTGTGGTGTTCCACTCCTGCCTGGTCTGAAACGGGGCTCTCCTCGGTCTGGAAGGGCTTGTGAGGTCCGGGCCAAGGCAGGGCTATTGCGGGGCTCTGCCCTCACATGAGATCCCCGCCGGTCTATACCAGTGGCTTCCCTGGGGCTCTTCCCAGGCAGAGAGACAAGCTGTTTCAGAGATGAGAGAATGTGACTGCAGGTCTCTGGGCTCCCGGGAAAACTGAGAGAAGAGATGCTCCTCTGGAGAAAGGGCCAGAGGGAGCTGGAGCAGTTCTGCGGGTCCTTGAAACGTCATCCCGGAAGTCGGGCCCCTCCTGCTAACGGGACATTAGTTCCCCTTGGAAGAGGCAGCCCACTAGAGCCTCTCTCTGGTCGTGAGGACAGCTGGGACACTGAGCAAAACCACTCTCTTCAAGTCCTCCTTAGCTGGCAGGGAGACGGCACGTGTCCAGGCTGACAGGGCCGCCACCATCACTCAGGGATGGACGCCCCAGAGGCTGTGTGCTGTGCCCCTGGGGAGAGCACTGCCTGGGAGAGGCAGCTGCGGGACACAGTTCTGGAATGCTTGTGATCCATCTCCAGGAGCTGCCACCCATGGCTTCCCTCTGGCACCAGCCCTGCCATGCATCAACCTGATGGAACAACATTAACCCCAACTGCCAAATTGGAACTTTTGGCTTGGTTGGTCTGAGATTGATTTTTGCATCTTCGAGCACCTTTAGGGTTGTCTTGTGAGCAGAATAAAGCAGGGCTGCTTTACAGAGATCTGGGATCCCCTTCGACAATACTGCTTGTCTTAAAATATGGTAACAAGCAGTTTTGTTTTAAAGTAACTTGCATTTATCATTTTTCCTACTTCAGACTGGCTCCTTTCTGTTCAGCTCCCTTCCAGCCTCCCCAGGTTGCTGATGCTGTAGAACATGTCAGGGTTCTGGGCTGCAGGGCTCCATCCAGCTCCTCCAGGCCACAGACCCTGCAAACAAACTATGTAACACGTTTAAATAAAAGGTCATTTTCCAAAGTGCACGTGAGCTGACATTAATTTGCCCAGATTCCGTCTGTTCGGACATTGCCTTGGGAGGACCCAGCCTGTGAGGGGACAGGGGTTGAGATGGCTGCTGGGACTAGGACCGACTAGACTTCTGCGGAGACATCTTTCCACAGGCCCAAGTCCCGGGCAGAGGAGAGCAAGCTGGGCAAGAACTGAATGAGTGTCCTCGTCAGCAAGGGCCTGCCACTGCCCTCCCCCACCTTGTGGAGGATGCCTGCCATTAACAGACGTCTGTCCCATTGAGACAGTTTCTAAGTGTCTCTGGGACTGAGGAAGGAGAAAATGGTCTCTCCTGTCCCTTTCCTCACCTGACACCATCTGAGTCTGTCAGCTGGTGCCAGCCCTGTTGGAAGCCCACATGACCCAGGTCTGTCCCCGTGTCATAGGTCCCATCAGGAGAGCGAGCCATGCCGTTCGAGGCCCTGTGGGGGCTGCATTCTGGGGAAATATGCGCCTGTATTCACGGATTGCCTTAAGCCATCACTTTGCTCCCCATCCCTTGAGAGAACCAACCAACACCGATGAACTAACCGTCTTTGTTGTCATTCCTTTTATACACACGTACGTACACTTTGGGCCTAACTAGTAACGTGTAACTACGGGAACGGAGGCTGCCAGCACAGCTGCGAGGACACGGACACGGGCCCCATGTGCGGCTGCCACCAGAAGTACGCCCTCCACTCAGACGGGCGGACGTGCATTGGTAAGTACACCCCTCTACCTCGTGCCACTCTGCCCCCACGCCAGGGTGTACCCTGTGGCCCTGACATTGGCCGGCACCCCAGCATCACCCCACCATGTCCCAGTTTCCAAGAAGGAAGCTTAAGGGAACAAGAACAGGAGGCACCCCACAGTACTGATGGGGCTGGCAGATGTCCCCAGGGGAAGCCTTCTGGAGAAACTTATCAAGGGCCACCCAGTCACCCGGGACCAAGCACCTCTGCTTTGTGTCACTGTGGGTTTTCTGTGGGTCCTCATCCTCAACGTGGGGGTGGTCTGTGGGGGGGGGGGGTGCCTCAGGAGGGCAGCTTCTGTTTTAAAGCATACGGGTTTCTTTCCCTGATTTGGGAACACGTGGCACATTCATTTAACCTGCATATCAGCCCCATTAGCAACATGAGCTGACCGCCAGCCTGGAAAACCAGGAGGTTTTCTGAGAAAGCAGCTTTAAGTCTTCGCTGTCTTCACCAGGGGAGACTGGATGGAAGAATCCCAAGGGGTTCTGGGTGTTCTTAACTGCTTTCCGCTCCTGAGCTAATGGGGTTCTTGCCAGACTTCTTCTCCCAGCTGGAGTCTCTTCTCAGCGATGCCCCTTCTGTCACCTTCTGTCTCATGGAGTCTCAATTTGAGTTTGGTCACCTCCTTCCTCCTGGTCCATATTTGCAGGAGGAAGCTAGAATTTCCATGGTTTCCTCATGCCATAATCAGTAGTAGCGTCTTTCCCTGCTTATCTTTCAACTGAGAAAAAGAAGAATTTCAAAGTTGGTACCCATCCAACTTTGTTCATCCTCTTGCTTTCTTTCTCTTCAGTGTCGGGCAACATTTGAAGCCCACAGGCAGTGACCATATGCATTCTTTTTAATGGGGAACCCCATCTCTCATTACTGACTCTGAAGATTTTTCTGGAGGGACTTTGAAGTAACAAAAAAGGGGTGGCAAGCAAGCAAAGCCGTGAAGCCAGAGTTTGCTGTCGCATTCTGTCCCTGTGACTACTCCCTGGTACTTCAGAGCCGGGTGGGGGTGCCAGGGTGCGGCAGGCCACCAGCGTCTCACCCTAGTCCCGGCTATCGTCCTGGGAACTGCTGCTCGGTTCTCCCCTTCCTCTGTGTGGTCTCCTCTCAGATGGCCGTTTTGGTTTCATTTTATCTCATTCCTCCTGCTTTTCTGGTGATGGTCCCTGATTGCCTGTCTTGTCTGATAACTGACGTTCATTAATTATTTTCAGAGCCAAAAGCCAAACCAAACCAAACAACCAAAAAAATATATATTTTTTTTTTCAAAGCAAAACCTGGTGTCAGACCAGTGTCTCTATTGCAGCCTGATCCCATCTAGAACCCCCTCTCCCACCTCTCTCCCTGTCTCCTCTGTCCTGCCCGGGGCCTCTGAGGCCCAGCGGCCCCTGCCTGTCTTGTCTGCTGGGTCTCCCTCACTGTTTGTGTCTGCAGCGCAGCTGGCTCTGCCGGCCACGGGACCAGTGCAAACAGCTGCCGGCCAGACACACCCAGCCTCGTCTAACACATCTTGTCTTTGTCCACCTGATTCATCCTTTCTCCTTTTTTTTTTTTTTTTTTTTTTAATCTTTTAGTGTCTGCTGCATGTGAAGGTCCCTGCTTGGATCTCCTTTCTAATGTAACCTCCCTCACCCCTCCTCCCCTCCCCTACCCCTAGAAACCCTCTTCCAGACCCAGCGCCTGGGCCATTGCCCTCTGCTGGCCAGGAGAACCTTCCTTCTGTCTCTGCTCACTGCTGCTTAGGTTCCCCTCTCCGGAGCGCTCCACGTGTGTCCCACTGAGCAGAGGGCCGCCAAACAGCTAACCTCACGTGCTCCTCCACGGGCAGCATCTTGGCCAAGCATTTTGCCCAGCGGCCAGAATGCTCCCCGGCTGCCCACCTGCCTCTCCGCACGCTCCTAAAATGACTGACCCATCTGTGCAGCCCCTCGTCAAGCACTTGAATGTCTCGCTCTAGTCCTCTATAGACAAGCAGGCAACCAGCGCTGCCCAAATCGAGCCCCTGTTCTTTCTGTCTGTTTGACTGGATCCATTGTGGTGTCTTTGTTCATTCCTCTGTTATGTTTTGTTCTTAACTTTGCATGAGTGTTTGACACACTTTCCTGCCTTGACACAGGGCGTCTGCTGTCCAGGCACAGCCATCACCGGACCTCATGGCCCTGTCCCTTTGTCATGTGCCTTGTCCTGTGCCTGCCTCCCCCGCCTGAGCAGGGGGCATCTGCGATCACTTCTGCCTCCATGTGCGGCTTGAAGGGGTGTGTGTGCTTTTGTGCCCCACCCCCACGCCCGCAGCTGGGTCTGTCCGCTCTGACCTCAGCCGCTGCCTCTGTGTGTTCGCGGCGGGGCCCTGGGTCCCACCTGTGCCCTTGTGTGGTCGTCCCCCGCTCTGCACCCCCCACCCCTGCCGCCTCCTGCCCCGAACACGCCACCTTGGAGGCTGCCGGGATTCGCCCCTCGGCGCTGACGCCCGGCCCGGCATGCTGCGTTGGCTGTGTGTGCGCCACGCCGAGAGGCTGACTGTCTTGGGCCGCGGGAAGTGGGCTGTCATTAACCACCGGCTCCGTGTTTGTCCCTTACTTGTGTTTTAGAGAAGGATGAGGCTGCAATTGAGCGCTCTCAGTTCAATGCCACGTCAGTAGCTGATGTGGACAAGCGGGTGAAACGGCGGCTCCTCATGGGTAACACTTTTCTTCCACTTCCTTTGTTGTGCTCGCGCCTTTGTCCGCGTGTGTGCGCGTGCGCGTGCTGCTGTGTCGGGCTGTGCGTGCGTGCCGGCGCGCGGGTGTGCGTGCGTGCGTGCGTGCTGGCGCGCAGGAGGTGCGTGCGTGTGTGCGTGCCGGCGCACGGGGTGTGCGTGGGGGGGGCTGTCTGCGGAGTGTCCACGTGCGTGTGGTCGCACGGGCCACGTGTGAGTGGGGGCTCCAGTCCCGGTGGGAGCTGACGTTTTCTCTGTTAACGTTTACGCCCTTCATCAAGCACGTGTGCGTGCGCGTGTGTGTGGTGAGGGGCCCAGAGCCGGTGCACAGTGGCCTCTGCGGGGGACACGGTTGCTCTGCGTTCCTCCTCTTCCAGTACATAAGCAGGATCAGCAAGGCAACAGGGACACCCAGAAGCGACGGGGGCCGCCAGCGTAGAGCAGGCATTCACGCGGCAGGGCGCCTCTCCATCTCCTTCCGGAGAGAAGCCACATCCAGGGCGAGAAAGACAGCTCGGGTGGGCACTGGCTTTGTAGTTGGGAAATCTGCTACCCAGAGAGGACTGGCCTGTTCGGGCCATCTGGCAGGCCCTGGGTAAAACAAGGTTCATTCAACCCCTTCTGGTCCCCAGGCTCCTGACTCGGTGAATGACCCAGCCTGAGGTGGGTGCAAGTGGGCAGCCTTGGCCCACTTTCCCCTGAACTTTAGGCACCCGCTTGCCTCTGCGCAAGGAGCAGAGGCAGGTGTGATGTGGGCTACACTCCGGACACTGACCCTGGGCTGGATCTAGATTCTAGGGAGTCTTGCCCAAAAACCGCTGGTACTGCTCAGGGTGGCTCAGGGAGGCCTCCTCAGGGAGGCCTGCGGGTGTGGCTGACCCTCGGCAGGGTGAGGAAAGAGAAGGAGTGGGAGATGGCTGTTCGCTCACAGAGCAAGTCTGCCCCTTAGTTCCGTGGTTCTGCACTTGCTGGTCCCTGGATGGTACCAGCTTCCCAGGCCTCTGGAGCACAGCTGTAGGGTGGTTTAGGATCCTCACAACCTTCTTTGTGGCAGTCTGATAGGCCATAGCAGCCTTGGGAGCTGTGGGGCCAGCTGGTACATTTCCTCTGTCCTGGAGGAGGAAACAGGGTCTTTGGGGTACCCTGGGTTGCCCACAGTCACATACTATCCTGCACAGCCTAGCTAAGCCCTAAGTTCATGGCTGTGTTAGGGTCACAGGACCATGGAATTCAGAGCCACAGAGCCCTGGAGAGGTCGCCTGCTTTTATGGTCCTCATAAGAACCTCCAGGCACCCAGGGCAAAGGGAGATGTAAGTGGGGCCATGGAAGGAATATGACCTTCCACGTTGGGGACTAAGCTTGAAGCCCATCTCCCCCAGTGGGGCTTGGAGGAGCAAAGGAGATCCGGACGGGCTGCTGGTGCCCTGTGCGGCCTGTGGTCCGTGCCGGGCAGGACAGGCCAGGAGATCTGGACGGGCTGCTGGTGCCCTGTGCGGCCTGTGGTCCATGCTGGGCAGGACAGGCCATAACCATGTTGCTCAAACAAGAACACTAAGGTTCAAAGAGTCTGGAAGATTCACCTCTGGTAACAGGCAGATGGGACACGGTTTGTCTGGAAGCTCCCTCTCTATAAGTTCTCGGGACAGGCCTGTCATGTTGACTTGTGCTGTCTGGGTTGGCCTGGGAAGGGCTGGATATGGCCTAGGAATGGGCTTGAAGGCCCCAGCAGACAGGTTTGCTTACTACCATCCCGGAAGGTGTGAGTCAGAAAGGTGGCTGGAGGTGGGTGGTGGGAACCTAAGAGCTGTTGGTGCTCTGAGGGCACACTGAGGCCCCAGCCTCACTTACTGGGAGAGGTGGGTACTGCTGCCCAAGACCAGAGCTCCAGAGCAGGGCAGGGCCATGTACTGGGTCCCCAGAGGCCCTGTACACCTCCGAGCAGGAGAGTGATGGCAGAAGAGGGCTGAGCTGAACTCGCGTCAAGCAGGTGATGGCAAGGTGCAGAGAGGAGCTGTGGACTTGTTTTTTCGAATTACAGTCGGCGAGTGCTAGCCTGGAGCGCGGTCAGGGAGATGAGAAGGAATGAGCTGAGAACACAGGTACCCTCGCTCCAGGTTTGGGAGGCAGTGTTAGGGGAGCCGACTGGGGGGCTCGGAAGGAGCTAGGGAAAAGGATGATCGTCGGCCTGCCCTGAATTCGCACCTCTCGTGATAGAAATCCCCTCACACATCCCTTTAGAACCCATTCGGCCCCACAGGCAGGAAAAAACCTCCCTCCTCTGGTGACCACATCAGCAACAGACTGCTTCTGCAGGCCCAGGGTGACACCCCCGTCCCACATCACAGAGCGGGTGGTGGCCTGTAGCAGAGCAGCCGGGGGCCATTCAGGGCTAAGTGGCCCTGCCTCAGCCAGCCGTGGGGTCTCAGCTATACCCAGCAAGTGCCATCTATAATTAACCCCAGTCATGGAGCACAGGCTAAGAACGGGGGCAGTTATGTTTTCTTTAAAGAGGCTCAAAATATGTGACAGACGTTTGATTTACATTAAAATCAGTTAAAATATTTGGGTATGAGGGTTGGAGTGATAAATTTCAAGTATCTGGCTGACTTGTGCAGACCTGACTACAGGTACCTGAGTACCCAGCTAAGTTTACCATGGGCTCCTGGGACCCCAGTCCTAGCAAGACTGATGAGACACTCTGGGGCATTCTTGCCAACCCAGGTATTCAGTCAGTCCTGCAGTGTGCATGGAATGGACGCCCTGCTAGCCTTCTGTTGCTGCTCACAGGGTTCTGCAGTCTCAGTGCCTTACAGCAGCAGCAGCACCTCCGCTTCCATAGGTCAGAAGATGGACCTGGGACTCACTGGGCTAAAGTCAATGTGTCAGCAAGGGCTGCATTTTTTCTGGAAGCTCTAGAAGCTTCTAGAACTACCCATATTCCTTGGTTTTAGGCCTCTTCCTGTCTTCAGAGCCGACGGCATTGCATCTGCCTGACCCTGTTTCCATCAGGCTCGCTTTCTCTGACCTTCCTTCTCCACCTTTAAGGAATCTTGTACTACGTGGGCCCACTCAGATCATCCGGGACAAGCACCCATCTCAAGGGTCTTAATTTAGTCATATCTGCTGAGTCCATTTTGCCACATTATATCATGGAGGATTAAGAAAAGGACATTTCAGGGGACTGTTACTCTCTTGACCACAAATGGTTCAGACTTAGTCTGGGAGGAAACTCCCAGACTGGCTGCTGTGAGCTCCAGAGGCAGAGCCCCCGTCCGCCCTCTTCACTTCCACCGACTGGTGCACTGATCTCGGGGCACAGGGGTGGCACAGTGACAGCTGGCAGCATGGGATGTGCAGGTCCACACAGGAAACCGCCCCCCCGCCCCGGACTTACAGCCTCGGCAGGGGCCCCCAGAGCAGGCACCCACCCCTTCCTCGGCAGCCTCCGTGCACATCAGCCCGCTCATTCTGGAGGACTCTTCCTCCTCATTGTGATCTGTGCCAGGGTCTGAGGTCTGTGGACTCTCAAGCCCAGGACCCTAAGTCAGGAGCTGAGTAGCATCAGCCCTCCCGACTAGAATGTGTCCTCATAGGCACCTAGGGGTCCCTCTGAGCCCAGGGGAGCCAGGTGCTCCAGGTCCGGTGCGTACAGCAATAGTTAGCCGAGAACCCCAGCCTTTCTGTCCTTGCTCTGTCCCGGCCTTCACTCATCTCCCAACCACCCTGAGGCTTAGCGCTAAAGCAGTTCCCATTTTACAGTTGAGGACACAGAGGCCCAAAAAAGTATCAGGAGCTGGCTCCCTCCATTCCCACAGCGGCCCGTCTCCATCGTCCCTCCGTTGAGCCAGGCTTCCCTTCCTGCGTCGGCATGGTCCCATAACCCTCTCACCTAGCGGGGCTCCCAGGGAGTGGCGTGAGCAAGCGGAGGGGCCTGGCAGACAGGGGAGCTGCTGAGAGAGCTCTGGGAGGGGGGCCCAGGGAATGGAGCCCTGGAAGGCCAGGGAGGACCAGGCAAAGCAGGGCAGTTGTGCTCAAGGCTGACACTTGGGGGTTGCAGACTGAGCCCTGTGCTTTCCCCAGCCCCATCTCTTAACCATACAAGCCCCTGAGAGGTCCAGCTGATGTCGCACACATTCACACTCCTGCCCGGCTCCCCGCTCCTCTGTCCCCCAACCTGCCACCTCTTCTCTACCGCCATCATCTCCAGGATCCCTGGGCCTCTCCTGATTTCCTCTCCCAGGCAACCACATGCCCCCCACGCTGGTTCCAGACCCACCCATCAGTCACCTCCTGGAAGTCCCCTCCTAGAACCCCTGCACGTGCAGCTTCCCATCTGGGCCACGCCACCCACCACTTTTCACCAGGTGCCATCTGACCCGGTTCTACCTGGCAAAGGCTTGTCCACACGTAACCGGACTTTTGTTGCCACCCCGATCCCCGCTTCTTACCCCTCCTCCACCAACACCCTCTTTTATCCCAAGCCTGGGGCTCCCCAACTTGGGACAGAGGTCAAGTCTGCCAGCTCTCACAGCCCCCGGGAGCACAGCACAGGGCATGGCCCAGAGCAGGAACACAGGGAAGGCCGGTCGGCCCAGAGCATGAACAAAGGCTTCCTGGAGGACACACCTGGAGCTGAGTGGGGCCTCGCGGCTCACCGCTGCTACAGGCAGGTGTCCAGCTGGGAGAGAAAGGGGGCAGACGCGGATCTGGAAGGCTGGGCAAGCCTGGCAGTGGGGATCTGAGACGAGGGAGGTGATGAGACAGGGCAGTTTCCCAGCCAGGCGCTTAGCCGGAGGCCGGCCGGAGGAGAAGGCTAGGCAGACCTTGGGCCAAGCTCCAGGCACTGGGCTCTTGCGCAGGAAGAGCCAGCGCAGTTAGACTTCGTCCCTCTCCATGAACTGCTGCCAAGCGTGACTGCTCTCTAGTCAGCTGGAGACTCTGGCTGTCGTCCTGCCCTCTGTTTAGCGCCACACACACACACACACACACACACACACACACCCCAACCTCCCCCCACACACACACATATGCCCTAAGGGCTGGTAGAAGGAGGAGGCGGGTCCTGGTGACTGGCTGAGTAGTCCAGGGGAGGGTGGAGGCAGGGCACTGGCAGGGCTTGGCAGACAAGAACGGGCAGGGCATCGGCTGGCCCAGATGGAAGCTGCGGCTTAGAGGGACATAACTCACCCCAGACTCAAAGTGTGTCTGACCAGACCCAGGGTTCCCAGTGCCAAAGCCCAAGCCTGGCTGGAGGGACCGGTCCTACTCCTGTCCTGGAGAGGCCCAGAGCACTCACCTGTAAGCCCCTCGGCTTCTTTTGGAGCCTGAGGCCTTAGTGCTTTCTCCTCTCTCTGGGCCCCCGATGAAGTTTGAATCTGCTTCTAGTGAGGCTGTGTGCTCATCTCATGAAGTGTAAAAACCAGGGGAGCTGTCCCCTCGGGGGGCACAGCTAACACAAGGCGTACTCTGAACACCCTTCTCTCAGCCCCCAGAATGAGGCTAGGGGGACAGTTACAGGTCGTGTGCGCCCTGCCCCTCTGCAGACAGGTGAGTGCTGGCAAGCCCCCCCCCCAGTTCCTGCAGCTTGCGGGGGGGTCCCTGCTGCTGTCCCTGAGTGGTGGGGTCAGAGCGAACAGAGCAGGAAGCGTGCGCTCAGGCCCAGTGGTTGGGGTTCAGAACTCGCAGCAGGCAGGGGTGTTGGAGGCATAGCAGCTAGTAGAGAATCCTACGGTTTGAAGCCAGTGCATGGTGGCACGGCTGGGGCCTGGGCTCGGGGTGCTCGTGCGGCTGGAGACAGAGGGCAAGGAGCACAGAACGGTGTTACAGAGAGAGGGATGTGCTCAGGCGGGCAGCTGGGGTGACCCCGAGAACTGAGGGAGATAATGCCGTCCTCGTCTCCTGACAGAGCTGGCCCAGCTCAGGGGGGCTGAGGGGTGAGCCAGGGTCACGTGGCTCTTTGGAGGCACGTGTTCATGGCTTCCCTGGGGGAGACCATGCATGAACCAGAGAACTGGGCATGGGGACACCTGGCCTGCCGTGCTGCTCCCTCCCCTGGATGGCCTTGGTAAGTCCCTTCCCCTGTCAGAACTTAAAAGCACCTCGTGTTTCCCCAGCCTCTGGGGCTGTGACAAGGGTCAGCTGGGACAGTAGTGCCTGGGCAAGTGCTTCCCCAGTCAGAGTGACTCTCAGTGGTTGGCCCAGCTCCCAGGCTTTGTGCAAAATGCCTCCTGGTTTGTGGCAGCAGCCCCCCAAACCTCCCTCTGACTTAGCCCTGAAGCCTGCGTGCCCCCACAGCCAGCCCCCGCCCTGAACCGCCACCAGAGCTCCCCACCGACATAGCCTGTCTGAGGGGAGCCCCTCGGGTAGGTGGCTGCCTGCTCCCAACGGCTCCTCATGCCGCCCCATCCTACAGGCAGTTAGGTACACTTGACCCCCACGTGCTCCTTCTGGGCCTGCACACCCTGTCCCCAGCCCCTCCCTGTCCTGCCTTCACCCTTCCCTAGGTGTTTTGGCCCCTCAGGATTTGGTCCAAATGGGCCCCACAGCCCAGCAGGATGTGACCCCGTGCCCTCTGCCACCTGATGGCCCACTTCCTGATGCGTGAACTGGTTGACAAGGCTCCTTGTCCTGCCACACTCCAGAGGGTCCTGGAACTTGAACTCCAAGCCACAGAGTCCAGGGCACCTTTATTTACCAATACAGTCTTTGGTTCGTCCGCGCTCTTCCGAGGAGCCCCTGAGGGCAGAGACAGCGGAAGTGACTGGGAGCGCCAGTCAGCCACCCACGGCTCCCCTCGCGCCCCAGCCACCTGGGCAGGCGACCGTCCAGCCTTCCTGGCTGCTGATCCCTCCTGCTGGCTCCCCTCGCCTCCAGGGTGGCTGGCTGGCTCCGCCAAGGGCAGGCCCGGTGCTGGCCGCAGACCAGGCGTCGGCAGCTGCCTCTCGACCAAGGAGTAACCAGAGCTCAGGGCTTCCCGCAGCGAGACTCCCGGGTCTGTCCCAAGGAAGCCGGGGTGGGTCCGGGTGGCTCCGCGGGCGGTACCTTTGTTTGAAGAACTGTGCGTTTGTTCTCAGAGGTACGGGATTGGAGTTTTGCTGACAGTGATTGTTTCCAGTTTGTTGTCCAGGCCCAGGCTCTGCGGCCAGACTGGGCTCTGTCCTGACTTCCCCGGGGATCAGCATCGTCTCCAGGCCGGGGGCACTTCACGTCTCTGAGCTTTGGTTTTCTCTTTTGCTAGAAGGGGGGCCGTAGTCTGTACTCTGAAGCAGCTCGGATGAAATGTTCAGTGAGGAACGCCTGGCCTACGTGTGGCACAAGGCACTGCCCCGTCACATTCTATTCTTTCTTCCCGCCTTCTCCTGCCCAGGCCGTTGGTGCTTTCCTAGGGGCCTTGGAATGCTGGGCCCAGGCCATGAGATGAGAAGCCTGGGGCCCGCCTGACCTCGATCAGGTCGGAGGTGGTGGTGCCATAGGGAAGCGGGCCGAAAGAACCAGCGACGTGAACGAGGGCCTTTTGGCGGCCAGCTGGGCACCTGCAGTCTGGACCCTTCCGTGAGGTCTGCCCGGCTCACAGGCCAGGACTCGGAGAGGGAAGGCAGAATCCATGTGTCAGCTTCACTGGCCCCCGGAAGTCCCAGGGTCGGGGGGGAAGAGGGCCGCGTGGATGCCGGGCGTTGTCTCCCTGGGCCCCAGGCTGTCCGCTGCCCTAACTTTCCCTGAGTCCCGGCAGCCATCGGGGATGCGGAACAAGTTCCCCTCTGTTGAGCAGCGTCTGGGCTGAGTCTTTGGCTCCCTGGACATGGAAAAGTTGCCAGCAACTTGCAGGGGTGCCCTTCAGGCCACAGATGAGGAGACTGAGGCTCAGGGATGTGTCACACAGGCCTGCTCTGCGCATGATGCCACCCCACGCTCCCTCCAGGGAACAGTGGGCAGGGGCCTTGCGCGTGGCATGTGAGGGCTCAGCGGGCATTTGCTGCTGGTGGTGGGTGTTCTGAGAAGGTCCCACATCTGGGAGGGGCAAGGCAGTGCCGAGGAAGGGTCACCAACTGGGCCTTCATGAGGCTGCTGTAGAATGGGCGTCACGATCTCTCGCTCTCCTTCCTGGGATGGCCTCCGACAAGAGGGTGCACGTGAGCCCCACTTTGTCTGCTCGCAGCGCCCCTCCCCTTAGTAGCCAGACTGAAGGCAGGAGCCAGAGGCCAGGAGAAGGCTTGCTGGCATGGCTCTGATTGAAGAAACTTCCCCAAGGTCTGCTCGTCTCACTCCTGGTCAGCCTCTTCTCTGCCCGCAGCCCCCACGCCTGTTGCCACAGACTGCCAAGCACTGTCCCTCAGATCCAGAAGGGTCCCGCTCTCTGAGCACCAGTGTGGAAATCCCACCCAGCAGGCAGGCCCGTGAGAGGTGTCACCCCTGAGATCACAGGCCTGCCCCGTGCCTCCAGAAGACAGTTCCACTGACGCTGACAGCAAACTGCCCTCAGCAGGGCCAGGTCCCAGGTAGATGGCGCTGGTGGGGTGCTGCGGGCCTGAGGGCCTGTTCCCTCCACGCAGCTGGACCAGAGTCAGCACAGGGCCCAGGTTGGGTCTCATGGTCACCCACTATGGGCTATAGAGGCAGCATCCAGAACCCAGAACCCACCAGGTTGCTTCAAGGTCAGCCCGTGAAAACCACGGGCCAAGGGGTCCTCTGGCCTCAGATGTGACGGAGAACAGTGCTGGGTGGCAAGCGGGGCTCCCAGGGCCCCCTTTCCCTGGGACCCGGCCTGGGCCCCTTCCCGTTGAGGCTGCTGTCCTGGCCTCCACAGTCGCCCTGGCTCCCCGCACCGCCTTCCCCAGGGTGTCCCCCAGGGCCCAGCTTCCCTCAGAGCCCCAGGTGCCCCCAGGGCAGAGTCACCCAGCGCCCAGCCCTCATGGCGCCTCTCCCCGCACAGGCAAGAGCCGCTCTCTGCAGACGGCTCTCAGGAGTGGGCATCCGCCAGCCGAGGCAGAGCAGGGTCACTGGGCAGAGGAGGGAGGCAGGAGCAGGGGTGGCAGGCCGCAGACAGGGATGAGCCCTGCTCCCCCTCCCTGCAGAGGGGCTGGGGGCCCGACCCCTGTCACCTGCCCAGGGGACTTCGAGAAAACCAGCAGGCTCACTGTGCCAGATGGTCATCTGTTGCTGGCAAGGCCCACGACAGGCCACAGGGCCACCCACAGGTCAGTGGTGCCGGCACAAAGAGGTGGGCTGTGAAGGAGAGGCCAGCCAGTGTGCAGACCTCTGCCAGGGAGCATGGCTTGTACCCCAAAGTGACAGGAGCCACGGACGGCTCAGGAATCAGCTGAGAGAGTAGAGCGCAAAGGCAGAGATTCCGAGGCTGGGCAGGGAGAGCCAGGGCCTAACCCCTCTTCCCAGCGGGCTTCCCTTGGTCTTAGCGGCAGAAGGGCAGGTGGGCCAGCCCTGACTGAGGCCTGGACAGGTGGCAGCAAGAGCGTTGGGCTCCTCCAGCCACCAGGGTGGGGCCTGCAGGGGACAGGGCAGATGTCTGGGCCAGCGGGGTCTCTCTGGGTCCTGGGGCTCACAGCTCCGCCACCGATCAGAGCCTCCGGAGCGGGGCCTGACCCGTCCCCTGGAGACAAGCCTGGGATTCCTGGGATTCCCAGTCACACCAGGGGGAGAGCCACAGCCTAGGGACCGGAGGATCCTTTGCCTAAAGTCCCCCAGTACATTGGGAACTAAGGGTGGCATTCGGGCCTCCAGTTCTCCTCGGGGCACTCTCAGCAGGGGACGCTGCTCGGCCTGCCGTCAGCCCGTGTGAGCGTCCTCCTCGCCCCGTGCCTGTGCCCCTGGCTAGCGCGGCCACACTCGCAGGGGGCTACACTCGCAGGTCCTCTGTGCTGGCAGGCTCGTCGGGCTGCCTCCCCCTGCCAGGCCCAGCATAGGGCCGGGGCTTGGTCACCTCGCCCCGCCTCCTTCCTCCAGGGGCTTGTTCTTTCAGCAGAAATCGGTCCTGTGCTGGGCATGGGGTACCCCTAACACAGCTCTTCCTGGGGAGTGAGTGGTCTCTGGGGGAGACAACCACACGAATGGAAGCCTGAGGCCTGGGAGAGCCAGCAGGGCTCAGGAGAACTCGGAGGGGCCTTCTGAGTCTTGAGGGGTGCACGGGCCTGGAGCCCATGCTTGGATGTGATGGGGTGAGCCAGGGGGAGGGGGGTCCGGACTCCTGGGCCAGTAGGTAGAGTCCACGCCCCATTCTGTCTGCCCTGAGGCCTGGGTCAGTGTCAGACGCATCTCTAGCTCTGCTCCTCTCTCTCAGCCTCCCAGCACCAAGGAGTCTTTCCCAAACTGTTGTTGAGACAGAGCAGGGAACCCATCTGCTGCTCCACCAAGCTGAGGTCTCCAGACACCCAGGGACTTTCTGAGGCATATCTGTGCTGCCAGAGCAGGAGCTCAGATGAAGCCTCGACAGACTCAGTGCTAAGACTCTGCACGTGGAGGTCCGGGACCAAGCCTGTGGTCACTGTTGGGACAATTTACAAAGCACCATGATGTCCACGCTTGTCCGGGCCTTGCACAAGCTCCGCGGTAAATGCCATCACTTCCATGTCACATGTCAGGAAGCCCAGACTCCAGGAGGACAAGCGCTTGCCTAAGGCCCCAGGGCCAGGTGTGCAGCTCCTGTGTCAGCCCCTGTGCAATCACCGAGACTGTCCACAGGCCTTCCCAGACCTTGGCCCAGACCTAGGGCAGAGCAGGCAGACAGCTCCAACTCAAAGAGCCGCCCGCCGTTCCAGCCCAGGGCTGGCCTCCTGTCTTCACATCTGCTCTGCCTCTGTAGGGAAAAGACCAAAGACTGGCCTGGTGACACATCTAGGGTTTTTCTACCTGCTGAAAAGGGGTTTACTCCCAGGCTCCTTCCCGCTTTAACCCCCACCCCATGCCCAGCTTCCCCTGCCTCCAGCCCGGCCACGCAGGGTAAGAGTTGGCCCACCTTGCTGGGAAGGAGACCAGGCACCATGAATGCCCATCTCCACTGCCCCACTGCCAGCTGCGTGGCCCCCGACCACACCTGGCTCTCTGACCTGGTCTGGCTCACTCATCCGTCGGGAGTCCCCCAACCTTGGGTCCAAATATTGGCTTCTCTAAGTAATGGAGAGACTTGAGACACGGGCCTGGCTTCACGGGTGTGTGACCCATACACTTGCCCCAGGCCCTACCCTCAGAAGGGCCCCCAACTGGTTGAGTGTTTGGTCGCCTCTGTCTTGAAATTTCCAATATTTGAGCGAGGGCCCTTCATTTTTTCTTCGCGTGGGATGTCACAATGGGTAGTCGGTCCTGCCTGGACAAGTCCTTGAACTTCCCTGAGCCTCTGTTTCTCTGCCTGCAGAAGAAGCCAACTTCTGGGGCTGATGCGAGGCCAGTAGATGAGAGGGTCCTTTGTCGGCTGTAGAGGACTGTGTTCTGGGGGGGCTGTTCCTCTTGTCGCCCCCAGGGGGAGAGGAGAGACTTTGGAAAGACCCAGTAGCTCTTTTGGAGAGACTAGAGGGCTCTCAGAGTCCAGAAAGAATGTCTTCAGTTCCCTGGGACACACCCTAAGGGTATGGCTCTGCCCTCTTCCCCCTCGCACCCCCGGAGGTCTGGCGCCTGGATTCCAGCCTACCTTGGCAGCATATGCTCCTAGATGGGGTGTGGCCTCGCAGGGCAGCAGCGGCACCCCATCTGCAGCCCCTCCCTGAGGTGCCAGAGACAGCACCACTGCAGTCCCCAGCCCGTGTTTGCTGTTTGCACGTGGGGGATCCTGCAGTCAGAGGAGAGGACAGGCTGCCTGGTTTCTGCATCTGAGACAGTGATGACCCAGTGCCAGGCCTGGGTGCCTCTAGTCTTGGGAAGCAGGGAGGTGAGGCTGCTTTTTGAGGCAAGCAGAGAAAGTGGTCCAGGGGGATGGTCCCAGGCTGACGGCCACCCAAGGCGAGGAGCTCCCTCAGCAGCTCCCAGCAGCCTACGCTTGGAAACTCCCAGGCACAAAGCTCCCAGTGCCACCCAGGCCGGCCCATCCTGTAACTGTAGACTTTAATCCCCGAACCTGACTTGAGCCCAAAGGACTGAGTAGACTTTGTCCTCCTTTCTGTGCATCTCACATCGTGCCGTGGACATCTGCTGTCCTCAGAAGGACACAGCCACCAACCCTGTGCTGTTGAGGGGATGCTAGGGGCCTGGCAGGAACAGTGGCGTGGGCAGCATAGAGAACAGGCTGGAGGCTGGTTGCTCGGTGCACTGCCCCCTCCCCCACCCAGCCAGGCCCTGGCCTCAGTAAGTATTGGCTCTTAGCGTTACTGCACGAGCCTGGAGGCATCGGCTACCCAGAGTGAGGCAGTGGCCAGGAAGACAGGGACCGTTGGCAAGGCTATGAATGTCACAAAGGCAGACTCTGGTCGCCAGGCCCAGAACGGCAGCTGTTAAGGGCAGGGACTGGCATCAGATGCTAAAGAAATACAAGACCAGGCCTGGGGGCCCCAGGGAGCGGTATGCTCGGAGGCCGGGAGCACTGGAACAGGAGCCGTCAGGGTGGAATGTGGAGAGAGTGGCACCTGCTGGCGCTGTAGGGCCCTGGAGCTGGGACTGGAGATTTCAGGCTGTCACGCGGGTTGGAGTCGGACCCAGCAGGTCCCACCAGCTCTGCCACTTAACGCACAACCCTGGGCTGATTACTTGCCTGGGAGGTGGAAGGGGCGGGAACTGCCTCTCAGAGCTGCTGAGAGTCTGGGGGACTTCAGGCTTGGAGGGCTGCGCTGGGACTGGAGCAGGGGACCTGCCATAACCAAGTGCTGTGGAGTGATGGTGTCAGCGCCCAGAACAGCCCGCAGGGCCTTCCCCGGGGCCCCCGAGCCCCTCACTCAGAACGTGAAGTTTAGACCCCAGACGTTGTCTAGGGCAACACAGGAGATTAAACATGTGGACCGTGCAGGGGAGAAGCTAGAGAGTGGTTGAGTCTTCACGCAGACCCCAGCCCCCTCCTGGCCTCCGCCTGCCCTGTGTGTGCGGAGTCCCATCAGTTCTGGAAGGCCAAGTTCTGAGTCCCCCCAGGACCCCAGAGATATGAAGGCCCAACAGGAGCCCATTTGACCAGGTCCATATCTCAGAGACACAGCCGCAGCCCACCTCCCCACAGAGAGGCCCAGTCGCTGTCACTGTCCCCGAGTAAGGTCATAGCTATATTCCAGTCCCAGTTCTCCAGGGCCTGAGCCTTACTTCCCTGCCCCTGGAGAGCAGGCAGGCCCTCAGTGGGGCTCTCCCACATGAAAGGCTGAAAAGGCACCTGGAGCCTGCATTGGCCCTTTGATGTGGGGCTGGGAGGCGGGATTTCCTCTCTGGTTAGAAGCCCAGGAGGGGCAGCTGCCGTTTGTGGAGCAGCTACTACATGCCAGGACCCAGACCAAGCGCTTCGAGCAGGAACCCGTTTGATCTCACCTCCGGCCCTGGAGGGAACGCGTGCTGTCCTCACCTGCCAGGTGCGGGTGTCGCGGTCCAGCCCGGGGGGTAGCCTACCTGGGTCAGTCCGGGAGGACAGGGCAAAGCTCACACTCTGCCCTGCCCACCTGCGCTGTCCCAGTAAATAGGCCGGTGGGGAGACGAGAGGGCCTGAGCAGGCCAGACTCCAGGCAGAGCCCGGCTTCCGCTAACAAAGGCCACCCTAGTACAGGGAAGGGCGGTGGCCTTCTTTCTGCGCCTGGGGCCTGGGAAGCTCCTTGCAGAGGTGGCCTTTGAGCTGGGCCTGGGAACACCAGCTCGTGTGAGGCCTCCACGCTGCTGGGCCAGCACATACATGGACAGGAAAACCCACAGAACTGCGCACACCCAGCTGGGGTCTAAGATTTGTGGAGACACACAGAGAGACAGGCCAGGAGGAGTCAGAGGCAGGGGGACTCGCCTTTCACAAGTAGTTACAACTCATCCTATCATGGTGAAGACTTCAGCCTTGGGAAGAAGGGTCGGGGGCCCTCTGCCACCCCTAGCCCCTGTGTCCAGAACACTCAGGATGACACCTGCTATGCCCCACCTCCACCCGGCAGGATCACAGAGATGCAGATGTAGACACAGAAGGGAAAGCCAGATGTCCCCCCGTCCCTGCCCTGCCACCCAAGCCCCCACACACACACGCACACAAATTGAAGTTCAAAGGAAAGGTATCAGGAATTTGGTAAAATGAGCAGCAGGGACTCCTGGCTACTGGCATATTTATTCAGTGATCACGCCTCTGGGAATACAGACAGCGAAGAAGGACAGACAATAAACCAATTAGGGGGAACCTTCAGGGAAAAGGTCCACGGGGCCAGGTGCCCAGAGGAAGCCAAGGTAGGCAGGCGAAGAGTTTTGGATTTTAAAAAATGGGGCCTTTGACTCCTCAGCTCCCAACAACGAAGAGAAGAGAGAAGCCCATTCAGGCACGGTTTCCACAAGATCAAAGCACACAGCTGCTCAGGAAGAAACCCAGGTTGAAATGCCCAGAAATGCGGTCCTCCGTGTGCGGGCCACCTGCGCCCTGGTGACCCAGCTCTGCCAGCCCCTTCTCCAGGCCTGGGGAGGATCATTCTCACCACACGACGGGTTCGGTGACCTAGGCTCTGCCCCAGCCATTCCAGGCCCTTTGAATTTGCAAAGGGAAAAAAAACACTAGACAAGCTTCAAGTGGACAAAAACCAGACGCCTTTAGCTTACGGCTCAGTGAGAACAGATGTTGAGCTGAGTGTCTCATCAAGGTGATGGATGGTGTGCGGGCTTGGGGAACCCCGCCCCGGAAACTCCACAGCCAGGACCACCAGCCAGTCCATGCTGAGACCATTTTGGGAGCCCCAGGGACTGCGAGTCTAGGTTTGGAATCCAAGTCCGGGCAGGACAAGGGTTTAAGAAGCTGGCCCTAGGCAGTTAGATACCAGCCACGCTGATCTCAGGAGGGCGGACCTGTTGGCAGTGACGTTTACTCCAGCAGAGCCCTCCGGAGCGTGCAGACCTTTACCCACCATCATCATCACAGTGGGTCTTCACCGGCAGCCCCACAGGAGTGGTGCCATTCTCCCATTTCACACATGAGGAGCCTGGGGCTTGGGGAAGCCCACAGCTAGAGGGGATCAGCCAGAACTCCAATTCGGGTCTCCTGTCTCAGTTGGTCCCCGCAGAGATGGAGAAAGGAGGTGGCTGCTGTCGGAGGAGACTGAGCATCTCTGTCTCTCCCCCTCCCCCCAGAGACGTGTGCGGTAAACAATGGAGGCTGTGACCGGACCTGCAGGGACACGGCCACTGGCGTGCGGTGCAGCTGCCCCGTGGGATTCACGCTGCAGCCCGACGGGAAGACGTGCAAAGGTCAGCTCAGAGCCACTCAGGCAGGGGTGGGGGCTGCATGCTCGCGCTGCACGTGTGACCATGGCTGCCTGTGATGGCAGGGGGGAGTCCGGGGTCAGCCGTACTTCTGCTGGAGAGGCCGACGAGAGGGAGGGTCCACGCCAGGGCACTACGCAGGTTTCAAGTTAGGGTCCTGCTGTCCAAGGAAAGGGCTGCCCGCCGTGCTAGGCTAGCGGTGTCTTCACTGCAGGAACTCCTGGGCCCACAGTGATTCATTGAGGCCCTGGGTGGGGCGTGGGGCAGAGGTGGGCGCCGGCCATCTCTTCACCCTCAACCTCGTGGTAGCATCTGGCAGAGCTGGGGCAACAGCATGACCCGGGGAAGTTTGGGAAGGACCAGTCTCCTTGTACAGGGATGGGATTGTCTTCTCGCCACCCATAGAAAAATGCGGACGCTGTATGTCCGTGTCGCTGGAGGAGTGACACGGTGGGGGCTGTCAACTGGGAACTGGGGAGGCAGAAGGACTCCACTTGGAGTTAGAAATGAGGCTCTCGGAGGATGAGGGGACGCCTGTGCGAACGGGCCAGTCTCCCAGCCTCTGGAAGAGAGCAGGTAGACCTTCCTGTTCCTGCGGGTTCGCTGGCTCAGCCCCACAGAGTTCCTGAGTGCCTCCGAGGGCACTTCGGGTGCTAGGGCTCCTTCAGGAAACAAGAAGCAAGGGGAGCAGAGAAGCGAGAGCTGTCAGGACTCTGGAGACTGAAGGGCCACCCCCCAGCCCCAGCAGAGAAGCCCGAGCAGCCACAGCCATTGGGCAGGGAGTAGAGGGGACCGCCAGCGCCCCTGCAAGGGAGGGAGGGGCAGCCCCTTCGCCAGGCTGGACCTGCGAGCCCCACCCCTCCCCCCCGCAGCCGTGGGCCCCTGCCTCCACCTTGCCAGGGATCCGGCCAGGCTGGAGGTACGCGAGCGGAAGGGCAAAGGGGCTTGAACTCCCTGAGTCCAGTGGCTGAAGATTCGGACAGTGGAGGCTTCTGTAGGTTTTAAATAGTCCGAGGGGGGCTATTTTCAAGCCTATAAAAATAGATAGCATGTGACTTCCCCTTCCTAGCTGCTCTGCTGGGAAGAAATTAGGGGTTATTGACAGAAATAACAGCCCTCGCACCTGTTTATTTGAAAATAAAGCCCTTCTGTGGCCCCTGCCCGGCCCACTTGGAGCCGAGCCGCAACACGTGGACTCGGTGCCAGGGGGACGGGCCAGGGCTCCCCGCGGGCCCAGCCGTCCCCACAGCCGGCAATGACATAGTAGGCCTGGCCCTGTGCCCTCAGCGCTGGGGCAGAAGAGGGTAAAGTCGGCCCACGCTGCCTCCCTCTCGGGCACGGAACTACAGGGGCGGCACAGCTAGTCCCTGACCTGAGGCCAGGAGCTGGCACCAGAAGCCCAGCTGTCCGTGCCACAGCCATGCCCCAGCAGAGCACCTGTGGGGGGCTGTGCTGCCCCCGCCCGGGTTTTGAGAGGCTGGGGGGGCACCTGTCCCCGCCCCACCTCCACCTCATGTCTGGGGGACGGGTGGTGCCGAGGGGAGCTGCCCACAGCCGGAGGCCGACCCTGATGAGCCCCCCACGCTGCTTCCCGCAGCTTCTCCTGAACCACTCCAGCTCTTTAACGAGGGCTGCCCCTGCTCAGCCCTTTGCCCTCAGCTGGACCCCCTCCCCCCTCTGCCCTGCAGGCAGATCTCATTCACTGCCCCACCAGATGGGATTTCTGGGCTCCCCCCGCCGTGTTCAGGGGCTGGGGAGACAGGTCCATGAACCAGAGCTTCCCTGTCCCTGGAGATCCTCTATCGGATGCAGAAGACAGTTTCTCAGTTTTTTAAATCACGAGCTATACATGTGTCACTGACTGCTTGGTGCCGGATGGAGACGTAGAGCCTGGCAGCAGGCAAGGACCAGAGCCCGCCCTGCTCCGGGGCTGGGAGGCCGTGGGGAGCGGCATTCATCCTGGCGGCCTTTCCAGAGGCACCGTGGCCCAGGGTGCAAGGACCCGAAGGGGTCCAGGGTGCCCAGGGATGTGAGACGTGGGGAAGGCCAGGCCAGATGGTGCAGGGGCTGTGTGCTGGGGGGCTGGTGTGCTGGGGGGCTGGGCCCTTCATTCCTCCAAACCTTGGCACGCCCCCCAGACACTCCCGGGCAGGGAAAGCACTGGCTCGGTTTCCATTTTGAGCCAGTCCCTGACCACAGCTTGGACGGGGTTCTCTAAGCAGGGTCTGGAAGAGCAGGGAGGCGGCCGCTGTCTCCACCCAGGCTGGAGATGACCTGGCTTGACCCAGGTGCTGGCCACAGTAGTAGAGATGAGATGCTGTCCTTGATACCGGGTATCTGGATACTGTCCTTGGAGGTAGAATTTAAGGATTAGGGGACTAGTCAAAAACTGCATCATATCCTCAAATCAAAGAACACTGGAAAATGAAGGCTGACCTCCGGGCTTGGCGTCTCAGAGCCTCGAGCACACAGCCGAGCTCCCTGGGGCCAACCGGAGAGACGCAGGTCAGAGCGCGGGCACTTGGCGGGGACCAGCCCAGCTGGGAATTCCCGGCCCCGAGGCTTTGGCTCCGCAGTGGGCGTACAGCCCTGGTCCTGGCAAGGGCCCAGAAGGGACATCAAAGGAGTGATTTCAAAGGTTCAGCGTATTCTGGAAGCCACAAGCCACTGTGAAGCAAGACCAATGGCTGGAGGGTGAAGGTAACAAAGGCCCTGGAAAATCCGGAGTTGAAGCCCGGGCCACAGGGGTCACGCGGCAGTTGGCGACACACATGGGAAAGTGGGGGTAGTTCTGCCGGAGACACAGGAGCCATGGTGTGATCAGGAGGATGTGATCAAGAGTGTGGACAGTGCAGGGCTCCAGCCTCAAGGCTCCCTGTTAGTTGCTGCACCTGCTTGACATTGGGAAGGGGGCACCTCGCTGATCGGCCCTTCTGAGAGCGGGGAGGTCTGGGGCCTTGACTCCCAGAGCTGGAACCTGGATTTCTTCAGAGACACTGGCCCCTCCTCCCAACACCTTCCAGAAGAGTTGGGAGAACTCCCACCCACCATCTGTTTCTCCCTCACCTGCCCTCTGCCCAGGAGCACGCCCTCCCCACAAGGCTGCTCTAGGGCAACGCCAGCCCATGCCCGCCCGGAAGCGCTCCACATGGCCCCTGGGGTGCCGTGCTGTGCCCCCACAGCGGGATGGGCAGAAGGAGCAGGAACCGTTGTCCTTCTGTGTGTTCTGTGTGTTCCTATAGCTCCCACCCCGCCTTCCCTCCCCTGACCCTACTTTCAGCCACTCTGACTCCTTCATTCTTTATCCCCTCAGTGAACGCTGCGGGCAGTCACACGGTGCAGGCTGCATCCTGGGTCCGGGGCCCCCAGACAGGAGCCAGCTCCCCCATCTGTGTCCATGTCAAGGGGACAGCCAACTCTGGAGGGGATGTCAGGGAAGGCTTCCCAGGGAGGCAGCTGTTTGCAGGGACAGGCCATGTGGGGGCCCCACTGGGTAAGGCCGCCGGAGTCTGGGCTGCGGAGGCAGAAGCCAAGCGCACAGAAAGGGGAAGGCAGGACACCCAGGCCCGGATGCCCAGGGAAGGGCCTACAGAAAGGGGCTGGCCCTTCATCCTGGGATGCCCGGGGGCCACGGGAGACTTGTAAACAGGTAGGGGTCTGCTGGCTGCCTTATGGGATCAGGACCAGTGTGAGCACAGTGAGGAAAGAGAGGAGCCTTAGAAGGGCAGGAAGGGGAGAGAGGGGCAGAAGCCACACCCCAGGCTCCCCTCAGAATGAAGGTCCAGGGGCTGTGTGACTGTACCCTGGCTAGAGCTGCGGGGTGCTTCTCCCACTCCTACCCCCAGGCTGCCGCCACACCAGCCTGGCCTCAAGCAAACATGCTTCCCCTGGCCTGTCTGGCTGTCGTGACAGCCCCTCGGCTGACGGGCGCAGATGGGGATAAGAACAGGCTGGGGGTTCCAGAAGGTCTGAGGCATTCCTGAGGAGGCAGACCGCCTCTGCACATCTCGTCTGTGAGAGGCGCCTGTTCCCAACCCCGTTCACAGATGGGGAACGTGAGGCTCAGAGAGACGCCTTTCCCTGCCCAGGATCACACAGCTGGCTGGGACAGGGCTGAGACAGGTCTCCGTTCTCCTGCCAGAGGCTTTTAGCTAGAAATTTCCCCGTCTTCCTATAATTCCCAAGGAGAGAGGATGACAGAGATGCCCAGGCCTCCACCCAGGACAGATCCTCAGCTGAACTTAATGTCCACTCTCTGGAGGCTGTGGGGCTGGCATGGTGCTCTGGAGAGAGCCTGTCTTTGTAGACAGCTGGAGCCGGGCCCCAATTTGGTTGCTACGTGTAGCTGTGATCCCCTCTAGAATGGGGGATCTGGTCCCCCAGGTGTTTTGAAGATCATACAAGACTTCGACAGAAAGTGCTCGGCCTGGGCACCGGCATGAGCGAATGCCCAGTACGTACGGTGAGCACCACAAGGTCTGACTGCCTGCTGCGGGGTCTGGGCTCATCCTTAGGCATTTTTGTTCCTGGAACATACATGTGTGCAGAATTCCCGGACTTGAGAAATTATTGTTTTTCGTGATCACCTTGGTGAGCACATATAGAGCACCTACTGTATTCAGTGGGCTGAAGTCAGCCAGGCAGCAGCATAGCCAGGATTCAGGGGCAGATCTGATAACCCCCAGGCCTCCCTTATTGGGGACTATCTGGGGTTCCCTTCCTTTGCCACCTTCCTGGTGCCAGAGTCACCAGAACATGCAAACAGAGTGGGTCTCTGGGGCAGAAGTGCCTGGGGTGGGGAGAAGGACAGCCAAGGGCAAGGAGGTGCGGCAGCATGCCCGCTGGGTGCGCTGGGTGCCCGGCGCGCCGCAGCGCCAGGTCCCGCAGGGGCTCCCCGGCAAAGCCACCCTGGTTGCTGTGGTCCTGGGCTAGGCCACACCCCCTCCCAGAGGCTCTGCGGACTGCCCACGGGGCGCCTCAGCCTTGCTCAGGACCACACAGCTGGGGTTTGTTTCGGGAGCATTCTATGGGAACCCCACTTTAGGACCGTCCTGCAGGTGTCGGGTCTAGCTTGTTTGGTTTGCGGAAAAAGAAGTGAGGCGCCATCCGCGATCTGGAGTCGCCGGGGTGGGACAGAGTCCCCTCCGTGGGGCTCCGCACAAAGGGGGCAGGTGGGCCTCGCTCGTACGGCAGTGCCAGTTGCACAGGACAGAGCGCCCAGGTCCTCACACTCAGGACAGGCACAGGGGGTAGGGGTCCAAGTCAGCAGCTCCGCTGAGACACGGCCAGTGACCACCTCGGAGGAGTCGTTTCTGGTTTCCTTGCTTCTTTCCCGCGCCTCCAAATCAGGGTGAGAACCCCGTTCCTAAAGCTCTGCTACTACGTGCTGGGTCGTGCCGGCATGGCAAGCCTGGGGGTCGGGGCCCAGGAGGAACGGTGGAGTCAGAAGAAGCACCTCAGGGACAGGTCTCTGAAGACACAGTCTGCAAGGCTGGCCTGGAGCCCAGAGAGCAACACCCGGAGAAGCAGGCCGAGGCGGGGGCGGGAAGGAACTCACGAGTGAGTCGGGGGGACATGTGTGATGCACCCGCAGCAGACCATCGTAACTCAGCCTCCCGCCCTGCCCCCCGCTGCTGGGAGTCAGGCCCCTGGGCCACTCGGATGGGGATGCGGGGACCGGACGAGGCCGGGGCACCAGCGGGCGCAGGGAGTCCCAGAGGCAGGGGCCCCGCCACCTGGCAGCCCAGCCCACTCGCCTCGCCCTGCCCGCTGGGCGCCCCGCAGACATCAACGAGTGCCTGGCCAACAACGGGGGCTGCGACCACTTCTGCCGCAACACCGTGGGCAGCTTCGAGTGCGGCTGCCGGAAGGGCTACAAGCTGCTGACCGACGAGCGGACGTGCCAAGGTGAGCCCCACCCCGTGTGCCTCCGGCGGCCTTGCCCGCCCTTCCCGGGCCTGCGCGGGCACCTGTGGGGGTGGGGGGCAAGGGCCGGGGTGTGCCAGCCCCCACTGGCCTTTCCACTTTCTCCTCAAGTCACCCGGTCCAACCCGCCCCTTTTATGGATGCGAAACTAAGGCCCGGAGGCGCATCAGCGTGTATGTGCGCTCGCGCGCGCGCGCTCATGTGCAGGGAGGGCGGCAGGGGGCAGTGCCACGGTGAGCCGTGCCACGGTGAGCCGGTGGCAGAGCTCGTCAGCTCCAGCACCCTGTCCTTCCTGGTGGCGCACCCCCACCCCCACCCCCACCCCCAGAGGCTCCGGAGGTGGGCTGCCGCCACCTGGTGGACAGTGTGGCACACTGCAGGCGCTCTCCTGCAGTCCTTAGGGTTCCTGGGCACCTTAGCGGCATGGTGTGAGGTCTGGGCAGAAGCCAGGAGTCATCCAGGATGCCGTGTGAGCCCAGAGGATGGGCAGTGGGAAGTCAGGGAAGGCTTCCTGGGGGAGGGGACACTGGTGAATAAGCATTTTCCCAGAAGGTTGGCAGACCGCACGTGGCTGAGTCGGCATATCTGTGCCGCTCAGGACTGGCCCTCAGGGACAGGGGATGTGCTCTCCCAAGGACACCGAGGAAGGCAAGAGCAGAAGACCGGTGAGGGGGTTCTGGGGCCAGCCTGTCCTGGACTCTTCCTGTGACCCAAGCCTCCTCCCTGACTTCGCCTCTTCCTCCCTAGTGGGTCTCCTGGCTCTGTCCTCCCCTTAGCACATGGGGCCGTTGGGAGCACGTCACGTCTCCAGACTCCTCTGCACGTTGACTTAGTTTCTCCATCTGCCTTGCTAAGTTCTGTGGAGGGCTAAGGGAGGGCCCTTGACTTTATACCCCCAGCTGGCCCGTGGGACCGGAGGGCCACCGCTGAGGAGGGGGCCATGACGGTTTTGCTTCTGGGCTCCAGCCGGTCTTCTCCACTCCCTGGAGGCCCCGTGCTGCCCTCTGCCGGCCTGTGCTCAGAGTGCCCTTCCTCTACTTCCATTCCTTACTTCCAAGCTAGTCTTCTCCGCCAAGGTCTAGTCCAGTGCCACCAGTACCAGGAGATCCTCCCAGATTCTCCTGCTGGGAGGGGTCACACCCTCCTTTGAGCACCCCAGTGTGATTCCTTCCTTGTGCTAGAATTATTACCAACACACGTAGATCAGCAACATGGATAGTCCCATGAGGTAGTATATTCAAAGAATGACCTCCAACAACGGTGCCCATGGTAAGGTGGGTCAGTGGCTGTTTTGCCCTTAGGAGCCCCTATCAGCTGTCCCATGAGAGCCATTTTCCTCAGAATTTATGGCCAGGACAGACTTGTCTTCTATGAGCATGCTGTCCATTTCCTCCTTTCCAGTAACAGCACTCTGTGACCCTTTTTCCTTTTATACCCTAGCTGCCAGGAAGCTCAGAATCAAATTTCATATACCATCAAGGCTTTTTTGTTATCCCTTATGGGCAGCATATCCCCCCCCCCCATACCTTTTCTCTTTGAGCTGTTTTCCTTGTTTTCTCAAGAGACCTCTTGGAGTGGCCAGAAAACACACTGGGGTCAGGCTCGCAAAGGCCTGGTTTCGTGTCCCAGTTCACTGGTCTCCTCAAGCAAGCCCCTCTCTATTTTCTGCAGATGTAGATTAAATACTCATCCTGATCACAATAGAATGGGAGATATTAAAATGACAAAAATTCATCAGACCTTGTATCCAGAGTATTTCCAGCCTGCCCTCCTCTTGAAGAGATGGGAAATGGCTTCTAACCCAGAAATGTAAGGTTCTTGGAGACAGACTGGAAAATCAGGCCCTGACCGGAAGGCCAACATTCACTTGGCTTGTGCCCCAAGCCGCAGGGCTCAGGGACTGTCTGTGTGCAGCTGTGTGTTGAGAGACTGCGTGAGTGACAGGCCATGCCCACACCCCCGCACCCTGACGCTCCTCCCTGCACTTTGTCTCCTTGTGGCCACGCAGACATCGACGAGTGCTCCTTCGAGCGGACCTGCGACCACATCTGCATCAACTCCCCGGGCAGCTTCCAGTGCCTGTGTCACCGCGGCTACACGCTCTATGGGACGACCCACTGCGGAGGTCTGCAGCCCGCCCGCCAGGGCCACCTCCCCCCTGAGGCACGCGCCTGGCCGCATGGCCACCTCTGCTGCACCCCACACCCTGACCCCGACTTTGACTCCAGAGGGCCTGGAAGGGACTTTAAAGCAAGGCCAGGTTCTGGTGGGCAGAAGGGCTCAGCTGAGAGCAAAGGTGGGAAGATGGGGCTGGCGAGGAGCAAATACCTGCTAGGTGGCAGGCGTCAGGCCAGGCTGTGGGCATAGACCCCCGGAAACGGCAGCTGCAAGGGAACCTCAGTCCAGAACGGGGAATGGCCACTACACAGAGTCCCACAGAAGATTCGTCCCAGTGGGAGAAGCTGACGAAAGAGAAAGGCTGCAAACGGAGACGGGGGCAGTGAGGGGGCTGGAGTTCCTAAAGGAGGATCTTCTGGATCGAGATGAGGGAGAGGATGCCAGAAAGATCAGCATATGCAAAGGCACTGAGGTAGCACAGAGGGATCCAGAAGCAGCAGGGAGAGCCCCGGGAGGGAAGGAGAATGTGGTGCGCAGTGCAGACAGAGGAAGCAGGGCTGTGTGAGGCCTGCAGGTGACCTGGGTTTTCTTCCTAATGCAAAGGAGGGCTTAAGTAGAGGTGTGACGTGGGCATGTTCAGGTCATGAGATCACTTTAACTGCCACATGTTCAGGAGAGTGGAACCCAGAGCACCAGCAGAGAGACCACTCAGGCATGGGAATCAGAGCCCCTGAGCTCGGGCAGGGTGGGAAATGTGCAGAGAAGGGGAAGTTTCTAGAAGTATTTAGCTACAGATGATGGGACTTGGAGGTGTGTGGGCCTGGCAGGTGAAAAGTGGGGGAGCCAAGAATGGCCCCAAGGTCCTAGGGTGTCATTTCCTGTGACCACACTCCCTCTGCTGGGCAGCCGTGGAGGTCAGATAGGGTGAGAAGTGAAGTGATCGAGCACAGCTGGTGTTCGGGGGAAGGGGCTCCTGGGGTGGGTTCCAGATTCTTCTGGAAGGACCCCAAAACCTGGGCACTGGCTCCGCTGGGCCTGCCGCTCCCACTGCAGGCCGCGCAGACGCTGAGAGCCCAGCATCCCAGCATGAGCCTGGGCCAGTCTGTCTCCCGGTTGGAGGGTTGGAGGTGGCTTCTCTCACCCCCCGGGCGCTTTGCACAGAGGGCAACGGCCTGTCCAAAGCCCCAGCAAGAGAAAACTCGAGACTCCTGCCTCGTGAGACCTTCTTGCCACTTGAATTCTGTGCTGCTTTTTGCCCTCCTCCCAGTTCGGGTGCAGCTGCAGGAGTTCTGCAAACCGCTGGGGCATGGGGAGGGGCTGCTGTCTGTGTCCATCAGCCTCGGGGGTGCGCGCTCCTGCGTGTGATGCGTGCGGCCGCCTGTCTGCATCTCACGCGTGGCCGGCTGCCCGCAGGGTCAGGGGAGTCTCGGCCCTCTTGTCCTGGGTGGCCCTGCCCTGCCAGCCAGCCTCCCGCCCTGATGCCCTTCCTCCCGCCTGTGCTTCCAGACGTGGACGAGTGCAGCATGAACAACGGGAGCTGCGACCAGGGCTGTGTCAACACCAAGGGCAGCTACGAGTGCGTCTGCCCCCCGGGGAGGCGGCTGCACTGGAACCGGAAGGACTGTGTGGGTGAGTGCCGTGGGGTGGGCCGTCGCCGGGACCCCTTAAGACGGGCTGGGTGCTGGCCTCCCCGCTCCCGCCAGGTGCCCGGATGGGAAGGGCAGTGACCTCTCAGGGAGGGGTGAGCGTGGGGTGGGCCTCGCAGGGAGAGGCGATCTTGGCAGGGAATCTCTGCTGCTGAGAGGGGCTAACGGGAAGGGCTTGCGGAAGAAGAGGGGACATCGGTGGGAGAGCACTCTGGGTGTCCTCCAGAGACCCAGAAATGGACCTGCAGGGGGAGGGGGACACAGAGCTGAGGATCTGAGGGTCCTCGGAGCTGTGGGCTTAGGAGGAGCTGGAAGCTCAGAGGGCACAGAGGCCTCGGCTCCCCCATCTGCCCCTGGTCCTGCCCTGGAACCTGGGGGAGGAAAGGCGGTGGCTGCTCGGACTGCTGTGGCATCAAGGTCTAGAGCAGAGCCCCTGGGTCTCCACAGCCCCACCACCTGCCCAGGCCACCGGCCCCACAAGATCCAGAAGGGGAAGAGGAGGGGAAATCCCAGTGAGCCCAGGGTTCCTGCGTCCTCTGCTGTGGGCTCCGGAGAACTTGGGGCAGCTCCAGGCTAAGTTCCGGACAGCCCCCACATTCCCTGGTTCTACGAACACATGGTCACCCACTGCGTGCCGGGCTGCTGTGGATGCTGGGACCACGGCCCTGAAATGGCTCTTAGATCCTTGCCCCGCCAGGCCCTAACATCCCCGGGGCAGCCGGAGCAGCCTTCGATTTTATTTTTTAAACTTTTTTTTCTCCATGCCCAGCATGGAGCCCAACACAGGGCTCGAACTCACGGCCCTGAGATCCAGACCTGAGCTGAGGTCAGGAGTCAGACATTTAACCGACTGAGCCACCCAGGTACCCCCAAGAGCTGAATCTGACTCAGAATGTGTCTCTCTCTGCTCAGAGCCTTCCGTGACTCCTCTTCATGTGGAAGCAATGCCAGAGTTCTTAGAATGGCCCAACGGCTGCTGGACCCTGGCCTGATGGCCTTCTCTCTCTCCCTCACCTGCCTCCTCCGCCCGCCTCGGGGACCTTGAGGCTGCTGCCCACCCCCAACGAACATGACCACGCCAGTGCTCCCCTCTTGGCCTGGAGGGCTCCTCACCCCTGTCGCTGTCTGCTCTGGGAGGCCTTCCCTGCACCCCGCCCACCACGCCCTGCCTCCTCATATTCTTTTCTCCCACTGTACTTCCCGCCGCTAGACACAGCCTATGCCTGCTCTCTACGTGGAGCAGAGACTTCGGCAGTCTCGTTCACTGCTGTATCCCCAGCACCTAGGACAGAGCCTGGCAAGTGTAGGCCCCCAGTAAATACTTGTCGAATGAATGAGTGGAAGTATCGAGGAATGGATCCCATCACTTAGCATCTGATATAAAATTTATGCTGAAAGTATTGCTTACTTCAATAAGGACTGCTGGGCTGCTCAGGCAGCCCTGGTCAGCAAAGCCCACCGCTGGTCTCGTCCTGAGTTGCAGGAAGGAGCCTGTCCTTGTGGGGTCCGTCCCAGGAGCATGGCTCATGCTGGGTACTAGGGCTGAATGGGTTGACCCGCCTTAGGAGCCTGCACGGAGTGAATCTGCCATCTATTAGCTGACTTTCCGAGCCTGGAAATTCATGGATGGATTGGCTTTCAGAGGCGTGTCTGCTAATCAATGAGGTTGTGCTGGGTCTCGTGTAGACTTGTTACCAAAGCTGTCGGATCGGCAGGATTTCTCTGGGCATATGGGGAAGGGGCCCTTTCATCCTCAGCACCTTATCGGTCATCCCTCCCACGGTCAGAGCTTCAGGAGCGGCCACTGGGTCTTGTCTGGGTCCTCACACGGCCACCGACCCTGCACCAAGAGTCTGATTGTTGGTCACTGTCAGTCAGTGTGATTTTATCCCGTTTCTTCCAAGTCATCTGCTAGGACCTTGGTGACTACATAGAGCAGTTAACATTCTGGGTACTAGATGTGGGAAGACTGAGACAGACAGTCATGACTTATAGCATTCTTAGAAGGTTCTGGAAGGCCCTCCAGACCCAGGACCCAAGAGTTCCCAGGGCTGACCAAGAAAACTGGTTCCACCAACTCCCCGAGTCTGCCATCAGCGTGTAGGTTGCTTTCCCTTGTAACCTCGATGTGGATTGTCTCCCCTCATCTCTACCGTGAATCCAGGTCCAAAGGGAAGGGCTGATTGGTCAGAAGAAAATCCAAGGTCTCACTGTTCCCCTGAGCGCTTGCCCTAGGAAGTCCTCCTGGTCCGGGATATCCCTCATCCCACACCATCGGCTGTCTCATAGCACCCACAGCAAGGGGCACCTTCCTGATGATCGCTGGAGCTACCCCGTTCCTGGGGGTGGGACCAACAGCCTCCACAATCTGCTCATACACGTCCCTTGGAAGGGAATTCTGTCCTCAGATCGTTTGCAAGAAGGCCTCGTTCACTGAGGGATTGGGGAAGCCATGCACCTAGAACAGACTAGTAGCCCCCCAGAACTGTCAGCTGTGGTCCCAGGCGACTTTGACGAGCCAGATCCCATATAACACATGGGATCTACCCCAGTGGAGCTGTAGGGATTTTGTCTGTGGTGTCGTTGTGAGAACCAGCCCGCCACGCTGCAAGATAGCCGAATGTGCCTCCCCCAGCCCGTGGGCATTGTCCTTCTCCTGTGTTTGTCCACAGCCGATGTCGTCGTTAATAAGCTGTGTGTGACGTACTTTATACCGCTGTTCAATATCCGTTTCCCTAGCAGTGCATGGGAGGACGGATTTAAAGAATTCAGATGGTGATTCTCACTAGCAAGGCCCAGATCCAGGCCAGTTATTGGCGAGGGAAGCATAATGGAGCTGATCAGCAGTGCGTGACCTTAAACACGTGAGGTGGGAGAGCGTGAGCCCAAGAACCAAGAACAGGGGTCTGCCAGGGAGCGCGTGGGCGTCAGTAGTCGCAGACGTCAGGGAGAATTATTCCGTGGCCTTGGCTGAGAGCCGTCCCAGTGTATCATCTTCTGTCCGTCCTGAGAATCTTGGGAAATGGTTGGTTGGGTGCACGGTCCTCTTCCAGGGTTATGTCGAGGACAGCAGTCAACGGTCTATAAGTCGTGACTTCCTAGTAAGTTCTGAAAAATCCACTTCTGTGTTCCCAAGGGATATGGGTAGAAAGACAGTGGAACTCTGAGTGATCTATGGGTAGCCTTCCCAGTAAAAGGTGCTGCATGTGACTAAGTAAGTTGAGCCATCCCAGATAAGGGATACAAGACCTCGTAGTAGTTTAGCTCCTCTACGCGCAGCATTTTTTCCAAGTGACTGCTTCGATTCACCCAGAAAGTAAATGTGCTATTATGAGTGCACAATTTATCACCCATAAAATCCATCTGGAGGGACACCTAGGTGGTTCAGTGGGTGAAGCCTCTGCCTTCAGCTCAGGTCATGATCTCAGGATCCTGGGATCGAGCCTGCATCGGGCTCTCTGCTCAGCGGGAAATCTGCTTCCCTCTCTCTCTCTCTGCCTGCCTCTCTGTCTATTTGTGATCTCTGCCTGTCAAATAAATAAATAAAATCTTTAAAAAAAAAAAAAATCCATCTGGAGATACCCAAAGGGTCCCTTAGGGTTTGTTCTGGTCTTTACACGGTACCCAGGGTTCTGCTGACTACAAGCGAGCCTTGAACCGCTCATCTCCTCTGCTGGCCTGGGAGAATCTCACCCCATCGTCTGACACCAGACGGCTTGTCTCCCACCCCCGGGATGAGTTGTCTAAAGGAAACATTCGCGCACGCCCACGTGAGGTGGTCTGGTGGGTCCAGGGGGCCCGTCCTGGCTTCACTGGGATACCATCCTCAGGGGGCTTGTACCACGACTGCTCCCCTTGGCTCCTCCTCAGAGTAGGAAGGCAAATGCAGTGTGTCTTCGGCGGAATCCTCACGCCTCTCTATGCTGTCGGAAGTCCTTGCCTAGGGATCACGGCCAGAGCAGCCCACACAGCGTGATGATCCAGGAAACAGGGCCTCTGACTTCCGTCCCTCGTGCTGTGGCCTCTGAGCCGCCGTTATGGGCAGTAAACCTCCCATTTCCAGACCACCACTAAGTTGAACGCTACAGTGGTCGGTACACAGAGCTACCCTTGATCTTGAGCAATGGAGCGTGCCCTAGAGATGGTCAGAGGTTCAGCCAGTCAGGGTGGCTTGATTCCAGCCTGGACAGCTCTTGTAAATCCAACCGAGTGTTGTCTTGCCTCCTTTTGTGTTTTTGTTTTTAGTAGTGGCTTCACTGAGCTGTAATTCACATGCCCTACACCTACCCCCTCATGTGCAGTTCGGTGGTGTTTCATATAACCCCAGAACTGTGCGACCACAATGAATTTTAGAGCATTTTCGTTACTCCAGGAAGAAACCCTAAGCCCATAGCAGTCACTCCTCATTCTCCCTCTACCCCCAGCCTTAGGCAACCGTCATCTACCTCGTCTCCGTAGATTTCCCTGTTCTGGACACTTGGCGTAAGTGGACTCATACAACATGGGGCCTTATTATTCCATTTAGTGTTGTATTTTCAAGGGTCCCCCATGTCAGAGTGCATGTCACTGCTTCATTCCTCTTGACAGCCAAATGATAGCCCGCTGTCTGCTTACACCACATCTTGGTTGTCTGTTCATCGGTTGATGGACACGTGGGTTTCCAGCTTGAGGCACTCATGAAGAATGATGCTGTGAACGGTCCCATTAGGTGCCATTTGCTCGGGTGTGCGCCAGGTGCAGTTGCTGGGTCGTGCACTTATGCTGGGTTTCACTTTTGAGGAACCGTGCGCTTTTCCAAAGAGCCTGTGCCCTTTGATGTCCCGCCAGCCATGTGGGATTTCTCCACGTCCAAGCCCACCCTTGCTGTTTTCTGACTTTCGGATTACGGCCATCATGGGGGATATGAAATGGGTTCTCACGGTGGTTTGGGTTTGTATTTCCCTGACGGCCAATGGTGTTGAGTACCTTCCCCTGTGCCTGTTGAGTATTTGTAGATCTTCTTTCAGGAAATATCTATTCAGATCTTTTGCCTATTTTTTTAATTGTGTTACCTGTTTTTATTATTTAGTTATAAAAGTTCTTAAAGTTCTTCATATACTCTAGACACAGGTTTTTTACTGGATATATAATTTGCAGGGGATTTTCCCCATTCTATGAGCTGTCCTTTTCATTTTCTTGATGGTGTCTTTTGAAGCCTAAAGGTTTTTAATCCTCATAAAGTCCAATTTACCAATTTTTTTTGTTTGGCTGCTTGTGGTTTGGGTGTCATTTTTAAGAAACAACTGCCTAGGGGCACCTGAATTGCTCAGTGGGTTAAGCCTCTGCCTTCAGCTCAGGTCATGGTCTCAGGGTCCTGGGATCGAGCCCCACATCGGGCTCTCTGCTCAGCAGGGAGCCTGCTTCCCTTCCTCTCTCTCTGCCTGCCTCTCTGCCTACTTGTGATCTCTCTCTGTCAAATAAATAAATAAATTCTTTAAAAAAGAAAAAAGAAAGAAAGAAACCACTGCCTAATCCAGGGTCGCAAAGATTTACAGCTGTTTTCTTCTGAGAACTTTATAAGAGTTTTAGGTCTGATACTTAGGGAGACTTAAACTTTAGCTCTTATACTTTTGATCCGTTGCAAATTAATTTCTATATGGTGTGAGACAGGGGTCCACCTTCATTGTTTTGCCCGTGCCATTTGTTGAAAACACCATTCTTTTTCCCTGTTGAATTATCCTGCCATCCTCTTGAAATCCATCGGCCATAAATATGTGAGTTTATTTCTGGGCTCTCTTTTCCTTTGATCCACTTGTCCTGATGCCCATATCCCGCTGTCTTGATTAACGTAGCTTTACAGTGAGTATTTAAGTCACAAAGCAAGAGCCTTCCAGCGTAGTTTTTTGTGCTCAGGATTGATCTGGCTATTTTTGGACTTATCTTGAGTTTCCACGTGAATTTATAAGTCTCTTCATTTTTAAGATATGTGCCATCAATCGACAATTGAGTCAGGGCTTGGTGTGGAATGTCCAAAAGATCTGTTTTGGATACGAGCACGTCTGAAGTACAGACACAGAGAGATGAGTTTCTCCATCAGGAAGGGTAGGAGTTGCCCGGCGGTAATATGAGAAGGATAAAGGAACCAGATACCATAATTAGTTCAATGACAAGCAGAAGAAATGCTGGGTGCTCTCAGTTCACAGTGGGGATCATTCTGCACATGGTACCCTCGGATTAAAGGTGATTCTAGGACAAGATCTGAAGATGCTCCAACTACCCTAGCCAAGGCCTTGCCCTGAGGCAAGGGGGGACGAGCCTTGATCATGGATGTTCGCCATGTTGTTGAGCTTGTATCCTGAGAGCATGACCTAACTGTGGCGTATTCATACCAAAAAAAAAAAAAAAAAAAAAAAAAAGTTATGACAGTCTGGACTCTTCTGGAGCCCTGTTCCATTTGTTCTGCCGATGCTGTGGAAACTTTGCCCCAGGGATCCTGTTTTGAATCATATGTGATATGCATATGAAGACTCCTACCCACTAGAAATTGAATCATGTGTAGGAGAATTTTCTGGGACTTCTAGAAATAACCTCACAGGTCTATTTCAGATGTATTTATTTGGAGTCGTATTTTAGCTGGTGGGTCCATTTGCAGAGGAAACCCTGCCACACGACATGGGTAGGGGCTTTGATCCACGGAAGGGAGGGCTGTCTTCCCATAACAGCTCCCAAGGAGCAGTTACATGTTGGAACTTGGGGAAGAACCAAGGCTTGTCCAGAGTGTCCCCTGCCTCAGTTGTTTTAGTAAACCAGAGCCAATCAAGGTCATGGTCCCCAGCCTTCTGCCACTCCCTGTCTGCGTTCAGAGCTGCTTCTTCTATCTCCATTCATGTTCTCCCACAACCAGGCATTTTTACTTTAAGGCAAATGATTTTTTTTTTCTTATTGTCTGTCAGTTTGCCTTCCCTCTTGCTTGTTAGGTGACTTTAAACTTTTCTCTGGACTTTGGTTTTGGGCGGTGATGAGATCAGTGCGTACATACGGTGGGGTCAGAAATGTCGCCTACATGCAGCTCGTCAGCTGGCCTGCTGCTGTTTCCCAGATGCTCAGGACATCCCGGAACCCCAGGGCCAGAGACAAAGGACATCAGTACTCAGCACAGCGATCAGGGTAGAGAGCACATTTGTGTGGGTCCCCCTGCCCTACCCCCGAGTCCCCTGTGTCCCCTCGATGCCATGCAAGCAGAGAAATTACATCACAGCTGAGGGCCACCCAGCCTGGGAAACTCACCACTTCTATAGTGAACACAGCCAGTGGGCTCTTTCTCTAGGAGGAGATGTTCCTCATCCCTTGAAGCTTTTCAAGGCAAACCCAACTCTGAGAAATGGACTGGGGCCAGAGCTATCAGTGCTTTGTGTCCTTGGGGGGTCCCAGTGAGAGCCCCCAGCAAGAGCCCCCAGGATGCTCAGGGTTGGGCTGGTTTGGCTCCCCCATGAGTGGCCCCCACTGGTGCCGGAAAGCAGAGCTGCCAGCTCTCACTGCCAATTCCCTTTAGGAATCTGGAGAAAGTTCAGGGAAGGTCCTGGGGGCTTAGGTCTCCCTTGGAAGCTTAGAGATGTTTCTCCTGCTTCTCAACCAGCGGGAACATTGGTTCTTCCCATGGCCCTTGTGTCTTGCATTATCTGCAGGTGGTTTTACTTGAAATTTCCTGATTCTTTGGGAACAGAGGACTCTCGGCCTTATATCTACTTGGAGGCCAGCTGTTTTATCTGGAGGGCTGCGAATTTGTTTTCGTTTCTAGATTGTTAACTTTCTAAGATTCCTTGAAGATGTCAAGCCACATGTTGAAAATCACCCACACTGACAATTGTTTTTCTGGCTGAGTCCCCTGCTTCAGCCTGCTCCCAAAAGCAACGTGACCATTGACGACAGCCTCCGGGGGATGCTTCCGGCGGCATGCCCTTTGCAGTCAGTTGTCCCTGACCAGCCAGACGGGAGTGAAATCAGTTCTGAGTTCACCGGGGCTATAGACCTGTCAGTCCTCAAAAGAGTCAAAAACACCAGAGAAGGGCGCCTGGGTGGCTCATTCGGTTAAGCGTCTGCCTTCGGCTCAGGTCATGATCCTAGGGTCCTGGGATCGAGCCCCGAGTCGGGCTCAGCGGGGAGTCTGCATCTCCCTCTGCCTGCCAAATAATAAAATATTTTTATAAGTAAGTAAATAAATAAAAAACACCTATGAAACTCTGAAGAGCTTAGTTTGGGATCTCTCCGGACACCTAATGGGTGTCAGTGACTGCCCCAAGGAGGGGCTCCCAGTGACCCTCACATACTCAGAGCTTGGTCACTGCCAAGAACCCCATGTCATTTCCACCTGCTCCCTTACCCAGAGGGGCATGGCCCTGCTCTGGAGAATCCAGCCCTGCCCTCTGGTCTGGGCCTGTGGCACGAGCTTGCTCACAGACAGCCTGGGCTGGTCAGAGGGAGGAGGGAACAAGCCAGCTTTCTGGGCCCAGCATCCCCACACATCCAAGTACATGTGGACCCCTCCATCTCCTAGCCCCTTCCCCCCCCAGGATCTGGTCACAAAGTGGGGATGTGGCAGGAGTCCCCCATGGTCCACACTCAGGGGCAGGGCTTCTAGAAGCTTCCACCCTGGTCCCCTCCAGCCCTCTCATGTCTTTCCCCTCCTCAGACACAGGCAAATGCCTTTCTCGTGCCAAAGCCTCCCCCTGGCCCCAGCTGTCCTGCAGCAAGGTGGGCGGTGTGGAGAGCTGCTCCCTTTCCTGCCCAGCCCACTCACTCTTCGTGCCAGGTAACCTGAGGCCGACCCCGGGAAGGGATGAGGGAGTGGGGTGCGGGGGGGGCCTTCCTTCCCTGGGGTCCACCCCCTGCTCCCTGCCATTCTCCAGGAAGGAGCCCAACCTAGGAACGAGGCCCCCCGGCCCTGATCACTGAGAGACCCTGGCCCACTGTCCGGTTCCCTGTGGACCCCAGCGGTCCTCTCCACAGTGCGGGGGCCTCGTTCCCTCCCACAGTGACCCCTCTGAGGCTTCCAGGATCTGAGGCCTCCATCTCTCCCCCGGCCTCTCTGCAGACTCGGAGAACAGCTACAGCCTGAGCTGCGGCATCCCGGGTCTCCAGGGCAAGACGCCGCCAAAGCGCAACGACACCGGTTCCGGCGTGGGGCGCAGCTGCTCAGGTAGCTCCGCTTGTCTGCGCCGCCGGCGCCCACTGCACCCCGGACCTTGCAGCCCACCCCCGAGCGGGATGATGGGGAGGGACACTGCCTAGGGAAGCGTCCGGGGTGCTGGTGAGCTGAGAGCAGGCCCGGGACCCCAGGGCCACACTCCCGGTCTTTGGTGACTCTGACATGCTAGGACTCCTCGGGTCTCCGGCTCCGTTCCAGTGAAGCGAGTCGCCTCCACTGTGACCCTGAGGGCCCAGAAGACCTGTGCCCTTCAGGCCCCAGCAGCCGGGTCCTGGTCCACACAGCGCCAGCTCCCCTGCCTGCGGGCGTGTCTTTGGCAGCTTTGCCTATTCCGGAAGTTGAATTCGATGTCACGGGGGCATCTGTGGGCGTGTAATGGGACGTGATGCTGAAATCTGCCATCGTCGAGTTCTTTATCTAGGCAGCTGGGATTTGCTCGTGGAAAGAATCAGCAGTTCGGGGCGTCTGTCCTATTGCAAAGCCCCTTCCCTTCCTTGCTTCCCCTCTCTTCTGTTCTGCCCCTTTCCTAACAGCAGGAGCCACAGGAACTGTCCAGGGCAGTGGGGGAGGTGTTGGGAGGCCTGCCTTTCCTCCTCCTCAGAAGACCGCCGGCCGGCCGGCCCCCGCTTGAGCGTGGCTTCAGCATCCCTGCTCGCACCTTTTTCAGGCCTGGCAGGGAGAGTAAAGAGGCAGCGGGTTTCCTCCAGCCCCCAGTGACTTGGTCCCACTAGCCGCCCCCTCCTGCTCAGGCACTTCCAACGTCGCCCCCGGCCCTACCCCCTCCCTGCCCACCGGACACCTGGGGGGATTTGGGCTTTCCCCAGGTGCACCTGCCGCCATCAGGCAGAAGGCCCGCTTCAAGATCCGAGACGCCAAGTGCCACCTCCGACCCCACAGCAGGGAGCCGGCAAAGGAGGCCCGGAGGCAGTTGCTGCCGGGTGAGTGGGCTGCCTCGGCACCAGGCCGCACCAAGGGCGGAGGGGTCCCCGCGCCTGAGAGCTGGGAGCCCAGGGTCCAGCGGGGCTGGGTTCCAAGGATGGGGACCTCGCTTCGTCCCCACAGTCATGGTCCCTAAGCCCCAGGAGCCAGGCCTGGAGCACTGTAGACAGTGGTGGTGTCCCAGGGCCGCGTTTGAGTGGAAAATCTGGGTCCCGCAGCATTCCTGGGGCCCACGGTCCCTATCTCAGCCGGGGTTAGTTGAGCTCCCCAGGGCAGTGTTGGTGTGCAGCCCAACTGTCCAGAAGGCCTCCCAGGCCTCACGTGGTAGCACATTCTTGAACGAGGGAGGCCAGGAAGGGCGTTCCAGGCTTTCCAGGGGAAAGCTTGGTGAGAAAAGCCCAGGAGAAGAGCGTCCCAGCTGCTTCCATGCAGATTCCTGAACACCTTAGGATTGATTCCTCCCCAAAGCTAACAGAGTGCAGCCCTCAGGCACACCCAACCTGGGCCCAGCCCCATGGAGCCGAGCTGCACAGCGTCACTGAGCAAGTATGCACAAGTGCCTCCGTGGGCAGCAGTGTGAGGGGCTCAGATGGCTGGTGCAAGGCCTGGCTCAGCCACCAGCCCCTCGCGAGACCTTGAGCCAGCCTGGCCTCTGGCCTTGGTTTCCCCTCTGCACCGCAGACTGTTAGACAACGCAGAAGCCTCGCTGCTGGTGATCTGTGCACAGGGCTCCAGAGGACCCTGCTTCCTGCCCTGTGCCACCTTTGCCATAGTGGTCCCTTCTTTGTCCAGAAAACTGCCACCTGACCTTTGTGACCCTCAAATGTGACTCCTCTAAGAAGAGGCGCCGTGGCAAAAAGTCCCCATCCAAGGAGGTGACCCACATCACAGCGGAGTTCGAGGTGGAGATGAAGATGGAAGAGGCGTCAGGTGCGTGAGGCGCTCGACAGCCTCGGGGAGGGCAGGGGCCGGGAGGGCCAGCAGGGTCTGCCCGGTGTGAAGCTGGTGACCACCTGAGCTGCGGCCACTGGAGGCAGAGGCCAGGAGGCAGGGGAGGGAGGCGCCGGGTCACCCAGGATGGAATAGGAATCCCAGGGCAACGAGAGGGACAGGGCTCAGGGGCCCATGGTGACAGCCACAAGTCCTCTCTCCACCCCGTCACACCCTCACTGGGGCCTGGAAAGGTTCATGCCTATAGAGTTTCTGGAACAACTGAGACAAGGGCCTGTCTTTCCCAGGCTCCAGAAGGGGGCTTGTAATGCTGGCTTGTGTTTCATATCGGTGCATTCCTCTTGGCTGTAAATGAGAGTTGAGTTGTGACAGAGGAATTGAGATCTGTACACGGACCCGTGCTGTGTGTGCTGAGCCCTGGGCACTGCAGAAAGAGGGAACCAGACAAGGTTCCTCGTGCTGGCAGCACTCCCAGCCACAGGGAGGCAGACCGACCCACAAACTACCCAGTGCTAAGGGACACCCTGGGGGCATGAGAGCAAACAGGACATGCAACTGAGCGGTCTCCCCAAGAGAGGGGCCCAGGAAGTCTTCCCAGAAGAGGCACCGTTTGAATCAGGACTTAAAGTTCACCAAGTGGAGGAGGTGGCAGGGAATGGCATTCAGACAGAGGGAATGGAATAGGGAAAGGCATGGAGGTCAGAGGGAATGAGATGTGCCCAGGAGGCGGTGAGCCAGACAGAGCGGCTAGAAAGTGGAGTTCGCAGTGGGTGTCAGTGCTGGGGGTGAGGCCTAGCAAGGCGGGCAAGGGCTCCACTACCAGGGGCCTTGGAGTCAAGGCCAGAAAGCTGGGCATTATCCTGGGAGCGGTGAAAGCCTCGAGGGTGTTGGGGGGGCATGGAGGAGCTATGTCCCATGAGCTATGTCCGGGGGAGGTGACGTATTGCCATGGCAGAGCCCCAGTTACTCCTCTGATCTGCGGTGTCCCCTTGAGCAGGTCGCCCCTCCCGGGCCCTCAGTCTCCGCCTCTGTCGGATGGATGCCACAGTGGTGCCTCGGCCCCCAGCTGCTGCGTGAACCGTGCTGGGAGCAGAGGCCTGGCGGCAGGGCGGGGGAAGGTCAGGGAAGAGGCGGCTCCGCGGTTGCGAGTCACTGTCCCTCCTGCCCCTGCAGACACCTGCGAGGCGGACTGCATGCGGAAGCGAGCCGAGCAGAGCCTGCAGGCCGCCATCAAGACTCTGCGCAAGTCCATCGGCCGGCAGCACTTCTCCGTCCAGGTCGCAGGCACAGAGTACGCGATGGCCCAGTGGCCGGCCAAGGCCCTGGAGGGCCAGGGGGCGTGCGGCACAGGCCAGGTGTTACAGGACGGGAAATGCGGTGCGTCCCTGCCCGTGGCCACTGGGATGCCCACTCGGCAAGCCTTCTCTGCCCTTCCTCCCACGGGGGGCCCGGGGCAACAGACACACTGGGAGGGGACAGCGAGACAAAAGCTTGCCAGACAGAAGCAGTCCCATGCTCATCATGACGCTGTCCTTGGAAGAGCGCTCGCCCGGTGCCGTGCCTGGGCAAGGCTCTTGCTGGGCTAACGCTGGCACGCAAAATCCTCACCACGGTGCTGAGGCCGGGCAGGACACGGAGAGCGTGGGCCAGCTCCGCAGCAGCAGGGGAGCAGAAGGGGCGCGGGGACCAGTCTCTGTGGCTAGAGAGGGCTTCCCAGCAGAGGCAGCGTGCAAGCTGAGGGCAGAGGCTGAGGGCCCCCGGGGTAAGCACAGGCTGCCAGGAAGCAGATGAGGCCGGGCCCACGGCAAGAGCTCAGGCGGGGCACCCAGCCTGTGTCCAGGCCCGGGAGGCCGGGGACTGTTGAGCAGATGGGTCGAGAGATAGCCGCGGTGGCTGCCTACAGGAGAATGGACGGAGCCCTTGCTCTGCTGGAGTTCACGTGTACCAGGGAAGGAAGGCAGCCAGCAGGCAGGCATACCCACACCCACACGCACAGCCACCTCAGGGCCTTACCGCAGGGCCACGGTGCTTCTCTGGTGCGGCGGAGCCACGGGAAGCTTCCAAGCAGAGGAACATTATCGCTCTCTCATCAGGGGAAGCTTCCACGAGCAAGGACCAGGGAAGGGAGTTGGTAGAGCCTTGAACGGGGAGTGGGGGCTGGCAGCAGGACAAGAAGGAACAAGACAGAGAGAGCACTTTGGAGGGGTGGCTGGGAGGAAGGAGGCTTCGAGGGCAGCCCCCAAGGGCCACGGGGCAGAAGCAACATCATGCTCTGATCTGGGGAACCTGGGGAAGGCGCGGCTGGAGGAGACAGAGAGTCTGTGCTCACTAGCTCACGCCCGTGAGTCATCCCTGTGAAGACGTTGAATGGTTAGGATGGCTGGAGCCACAAACCTGGGGCACAAAGCATAGGCTGGGCCAGGAGATTAATTGGGGAGCTGCTGGAGAAGAGGTGGGATTTAGGCGTGTGGGGGGAAGGAGGGGCTCCGGCTGAAGCAGTGGAGAGAGCGTGGCAGGAGGGCAGGGCCTTTGTGATGTCATTTTTTTTTAAAGATTTTATCTTTTTATTTATTTGCGAGAGAGAATGCACACCAGGGAAAGGGGCAGAGGGAGAGGGAGCAGCAGACTCCCTGCTGAGCAGGGAGCCCCAAGTGGAGCTCCATCCCAGGAGAGATCAGACCAGAGCCAAAGGCGGATGTGCAACCAACTGAGCCACCCAGGCGCTCTGTTCTGCTATTTTTATTTATTTATTTGACAGAGTGACAGAGTGGGAGCGGGAGAAGCAGGCTTCCCACCAAGCAGGGAGCCTGATGCGTCCTGATGAGTCCTCGATCCCAGGACCCCAGGATCATGACCCGAGCTGAAGGCAGATGCCCAATGGCTGAGGCACCCAGGCGCCCCCTTCTTCGTTTTTTTTTTATTTTTAAATCATTTCAAACATTCGGAAATACTGCCAGGCAGAACAAGAAACGTCCATGGTTTCTTCGTCCGGGTTCCCCTGTGTGCTGCCCCAAGCGCGTCCAGCCCACAGCCCATTCCAGCATCCCTGTCCCACACGTTCAGTGTCGTGTCTCTCCAGATTCCTTCAGTGAGGACCAGCCCTTGGCTCTTTCCTGCCTCTCCTGTCCTCCCGCCCTAGGATGACCCTCATGAGGCTGCGTCCCCCATTTCCATGACCCGCTGGGAGGGAAACCCCACTCGATGCCTGCTCTTCAGCGCCCCCGTCAGGAGGCGCGGGGTACTGACCCAGGCCCCCACAGGTCCTTCCCCCTCCCTTTTCCTTTTGCCATTGAGGCCGATTTGCTGGGGCTGGAATTCTGAGTCTATGCAAAACACTGCTCCGCGTCAGACATCCTCGGCCCAGCCGCAGCCATCGCAGTCAGTGAGCGCTCCCGCCAAAGCAGCCACGTCTCCAGTGGTTGCCTGACGGCGTCCTCTATTCCGGCTGGCCCTTGTCCGGGTGCATTAGCGTTCTGTAAGGAAGAGCTTCCCCTCCTCCTCACCCACGGATGTGTCTGAGCACCTACATGTCAGTGTGTGTGTATCAGTGTGGGCTCCGCGACTCCTCTGTTCTTTACGGGGCTGTAATCCAAGCCTAGCGTTACTTAGTTCAGGGCTCAGATCATTCCCCGTGTAGCCAGTCAGGCCGGTTCCCCGCCTCCGTCACTTGCTGAGGGTTCTAGGGCACCAAACCCCTACTTCCCCTGCCCCAGCCTTCGCAGTCCGTCAGGGACTCCGGGACCCCTAGAGGAGGAAAACATGCGGGAGCCAGCGCTGGGGTCCTCACTGCTAACACGGCGTCCGTCCTTCCGGCTCGCACTGGACAGAACTAGCAAGTACGGGTGTATATTAAACATGGGCGTGTAAATGGACTTGCACAGGTGTTACGGGTACATGGGTGTGCGTGTGTGTGTTTTATAAAACCATGCATTCACTCCAGTGCCTCCAGTCCAATAGCTCAGGCTTCTTTCTAACCTCCCCTCTTTCCGCATTTCTAAATCTCTTCTCCAGGAAACCTCCGGCTCCCTCCCTCCTTACTTCCTCCCTATTTTCTCGGTCATTCTTCTTCGCGTCGGTTTGCCATATGCAGCTGACCACACGGCCTCTGGACGACTCTCCACCACCAGGCCTCCCCGCCCCTGCCTCTGTCACTCCCCATGCCCTCTGCACACTGTCCCCACATGGCCACTCCTCCCCATGGGGAAGGAAGGGGGAGGGGAGAAGGTCTCGGTTTGGACAAAACGCGCATGGGACGGCCAGGAAACTGTTGGGACACAGGCTGAGGGGTCAGGGCTGGAGGGCAGCACACAGAGCAGAGAGAGACCTCAGGGCTCAGCAGGAGCAGCAAGGATGGGGCCAGAGACCAGGGTCAGGCCTCGGGGCTCTTCACAGACGGCTGCTGCCTTGCTCCTACTCTTAGCTCTTCTGAGACGGCCCTGGGCCCCTCTGGGATCCCTGAGCCAAAGGGACGAGGGATGTGCCCTATCCGGGAGGACAAAGCCTGGGTTTGAGGTACCAGGAGACAAAGCGCCCGGCCACTGCTCCCCGCCTCTGCCCCCCGGCAATCTCTCCACTTTGCCTCCGCAGTGGCCTGCGCACCTGGCACCTACTTCAGCGGAGAGCCCAGCCAGTGTGTGCCATGTGCACCGGGGTCCTACCAGGATGGGGACGGCCAACTCAGCTGCACGCCATGCCCCAGCAGCGATGGGCTCGGCCTGGCTGGTGCCCGCAACGTATCCGAGTGTGGAGGCGAGTGCGGGTCCCCCCTGGAGGGAAGAGGGGCTGGGGGTTGCGGTAGGGGGATCCGGCGACAACTTCTGTCTCTACTGAGCTCCTCAAAGCCAAAGCCCAACCCCTAGTGATATTCCATAAAGCTCTCGGCCATGTGCAGAGCCTGGCGTAACTTCCAGGCTGCCACACTCACAGTGGCCACTGGGGCCGCGAAGCATCTGTGCGCCAGCAGGCCCCAGGCTGGGCCTAGTGCACTGGAGAACAGCAGCACGTAGTTTGGAAAGGACGTTACGGTTAATAAACTCCTGGTCATTTATGGGCCCGCATATCGTCTGTCACGAGGCACGTGGTGCGATGCGGTTGACCAGACGTGTTACGTGGTGTGGAGCCCGCATCATCCTCGGTGTTCTCCACCTGAAGAACTTTACGGTTCGCCCTGTAGATGGTTTGGGAAGCCCTTTGGCCGTTTACCCAGCACAGCTTGGTTTGCAAAGAGCTTTTCCATTTACAGCCTCACTTACCCACATCTGCGGTATGGGCTCACACCCCCACCCAACAGCCGCCCTTCCCCGGCCGTCATGGGGACCACCCAAGACAATGAACGGGGAAAAGTGTGCCTGTGAGGGTGGGTGGGTGGGACAGTGGGGACCACCAGCCAGCTTTCTCTGGGGTACAGAAAGGATTAGAGTCCAGCCCCGAGTCCCTACAGGCTAGCTGGCTGTGCCCTCCGAGACTGTGGTCTATGCCCTTAGCAGGGCCAGTGACTGAGAGCAGAGAGCGGCCACTGGTAGGAGCAGAGAATTCAGGGTCTGGGTCAAGAGGGTCTCCAGCCCACCCCTTACTCAATGCCAAAGCACCCTCTGCATCCCAACTTAATGCTGGGTGTGTTGTCCCCTCTCTGTCCCAGCCATGCCATCAGGGACCTCCCAGACCCCCCCTACACTTCCTTGCCTGGCCCAGCCCTGTAGACTGGAGCGCGGTTCCTCACGTGGAGGGTACAGTGTGGCCTGCCCCCCGGAGAGCAGCTCCTCTGATCTCTCCCCTGTACATGTGGGGTCCACACGTCCCAGCTAAGCCACAAAGCCACCTGTTCTTGCTAGTGGGAGAGGTGAAGCCAGGCCTGGCCGAGGCTGCACAGTGCCTGAAACACGGGCAGCATCCGGACTGGGCGGGGAACAGCCCAGCTCTTTCCCCCAAGTCACCCCGCCCCCAGCACCACCCCTAGCCATGGTCCCCTTCCCCAGGGCAGGTGAGGGTTGAGAGCAGGGTCTGGACTGAGGCGCCCAGACCTCCCGCCAGCCTGAGCCATGACCCCTGACTTCCAGGCCAGTGCTCCCCAGGCTTCTTCTCCCCGGATGGCTTCCGACCCTGCCAGCCCTGCCCGGTGGGCACGTACCAGCCTGAGCCTGGGCGCACGGGCTGCTTCCCCTGCGGAGGGGGGCTGCTCACCAAGCACGAGGGCACGGTCTCCTTCCAAGACTGCGAGGCCAAAGGTGAGTTGCCGGAGCTGTGCAGGGACGTTTTCCCTCAGCACCGCTCACCTCCCACGTGGCCGATGTCCAAGGGCTGAGGGGTGGCCCGGAGCTGCCGGCAGTAGACATGGGACCAGCACCATGCCACACCTGGGACAGGGACAGCGGGGACCACACAAGCCCACCGAGGGTCTCAGATGGGGGAGCCAGGCAGACACAGTGATTGCACATGAGAACTTTGAACCTGACTCACAGGAAAGGCTCTTGGTGCGGGGGGGCAGTTTGGGGGATGAAGAAATGCAGGGGCCGTGGGACAAGGCCGGACCATCTCACCTTACCTGGACACCCTCCCTTTAGGCCCGTGGGGGCCCTGCTGTCCAGCCACACGTTCCCCTCCACGGTCACCAAATCCCCCTGATGGCACTGCCTCCCCTTCCACACGCTCCCGCCCTGCCAAGGGCCTTTGGGACAATGCTTCCCACCGCTGACCCTGATATTCTTGGGAACAGACAGACAGAACCCTCCCTTCTAGAAGAGAAAACTCCACCTCTCCTCCAGTTCCTGCCAGGATTTCTGCTCCTTGCTGTGAAACTTGTAGAAGGAGCGCGTGGACTACACCTCCTCTCTCCCCTAGTCAGACTCTCACCCCACCGCCCCCCAGTCATTGCTCCCATCGAGGCTGGAGCCACGTCTTTTCCCAGCCGGCATCTCCCGCAGCCCCGCGGCCTCAGGCTCCGCTCAGCCTCACCCAGCCACCCCTTGGCTGGTAGTGCTGGGGTCCCCAGCCTGGCACGGACTCTAGAGTCTGGGTAGGAAGAGCATCCAGTGACCCCAGCCCCGCGTCTGTCCTGAACTCAGTACTACACCCTCCTGCTGGGAGATAGCCCCGGTCACATCCCACATGGCCAGAGCCCCTCATCTTGGCCACACAGTGCCCCCCAACCCAGCTCACACCAGCTCTGTCCTACCAGGGGCCCAGGGAGACCTCGGAACCCCCCAGAGTGCCCTCCCTCTGACCTCGCCTCCAGTCTGTCCGCGGCCCCGGCCAGCAGCTCTGAATGATGGCCTCTCGGCACCCCACTGTTGCCCCCTCAGCCAGGCTACTGCTGCCCGGCCCCCCCACCCCTCACCCCCAAGCTCACTCCCAGAGCAGCAGCCTGGACCATGTGGGGGCTCTAGGTCCCCTTCTCCCTCAGAGCGAAGCCTAGCAGGACCCCGGGACCCAGGAGCTCACGGCCATGGCCTGTGACCTCCGCTCTGCCCCCGCCCCCCGCTCCCTCCCCAGATCGCCTCCCAGCTGGCTCCACACGGCTCAAGCCTCCACGCAAGGTCCCCCACCCCTTGAGCGGCACACACCCGGCCTTACAACAGCTCATGTCCTATTTCTCGCCCCGGAACACATGCCCCTCGCGGGCGGACCTCTGTCACGGAGCTCACTGCCCAGCTCCGGGCGGCCCCCAAGCTCCGCACAGCCGTGGACAGGACCGGGCGTGCGTGGTGGGCGGCCACTGGGTGGTAAAGAAAGGCTTTGAACTCGCACCAAGACAGACCTCAAGGGCAGGAAGGCGCTGGGGAGAATGTCCCCTGCCCTTTCCCACGGCACCCTCCGCCCGCCCACAGTGCACTGCTCCCCGGGCCACCACTACAACACCACCACCCACCGGTGCATCCGCTGCCCCGTGGGCACCTACCAGCCCGAGTTTGGCCAGAACCACTGCATCACCTGCCCGGGCAACACCAGCACGGACTTCGATGGCTCCACCAACGTCACACACTGCAAAAGTAAGTACAGCTCTCCGTGCGGCCGGAAGGGGGAAAGGGGCGGGACGCAGGAGGGCGGGCTGTTGGGGCCGGGGCAAGCCCTCACCCCACACAGTGCCCACAGGACCCCAGGGACCCCGCCCGGCTCCAGCACACCCGCACGTCCACTCAAGGTGACACCCCCCGCCCCGGCGCCTCTGTGCTCGGCGGGTCTGCCCAGGGCTCCGGGTCCGTGGCGGGGAAAGCCGGGCCCGTGGCGGGGGGGCTGCGTTTCAGGGGCTGAGGACCAGGGAAGTAGCTACCCCGGCAGGTCATCGGGGCATAACAGACTTGACTTTAGATATTTTTAATTCATTTTTTGGAGTCCTCTGGGACAGATTTTCTAGTGTTGTGCCCTCCCCCAATCAATTTCTAGCCAGTTACCCCTTTCCCTGTGCTGCCGGTCGTGTCTGCGACAGGCCAAAGGCCCATGACGAGGACTGAACCCTAGACGGGAAGCTGCCCCAGTTCCCCAGGGGGTCCCGCAGGCTCATGGCCTCTGGGGACAGAAGAGCAGGCACAGTGTGGGGCTCCACAGAGGCAGGGTTGAAACGTCCTCCTGAATAAAAGTAGAGAAAGCAAGTAGGGAAGCTTCTGGAAGGTGAGGTAAACATGAAAAGTTTCCCAGGAATTTTGATGTGAGGGTTTTCATAAACGAAAAGGCATGAGAAAATTGTGTATATTTAGTGTTCGGTTCAGTTCTCTTTGCAGACCTAAGGTGACTTCTTTTGTAAGGTTGAGGCTGGGAACCTTTAGCTCACAGAGATGCCGCGTTTGGCTTCTTGAGGGTTCCAAAGCTTAGCTCCAAAGGGAAGCATGTCTCTTTGTCCTGACTGTGCTGCCTGCTTGTCCCCGAGCCTTCCCTCTCAGAGGGGAGGGTGACCACCCTGGGCCCCTGGCAGGCCCTCAGGAAGCATGGAGGGCAGGGAGGGAGAGAGGAGGTGGGGGTTCGCGAGTCGGGGGATTCACCGAGCTTTCACACCACCACCTGCAGGAGCAGGGCTGGCAGGGGAGCCGACACCGGGCGGGCCTGTCCCAGGGTGCCCCCCGGGAAGACGACCCCGTGGGATGAGTGGCCCAGGGCCAGGCTAGCTGGTGGGGAGGCCAGTGGAGGCGGCCACGGGGCTGTCGAGGGCCCGCCCTCCCCGTCCCCCGTGCAGCAGGCCTGAGCAGGCCCGTGTGGCCCCGGTGCCCACAGACCAGCACTGTGGCGGCGAGCTCGGCGACTACACAGGCTACATCGAGTCCCCCAACTACCCCGGCGACTACCCGGCCAACGCCGAGTGCGTGTGGCACATCTCGCCGCCCCCCAAGCGCAGGATCCTCATCGTGGTCCCTGAGATCTTCCTGCCTGTGGAGGATGAGTGTGGCGACGTCCTGGTCATGAGGAAGAGCGGTACGCACGGGGGAAGGGGAGCAGCGGAGGGGCCCCCCAGGGTCACCCGTTGCGGGGGTGGGGTGGTTCACAGCCACCTCTGACCCACCGTCTGCTCACAGGGCTGAGCTCTAGGAGGTCAGCTTCTCCCGCCTTCAGGACACCTCAGGAAGGCTGCCGGGGAGCAGTGAGGAGGTGGGGCACCCTTTGGCCAGGCCCACACACCCAGGGTCAGCAGGCTCACCCTTATTCATCTGCTCACAGGGAGAGGGGACGTCCCAGCTGGGACCCTCTGCCCCAGCCCTGGCTTGTGCTGGGCGTGGGCGTGAGCCCTGTTTGGGGGAGCAGCCGGCCGGAGAAAGACAGTGACAACCCGACAGAGAGGGGCAGTGACCAGGGGTTCACCAGGGCAGAGCAGGAACATGGTAGTGTGAGGATGGAGCAGTCAGGGAGGCTTCCTGGAAGAGGAGGCACAGAAACCTGCTCTGTAGGATGAGAAGGAACTGGGGTTGAGGGTGGGGACTGGCCTTTGAGGCAGAGGTAACATGGGTGGAGCCTAGAGTTGGACTGTTTGGGGGACTGGGCGTGGGAACTGGGTGGCTGACCTAGTGGGGGAAGCACGTGGCCTGCAGAAGGAGGCCTGCAGGGTTGTGGATCAGCCAACCACTCAGGCCCCCTACTCTGTCCCCAGCATCACCCGCGTCTATCACCACCTATGAGACCTGCCAGACCTATGAGAGGCCCATCGCCTTCACCTCCCGCTCCCGGAAGCTCTGGATCCAGTTCAAATCCAATGAAGGCAACAGTGGCAAAGGATTCCAAGTGCCCTATGTCACCTACGACGGTCAGTGTGGCTGCGCTGTGTGCCCGGCCCACGCTGGCGCTGCGGACACGGGGGCAACAGACACATACGGGGTGGGGGGTGGTGCAGGCGAAGGAGCCATGAATGGTGTCTGTGGCCTTCGGCGTGCTGTACTGCCCAAGCAGGGTTTTGAGGGTTGAATAGAAGTTTCTAGCTAGCCAAGCCTCAAGGAAAACAATTCGGGTGGAGGGTACAGAGGTTCAGAGGCAGAAGTGCCTGTGGCCAAGTGGAGCAGGGGGAGGCGGAGGCAGAAGGTGAGGGGGAAGCAGGGGGCGTCTGGTGTCTTCACCTTCCTTTCTTCCTCGCCGGTGGGTTTCACAGAGGACTACCAGCAACTGATAGAAGATATCGTTCGCGATGGACGGCTCTACGCCTCAGAGAATCACCAAGAAATTTTAAAAGTGAGTGAGCTTCTTTATGGGAAAGGGTCCGTATGATCCCGGGATGGTGGCCTGTGATGATTCCGGGCCTCTGTCCTTGCAGACCAGGAGGCCTGAGACAAGCTCCCTGGTGGCGTCCAGCCCAGGGCCTTCTGACTGGCCTTTAGGCTCCTTGCCAGCTGCCAGCCTCACTTCCCTCATCTGTGAGATGTGGTGGGAGCTTAAAATCGGTAGAATCCGCCCCCACCTTTGGGACTGCCTGTCCCCTCATCTTGCTAGTGACCTTAAGAAGCAGAGCCTCCTTGTCATCGAGGGGCTCTATGTCTGTCATACGGCAGGCTCTGGGGAGCTGACACTCCCAGCCTGGGAGCTGAGGTGGCGGGGCTGAAGCGGGGTTGGGTTCCCTGGCTGTCCCGCCCCAGCTGGGTGGCCCTGGGCAAGCCCTCTGAGAAACAGAGGCGGCTCACAGAGTGTGGGCTTCACGGTCCTGCACGCAGTAGGCACTTTGTAAGCAGAGAGGTTCGCCCCGATGCTGCTGCCCCCAGGAGCAAAGCTGGAGCCCATCTGTGCAGGGGGAGCCGGAGGCTCGTGCTGGCCCCTCCATCGATCCATCCAGCAGGCGATGCCGGCTCTCCTCCTGGCCCCTCCCCTGCCACCCTGGCCCTCTGCCCACGGGTCCACCCCGCCACCAGGGGCATCTTTGCAGAACTGGAAGTGTTTCCGTCACTCAGGACAAAATCCTTGACCCGCGAGGCCCGGCTAGGCATGGCCCCCACCTGCCTCTGAAGCCATTCTCCGACCTCCACACTCCCTCCGCTCCCCGGCTGAGGCCTCTCACCTCCATGAACATCCGCCTGTCCCACTCTCAGCATAGGCATCCCTCCTCTGGGCGGATTACAGGCTCTTAGAGTCCCACGTGGCTCTGGCTCTTGGCACCTGTTGGTCCTGCCGTCAGCTGTGGTCTAGGATCATTTGGGCCCCGGCCTCCCTGGAGGCAGAGGAGGCGCTGGAGCTCCTGCCTGACCTGCCATCCCCAGCATGGGCCCCCGCGCCCAACTCACGGGGCGGGGGTGGGGGGGGCTGTTTCTCAAGGGCGAGGGTGCGAGCCGGCGCGCATGCCCGTGAGAGAGCGCGAGTGTGCGCCAGGACAGAGCGACGCTGGGCAGCAAATGTGCCCGAGGTCTCGCCTGACACTGGGACATGATGCAGACAGCCTCTGGCCGGTGCCCAAAGCTGCGCCCTCCCAGCACCCAGCCCTGAGCTCCGCTGCGGGCCGGGCTCCCTCCCAGCTCTCAGGACGCAGCTTGTGCTCGTCTCTACAAGGGGCCCAGCTTTCCGACCTCCATCTGTCCGCCTCGAAACCCTCTGCCCCGCTCCGTGTCCTCTGGTTTCAATGTGATGGTTTGGTTTTTTTTATTTTGCAGAACTCTTTTTAAATAAAATACTATTAGAGTAGTAACTAATAGTAACTCTTTAACCAAGAGTTAAAACCAATAAACTATTTTTTTTTCTAAATCAAAAAATGGGGCACCTGGATGACCCCGTCGGTGAAGGGTCCGACTCTTGGTTTCAGCTCAGGTCATGATCTCAGGGTCATGAGATCAAGCCACAGTGCCGCTGGGCTCTGTGCTCAGCGGGGAGTCTCTGCTCTTCCTCTCCCTCTGCCCCTCCCCCATCGTGTGGGCTGTCTGTAAAATAAATGGATCTTTTTTAAAAAATCAAAAAACAGGGGCGCCTGGGTGGCTCAGTGGGTTAAAGCCTCTGCCTTCTGCTCGGGTCATGATCCCAGGGTCCTGGGATCGAGCCCCGCATCGAGCCCCGCATCGGGCTCTCTGCTCCACAGGGAGTCTGTTTCCTCCTCTCTCTCCGCCTGCCTCTCTGCCTGCTTGTGATCTCTGCCTGTCAAATAAATAAATAAATAAAATATTAAAAAAAGAAAATCGAAAAACAGTGCGTGGTGAAGAGAGTCCCGGGTCCGAAGCCCGCCCGGCAGCGCAGTCTCCTCCTCCCTCATCCTAGCAGACACCCCCGAGGCCCCGCCAGGGCCCCAGACATCAACGAGGCCTGCACCCCGGCCCCCGATCGGCCTCACCACCCGCCTCACTGTGTCTTGCAGGACAAGAAACTCATCAAGGCCCTCTTCGATGTGTTGGCGCACCCCCAGAACTACTTCAAGTACACAGCCCAGGAGTCCAAGGAGATGTTCCCGCGGTCCTTCATCAAGCTGCTGCGCTCCAAAGTTTCCCGGTTCCTGCGGCCCTACAAATAATGCCGGCAGCTGCCCTGCTCGGGGATGGCCGGGTATTCCCATGGGGAGGGGAGCGCGCCTTCCCTCCACGGGAGAGGCTAGAAGGCGGCTCTGCGGGCCTCCACGCTGCCCTGGGAAGTCACCACAGCGTCTGCCCTTCGGAAACCTGGACCAGCCTGTGGACCAGCCTGTGGGGGTGAGACCACATCCAGGCGGAGACCCTGGGCCGCTGCACTCCTCAGGTCGCCCGGCTGGGAAAACACTGCTTTTGGGGGGCGGCTCTGCTCCTTCCCTCTCTCCCTTGGCCTGTCCCGGGAGGGCACCCTCCCCGCGCGACACTAGGACCCACCTGGGCCAGGACACTGTGCCGCCGCGCAGCCAGCACGTTTGGGGGTCACATGTGGCCTTGCCTGACGCCTCAGGAGAGAGGGGGACGCGACTGCCTCTGTCTGCAGGCAGGCTCTGGGAGGCATCATCTGCGACAGGAAGCCAGGCTGTGGGAGGGCGTCTGGGGAGCGTGGATAAGCCAGTGTCTGCACCCGCCCCTGTCCTCCAGCCGTGGGTCCGGGACGCGGGCGCCACGTGGCAGAGCTCTAAGGATTCTGTGATGGGACAGAGAAGAGCTGCTAGCGGAGGAAACTGTAGATTTGTGCTTTTCCTTGATAGAGCATCTAATTAAGTACTATATATATATAAATATAAATATAAATATAATATACTTCTATCTGTGGGTATTTTAGGAAAATCCTCTTCAGTAACTGTAAATACAAACTGCGGCCCCACACCTTCCCTCCCGAGCTGGCCCCAGCCTCCCTGAGGGATGAAGCCCCTCCAGGCGCTCACCGCCTGGTTCTGTGAGGGCGGGGGGCGGGGGGGGCGGGGGGAGTAGCGCGAGCTGGTTCTGGACACGCTCTGGAACGCACATTCTTTGAGAACTGGGCCCCGATGCTTTGCTGGAGTGTTGCCCTCTGATGGAATGTTGTAGAAGGCCATTTCCCCTTGGGCCCTTTCCTATGGGTACCAAGGCCCAGCAGGAAATCTCGAAAGGGACCTGTGCTGGCCCTGAGGCCATGACCTTGGGGTCTGTGCCATGGCCTCGTGCCACAGGGAAACAAGGCTGTCCCCACGTGAGCACAGGCTGTGCCACCACAAGAGACCTCAGAGGGCAGCAGCCCACCCCTTTATCTTACCAGTGAGGAGAACGTGCGACAGAGGGCAGGCAGGCAGCCAGTGTCGGAGGCCTGGCCCCCGGAGCGCTGTCTACTTTCTGCTGTGCCACGCTGGGGTTCCTCTGAGAGTCTGTCTTTAAAGAAGAGAAGGCCAGAGGCTGACCCCGTCGCATGGTGTCCCCCTCGGTCAGGAATCCAGCACCGGGACACAGCCAGAAACGTCCCTGACACTCTGAGTCCTCGCCTGCTGACCGACTGCTGGCTGCCGCCTATGAGCCTTGCGTGGGAAGCAGTCTGTATCTTTAGGGTAACAAATGATCACAGTTGCAAAACACATGGGACAATCTTAAAATGAACCCCAGTCATCTGTCCCAGGTGCCTCTAGGCTGTCTCCTCCTCCTGCCCCCACACCCGCGCTGAGCAATGGGCTCGGTCTGAGACCCATCCATGGCACGACGCCGATGGTGAAGCCTGAGGCCAGGCGACCAGGGTCTGGGGGTCGATGACAAGACAGGCCGCGGCGATGTCACAATACAAAACAGGGCTGGGGGCTCAAATCGTTCCTTGCTGCCACCCACGTCAGCAACAGCGAGTCCCCAGTTTAATGAATGCGGCCACCAGCGCTTTCTCTGCCAAAATCCAACTCAGGTCTGGAAGGGGCCTGGTGGGCAGGTCAGTGTGAGCCCTGAGCTCTGTCCCGGCCCACACCACCCTCCCCTGGTCACAGGCCTTGAAGGCCAGCCTCGGTCTCCAGAAAGACCCCTGTCTTCCCTCCGAGTCCTTGCCTATCCCCAGGAATTACATGAGTGTCCTCCAGAACAGGCTTCCAATACCAACCACCCAGGAGAGGGGTTTTTTATAGTGTTCTCAAGACATAGAGGACCAGAAGAGCTCTAACCTTTCTTGAACACTTCGTGCCACCCCTCTGGGTGGTTTCGGACAGTCGCTACCCACAAACCCCACTAAACCCACCGGCCCTTCCAGTGGGAGCCTCGCCATGTTGCATGGCTCTCCCCGCCACTGTGGTCAGACCTGCCCGATGTTCCCCCAGCAGAGCAGAACAGATGTGGGACCCTTTGCCCTCTCAAGTACCAGGGAGCCAGCAACCCCAGCTTGCCAGCTGCCAGCACATTCCCATCAGGGGCACTCAAAGGCCAGGAGTGGGGTCTGTCCTTAATCTTGATGTCAGACCTCAGCCCCACCCTGGGGAACCTGAGGGTCACACCTGTTAAACAAGATCTGTCCCCGGTCATCGGAGCCTGGTGGCTCGGGGGGAGAGCTCCCTGGGCAACAAAGCACGTTTGTCCATGTTCCCGTGTTGCAGAAGCTGGTGACAGGTTGGCGTCGGTGGAGCAGGTGGAGGTAGAAAGGACGGGCCCCAGAGAGGATAGGTCCCGGCAGTGAGTCCCAGGGAAGAACAGCACAGAACAAGGGTGCGGGAGGCCCATGCTGCCCGAGGGAGGGGCTGACCAGAAGGAGTACGGCCTACTCCTGGATGGGACGTTGACCTCAAGCAGCCGCAGGCCCAGCCCCGCCACCACCACCCCTTGAGTGGCACGGACCCTCCTCAGCGGGCCAGTCGATCACTCCAAGGCAAAGAGCCAAGGATCAAGCTTCTGGAAGCAAAATCTTGCCCAGCTGGCCAGGACTGAAAGCTGCCAAGCCTGGAAGTCCTGAGGAGCTTGGCTCTGCGCCTCATGGGGCAGCCTAGGAGGCTCTCCAAGGGTGGCAGTGGAAGACCGAGCTGCCCCTGCACCGCGTGCCGCGTGGCGGCGGGACCCAGGAGTGGTGGACCCAGAAGAAGCCCTTCAGCCCCGCACCCCTGGCATCTCCTGGCTCTCTGCTTCCATGGACACGTGCCGAGGAAAAGAAGAGAACCGGCCTTAAGGTCCAGTGGCCAGCTGGGTCCTCAGCAAGGGAACATTGGGGTCGCCTCATCTGCCTCTCCGAATGAGCCTGCTTTCCCCCAGCTCTGCTCTTGTCTGAGCCAGGGCCTTGCCGCTGCGGCGGCATGCTGGCCTCTCTCCCACCCCGGGCTCTCCACTCAGTCTCGGACTCTGTGCTCCTCGCCCCGACAGGAGGCCTTGGCCAGTGGTGGCGACCTTGCCCTGCCCAGCTCTGGCTCCCCAGGGGCAGTCCTTGCCAGCCCGTCCTGGCAGGCAGAATGGTGACAGACTCGAGGAGGCCATGGGGCCCAAGGTGGCAGCCTCAGACAGCTTTCCCTCCTGCCATCCGTTGGTTTGGGACACGCAGATAAAAGAGAACTGTAACCCGGGCCAAAAAGTCACCAGAGAGCAGTGGCCCCAAGAAGCCGCTTCTGAGAGCCCAAAGACAGATCTTCTTTCCTTCAATCTCTTAAAACCCGTGTTTCCTACCTGAACCCCCGTTCCCCTGGGGACACGGCCAAGATCAACCATTTTCCACGACAGGAGGCCCCCGCCTGCTGGACCTAAAGTGGGCACCTAAGTGACATTTGGAGGATGGGGTAATTAGTTGAACACCTCCATCCGCCACACTCAGGAGGAAAATAAAATACTGAGCTAAGTTAGGTCACTAAGTGCTTACCGTGTGCCAGGCCACAGCCATGGGGCAGGCAGAATCCTCTGGAAAGTTCCTCTTGGTCCCCGAGATAAAGATGATGGAGGCTGGCCCCGGACAGAGCCCAGGGCTCCGGTCCCAGTACCCTGGGTCGGGACGGCGAGCGCAGACGGAGGGCAGACGGAGCAGGGCTCACCAAAGGAGTCCCGAGGTCCGTCTCCCAAGGGAGGAGCTGCCGCCTGCCCAGCCTCAGGATGTGGCCGCCGTCCTCCACCAGCAGAGACAGAGGCGGAGAAGAGCTCAGCCTGCTTGCCCAGGACAGCGGCCTCCACCCCGCAACACACACACACAACAGGCCCCTCTCTTCCCCACGGATCCGCATGGGGGCCGCTCAGCCCTTCTGACCCGGGTGACAGCACCAAGCCCACTTCGTTCTGGCCAAAGGCAGAAGGACCGACGTTTGAGAGACATTCCCAGTCCACACGTCCGAGCAGAGAGCTCGTATTCTCCCAGATGGCTGCCCCTGGAGGCGCGGTTCTGAGCACCTGCTGTAAGCCGGACGCAGGTGCGGCAAGGAGCAGCTGCAGTGCGCAGCGTCCAGGCTGCCTGGCGGCTTGACGAGGGCGGTGGGAGGGGGAAGGCCAGCCCCAGGCCCAGAGGCCGCAGGCATGGCCGCGCCTTCCCTCCCAGCACCCTGCACAGGCGGCCCCCAAAAGCAGGACCCTCTGTTTCTCTGAGGCCCCCCAGCCCCCGGATGGACCCTCTGAAACTGGGCCCCTCGAGTCTCAGCAGGAAGCAGTGAAAGCCTGAGTCCCCCAGTCGCCAGGCTGCGGGGGGCCATCCTCAGGGCCCTGCGGGGCGCGTGGGGCCGGACACTCCTCGGATGTGGACGGGGAGACTCTAGGAGGCCCAGTGACATGCCTCAGGCGAGGAAGAGCTAGTAGTTGGCGGAACTGAGACTCAAACCCAAGCCCATCGAAACCCAAGGTAGGAGATGTCTGTCTGTCTGTCTGTGAGATACCGACGACTGAATTGTATGGATTAGGAAACGCGCTGGGGAGTTCCGGAGCAGGGATGTGGCAGGTAGAGAGGAGGGAGGCAGAGGAGGTGTGGACATCGTGACCTCCCCTCCCTGTGGGACAAGCACTAGAAACCCAGAGGAAGCCTGGCTTCTGCCTTCTCTGCTGCGTGGACAGGGTGGACGTGTCCTTGGAGACTCTGGCCCACAGAGCAAGGTAAGCCGCAGCCCGGCACTACCCCCCTGCGCACCCCCGGACAGATGCTGGCTGCCCGCCATCGGCCCCTCTTCCCAACTCGAGCACACAAATGTGCGACAATGTGGGTGTCCCTCAGCAGACCATGGACTGAAAAGTAGGGGCAAAAAGAAAACTCGCTGATGCCCAGGACTTTGTTTCCCTGTTCAGAGGCCACGGAGATCCCCAGGAAAGGTCTAGCCCGCTGAGATTAGAACCTTGAACAGCCTGGGCAGACCCAGCCCATCCCGCTCTTGAAATGGGGTATCTGAACACCACTGGGGGGCTTGGGGGAGGGGCAGGGGGCCAGGGAGGGGGAAGAGGAGCAGAGAGCTGGGCCCTCGTCCCCCAGCCCCCATCGGGATCCGCGCAGGTGCCGTACTGTCCAGGCGCTTTGGCAGCCCCTCTGTCTACAAGAGTGACCTATACCGGCACAATCATGTTTTTCTTTTAGTTGCCTTGAATATTCAAGGTTTTGTCTTCTCCATCGTGTTCATACATATGCATGTAATTAAACATTTGTGGAAATCACTTTAATAATAAACAGGAAACGAACCTAAATGTTGCTCCTTTCTCTCATTCATTGGAGGTCATGATCCGGGACAGAAAGTCAACTAGAATCAAAAAAAAAAAACTTTTCAGACATTCCTGGGCTATCATTAAGGGCTGCAAGTAAAGGAGCTTCCGGAAGCTTCTGGAAGGCAAAGCAGTAGGTTTGAGATCCGCACGTGAAGGGCACCCGAAGTTCGGGGACAGAGTTGTTCCTAGATGAGCCGCAGGGAGGTGGACCGCCAGAGCTCCAGGTCCACTGTTTCTCATGCCTGACGGCGTGAGTGAGAGCTGCTCCTCTCCGCCGTGGCTTTGATCTCGGAGTCACGGTCACCTTGAGCCTTGGGAGATCTAGGACCCCTCGAAGCTGGACGCACAGTCAGTGCCGTGTATGCTCGCACACGCGAAGGTGTTTATCTGGGAACACGACCCCTGGCTTTCATCAGATTCTCAAAGAAACCTAGACCATCACCAAAAAGGCTGGTAATCATTCCTCTCCTCAGAAATGTGGAGAAGCCTCCAGCATCAGGCCCTCGACAGGAGAAAAAAGCAATTTCATAAGTGATACTAATATTCCAGATAAGTGACAGGAAATGGCAAATGTTACTCTGGCTCATTTTGTTTGGTTTTTGGTTTAACGCAATGATTTAAAAGTCTAAGGAAATTTCTAGAATATACACAGCTAGGTCTCGAAAATATATTTGTACACCTGTGTTCATAGCAGCGTGACTTGCAATAGTCAACAGTTGGAAGCAACCCAAGCGTCCGTCAGCGGATGAGCCGATAATCGCACGGTCCCTCCACGGCATGAACCAGGCTCGACCACCAGCTACAAGCAGGATAAGTCTGGAGGACCTGGTGCTGAGCGCGAGAAGCCAGTCGCAAGCAGCAGATTCCACTTCCCGTGGGAAATACTGTGTGATTCCACTTACCCGAGGTCCCTAGGGTGTCGTTTTCGCACGTAGGTGAGGTTCCGTGGGGTCTGGTGGCAAGAGCCAAGAATATTTTTTTAGTCTTTTTATTTTATTTTATTTATTTGACAGAGACACAGCGAGAGAGGGAGCACAGCAGGGGGAATGAGAGAGGGAGAAGCAGGCTTCCCATGGAGCAGGCAGCCCGATGCAGGGCTCAGTCCCAGGACCGGGATCATGACCTGAGCCCAAGGCAGATGCTTAACGACTGAGCCACCCAGGCATCCTAAATTTTTTTTTTTTTAAGTTTCTATTTATTTGAGAAGAAGAGAGAGAGAAAAAGAGTGGAGAAGGAGCAGGTGGAGGGTCAGAGGGAGAAGCCGACTCCCTGCTGACAAGAAGCCCAATTTAGGGCTCGAGTCCAGGATCATGACCTGAACCGAAAGGCAGACACTTAGCCAACTGAGCCACCCATGTGTCCAAAGAATTAATTTTTTTTTAAGATTTTATTTATTTATTTGACATGGAGAGAGAGATCACAAATAAGCAGAGAGGAAAGCAGAAGCAGGCTCCCCGCTGAGCAGAGAGCCCGATGGGGGCGGTGGGGGGGCTCGGTCCCAGGACCTGGAGATCATGACCCAAGCCGAAGGCAGAAGGCAGAGGCTTAACCCACTGAGCCACCCAGGCGCCCCAAGGAAAGAATTCTTGAGAGGCCCTTGGTGCAAAGTAGTGGTTTGGTTTGGTTTGGTTTGGTTTTTATTTAAACTTGATTTTATTTTTTCAGTGTTCCGAGATTCATTTTTTGTGCACCATGCGGTCGTGCCCTCCTTAATACCCACCACCAGACTCACCCAAACCCCCACCCCCACCCCTCCAAAACCCTCAGCTTGTTTCTCAGAGTCCGCAGTCTCTCACGGTTCCTCTCCCCTCCGATTTCCCCACTCCCTTCTCCTCTCCATCTCCCAACGTCCTCCGTGTTATTCCTTGTGCTCCGCGAGTAAGTGAAACCGTATGATAATGGACTCTCTCTGCTTGACTTATTTCACTCAGCATCATCTCCTCCCGTCCCGTCCATGTTGATACAAGATACAGATGTAACAAAAAAAAGGGCCATCTGTACCCCAATGTTCATAGCAGCAATGACCACAGTCCCCAAACTGTGGAAAGAGCCAAGACGCCCTTCAACAGACGAATGGATAAAGAAGATGTGGTCGTATGTACAATGGAGTGTGATGCCTCCATCAGACTAGTGGTCTTATTAAAGCCTCGGGATTCAGCAGGAAGAGCTGCTGACCCCCAGCACAGCAGGGATTAGAGAGGAGCAACAGATGAGACACTTCAGGGTTGGGGGAACTAAGGAGAAATATCAGAAGGATTTTCATATGCTAAAGAAGACACAAGAGGGGGCACCGGGTCGCTCTCTAGTTCCACTCAGGTCAGGATCCCGGGGTCCTGGGATTGGCCCCCATTAGGCTCCCTGCTCAGCGGGAGGCCTGCTTCTCCCTTTCTAACCCCCCCTGCTTGGGTTCCCTTTCTCACTCTCTCGCGCGCGCGCGCTCTCTCTCTCTCTCTCTGTCAAATAAATAAATAAAATATTTTTAAAAAATTAAAAAAATAAAAAAGAAGGGGGCGCCTGGGTGGCTCAGTGGGTTAAGCCTCTGCTTTCGGTTCGGGTCATGATCTCAGGGTCCTGGGATCGAGCCCCGCATCGGGCTCTCTGCTCAGCGGGGAGCCTGCTTCCCTCTCTCTCTCTGCCTGCCTCTCTGCCTACTTGTGATCTCTGTCTGTCAAACAAATAAATAAAATCTTTAAAAAAAAATTTTTTTTAAATAAAAAAGAAGACACAAGATACCAGAGCCTTGCTCATTGTCAAACCACATTTGTTTTTCCCTCTAGCAAGGCATTAGCATTAAGACAGCAGGGAGTTTCCTGGAGCAAGGTTATAATCTGTCTCCTGAAGTATTTGTCAGCGAGCTACAGATTATAAAGACATTTAACTTTATCTCCATTTCCTTCTGCCTCTGTTTCCCGTGTCTCCTAGAGGAGACAGAAGGCAGAGTGGTGGGCGTCAGAGGCTGGGGAGGAGGCAAAAGGGGAAGTTCAGTGGGGACAGTTCCAGTCTAGGAAAGATGGAGAAGTTCTGGAGGTGGACAGAGGGTGGTGATGGTTGTAAACAACATGAATGCATTTGATGCCATCAGAATGCATGGTTTTTTAACGATTAAAATAATAAATGTTGTCTTCTGTGTATTTTGCCACAATGTTTAAAAAGTCTAAGAAGCAAATAATAACATCTGCTTAACATACAACACAGCAGACAATTCAACTATATCCCCCCGCCCCGCCGCAAAGCTCCCAGGAGCACAGGCTCAGCGGCTCCCCGGGAGGCTCAGGCGGCGAAGCGTCTGCCTTCGGCTCAGGTCATGATCTTAAGTTTCCAGGATCGGGTCCCACATCAGGCTCCTTGCACAGCGGGGAGCCTGCTTCTCCCTCTGCCTGCTGATCCCCCTGCTTCTCGAGCTCTCTCTGACAAATAAATTAAATCTTTAAAAAAAGAAAAAAAAAAAAAAAAAACAGGCTTCTTTCAGGCTGGAAGATGAGCCGGAGGACGCGCAGCCCCGCTCACGCAGGGGAGAGGACGTGGGGTGAGTGGACTTACTCCCCAGCCCGCCAAGCCCAAGAGGGATTGCAGGTTCCTCAGAGAGCGGAAGGCCCCCTGTTCCCGCTCCTTCTGGCCTGCTCCGTGGGCTGTGGCGGCCCCGGAGCGGGACGGCCGATTCACATTAGAAAAGATGGGCAGCCCCGTTAATGGAAACAGAAATATGAAGGAAGCCAACATACGGACCCCACTGTGGCGCTAGGCTGGCAAAAATAAAGCCTGACTCAGAGTCGGAGGGGGTGCGGGTGAATTCTGCGATGGAAACGGAGAGGCTCTTACCCCCCAGCCTTGCATTTACAGAAGTGAAACGTCTGTCCGTGGGCGATGGCAGCAGGGACACGCGATTGTCCGATGGCCGTGAGCGCCACCCAGCCAGGGCACAGGCAGCGGGTCCTGGTGAGCGGCCGGCGCTGTGGGGAGGCGTGGCATCACCACGTCCTACACCTGAAACTCTTGTAACTGCTAGCTTAGTTCCACTGGGATTTACATTAAATTAATTTTTTTTTAATGTGATATACAAAAACAAGACCAGGGTGTCCGTTCAGTCACAGTAGGAGAGGCTCTCACCAGGATGATGAGACAAGGAAGGAAGCAAGCTGTCTCCGTTCACAGACAGCCTGCCCTGTGCACAGAAAACCCTAAGGAATCCACAGAAAGGCCACTGGAGCTAATAAATGAGGTCAGCAAGCTTACCGGGGATAAGATCAACCTGCAAAAATCATTTTGGATTTTGGAGCTCCTGGTTGGCTCAGCGGGTTAAGCCTCCGCCTTCAGTTCAGGTCATGATCTCAGGGTCCTGGGATCGAGCCCTGCTTCGGGCTCCCTGCTCAGTGGGACGTCTGCCTCTGCCCCTCCCCTGCTTGTGAACGTGTTCTCTCTCTCTCTCTCTCTCAAATAAATAGAATCTTTAAAAAACAATTACATTTTCCTATGATGTGGGAAACCGAGGTAGAAGGAAGGTAGAGAAAATTGTTCTTATTAACCTGCGGCCACTGACAAGTGCTTGCGGAGACAGAGCAACTGACCTTCCTCCCAGAAACTCCCTACTGCCTTGATGCTCAGCACCTTGCTAGAGCGAAAAGCAACCTTGGTTTGACAATAAGCGAGGCCTCTGGTCCCCCTTATGTCTTCTACAGCGTATGAAAATCCTTTTGAAAGTTCCCTTCTCTTTACTTCCCCCAACCCCAAAGTCTATCATCAGTTGCTTCTCACTAATGGGGGGGGGGGGGTTGGGGCGTTGGGGGGCAGCAGCTCTTTCTGCCCATGGATCCTGTTCCCATGCTTTAATAAAAACCCCCATTTGCACCAAAGATATTGCAAGAATTCTTTCTTGACCATTGGTTACCAACACACCAAGATTCAAAAAACTATAGCATATCTATCAACAACGAATAATCTGAAAATGAAATTAAGAAAAAAATCCATTCAGGGGTGCCTGGGAGGTTCAGTCAGTTAAGTGTCCGACTCTCCATCTCAGCTCAGATCTTGATCTCAGGGTTGGGAGTTCAAGCCCCACCCTGAGCTCCACCGGGCATGGCACCTAGTTTGTTTTTTGGGTTTTTTTTTTTAAAGATTTTATTTATGGGGGCGCCTGGGTGGCTCAGTGGATTAAGCCGCTGCCTTCGGCTCAGGTCATGATCTCAGGGTCCTGGGATCGAGTCCCGCATCGGGCTCTCTGCTCAGTGGGGAGCCTGCTTCCTCCTCTCTCTGTCTGCCTCTCTGCCTACTTGTGATCTCTCTCTGTCAAATAAATAAATAAAATCTTTAAAAAAAAAAAAAAAGATTTTATTTATGTATTTGACAGAGGTCACAAGTAGGCAGAGAGGCAGGCAGAGAGAGAGGAGGAAGCAGGCTCCCCACTGAGCAGGGAGCCCGATGCGGGGCTCGATCCCAGGACCCTGAGATCATGACCTGAACCAAAGGCAGAGGCTTTAACCCACTGAGCCACCCAGGTGCCCATGGCGCCTAGTTTTAAAAGAAATCCATTTACAATAGCATCAAAAAGGATAAAATATTTAGGAATAGATTTCACAACGATGTGCAAAAACAGTTTGGCAGGTCCTCAGTTAGTAAACTCGGTCTGTGACCCAACAATTCCACACCTGGTTGTGTACATCCAAGAAAACTGAAATGTTGGCATGAAAATGTGTACGTGAATGTTCACCGCAGAGTGACTCGTTAACACCCCAAAAGTAAAACAAACAAATAAATAAATAAATTGAATTAAATTCAAAAAAAGGAAAACAGCCAAGGAGTAGAAACAGCCCAAATGCCCATGACCTTCCCTACAGACAAACACAATGTGGGAGACCCACACAGCGAGATGGGAGTACTCAGCCGTGTAAGGAAATGACACACCCATCCGTGCTAAGTTATGAATGAATGAACTTTGCAAATCCAATCCTCCGTGAAGGAAGCCCAGTCACAAAAGCCAGATTCTGTGTGGTTCCATTTCATGAGCGTCCAGAACGGGCAAATCCCTGGAGACAGAAAGTGGGTACGTGGCTGCCAAGAGTGGAGAGTTTTCATGGGATGGACGTCTTCTGGAGCTAGACCCTGGCGATGTTTGCACACGACCCCACCTCCCAAAATGAACACACTCAAACTCGCAGCATTGTACACCTTAAAGGGGCGAACGTCATGGGGTGTGAATTTGTTCTCTGATACAATAAGCAACAGTTACTTGGTCTTTATTCCAGCTCATGGCATACAGCTCCTAAAACCCATGGAAGTCTCCAGAAGGATGTCTTTTGGGTACTAATGAAGGACGGGGCGCTGGGCCCCAGAGAGCTCCCGGGTGGGGCTGGTCACCAGAGGATCGGAGCTTCCCGTTCCACCTGCGACCTATGGCCAATGATTTAATCAAAACTCGTTACATAATGGAATTGCTATAAAACTCCCAAATAACAATGTTCAGGGAGCATTGGTTGGTGAATGTGTGGAGGTTCTGTGACTGTGGCATACAGCCCTTTCCCAAGGTAGACTCTGCCTTTTTTTAAGATTTTGTTTGAGAGAGCGAGAGAGCAGGAGCAGGGGGAGGGGCAGAGGCAGAGGGAGAAGCAGGCTCCCCGCTGAGCAGAGAGCCCGATGCGGGGCTCGATCCCAGGACCCTGGGATAAGCACCTGAGCCGAAGGCAGACGCTTCACCGACCCAATCGCCCCAGCCTCTGCCTTATGTGTCTCTTGCATCTGGCTGTTCCTGAATTGTACCCTTTATGATAAGCCGGGAATAGTCCATAAAGCACTTTCCTGATTCAGTGAGCCGTTCTGGCAAATCATCAGACCCAAGGAGAAGGTCATGGGCACCTCCTGAATTGATATCAGGTTGGTGAGGAGCGCGGCTGACAATCTGGGACATGCCCGGGGTCCCCAGGGCGTGCCGTCTTGGGGACTGAGCCCTTAACCTGTGGGTCCTGTGCTGACTCCCGGTAGACACTGTCAGAATCAAACACTCAGAGAGGTGCAGAGCCCCTTGGTGTCGAAGATGGGAGCAAAACCGGTTCCGATCTAAACAAGAGAAAACATCACCACGTGGCGCGAAATGAAAGCTTCCTGAGAACATCACATCATATCCTTGAACTAAACAATCTACTGTGTACGTACGAGCAGACACATGTGAGGAAGGAATTTTCTGAAGCCTGGAAGTAAGCAACGTCCCCTCCCACAGCAGGACGTCCTTCCCGGAGGTGGAAGGGACTGTGATGCGGGAATGGGCAGCGCCGCTGTTGCCTGACCATGCGACACGCTCTGGTGTTAGATGCATTCAGTCTTTTACAGGACAGCGGAGCCAAAGCGTGGGTTTCAACACATTTCCTTACGAAGCTGCCGGCCTGGAGACCAGCCTGGAGCCCAGCTTGCCGCCTGCCCGTGCCTCTCCTCCGCTTGGAAGATTGCTGGAGGCTACGGCATGGTGGGAGTCCTGGATCAAACCAGGCCCTGACTTGTGCCTCCTTCAAAGTCCGGACACCTTGATAAGGAGTCAAGGCCAGGAAAGTCGAGTAGCTCCGAGAAAGGGTCTGTGCTCTGTGTCGTGCGCTCACCTGCGTGACTTCCCACACCCTCTCCCTCCAGAAGGGAACAATGAGGTCAGGGTCATGAATTCTTAGTTGGTCCTTGTTGGTCCTGTACCTCCATACCCCACTCCCTGGTTGACTGTCTTGCTAATGGCATTAGCCGAGACTACCTGGCATCAGGAGGTTTGCTTGTAGTTCATGTAAACTTGTTACAGAAACTTGCAGTCACCCGACTAGGGACTGATGTATTACTCCTTCTGTTGTGGTCTGCCTTATAAATGCTTGTAAGATGTGGAATAAAATCGGTACTGTTGGACATCATCCCCAGTGCTTCTCCTGTTCCCATCTCCTTGTCTCTTAATTTCTTCTCACCATCCTCTTACCCTCACGTTTCCTGGTCAATTTGTCGTGCTGGCCATGACAGAAGATGACCGCTGCCTCTTCAGTTGAGCAGCAGGTAAAGGGGCGCTTACGCTCCTGGGTGTGCTCCCAGCACAGCCCTCCCCAGGAGAAGCTTTCAGGGGCCAAAGTTCACCCTAGGCTTGTGATTTTCCAGATAGAAGTTCCTTTTTTCCTATTTATCTGTCCTTTTTTTCCCCCTGGGGGTGAGGGAAGCAGAGACAGAAATTAATGTCAACCAGAATGCACAGTTAATGGCTCTTTAAGGGGACACCCCTTCAGCTGAGACCCCAGAAAGGAGTTGGAGGGCAAGGGCCACCAGGCAGGAGAAGCACAACCCCTGAGACGGAGGCTGTGTGTCCCCCTGCAAGTGCTGGAGATGGCCAGAGCGGCAGGAGTCAAACACAGGGAAGACGTGCTAAGAGGAGGCTGGAGAGGTCAGCAGGGCCTTTGAGGCCCCACGAAGGGCTGGGCTTTTACTTCCAGGCACTGGGGAAACACACGATTTCAAGTAGGGACCTGATACTGCTGGGTTTGCATTTGATGAAGAGAATGTAAAACAGGCCTGCCCTGTCGGGGGGATGGGTCAGCGATATTCATAGGACTCAACAATCATGCAAAAGAAATACAGACCCTCAAGCTCCCCTTCCCAGCAGGAGTGACCTCTGGCAGGAGACAGGCCAGGGCTGATGCAGCTGCTTTATGGCTCCAAGGGGGCAGCCTATCAGAGAGGAAAGGCTGTGCACAGAAGAGCAGAGCTGAGAGAGTAGACAGAAAAACTGGATCCTTGTGATGCCTGTGTGCCCCTCGATCAAGCCGGACCTGAAGCCCACACGAACGCCTATGTGTTCCATGGTTCTGGCTGCCATGACAAAATGACACCATGTAGCGTAAACTATAGAAATTCGTTTTCTGGAGGCTAGGAAGTCCAATATCAAGGGGCCAGCCTGTTTGGCTTCCTGGCTTCTCACTGTGTCCTCACTTGGCAGATAGTTTCCCTTTCTTGTAAGGACCTCAGCCCTGTCAGATAAGGACCCCACCCGTTTGACCTCATTTAACATTTATCACCTCCTCGCAGGCCCTTTCTCCAAATACCGTCATGCAGGGCGGGGGGGGGGGGTGTTACGACTTTAACATATGAATCTATAGAGATACAAACATTCAGTGCATAATACGGTGTGAGTCCATAAATACCCTTTATCCTTAAGCCAGTCCCAGTTGGAGTTAACTGTCCTTGGAGTAGATAAACAGCAGCCTAGGGGAGGGGGAGGGGCGGAGGGGGAGGGGGAGGGGGCGGAGGTGGAGGTATCAAAGAGAACAAGTGGGTTTTCAGCCGGTACAACGTGTAGCTGCTCATAATATAATAATGTATGACACACGCTATCTACATAGGCACCCGACTGCAATGCATGATAAATAATACCATACAGTGGTTACTCATGATGATCAGGTCAGCGAAATGGATCGTTCTTAGAGTTAAAATACCGTTCTGTACTGTACTCAGTCTTCACTGGGAGCTGTCCCCACCGTCCATCTGCCTTCTCATTTGTGCGCCATCCTGTAGGCAGCAAGGCGCAGGCGGCTTCGGGGGAAATTACAGGGTAGTTGTGCGCGCATGAGACGGCCGGGGGAAGCAGAGGCTGAGTGGTCCTGCCCCAGGGTGTGCAGAAGAGTCTGAACATTTTGTGGCAGCAGATTGGCCCGTGTATGGTAGAAGTTTTTTATTTGTATTTTGTTCCGATTGGGCAGTACATCTTTTCAGGAGCAGTTCACTTACAGAAATGGCAACCATGTTTCATTTAAAAATCGGTTCTGAATCTCCATTTCTCAAAGCCAATTATGAAACCGAGACCTCCACAGGATATTTGTTGGCTTTTAGCTTCCACTGTGGGGGCCGAAGAGACGTCACTAGCCACAAGCCTCACCAGACGACGCAATTCTGACTCCGAAGCATCCCATCTATTTTCACAAGTCAGTGATTATTTTCAAAGAGTGTCCAGAAGTGGGCTGACCTGCCACTCCTGAAGTCATGACTTCATTTACAGCATATGACTTGTTCTACACTCATTTCACTCGTTTTTCTAAAGTATTTTAAAGATTTTATTTATTTGAGAGACAGAGCATGATCAAGGGGAGGAGCAGAGGGAAAGGGAGAAGCAGGCTCCCCGCTGAGCAGAGAGCCGTTAGCAGGGTTCGATCCCACGACCCTGAGATCATGACCTGAGCCGAAGGCAGAGGCTTAACCCACTGAACCACCCAGGCGCCCCAACTTCCTAATAATTTGCAGCCCCTGATAAATACCTGAGACAGCAGAGTTTGACATTCTCAAGGAGTTCGCTACCATCTTAATGTTTTGCTAGAGGCAAAAAGCAAGTTTAGCTGGACAACCGCCAGATCTTCACAATCCTTTAAGTCTTAGAAATACATGAATACCCATTTGGAAATTCCTTTACCTCTACTCCCTTCCCAACTTAAAAGTATATAATTCATCGCTCCTCAGGACCCCAGTACAGCTCCTCCTGCCCACGGGTCCTGCCCTGTGCTTTAATGAAAACACCCTCTTGCCCTGAAAACATCTGAAGAATTCTTGACCATTCCCTCCTGGCCCACATCACATCACACAACCTTTTTGTGAATGCTAAGCAGCTAGGGGTGCCTGGGTGGCCCAGTTGGTTGTGTCTGCCTTCCGCTCAGGTCATGGTCCTGGAGTCCTGGTGATGAGGGAGCAGGAGGCTGGCTGAGGACAAAGCAAGAGCTGGCGCCTTGCACCCCCCCCCCTTCATCCGCTCCCCTCCATATGTGTAGCATTGCTCAGGCACCCCTGACTGCCATAAAATGATAAATAGTTAACTTGCTGAGATCAGTCCTGCAAGGTAGGAGTCTCCCCTGGTTTGCAAATATCCTTGAGATTTACAACAAAGAAGTTACCTTATCAATAGCCCTAATGTCACCCTCCCCTCCATAAAAAACCGAAGGAGGTGGAAGTAGAAGGAAAAGTAAATAAAGTTAAATTTCTTCTAAACCTAAATCTCATTAACAAGGATGCTTGATAGCAGGAATGTAACATTCCACCAGACTTCCAAATTGTCTTTACTTGATAGCAACTAAGCCTTCAATATCCTGATAGTATTCTTTGCCCTAATAGCCCTTCTGAACACCCCTTTGTCCTCACCTACCCAACTCCTGTGTATATAACCAACCACTCCTCACAACCCGGGGCAGCAGCAGCTCTTCCTGCCCACGGGCCCTGTCCCCGTGCTTTAATAAACCACCATTTTGCACCAAAGATGTCTTAAGAATTCTTTCTTTAGTCGTCGGCTCCGAACCTCCTCACCCCACTGAACCTGACTTAGGTTCTGGGACTTCATCACTGGGATCGAACCCCACATTGGGCTCCCTGCTCAGCATGGAGGCGGCTCTGCCTCTGCCCCACCACCTGCTTGTGCTCTATCTCTGCCTCTCTGTCAAATAAATAAAATCATTTTTAAAAAATGCTACTCAGGGGCACCTGGGTGGCTCAATGGGTTTAAAAGCCTCTCCCTTCTGCTCAGGTCATGATCCCAGGGTCCTGGGATCGAGCCGGGCATCAGGCTTTCCGATCGGTGGGGAGCCTGCTTCCTCCCCTCTCTGTCTGTCTGCCTCTCTGCCTACTTGGGATCTCTGTCTGTGAAATAAATAAAAATCTTTTTTAAAAAATTAAAAATAAAAAAATTAAAAATGCTATTCAGCTAAATTGTTAAAAAGCTGAACACCAAAGCCATGTTTTGTTTTGTTTTTTGCAACGATAACGTTCATATAAAGTTCAATGGTGGAGGGGGGAGGCGTTGCCTGTGTGGCTCAGTGGATTAAAGCCTCTGCTTTCAACTCAGGTCATGATCCCAGGGTCTCAGGATTGAGCCGCATAGGGCTCTCTGCTCAGTGGGGAGCCTGCTTCCCCCTCTCTCTCTCTCTCTCTGCCTGCCTCTGCCTACTTGTGATCTCTGTCTGTCAAATAAATAAATAAATAAGACCAAAAAAAAAAAAAAAAAGTTCAATGGGCACAGCCCAAAGGCACCAAGGTGTTTACTTTGGTGACACCAAGGTGTCACCAAAGGCATTTTTTAAAACCCCACAGACCAGAAGTGTACTTGGAACTGGATGTGGTTAATAATTTCATCCAAACAAGCTGTAAATTACAGCAGTTGAATTAGAAATCGTTGTTGTCAAAATTCACATTTTTTCATAATTAGAGTAACTGAAGTACAAAATGTCCGTGACGAAGCTGGTGGCAGATACATAAAAGTCCTTGAGCGCCGGAGGAACGTTTTCCCTGTGCCCTCACCAAGTGTGCTTTGGAAGTGTGAACCTTTGCACACCAACGTGACGTGTCCCGGCAGGATTGAACAAGTCCCCGGAACCACTGCATTTAATCCAAACACAACTTAAAACTTTTAATCAAAGTATTCAGAAACGAAAGCACAAAGAAAAATAAATAAATAAAATCAGCCTTCGCGCTTTTTAGCAACGATTGCAAAGTTGCAAACACAACAGTGAAAACGCGGGACACCAGGAAACACAGAACGTCCGAAGCCTGGTCTTGCAATTCCGCCCCCCGCACTGCGCAATGCCTCCGCGACGCGTCCCCGGCCAGGCACCGGCGCGGGCTTCACTGAACAAGCACGCGCTGGATCCGAACGCACGGAGAGTACGGAGGGCCGCGACTCTGCAGCCTCAACCTGGCGGCTCCTTCGGAAGCATCCGGGACCCCCTCCCACCCCCGGGGTCTGCGACGCGTCAAAGGCGAGTCCACGCCCGGAACAGCCCAGCTTCCAGGCCGGACTCCGGTCCCTTTTCCGGACTGTGCGTGGACAATTCCGCTTCCGACCGCGTGGACGCCGCACAACCTGGCTCCCGGCATCCCCCGGGACAGCCGCGGGGCGCGAGGGAGGAAACACCGCCCCCAGCCGGCGCGCGTGCGCACAGGCCAGCAGCGCCAAGCTCCCCACGCGCCGCACGCCCGCGCACCCCCCGCGCAGGCCCGCGCGTTCACGCATCGCGCACGCGCCCCTCGGCCGGCCGGGCCTCCGGGCTCCGGGCTCGGGTCCCGGAGCTTGGCTCCCGGCGGCCCGCGCGAGCCGGCGCCGGGCGGGCGGTGGGCGGGGGCCGCGGAGAGCTCGGGAAGAGGGCGGGGCGCGCGCGGGCGGGCCGAGTCGGAGGGCCGGGCCCGCGGTCCGCGGCGGAGTGGGACTCGGCGCGGGCGCTGCCGCCATGGACGCCGACGCGGGGTCGCAGAACCCAGAGAACGGGGAGCGCCGCGACCCGGACCGGACTGCGGAGGAGGACGCGCGGGCCCGGGCCGAGTTCGCGGCGCTGCACGGCCCGGCGCTGCGCGCGTCCGGGGTCCCCGAGCGGTACTGGGGCCGCCTCCTGCACAAGCTGGAGCACGAGGTGCGGGCGCGGGCGGGCGAGGCGCCGGCCGGGAGGACCGGGGCGCCGAGCGGGGCCGGGGGAGCCGGGGCGCGGGCGGCGCTGGACCCTTCTCCCGAGAAGGGCGTGGCTGCGAGCGGGCCGCTGGCCGAGAGCCGCGGGGGCGCGGCGCGGGGAGGCCGGGCCAGGGGCGCTGCGGGGCGGCCGGCGGCCCCCGGGACGACTGGTGCGCACGGGGCTGGGAGGGTGTCCGGGGCGGGAGGGGAGCGCGCGCCTTGCGGGGCTGCAGAAGCCTCGGCCGGGGTGCGACGCGCTGGGGGCGTGTCCGTGTTGGGACGCGGCGGGAGAAACGCGGGGGGTGGCCGTGAAGAGCGCCAGTGCCCTGGTGACCGACTTAGACGTCGCCTCCTCGGCGGTTTAGGAGCCTCTAGACTTTGGGGCCTAAGAGTGGCAGCAAGGGCCCAGCACCTGTGGCCCCGGTTCTGCCAGTGTCTGGGGCTGGCCGGGCTGTGTGCGCGACTCCCCTGGTGCGTCGGGACCTACCCTGAGTTCTCCGCACGCCTGCGTCCCGCAGCTTTGTCATCCCCATTATGCGGTTGAAAAAACGGAGTCACAGGAAGAGGAAGTGAGTTTCCCAAAGCCTGTCTGAGCTGGGAACCTGTCCCGCGCCTTCAGCCACTGCCACCTCCAGGGAGAGTAGATGCCCCGAGAGTCTGTGTGGCTTTAACTGTTCGGGTCACAGAATTATTTCTTGTCTCATCATTTGATTGGATTCCCCGGTCACCCTCATTTTTGCAGATGAAGAAAACAGATTGTGGGAGACGGAAATCTAAAGAAAAAGGTTCCCATGTTTCTAGATTCTCTGCCCTTTTGTGGGGACTGGCTCCCTTCTGCCCACCTGCCTTCTCTAGCTGGGCCTCCGGGGGGCGCCCCATGGGTACTGGCCAGTGAGCAGGCCCTGGTTTGGGGTCATTTGCGCAGCTGCTGAAGTCAGAGCGCTACACAGGACCGTTAGGGAGGCCTTCTTAGCTGGAACAAGGCTACAAGGCTCTTCTCGGGTGGGGGGCTGCCTTGGGGACCTAGACAGACTGGGACAGGTGATGAAGCGGAGCCCCAGAGCCAGGAAGAGGTAATAAAAAAAGACAGTGTCAGTGACACACAGTAGGTCCCTGCCTCTTGTGAATCTCCTTCCTGTATGGCTCGCCCTCCACTCCACCAGTGTTTCCTGAGCCCTTGGCTCTGGTCCCAGGCATATGCTGGGAACCTCCTCCAGTTTGTTAGGATGAGAAGAAGGTCCTCATTCTGGGTGAAAGGTACACGATATGGGAGCCCCCCCACCCCGGGCCTAGCCAGCCTCTGGGCAGTAAAACCTCATTAGGCAACACTAGTCCATCTGAGCTAGAGTCTCCTTCTGGAAAGCCCAATGGTGGAATAGGGCCCCAGTTCTCATAGTTTTAGAGGGGACCGGTTGGGGAGGCCTGAGACGAGCATCAGCCGGCACCAGCACATGGAGGGCAGTCACCAGAGGGCAGCGTCCCCTCTGGCTTGGCTGCTGTAGCACTACCGAGGGGGCAGCCAGTATTTTTCCATGACCCTCCCTTGCCGTGAGGGGTTATGGGCAGAGCTGTGAGTCATCACTTTACTAGACCCAAAACCTGCATCCATTGTTCTCGGTGAAACCTGCCACTCTCCTCTGGGCCCAGGTGTGGGGGAGGGCACCTGCCAACAGGAATGGGGTACCTCCACCTCCCCGCAAGGCCAGTGACCCTGGTACCTTGCCTCAAATCAGTTGGAAAGGATGGGGAGTGTTTTAAGATCGATTCCAACTCTCCCAGCAGGAACTTCCCAGCTAAAGCCATTCCCCTTCGATACCTCTTGGGGGCTTTTCCTCCATGGAGGGATCGTGGTACCTGTCATTTCACAGCGCGGGTAGGGAGGAGGCAGGCCCTCTGTCCCCAGGGCCTTAGGCTACCTCACTGTGTGCCCCTCCCTCCCATATGATTTGGGAAAGAGGACTGGGCATTTGGGTTCTAGATTGAAACCCAGAGTGAATTCCGGGCCTCTCAGAAGCTCTGTCCTGGAGGGAAGGTTGCACCCCAGCCCCCCACCCCCACTTCTGACTGCTCAGGGATCCTGGCTTGAGGTAGCTCCCCTTGTCTTCGGAGGGCCCAGGCGTGCTCCACCGGTTCCACAGCCTTCCCTGCCCTCAGCCTCTGTACCCCGGCCAGGGGTCCTTGCGGGTCCTTGCGCCACTGCCCCCAGCCACGTGTTCAGATCTTGCCCTGCTGTGCCACTCAGCTCCCGTCAGGCCCCAGCACCAGGGACCTGCGCCTCCCACCTTGCTCCGCACCGGCGGTCAGCTCCCTGGGCAAGATGGTGAGTGGTTCGGCCTCACAGGCTGGAGCCCGGCACAGAGAAGCGGTGTGTGCCTGAGTAGGGAGCTGGTTTGCATCTGCGTGAAGCTTGTTTCCGTCAGGGTCCTGAGAAGTGGGTTTCGGGGAACTGGCACTTGCTGAGTCCCTGCTTGTGCCAGGGACTGTCCGTGCACTGTTTGTTGATGGAACACTCAGCTCTCCTGGAAGGCCGAGGACGCTGCTTCCCCCAGGAGGGGCTGCTCTCAGCAGCAGAATGGTGGTGGCGTGCTCACAGGGCAGGGGCCGAGCTTAGTTTCCTCCAAGCCTTGGAGGTCTGTTCATCATTTCATCCTTCCCACAACCCTGGGGAGTCGGTGCTGCTGTTCCCGTCGTATGGATGGGGAGACGGAGGCACGGCGCGGTTCAGTGACTTGTTCAAGGCCCCACGGCCTGGCTCCAGCATCTGTCCTGAGGCCCCTTGCCAAGTGGTGGCAGACACACAGTGCGGGAGTGTGGCTGAGGGAGGCAGGCCGGCTGGCTTCATGTGCGTGTGGTTGGCAAGGAAACTCAAGGACCAGGGTCCTTATCTTTCTGACCCAGCACCTCAGGAGACCAGCCCAGAGCACACGCTGCACAGGCCCGAGCCGCTTCTCGGCAGGGCCGGCGCCCTGGCTGTGGGAGGTTCTCAGCCACCTGTTTTCCTTCTGGGGCACCTCTGCTGTCCTGCTGGAGGACTGGAGTGAGATCCCCGGCCCTGCCAGGATCCCAGCTCTTAGACTCACCTCTGGTCTGGCCACGCGTGCCTTCATCCCGCTTCTGAGCACACCCGGGACAGGAGCTGGTGACCCTGGTTAGGTCGCAGTTCTGGCTGATCTCCAGGAGCCTCAGTTTCCCCACCCAGACGATGGGTGGTTGGTTAATAAACAGGTCCTGCGTCCCTGAGGAGTTGGATTGGTCCTTGAGGCCAGGGTGTGGCGCTCTGCAAGGCAGGGGTTCTGGCCTGGGGAGCCCGCCAACACCCCTGCTCGTGGCCACAGGTTTTCGATGCCGGGGAGATGTTCGGGATAATGCAAGTGCAGGAAGTGGAGGAGGAGAGTGAGGGCGAGGAGGCCCGGGAAGCACGGAAGAAGCAGTCCAACCCTGGCGGCGAGCTCTGCTACAAGGTCATCGTGACCAGCGAGAACGGGCTCCAGGCGGCCGACCCCAACAGGTAGGAGCAGCAGGCCCGTGGTCTGTGGTCTGTGCCGTGGTCCTCAGTGCGGGCTCCTCTGGAGAGAAGCAGCCATGGCGGCCCTCATGTTTGCCATGTCCCGGGTGCTCGTGGCCACCCGAGGTTCCAGCCGGGCCCCGTGGTCGGGTTGGCCCCGACAGCTGCTGACGTTCCCGTGTGAGTCATGTTTCCGACAGACCCGAGCGCAGCCTCCCCGGCACTCCCCCCCCCCCCACCAGGAGGGTCCCACAGTCGGGGGGTGATGTGTGCCGATTGTGCCAGTGAGACGGGAAGGACCTGCCCAAAGTCACAGCCAGCCGAGAGCCGGCGTGTGGGACGCCGGGCAGCCTGACTCAGAGCCCGGACTGTTCGGAGGACCTTCCCCCGGGCCTGCTGAATCCCAGTCTCAGGGCTACTCAGGGATTGTAACAGGCTCTCCCAGGGCTTTATGTCCAGGCTGTGAGCAATGTGGTCTCCTTGATTCCTCGGGAGGACACCAGGGCCCAGAGCAGGCCTGGCGTGGCCCGGGGCCTCGGTGTACATGGGGCACAGCTAAGACTGGACCCTGGGATTCCTGCCTCCAGCCACGGCAGGCCTGCAGGCTCGTCTGTCAGACTGTTGGACCCTTGGAGAGGACACTTGCTGGCCTCTCAGGGTCCCCAGGCCCCTGTGTCCATAGCTCTTCAGGGAAGAGTCTGGCCGGCCTCCTCGTCTGCAGAGCAGCCTGTGAGGGGTGGGAGTGGTCACTCAGGGAACAGCAGCAGCCGGTCCCCTCCACCAGCGGGCTGTCTGACTCAGAAACTTGCAGGCTCACCGGTCACATTCAGCTCAGTGCACCTGCTCTGGGGCCTGGGCCCCGCAGCCACCTCCGGGAGCTTGCTGCCCCTCCACACCCTTGAGCGCATACCTCTGCCAGGCGGGCACCGGAGGGGTCGCGAGCGGAGTCCTGCCTTTGGTCTCCGCTCCTCCCACTCCACAGCCCTCCCCGCTCCCGGGCCTTTCTGCCTGCAGAGCTCGGAGTCTCCGCTGAGGGCCACACCCCAGCTTCATCCTCTCCCGCTCCTGCCGTGTACCGCACAGTCCTCCCGAGCACCGCACGGTCCTCCCGAGCATCGTCCCACCTTGAAGCGCAGCTTCCCGTGGTCAGAACCACTGAGCACAAGCGCTTGCTTTGCGCGTGCAGACAGACGTACAGTCCTAGAAGCCCAGTGGAACAAGTGCTGCTGATTCTGCCCCCCAGCCCAAGAGCTGGAATGTTTGCTGTCCCCCAAGGGAAGGGAGGTGAGGGTCGCTTTGCTCGGCAGGCAGACCACACCCCTGGGTGCCAGAGCTTCCCGTTCCGGCAGGGCTCTGGAGGGTGTCCAGGAGCCCTACCCTGAGGGGTAGGAGGGCAGGTGTGGCCCTGGGCCTGCCGTGGGAATGCCTGGCTGGTCCTCTGCGGTGGCCCCACCCCTGGGCTCTTTCAGGGGGGCTGGGCATGTGGGCCACAGAGGTCCAAATGTGTGGCGGCTTGCTGTGCCTGCCGGAGCCAGAGCCCCTTTGCATGCCTCCCTGCCACTGGCTTCCCGTTGTGTGCGGCATTTGCTTGTCCTGAGCGCCCACAGCTGAGGTGGCAGGGTGGGGGGCGCGGCCGGTCCGGCTGGTGCAAGTGCAGCTGGAGGCACTCACCGCGACAGCAGTCGATGGTAACAATCAGCGAGAACGCAAGGACTTGGTCCAGGCAGCAGGTTGTGTGTTTTGTCTCTTCTGAGTCTCACACTGGCCCCCAGACAGGAGGTATGGACCCCGTTGGTTTTTGCAGAAACTGGTAGAGGGCGTGGAAGCTCGCCAGGCCACAGCTGCAGGCCTTCCCCCTCTGCTCCCCCTCGTCACCCAGGCAGACCGCCCCCCCCGCCGGCCCTCACCCCTGCCCTCGGCTGTGCCCACAGCATCTTCCTCATCGACCACGCCTGGACATGCCGCGTGGAGCACGCGCGCCAGCAGCTACGGCAGGTGCCCGGGCTGCTGCTCCGCATGGCCAACCTGATGGGCATCGGGTTCCACGGCGAGCTGCCCAGCGCTGAGGCCGAGGACCTGGTGCTGGAGGAGATGTGGCGGTTCAACCAGACCTACCAGCTGGCACACGGGGTGAGCAGGGACAGCCCGGGGGAGCCAGGACCCAGCCCCAGGGGCCTCTGCCCCAGAAGTGAGCAGACTCTCCTTCCAGGGCCCCCCTTCTTCCCCAGGGCTCCCTCATGGCCGTTACTCAGCCTCGGGCCACCCTGTTCTCAGAGCCCTTGAGCTCACAGGACACAACCTCAGACCTCTAGATGTGGGCCTCATGACTTGGTTCCTGTGGCCCAGTGCCGTCGGGTTCTGTCATCCCCTGAAAGCCGTCAGGGTTTGCTCACATCCAAAGAGTCCTGTCCCTTAAGCACACGTCCTCGGTGTCCATCACCACCTCTCCTGCCAGCCTCCCCAGACCCAGCCTCACCATTTTGAGTGTTTCTCATGGTCTCAGACGTCACCACCTCCAGGAAGTGCCCCTCGCCCTCTCCCTGCCACACACACCCGTGTAGCTGGTAGGCTGTGTGTCTTCGTCCAGGCCCTTGTACTGTGTAACATCCAGCCCAGTGAAGGGGCTTGGGTGCCTGGTAGGTGCTCCAGGATCCGGGAGTTGGGGGCATGGGCTGGTTGGAGGGTGCCTGAGAAGGGGCAGCGGCCGGACCAGTGGACCCGGTTTCTGTGTGCTCTGCCTGCAGACGGCCGAGGAGAAGGTGCCGGTGTGGTACATCATGGACGAGTTCGGCTCGCGCATCCAGCACTCCGACACGCCCAGCTTTGCCACCGCGCCCTTCTTCTACATGCCCCAGCAGGTGGCGTACACGCTGCTGTGGCCCCTGCGGGACTTGGACACGGGCGGTAAGTGCCACACCCGCCCACCCCAAAGGACGGGCCCAGGCCCTGCTTTCCCACTGCCCCCTGATGGGCCACGTGTCTCGATGCAGAGGAGGTGACCCGGGACTTTGCCTACGGGGAGACCGACCCTCTGATCCGGAAGTGCATGCTGCTGCCCTGGGTCCCCGCCGACCTGCTGGACTTGAGCTCCTCCACACCCGAGCCGCCTGCCGAACACTACCAGGTGTGACCGTCTGCCCCTGACCTCGGGGCCTGGTGGCTTCTGGAACGTTCTTGGGCCACCAAATGCTACCGGGCGCCAGCTGGCTGCCCTGTGAGGGAGTGAAGCGTTTGTGAACATTCGAGAGACCAGGGTCTCCGAGCTCAGGCAGTGAGCCGGGGCCTCCTGCGGCTGTCCAGCCCAGAGGCCAGGGACCATGCTGTCCGAGGGTCGGAGCTGGGTGCTGGTAGTCAGTGCTGCTCTCTTCGTTTTCGGGGACTCCTTGCTAGGACTGGGGTGGGGGGGCACGGTGTGGGCTGCAAGCTTGGTTACAAATCCCAACTCCGTACTGTTTCTTCCTCCCCGGGGATATGAAGACTCTGTTCGAGCATCACACGGCGACTTCTCTGGCACACAGTAGGCCCCCAGCGAGTCCCACCATCATCCGTGCTGCGGTTCCCCACACCAGCGGCACTTTTCATCTGTGGCAGCCTCTCGGGCAAATCAGGGCGTCAGGGTTCGGGAGGCCCCGGGCCAGGGAGGAAGTGGAGCCTCTAGGAACATGGCCACTAAGAGACCAGGCAGGGCTGGACAGGGAACACCCTCCCCTGCCCTCTGGTCTCCTGCCACCGCCTCCCGTTGGCTGCCTGCAGTTTGGAACCCAGCCACGAGTGAGCCTGCAGTTGGCACCCGTGGGCGTGTGTGACTCTAGTCCTTGCAGCGTAAGGGCATGAGGTCCTGTTTGTCAGTCTTTACTGAGGATGAGGAAACAGGCATAGAAAGGTTAAGTAACCTGCCAAAGGTCACACAGCTCATAGGAGAGCTGGGGTACAACCCCAGGGGGCCTGTGACGGCCCGTGGGCAGAGGCTACAAGCCTTGCCCCACTGTGAAATCTGCCTGCCCACATGGGCACATCACACATTCACTGAGGGCCTCGGCGGGTGTTAGATCAGAGGAGCAGCCTGGTTAGCTCGAGCGAGAATGGGAAGCACCGGGGTGTCAGCCGGTCTATGGGGACTATGGTTGGGGAGAGGCTGGGCCGTCGTGGTGGGACCTCCTGGCACCTTTCCCGGGAATTCATGTAAGCCGTAGTGGTTGGACTGTCCGCGCAGGAAGCTGTGTGGTCGCTTGTCTTGAGTCCCTGGCGTGTTTCAGAGCCCCGTAGAGTCGTGGTACCTGTAGGTACTTAGTAAATGGGTGCGTGCTGAGGCGGAAGCCTTCAGAGTGGCTTAGGGCCAGAGGCTTCCTGATCTTGGGTGGCTCCAGCAGGCGGGGTGGGGCGGGGCCAGCCCTGGGCCTCCCACCGGAGGCCAAACTCGAGTTGCCCGAGCATCCTGGTTGCTTGTCCCCATCTGACATCCAGCTTGGGCCTGTGCTCTGGGCTTGGGGGCCGCTGGTATGAGTTTAGGATCGTGGGGTACACGGCACGCGTTTGTCATCTCCCATGCTTTCTGTGGACAGGAGGGGGGGATTTGGCCTCGGAGCCCCTCTCTGAGTGTGCCGGGCTTGTCATAGAGCCCAGGAGCTGAGAGAGGGCTGCGGGGCCTTCCCCGCATAGCGTCTCTGTTCCCCGTCTCTGCGCCCGAGGGAGCAGCCCCTTCGGCCCCACCCACACCCACGGGAGATGAGTTCCTCCCACCTCCCGGAGTCGGAGTCGCAGTCTGGGTGTGTTTTAAACCATCACGTGGTGTATGTTGGAACCGCACTCTGGCACTCCGCTAGCATCAGGCACCCGCCCCCCGCCCCCCCGCCAGGCAGGCTTTATGCCTTCCCAGCTGCCCGCATTGGAGCTAGCGGAGCGCGGAGATTTTGAAGATTTTGAACAGTGTTTCCGTTTTTCTTTGACACAAATGGGTCGCTTGGCACTTGAGGGGCCTTGAGCCCCAGAGTCCCGGGGCGAGGGTGGTCCGAGGGCTCTGGCTGCTGCTGGGCCTGTCGGAAGGCTGTACCTGTGGTCTGGGGTGCCCCCTGATATGCCAGGATGGGGGGTGGCATGTGTTCCCGCACTCCTGTCTTGGAGGTCTGTTTCTACTTTCAGTGCTTTCTTTCTAGGCCATTTTGGAGGAGAACAAGGAGAAGCTGCCGCTCGCCATCAGCCCGGTGGCCTATCCCTGCGACCACGTCTTCAAGTGCGTAGCCCCCCTCAGCTCCTGATGAGCCTCCCCGCACCCCCCAAGGCCCCCCGCCGGCTCCGAGAGCCGCGCCTGGCACAGGGAGGCGCTCCGAAAGCCTGCCATGTCCCGGTGGCACGGCAGCAGTGGCAGGAGCCCAGGGCAGAGTCCAGGATCACAGAGAGAATGCTGTGAAGGTGACAGGCTGCTGGGGTTCCTCTGGTCCTGGGGTGAAAACAGCCAGGCCTGCCCCAGGAGTCAGGGAGCCTGAGCCGACCGTGAAGGCGTGGGGCGCCTAGCGGAGGCGGCCAGGCTGCCGCGAGGGGCGGTTTGCAGGCGCCAGCAGGTGTGGGCTGGCAGGTGAGGCGACACCAGGCAGGCTGGACGCCAGGTGGAAGCAGACACCCCGTAGTACTGGTGAGAGGTGGGTGTGCCGTGCTCGCCGCTGGATGTGGCACAGGCTCAGAGGCGGGTCCCAGCCTGGCTTCTGCCTCCATGGGAGTCCCTCCCTCTGGCTACTACCCAAGCCTGGTCCAGCCAGAAATGGGCAGCCCAGCCCGCTGCCCCTTCCCTGAGGCCAGCCCAGGGGTCCTTTCTGGTGCCCAGGCCCACTACCCAGTGTCCATCCACCCTCAGGGTCACAGGCCCCACTGAGGCCAACTTAGTCTTGGCCTCCTGCTCCCAGTCCTGCCCCAGGCTCCAGCCACAGACCGAGGGCTTCATGCCAGCCTTGCCCCTGGCAGTCACCTCAGCTCTTCCCCCGGACTGTTGTTCCAGGCTGGGCCCCCCTCTTGCCTTCATCTGCCTCTGCGCCGTGCCCCCTGAGCTCCTGGGCTCTGTCCTCACCTCTCCCCGGGGCCAGTGGGGGCCGGGCCGGGCCGGGCTGGCAGCAGTGAAGACTGGTGTGGAACAGGGCCTGGCCCGGGGCACCCGTCTTGGCTACACACACCCCCACAGGCCCCTGGACTCCAGCTGCCTTCTCGGCCAGCGATGCTCAGTGTGTGAGTGAGAGGCTGGTTGTGTCCGTCCTGGTTCCATGTGGGAGGCAGGACCTGTTAGACACTCGGGTTATCCCGTGTCACCCCAGTGACAAGAGTGAGTTGGGCTGTGATCCCATTTTAGAGGCGGGGACGTTGGGGTCAGAAGGATCCTCGTCGCCCTACCCTGCAGGCCAGCAGAGAGGGTGGGGCCAGCACTGCCTGTCCGGCCTCAGGGCCCGAGCCCATCCGTCTGTCCCCTTCTCCTCCACGCCAGCCCAGGTTGGGCTGCGCCCGAGTCCCCGGGGCGCGGGGTGGGGTGGGGGGGCACGGCTGGCTCAGCCCAACTCTGCCCGCAGGGTCTACACAGACATCCAGCAGGTGCTCAGGCACCTGACACACCCGCGCTTCACCTTCGCCCAGAGCGAGGCGGACGCGGACATCCTCTACAACTTCTCCCACTTCAAGGACTATAGGTGAGCACCCCCCTGCCAGGCCTGGGGTTGGGGAATGCCCCCAGAGCCCCTGCCACCCCTGACCCACGGGCGTGTGCCTCGGCCCCACAGGAGGCTCAGCCAGGAGAGGCCCAACGTGCTGCTGAACCAGTTTCCCTGCGAGAACCTGCTGACGGTGAAGGACTGCTTGGCCTCCATCGCGCGCCGGGCTGGGGGCCCCAAGGGCCCGGCGTGGCTGCCCCGCACCTTCAACCTGCGCACCGAGCTGCCGCAGTTTGTGAGCTGCTTCCAGCAGCGGGAGAGGCGGTGAGGGCCCCCGTCACTCCTGCAGCCCCACCCCCCCAGCCTCCCCCCACCCGGCTCGCCCCTGCTGCGTGCTGGCCACGGCACTGAGGGCTGTGGGCACCGGGCACGGCCGGGACCATGGCCATGGACATATCCATGTCTTGGCTAGAGCAAGTTCTTCCTAACTCCGTGAGGTCAGCCCCTGACGGCCCTGCTGTGACAGCTCCTACTGCTCCCTGGGAGGGGTTGGGTGTCCTTCTCCAAAGGCGACCGTGGTCCCCAGAAGGTGGGTGCAGGGCACAGCCTAGCCAAACCCATGTGCTCTCAGGGGCCAGGACAACCACTGGATCTGCAAGCCCTGGAATCTGGCCCGCAGCCTGGACACCCACGTCACCAGGAGCCTGCACAGTATCGTCCGGCACCGGGAGAGCAGCCCCAAGGTGAGGCCATGCGGCGGCGGGGACTCAGGCGGGGCCGGGGCTTGGCTCCTGGTGTCTCTGAAGCCCAGACCCTGCTCCTTCCAGTGCCCTGGCCAGCGGGGATGGGGAGGGAGAAGCCCTTGTCCAGAGCTGTCCCAGGCGTGTCTGACCTCAGAGTCCTCACTCGCTGCCCCACTCGAGACCGCCCAGCAGGAGGGAGGCAGCCAAGCCAGGGAGCCCCGAGACTAGGGTGCTCTTGTGACACGGAGCCCGGCAGGGACAGTATCGGGGTGGGGGGGGGGATAGGGGAACGGTTATGGGTCGAGGAAAGCGTGCCAGTGGGATGACGGCTGAGCGGGATTCCAGGCAGCGGACGAGGAGTCGAGATTACAGCGGAGAACTCGCATGCGGTTGTCAAAACCTGAAAACTGTCGGGACCTTTTCCTTCACTTCAGCTAAAGTGAAGGTGAAGATTCAGAACTTGCCGCCGCCTAGACAGGGTTTGAAAAGTCCGAGAGAAAGGAGCCAGGTGCAGGGCACAGGCTCCTGGGGCCAGAGCAGGAGTGTGTGCCAGTTTCTCCAGGATGTGGGGACCGTGTCCGGATGTCCCACAGGCGTGAGCCCGTCGCCAGTGAGGACAGATGCCGATGGGGCGAGGTTGGGGTATCGCCAGGCCCAGGCGAAGGGAGAGCTGCCGCAGCCCTGCGTGTGTCTTCTAGGTCGTGTCCAAGTACATCGAAAGCCCAGTGTTGTTCCTTCGAGAAGACGTGGGGCGGGTCAAGTTCGATGTCCGCTACGTCGTGCTTCTGCGCTCGGTGAAGCCCCTGAGGCTATTTGTCTATGACGTGTTCTGGCTGCGCTTCTCCAACCGGTAGCTGGGATGCTGGTGGGGGGGTGGGCGACGGGGCCCCCTTTATCGCGGGGTCGGGAAGCCGGTCCTGGAGCTCCTTCTCCGCCACACACCTGGCGGGTGGCCCAGCTGAGCCCAGCTCTGTCCTCCAGCGGGAGTTCTCGCCCAGCCTGCATCAGCCACGGGCGGGGACCCGGACAGCGCTTGTCACTGTCAAATGAGCACCAAGCGGAGCAGGTCGTGAGGACATTCATGGGCCGTCCGGGTGTCTTCACAGACAAGCTCTGAGGGGCTGCGGGGCACCCCTCACTCTGATGGGGGGGCAGGCGTCCAGCGGGGTCTCTCAGAGCACTGTCCCATGCACTGTGTCCATGTGCTCCTCCTGCAGGCCCTTCGCGCTCGACGACCTGGACGACTACGAGAAGCATTTCACTGTTATGAACTATGACCCGGAAGTGGTGCTGAAGCAGGTAGGTTCACTTGGATGCAGGCCAGACCCAGACCCCACACCCCTCAGCCTGTTTTCTGGGCAGACTGTGCAGACCAGCTGCCTTCTGGTACCCGTGTTAATCCCAAAGCAGGAGCCTCCCACGTCCTGTGGCAGGTCTCAGCTGGAGGCACAGACTGCCTTCCGTCCGGCACCCCCCCGAGCACGGGGACCAGTGAGGGTGGGCGGCACAGGGGTGCAAGTCACATGGCCCCCGGGGCAGGCTGCTGCTGGACCGTGACCCTGCCTGGATCCTGGATCCCTGCTGTCCCCCATGCTGTCTGGGCACTTTGGGCAAAGGGACATCAGGGCAGAGCTCCTTCCGAGGTGAGGGCCTCAGACCCTGGCTGGCCAGCAGTGCACCTGGATTAGGTGGGCTCAGCCCAGGCAGAGGCAGAGCCAGCTCTGGGTGGAGGAGAGAAAGGCTGCCTCACACATCGTCCCAGAAGTGGTTGGTGGTTGTTTCAGGTCAACAGGAAGTAGGGCTCACCCTCCCCACCCCCTCACCCGCGCTGCTCACCCCAAAGCCTGTAGGTGGCCCTCTCGGCCACTGAAGGTGAGAATTACCTGTTCCAGGCGTGTTCCGATTCTTTTCAGCATGAGTATATCCTAATACTCTTCAGATGACGATTCTGCATATGTATGTAAGGTTTTGCGTGAATGCTGTCCTGCTGAGCAAACCTTTCTATGGTTTTATTCTTCTCTGAGCATCACGTGTACATTCGTCATTGTTCTTTTTATAAAGTTGTTTTTTTTGTTTTTTGTTTTGTTTTTAGTTTGCTAGAGACACAGCGAGAGAGGGAACACAAGCAGAGGGAGTGGGAGAGAGAGAAGCAGGCTCCTTGCCAAGCAGAGAGCCTGTGGGGCTCGATCCCAGGACCCTGGGATCATGACCCGAGCTGAAGGCAGAGGCTTAAGGACTGAGTCCCCCAGGCGCCCCAAGATTTGTCATTATTGTTAAATGGGGCTGGGGGCGTTCTTGTCCTGGGATGTTCTTGTCATTCACCTATTAGTAGACATTCAGGTCATTTCGGGTTTTCGCCATTAGTACATATGCTGCACTGAACACTCCTGGGGACACCTCGCTGTGCCCGTGTCTCAGCAGCCCTCGAGGGTGGATGGCGGCCTCAGAGCGCCCGTACCCTTGCTCACACCCAGCCCCACCGCTGCTGCCTATCCTGGGCTGTGTTGCAGGCAGGTCCCTGGGACACTGCACCACCCGCAGGGCCCTGGGACATGGTTGGAAGTTGTCTCTGAGAGAACGGAGTGCCTCCCTCCAGCACCCCAAGGGTCGTGTTTTCCTGGAAGCCCCCGGGTAGGGGGATGTGTCGCCAACAGGATGTGAGCATCAGGCTTCCGCAGGGAGCCTGTCCTGGCTCATCCTTTGAGGAAGGCCCCCGAGCTCCCTGCAGGCTCGCGCCCGTGTGTTTTGGATGAGGGCTTGGCTTGAGAAACCTTGCTATGCGCCGTGCTTGTTGCCGGTGCTGAGCAGCGAGCTCGGGCCTGGGTCCAGCCTCTGCCTCTGGCGCACTGTTCTGAGACCCACATGGTGCCGTGTCCGTCCAGCCTCCCAGTAGCCCCACCGATAGCGTGCCAGACAAGGGGCACTGTCCCATTTCACAGATGGTGACGCTGAGCCGGACAAGTAAATCTGCTTGTCCTGAGTCACAGAGTAAGATCCGGAGCTCAGACTCCAGCTCCTGCCTCCCATCTGTGCCCGGGTGCGGGGCTGCTCATAGGCTGCTGGCACTGACTTGTGGCCCCAGCGAGTGCCAGAGCCACATATGAAGGCAAGGCAGGCTTCCCTGCTCCCTGCCCCGAGGTAGCCCCAGGCAGAGCGTGATGGGCCGCGTGTCTGTCGCAGGTGCACTACGATGAGTTCATCCCTGAGTTTGAGAAGCAATACCCGGAATTTCCCTGGAAGAGCGTCCAGGTGAGTCCTGGGCAGAGCTGCAGAGGCCAGGCCTTCCCTTGCGGGCGGGCGTGGGCTGGGTGGGGGTCTTGGCCTGGGGATGGTCCTGCTCCTCCCACACCGGGCCTTGCGGGGTGTTCTGGAGGGACTCGGAGCATGGTTGGGACCGCCCGCTGGCAGTAGGCCCTACCTGGTCCCAGAAATGGCAGACCTGAGGGGGCGGGCACATCCGGAGATCCAGGTTGGTCCCCGCAGGCGTGCACCTCTGCGCAGAGGGGACTGGGGACTCGGGGGCAGTAGCCAGGCAGCTTAGCAGTCGTCAGACACGGCGGTGGCAGCCAGGGGTGCAGACATGAGGCTGGAGGAGGAAGCATCGTGGGCTTTGGGGCCGTAGCTCAGGTAGAGGCAGGGAGGCGTACAAGGAGCTGCTCGGGGTGGTGGGGGTGGTCCCGGCCTCAGACCTGTGTAGCCCCCAGCCCGGCCTCTCTGTCCTCCAGGCTGAGATCTTCCAGGCCTTCACGGAGCTGTTCCAGGTGGCGTGTGCCAAGCCGCCGCCCCTGGGCCTCTGCGACTATCCCTCATCCCGGGCCGTGTATGCCATCGACCTCATGCTCAAGTGGGACGACCGTCCAGATGGTGAGGGGGTGCCCCCGCCCCGTAATCCAAACCACCCCCCCTCCGCTTCACCCAAAGCCGATCATCCAGCCCTCCCCCGCCCGGGCACAGAGACAGATCTGAGATGGTGTCTGCCTCGGGTCCACCAGAGATCTGGGGCGGGGGCACACCGTTAGGGGGTGGCCTTCAGGTCGGGACAGAGCGTGAGGGGGAAGGGCAGCGAGCCACGGCAGAGCCAGGGGGGAGCTCGTGCCCCGTGCTCTTGTGCCATCAGGGACACGAGTGATGCAGCCGCAGATCCTGGAGGTGAACTTCAACCCGGACTGTGAGCGGGCCTGCAGGTACCACCCGGGCTTCTTCAACGACGTCTTCAGCACCCTGTACCTGGACGAGCCCAGCCACTGCCATGTCACCCGCCTGGTCTAGGTGCTCGTGGCTCCGCACTGCCTGCCAGCCCCTTCCGGCCTCAGCGGGCAGAGCTGCTTCCGCGAGCCCCTCCCCTCCTCCCTCGGGCACAGCCTCGTCTTGGAGCTGTCATCCTGGTGCCACCTTGGGGGGCTCAGTGTCCTGCTCCCTCCGAGGTCAGGAGCAGGGCCAGGCAGGGTGTGCCGAGCGCTGAGTCCCAGGCCCCTGTCTGTGCTCCCTTACCGCCATCCGTGCTCCGCTGAGGGCTTTTTCTGGAGAGTCTGGTTCCTGGGCTGCCGTTTCCCAGGGGATTGGCGGCTGCGGGTTCTGGGGAGCACGAGGTTCCCCCAGCAACACCTGCAGAGCCCACATACGAACGGGGAGCTGGGTGGGCTGCTTCTCCAGGGGGCCTGCTCGTGTATCGTGACTGCTGGGGCGGGGTGTCCCCACCCCTGCCCCCCAGAACAGCTGGGCACCTGCTTCCCGGACTGCGCCTTCTTGGTTCCCACTCGACCAAACCTTTCCCAGGCAGCTTCCCATGAGGTTCCCGGCCGGGAGGGCCATGGCCTTAGGCTGCTCTTCCCTTTCCCCGTGGCAAGAGCAGGCTGTCCTCGGACCCCGGCAGACCCGGCTGCCCGCCGGGCATGGCAGAGCTGTCCCCCTCGCCTGCCGTCGGCTGGGGCCTCAGGGACAAGTGTGGGTGGCGGAGCCTGGCAGCAGATGGCCAAGGAAGAGGATTCCAGGGAGAAGTTGATGTTACCGTCAGGTGCTACCTTTCACCTGAGTCTAGCGTCAAAATGTTGGATTTTTGTTAGTTTTTCATTTATGGGAGGAATATATAAAGATTCTTGTTATTTCCGTAACTTTGTTTCTGAAATTTGGAGTCGGATGCTGGTGTGTTTTGTGTAGCCCCAGTGGCCCCAGGCCTGGCTGACAGTGGGGTTGGGGGGAGAGTTTGACCCCCTCCTTGGGGGGTGGGGGTGGGGCACGGAGCTTCATTCACTGTGAAGCCAAGAAACAAAACTGGGCTGGGCTGCGCTTCCTGTCCGTGTGTCCACTTGGCTGTGTGTGTCCGTCTTCTTTGTCACCCAGAACCTCAGCTGTCGGCTGGGGAGACACCCCTTCCCTCCAGCCAAGCCGTGATGTAGCGAGCAGGACACACGGTCTCTGGTTTTTCCCCTGGAGAGCCGCTGGCGTCCTGCCCTCTCCTTGACGCGACCTGTACCGTAATAAACTCGGCCTTCTTGACCTCGGCCTCCCTCTGTGTGGAGGCCCCAGAACCACAGGTCCGGCGCCGTGTGTCAGCGTCTTCCTGTTCGGTTGTCGAAGAAAACCAAAATGTCCAGACGTCCCCGTGGAGAAACGAGAGAAGATGGCGTTTGGGCTGCCAGGTGCCCGTCTGGGTCCGTTAGGGCTGCGGTAACAATACCACAACCCCGGGCCTCGCCCGACAGAAGTTGCTTCTTCACGGTTCTAGAGTGGGGGCGTCCCGGGATCGGGGCGGCCGACTTGGTGTCTATAAGGGCCCTCTTCCTGGTTCACGGATGGCCACTGTGTCCTCATGTTGGAAGGGGCAAGGGAACTTTGTGGGTCTCTTGTAAGGACACTGACCCCATTCATGAGGGCGCCACCCTTGTGACCTGATCCCCTCCCGAAGTCCCCACCTCCTGTGACACGCAGCGGAGGGTAAGATTCAACATAGGGGTTTGGGGGAACACTCCGACCAGGTTCCTCCCCCAAAGCTGGATTCCCCAGCACTGGTTCCATTTCAGAGCAGAACACAGCAGGGACAGATGGGGAGCTGAGGCTCCCCTCCGCATCATGGGCAGTGCCCAGGAGCCTTGTCCTGGTGCCAGCCCTGAATCCTAGCTCAGCGCACGCTGTTGGGGCCTCAGGACACGGGATTCTCTTCCTACCTGTTTCCTCAGCCTGGGGCTGGGGTTAGTGGGAGACCCCAGCTGCTCTGGACAGCCAGAGGGTCCAGGGGGCGGATGCAGGAGGGGCCTGAGCACTGTAGGCCAGCCCAGTGACGCCCCCTCGTGGTGGGCAGAGGCCCTGCAGGGCACCACCTGTGCCCCTCTGGACGGGCACTCACACAGGGCACTCATCCGCATGCCCAACGGGGAGGGTGGGCCTGCTCATTGCCAGTTCACTTCAAACCTGATTACCCAGGATAACAGTGATCAGAGGACCACATGATCCAGGCTCTTTATAATTTATAAACGGGCTTTTCCCCGATTCTAGACGTCCTTGCGCCTCTCATCAGTGGAAATCAGACGACGCCTGAGGCAGGGCTCCCTCTGTGCTTCAAGACCAGACCGCTTGCAGTGTAGATGGTTCTTAGCTCTGGAAATGCTTCTTTCTGCTAGTATCTTCACTGGGGTCACTTTGTGTTGAGAATTTTTTTTAAAAAGACTTGATCTGCGAGAGAGTGCACGGGGGTAGAGGAAGGAAGGACAGAAGCAGAGGGAGAAGCAGACTCGCCGCTGAGCAGAGAGCCCGATGCAGAGCTCAGTCCCAGGACCCTGGGAGCACAACCTGAGCCAAAGGCAGACGCCCAACAAGCCCCCCGGGCGCCTCCGTGTTCAGAATTCATCAGAGTGCAAAATCTGTAAGAGCTGGAAATCTGGAGTTGACCAGGGAGTCACAGCCATAGTAATCATTGTACCAAAGTTCTATAGAACCACACAAAAGAAATCCAAAAGGTAAAGCTTGAGAAGCTGACAGCAAAATCTAGAAAGGTCCTCAGTGATGATCCATGGCCACATAAATACCACCAAACGTGGCAGCTCCTTCCAACATAGAACCTCTTGGTACCAGAGATCCACAGGGGCCAATGGAAACATTAAAGCACTCGGCACATGCCTGACAGTCACTGCTGTGTCCCTGCCGATGGCCAGCTTGCCAAGCCCTCCTGAGCTGTGTGAATCACCTTGTTTGTGTCCTTTGTGGCCAGCTGGCTACAGAGGAAAGCAAATGCCCAGATTTAAGACTTCAACAGCTCGAAGTAGCTCCAGGAAGGAGTGCAGACCAGAAGGACTTGACATCTGTGAGATAATAGACTTTCCTATCAAACCAACGTGGACATGTCCGGAGCCTCGGGTTGCTAGCAGAAGCCAACGCTCAGAAAATGAGAGAAGGCGGTCTACTTAGGAAGAACTGGGGCGGGGGACAGAGCGTCACAAAAAAGTGGCAGACGCAATGGCTAAGTACATCTGTCTCGTCCATTTTCCTAGCCATTTCTGTGGCTATGCGTGTCGTGTGGCCAGGAGGAGGCATGTGGGATACCGCTAGAGAGGAACAAAGCCACAGCGAGTGGGACAGACAAAAAAAGAACCTGCATGAGCATCACAGGATTAAAGAAGTCTCAGGGGCACGTAAGTGCTAAGTACAGCACATCTGAGGGGCCCACGGGAGCCTGGGATGACACTTCGGGCCCTCCCACCCAGACCATCTTGGAGAACTTTATAAATAATAGAAAGGATGATCCAAGAGTCCCCCATCAGAGCCCTGTCCTCTGGGGAGCATTGGAGAAAGAGCCTGGGAGCTGGCCGAGGTGCTGCCGGCACTCCCCGCCGGGCACGATCTGCCAGCATCCAGTCCCAGCGGAGGTGACAAGCCCTGGGAGAGAGCCATCCCTGCTCTTGGCCGAGTGTGTGGTCTGCTGTCCCTCCCGGAGCTTTCCTGATGTTGGAACTGGATCCCGTCTGAATGTGAGAAGGCAAAGGTCGGGGAGCCGGCAGCAGAGCACCCGGCCTGCCCAAATGACAGTGAAACACAACCCGTTTGCCTGTGTGAGTGACCAACAACCAAACAAAACAAGCCGCCAAAGACCCACAGGTCCCAGGCCCCCCGGTGCCCCAGTGCCCGGCGGCGATGCGGTGGAGGGCCAGACCACGGCTTCTGGCTGGAGTAGGGGTGTCGCCCCAGCGGGAGCCTGCCTGGGAGACAGGCCTCCACCAGCCTCCCCTGCCCCCAGCGGCTGCCTGCAGAGGACCTGGACGTGGACAAAGCTGGGGGGCTTAGGGAGTGGACAGGACTAAACCCCGGACCTGCTGTGCACCAGTCTACACAGCAGAGCCTGGGTGTGGGCTCCAGGCCGAACCTGAGCTGCTCTGCTCCGGGAAGGCCACCTCGCCTCTCAGAGGGTCTTGGGAGGGACCCGAGAAGCACTGGTGAAGCGCTGACCACATCTGGCAGTGGGGTAAGCACCCCTCCCTCCCCAAAGCCAGGAGTCCCCCCACCAAGTGAAAAAGCCACGGCCAGGAGGTTACAAACTTTATTTGGCTTCTAGCCTCCCGTGTTCTGAGAGTGCACTTGGAGCGGAGCAGGAAGCACAGGACGAAGCACAGAACGCCGTTCCTGGCATAGAGGCTCGGCCTGGGGCACCTCTGCAGCTGGTGGTGACCCCTGGGGCCGAGACCCGACAGACCCGCAGGCTGGGCGGCCACAGAAGCACATGGGCCGCCACCCCGGGCAGCATCTGATCGGCAGCAGCTGGGGTCTGCAGAGGACGGTGCACTTTCATTCGCCGAGCCGCCGGCCCCCGCGCCAGCTTCGGTTGTCCCGCCACACGCAGTAGTTGAGGGCGGCTGCGAAGGCCAGCCAGGCCAGGTACGGGTAGAGCAGGCGGGCGGCCGGCGGGCTCACCCGGTGCCAGGCCACGGCCGTGGCTCCTGCCAGCCCACCCGTCAGCAGGAGGTCCACCAGTGCCTGCAGAGACATGGACGGGGGCGCCAGGGACAGGGAGGCCTGAAGTTCCTTGTGCTCACCGGGTGCGTGTCCCAGCTGGCCTCTCGTGGGGTGCACCCAGGGAGCACTCCATCCCACCCTGAGTGACCCTGCCAAGTCCCTCCCTTGTTCTCTGCCTCGGTTTCCCACCTGTAAAATGAGGACAATCACCCCCGCCTGATCCATGCCATGTTAGGGACACAGGGCACCAGGCGTCATGTTTCCCCATACGATGGCCCTCAACCAAGCCAGTGAGCACGTCTGGTGCTGTCAGAACCCCGCAAGCCTCCTCCACTGGAGGAAAAGCAGCTGGGGGCTCCACAGGAGGCTGCTGGTCCCCTAAAAGCTCCTGCGAGATGCTTTGTGCCATCCCCTCCCCTGGATCTTCAGACCCTCACCCCATCTAGGATGTGATGCCCTGTGTCCCCCAAGGAAGGGTCACTCCTCCGCAAGCCATCTCCAGGGACCAAGGAGACTGGCCAAGGCCACACACTTACCCAACCCATTTGTTGGCTGCCAAAGAAGATGGGAGGCCATGCCCAGTTCAAGGCCAGCTGCCCGGTATAGAGACCCAGGGGAACCACAGCCTCTTCCGAGAAGCCTCCAAGCTCTTTCCAGACCATGTAGGAGCCGTACCTGAAACAGAGGCCATCAGTCAGGGCACCAGCAGGAAAGAGACCAAAAGCCTCCCTGAGCCATGCTCACCTAAGGGACAGCCCAGTGGTGGCTCGGCCATGCTCTCCCACTGACCACTGTGTGCCCTCAGGGAAGTTGCTTGACTTCTCTGGGCCTTTCTTGCTCCCAGGACTGCTGTGAGGATTTGAGTTAACATCCTGGCGGGGCTTAGGTCAGCGCCTGGCATGTGGGACACTCAGTAAATATCTACCATTATTATCATCACGATCTGGAGTGAGAAAGAGGCTCCTAACCTAGATGGGGCGCCCACACAGAGGACAGGACATTTCAACTGGGCCTTAGTGGGCAAGTAGGAGTCTGCTAGGGGGAGAAAACAAGCGTTTACAAACGCTTAGGGGCAGGTTAGGGGCCTGTGGGCCAGGAGGCTGAGGTCTGGGAGGCAGCAGAGAGGCAAGGCTGAAGAGGCAGATGGGGACCTGGTCATGGGGGTTCTTAGAACCACGAGGGGGAGGCAGTTACACCGCTAATAAGAACGAGTGGCCCCAGCATGTACACATGTGGGTACTGCTCTGGCTCTTTCCAAGTATTAACTCATTTCACTTTCATGATAATGCTGTGAAATGGGCAGTATTATCACCCCTGTGTTACAGGTGGGGAAACTGAGGCATGCAGCGGCAAAGTGACTAAGATCTCTTGGCAGGCAACCGGTGAAGGCAGGATTTGAACCCAGGTGGCCGGGGCCAGAGTCCAAGCTCTATACTCCATGAGAGATTTGACCTTATCAGTATCACTAAGTGTCTGCAGCGTCCCTCTAAGGAGAGACGAGGGTCACATTTGGGCTTTACCAGGATCTCACCGGCGGAGGAAAGCCAAGAAGGAGTGGGGAGGCCTGGAGGCTGAACAAGGAGAGGCCGAACCAGAGGTGCCTGGGCCAGGATCAGGGAGGAGAAAGCAGGACACAGGAAGAGCTGGGAGCCTGGCTGGGCAGGGCCCAGGGCTGGCTGGGGCTGGTGCCCACATGACCCCCAGGTTGTACAGACTATTCCCATCAGGACCCCATGGCATCCAGCCGGGTTTCTGCTACTTGCTCCCCAGGTGCCTGGCATCTGCAGCCCCACCCTGTACTGGGCTGGCATTAGACCCAAGATGCAGGGAACATTCCAGAAGGAGGGCAGGGAGCTGGCCTCACAGGCTGGGTGCAGTTCCCACTAGAGCCACCAGGGGGTGCCCTCCCCATCCTACTCTTCCTCTCCAGGGGTGTAGTCACAGGGTTTCCTGCAGGAGGCCCCTTGTCAAGTGGGTGGTCTTGAAAATTAACCCAGACCCTGGCACTGAGCTCAACAGCGGTAGCTAAGAGAATTGTTACTGTTGCTACCACTATTGGTCTTGGAAGCTGCCCAGGTCTGAACTTGACACACTGAGCCCGCCTCCCCCTGGAGTTGCGAAAACAGCCAGGGTGCCAGCCATCCGGCCCGCCCCTCCCTGGACGCCCTGGAGGAGAAAGTTCCTGCCCCGGAAAACGCCTGCTGCCACAGGAGCACATGGAGGAGAAGCTCTGCCCCCAGGCCTCGAGAGGGAGAGGATGGCCCAGCCCACCTACCCCATGGCTGAGTAGAGGGTGCCCCAGATGGGGCCCAGCGCCCAGCGGGGCGGGTGCCACGTGGGCTTCTGCAAGCTGGCATACCAGCGAAGCCTCTCCCCGCGGACGTAGTACGAGACCAGGAAGCCCCCCAGGCTGGGCACCAGGGTGAAGCCCATGGCGGGCACCCAAGGCGGGGCCATTGCTGCTGTGGTGGTTGCTGCTCTGGAAAGTTCTGCAAGAGAAGACAGAGGTGGGGTGAGGGGGAGGTGCTCCAGAACTGGGGCAAGGCTTCCCCCAGCCCTGGGCAGGGAGGGGCTGGGCACACCCGGGCAGATCCTGCCAGCCCCGTGCAATGGCTCCAGTGAGCACATTTCCACCCAAAATTTCCTGCCCCGCCCACCCCAAACCCAAAGGCTGCCCGGAGAGGCAGGAGCCTCTGGGTGACCCCGCCCCCACAGCCTGTCCCACCTCGGCTCCTCTCCCTGCTGCCAGCATCCTGTACTCTCTCTCTCACCCCCACCCTTGACCTTGGGTCTCCTGTCAAGTGACCCCTCCTCTGATTCAAGGCCAGTTCATGTCCCCTCCACCCAGAGAGCCTCCCAGCCCTTCCTCCCCAGCCCAACTGACAGCCCAGCGCTCGGAGAAGCCCGCATCGGCCCACACCCCGTGCGCTACCTTCTAGTACCTCTCATTCCCTCTCTCACCATTCATTCATTCATTCAATCATTCATTCATTCAATAACTTGCATCACAGAGCTTCGCTCAACTCCTGACTCCCCACTACCTCCCTGTGACCTTCGACTCTCTGGGCCTCGGTTTCCCCCTCTGTAGAGTGGGATAGCAACACCGTCTCCCTGGGCCCCGCCCGGTGGGGGGGAGGGGGTTACCCAGGTGCAAAGGTATTTTACCACCCCCCTAAAGGCCCACCCTAAAATCACCTTTCCTTCCCTCTGTGTCAGAGAGGGAAAGCAGCCTGCATGGAGTCACACAGCACTCTGGGGCCAGGCTTTGCCCAGTCAAAAAGCTGCTCCCACCCTGCAACCCAGGCTCACGGAGGTGGCAGGTGGGAAAGAACAGGAGTTTGTGAGAGTTCAAACTAGCGAGGGCCCCTCGCCACCCTGAGAGGCTCGCCAGGGGTTAGGCAGGGAAGGGCCCTGTGTCCAGCCTGGGAGCTGCCACCCTGAGGGCTGGGGACCCAGTCATCAGGTCTGTCCATCGCGCCCATCAGCTATGTCCCCTTCCCCAGCGGCCCTGAGGTCTGCTCGAGGACCTACTAGGCGCCCAGCAGAGGGTGAGGCCCAGCAGGCTGAACTGCTCATCGGGGTTGAGAGTCCAGAATGATGGCGGGCGGGGGGACCCTGGCCGGGCATCTCAGGCCAGCTCTGACTGGACCTGCTGTGGGATCCCCGGTCTGTGAGCACCCCGACTGGGACTCGGGTTCCCCACCATAAAATGAGGAGGCTAGGCCCCCACTGCCACTCTGATCCTACCTGGAGAAACTGGAGGTGTTTGTTTGCATGAGATAGGAAGCCATCCAGATCAAGTTCAGCAAACCCGCAGCTCAACCAGCTAGGGTGGGGGCAGGGGGCCCAGGGCAGACGGGACGGGAGACTCCTTGCAGGACCACAGAGCTCAGAAAGGGCACCCCCGGATGCGGGGTCAAGGAAAAGATGGCCCCGGCCAGGACCGTGAGCACCTCCCGCACAGGGACACAGGAAGGGAGAGCAGATGCAGGGGAAAGGCTGTGCAGTCATCAGGCCTTCGGAGCAAAGGGTGACGGCTGCCCTGGGGACGGGGGCAGCTGCCAGCCTGGGGCCCCGGAAAGCCCCATGAAATGTGAAGCAACCTTCATCCCCAACAAGCAGGGACCATGAAGGCCTGCTCAAGCCCCCAAATCCAGCTTTTGAAGACTCTAATAATGTAAAAATTGTCCTCAACATAACGTTAAGCAAAGAAAGAGGCATATAAAGTGGACTACAGAATCACCCCGATTTAAAAAAAAAAATAGATGACAGAGACAGGCATTTTAAAAACTAACATTCACGAAGGTGTTCTAATCACAGCCTTCATGATCACAGAGCTAACGCTGCTTGCCCTGCCAGGAACTGCCCCCTCTTATCCCACCGGCCAGCGCAGACCCGAGGCAGGGAATGGGGGAGGCATCGGCCCAGGGCCCCTCGGCAAGCGGGCAGCTGGGGATTCTAAGGGCTGCCCTTGGCAGTGGGAATTCTGTTTCTGTTTTCTAAAAATAGAATAAATAGGTAAAATTCTGTTTATCGTTTTCCAAAAGGTCTATAATGAGCTTCATTTTATTTTAAAGATTTTATTTATTTGAGATAGAGAGTGACAGAGCACAGCGGGGTGGGGAGGGTCAGAGGGAGAAGCAGACTCTCCACTAAGCCGGGAGCCCGATGTGGGGCTCGATCCCAGGACCCCGGGATCATGACCTGAGCCAGAGGCAAGCGCTTCTCTGACTGAGCCGCGCAGGCGCCCCAACGAGCATCATTTTAAACAGGACGATGGGAGATGCAGATTCCAGCTCTGCCCTCTAGTGACTGACTGACTCCTCCCTCCTCCGGCCTGGGTCTTCTCACCTGTAGCATTGGGACAGTCCCTCCATCCCCCAAGGCCGAGACCCAGGTGCGCTGTGAGGTGACTGTTGAGGGCTGGGCACGTGATGCGGGCGCCCAGCGGTCGATGTTCTGTGCTCCTCCCTCCCCTGCCCTCCTGCCCTGCCCGCCGGCTTCCGGGGTGCACAGGACTGTCCCTGGGTGAGCGGGAGGGTCTGTTTCACCACCATCGGACGACGCTGGCTCTGTGCCCCTGCCAGGTGGGGGTGGGTCTCCAGACACATCCCGGGACCCGGCCGCCCCGGTGGGCTCACCACCGGGTCACGTGGCGCGGGCTCAGGCCTCCTCAGCAGCCGCGGGGACCCAGCCCTGCCCTGCCCGCCTAACAAATGTCAGGTCCACAGCGAAGCCACAGCGTTCGGGCCACCACTGGAGCTGTGGTCAAAGCCCGAGGCCTCCCCTGGAACGTGCCGAGGCTGGGCAGGTGGGACACCTCACGCCGTCCTGACCCTCACATGCAGACAGGGAAACTGAGGCCCACAAGCTGAGAGGAGGGGCTGGAGGGTCAGGCACCAAAGCGGGCCAGACCTCGAGTCTCCTCAGTGTCACCCTTTGTCCCTTCTCCCACAGCACGGGACGGTCCCACTTTATACCCACTTTGTTTCAAACGGAGGGTCCCCTTCACGCTCTGAGGCGTCCTTCCTACAGGCGCTCAATGTGAATGCCGCCAGGGCAAGACACACGAGCAGCCCGAGCCCCTGACAAGGTCTGCAGAGGCGGACAGACGCGCTGTGGTATTCTCGCCGAAAAGGCAAAACCCCACCTGGCGGAGCTCCAGGGGGCTGTGGCGGTCAGAGCCACACCACTGGTGACTTCCCAGCGGGGGGGGGGGAGGACTCTCTCTACTACTTTGGAACCTTCTCTGTAAGTCTAAAATTGGTTCAAGGTAAAACATTAAAAAAGAAGTGTCCCGGGGCGCCTGGGTGGCTCAGTGGGTTAAGCCGCTGCCTTCGGCTCGGGTCGTGATCCCAGGGTCCTGGGATCGAGCCCCGCATCGGGCTCTCTGCTCGGCAGGGAGCCTGCTTCCTCCTCTCTCTCTGCCTGCCTCTCTGCCTGCTTGTGATCTGTGTCAAATAAATAAATAAAATCTTAAAAAAAAAAAAAAAAAAAAAAAAAGAAGTGTCCTGGTTTGGATGACAGTTTGCACTGTCTCTGACCTCTGCCCGGACCCCAGCCCCAGCCCCCGCTCCCCCTGCCCCCAGGGCCCTCCGAGCCTCCCACTCCTCCCGACACATCACGCCTGCTCTGAGACTGTCAGTGGCTCCTGTCCCGGGACTTTCTTCTTTTTAATCAAGGTAAAATCTGCAGAACATGAAATTAAGCATTTAGAGCACACGGTTCAGGGACATTTGGCGCACTTCCGACGTCTCGCCATCACCGTCCATGCCACGCTCCAAACCATTTCCATCACCCAGATGAACGCCCGCACCCCCTGCAGTCACGCCGTGGCCCTCCCTCCCCCAGCCCCGGTTACCAGCAATCTGCCCTTGGTCTCTGCCGATTTACCTTTTCTGGACATTTCATGTAAATGGAATCAAACAGTATGTGGCCTTTGGGGTCTGGCCTCTGCCACCAAGCATGTTTCTGAGCTTCTGCACCCTGCAGCACCGGCCCATATTTCTCCACAAGGTTCCGTGGGCAGGAGCACTCCTATCCCAGCCCGTGCCCAGGAAGTGCCACACAGAACTTGCCCGCGGTGCCCGCCAAGTGGGCCCTAGAGCCCATCAACTGAGCCCCCTGCTGTACAGAACAAACCACAGCCCGCAAGAGGGTGGTGTCTTTCCTAAGGCCTCGGTGACAGAGCAGGGTCTGAGCCCCGTGTTCCTGCCCCCATTCCGCTGCGCTTTCTAGACCCTGGCTGTGTTTCACGTTTCATGAGCCTCGGGGATCGGAGAGTCTGCCCAGCTCACAGGTCAAACACAGAAAGGCCAGATGCCTCACCCAGAGAAAGCCCAAATGGGGAGCTTCCTGTGGCCTCTCGGGGACTGCCCAGCTTCTGAATCACCCCACTGCGGGGCCCACCAGGCTGAGTCATGCTCAGCTGGACTGGGCTGGGCTGGGCGAGCCCAGGCAGACCCGAGAGAGATCTGCTCTGGGATGGGGTCCCAGGGAGGGCTGGGGAAAGTAGGGAGCACCTGTGACTGGGAAAGGACTCGGTAGAAGGGCAAAGCCACCCACATACCCTTGACTTCCATCAACAACAGCAGTGACTATGAACCCAAATGTTGGCTTGCCTCCAATTTGTTGTGCAATCCCAGGCCAAAGCTCCCCTCTGGGCCTCAGTTTCCCTCACATCAGGCAGGTACAACCTGTCCTGCCTGCTTTGTGGGGTCATCGGTGACTCAAACAAGGAACAGACAGTGAGTGGCTGTGGCTGTCCGTTCTGGGGTCACTTGCCCCATTTCCTCCAGGGGAAGAAGCGGCCCCGTGGCACAGACCCAAGGCTGGAAGACATCAGCCAGGCGGGCGCTGGACGGTCAGCGGGGCAGAAGCCTTCACACACGGCTCCACCCCCGGGCCTGGGGCCACTCACCGAGGAGCGCTTCCAAAACAGAGGCCGAGAAGAGCCAGAGCAGAGGGCTCAGGACCTGGGATCAGGAGAAGGTTCTAGGCCTCTGGGAAAAGAGCAGTGACCATGCTGGCTCACCCTGATGCTCAGACTTCACTCACTCCTCACGGCAGCGGCAGGGGTGGCCACCAGCTGCTTCTCTCTTGGGGGCCCCGAGCCACACCCTCCTGGCCTCCACAGGGGACACTACTAGTCCCACTGTCCAGATGAGGACGCTGAGGCACACGGAGTCCCAGAATTTTCCAGGTCTGTGTGACTCTCAGGCCCTGGGCGCTCCCACCCCTGAGCAGGGAGTCTGCTGGCCTCAGATCTGGGCCACAAGGCCACTTCACCCGATGACCGTGTCACCTCCTTCTCATCGCAACATGGCACTCGGCCTGCCCAGAGGGCTGAGGGGCCTCCCACCCTACCTCCGCGGTCCTGCCCTCTGCCCCGTGTCACAAGATTCTCAGGGCCAAGAGGCTCACTCCCTCCAGCACCAGTGTCCCAGGCCCCATAGGGCATTAGACCCCTTCTCAGCCAAGGGCAGCAGTGACAGGAACTGAATCCTCTCCGTCCTCCCAAGGAGGTGGGGGCGCTCAGGATCTCCTGTCCTCAAGCAGTTGCACTCCTGCATCCGGGCAAGAGACTCCAGACCCATTTCTGGCCCTATGGTCCCACCTCCCAGGCCTCTCTGTCCCCATCTGTAAAGTGGGGGCTCGGCTAGTGAGTCCCTGGGGGCCCCCCGTTCCCCAAGGCCTCCCCTGCAGAAGGTGGCAGAAACTGCCCCCCCCTACACACACACACAGAACAAAGAGTTTGTTTCTCTGATTCTCTCCTCCTCCCGCACTGTACCCGGCCCTCCTAGGCCTCATCTCTCACTCAAGCCACGAGCTGTCCCCTGACTGGTGTTAAGGCTCCTTTTTTTGGTTGTTAAACTTATTTATTTTTTTGACAGATGGAGATCACAAGTAGACAGAGAGGCAGGCAGAGAGGAGGAAGCAGGCTCCCTGCTGAGCAGAGAGCCCGATTCGGGGCTCGATCCCAGGACCCTGGGATCATGATGTGAGCCGAAGGCAGAGGCTTTAACCCACTGAGCCGCCCAGGCGCCCCGAGGCTCCTTTCTTTTCTAAAATGACTCACTGCTAATCATCTGCGTTAGAACTTCTGTGAATCTTTTTCATTATGCAAGTACCCAGTACACCAGCCAGCAGGTGGGGAAGGGTCCACTGCCAGCTGGTAACCAGGAGGTCTGGGACGGGGTGGGGCTGGGAGGGACAAGGGAAATTTGCTCCACGGAGACCGACTCCTTTTCTAAATACAAAGAGCATATTCAGGCATGGCTGCCCAATCAGAAATAAGTAAAGGGAAGTACAAATAAAAGAAACAGATTCCGAAACAAAATAATGAAGATGCAAGTGTATATTGGGAAAGGGAGGCTCCCTCCCTTGGAGCCCCAGCCCCTCACCCCACCCCTGAGCAACCCACGGTCAAGGGTTTCTGGCTGATTCAGCCCCTGACACAGCAGCACGCAGCCCGCGGAGGCTGGAACCCTAGTGGTTCAAGCCCTGCCCCCGCCTTGTCACTATATCACCGTGGACAGGGGCTCCTGGGTGAGCCTCAGTCTCCCTCAGCTCAAAGGGTCCCCTCTGAGCCCCCCTCTGGGTGTGCTGCGCAGCCATCTGTAAACAAGCCCCCCGCCCCCCCTTCCCCTTGCTCCTGGTGTCCTTCCAAGGCAGTGGACAAACAGCGTTTCTCCATGAAGCAGACGTCCAGTGCGATGCCCCGCAGGGCTCCCCACTTCACCCCACGGAGGAACCGGAGGATCGAGGCCCACACTCCGCCAGCCAAGTCTTTTGGTCCACGGCCTGCTGCATGCCAGGCACCTGGCACCCTTCTGTACCCTTTCGGAACACTGCAGCCTGGTCCCTAGGGGAGGCCCCAGCCCAGCACCGCCCCCCGCCCCCGCCCCCGCCTGTAGAGCACATGGCTGGTACGGGTCCCGCGACGCACCAGCAGGCCAGCCAGACAGGCTCCCCGGCCGGCCGGGCCAGCAGGCGGGTTCCCAGAACTCTGCAAGGTGTTCACGGCCGGAAGCCCCAGCGCCCTACCGCTGCAGGACGGCAACGGGCAGGCAGGTCCCAGGCCACCTTCTGCCCACACCAGACCCCTGTCCAGGCGACCGCGCACCCGAGCACTGAACTGGGAAGCTCGGGACCCGGTTCGAGGACACTCGGGGGCCTTAACTGGCTGTGCGCAAATAGCCTGCCCAGGTGTTCTGGGTTTCCCCGCCTAGAAACGGAAAGTCTCAAGCGGACCCGGAGCCAGGGCACTTCGTGACCTTCTCGGTGCCCCGTTCGGCCACCTCCGCCCTCCCCGTCCACCGCCATCCGGCTTGCTCAACGGCGGAAGGGGCGGGAATCGGGACTGTCGGGTCCCTCCCGGTGGCTCCGCTTCCCGCCAGACCCGAGCGGAGGGGCGGGGCGCGGGGGCGCGGGGGCGGGGCGCGGGGGCCGGAGGAGGGGCGGGGCGGAGCCGGGGCGGATTGCGCCCGTTCCCCTCCTCCGAACTCCCGCTCGCCCCGGGAATCCCGCGGCACAGGAGCCCTGACCGCGGAGGTGAGGGTCCCGGCAGCCCGCCACCCCGGCACCGAGGCCCCTGGTGCTGCTCCCCTGCGGCCCGCTAGGGTCCCCGCCCCGCAGCTCCAGCCTGCCCCCTCCTGCCTCCGTTTGCCCCGGGGCCCCGCGCCGGCGTGCGGGCGCTGTCGGGGGTCGCACCTGCGCGGGGTCGCCCCGCCCGCCGCCCCCTCGGCGTCGGGTCCCCACTCACCAGCGACGAGGACGCGCTCCGGGAAGCCACTGCGCGGCGCGAGGTGGCGGCCCAGGTCCCCGGCCTGCCCCGCCCGGGCCGCGAGGCCCCGCCCCGCGCCGGCCTCGCCCCGCGCCGGCCCCGCCCGGCCTGGCTGGAAGCCGCGGCGGCCGGAGAGCTCGCTCGGCGCCTGCTCCCCTCTGCCTCTACCTCCCCGGCCGGCCCCGAGCGGCTCTGTGGCCCTGGTCCTTCCCGTGGCCGCCGTCCCGGCCGTGTCACCGGCAGGTCGCTTCTTCTTGAGACTCACCTTTCCCGTTTGTAAAATGGGAAAACAGGGACCGACCTCAGAGAGGGGAACTACAGCGCTTGAAAGCAAAGCCCTGAACGCCGTCCCACACAGTAGCCCTGGGCTCCCATCGCCAGAGGAAAATCCCAGTCACTTGAACTGGGGCCCGGGGCCGGCGGCAGGCGGGGCTCTGAGTCCCGGCTCAGACACTCTGTGACTGGTTCTCTCCGCCTCCGTCTGCTCATCTGTAAAATGGGCACAACATCGTGGGACTAATGAGGATGCTACAGGGTAATGGAGCAGGCCGCCCTGCAGACGCTGGGCACTCAGTGAGGGGAGACTGCAACCGTCACGGTCCAGAGGTGGCCTCCAGCTGGCCGGGACACACCCTGATGGGCATGGCACCTCCAGCAGCAGGCCTTGGACCCCTCAGCTCGCCTGTGGGTGCTGCTTTATCACTGCAGCCCAGGGTCTGTTCTGGCCACCTTGGGCTAACTTGGTCAAGCAGGGCCCCGCAGCCTGCAGGAGCCAAAGTGGCCCAAACCGCTCCTTGGGGGACCATGTGAACTCTTGTCCCCAGCCATAGCGGCTAGCCTCCTGGACGGCAGACGGAAAAATTAAGCCCTGCCATGTTGGCCATTGTGAGCCCTTCCTGCTTCGACTGCTTTGATATAAAGACAAGCATAATCCAGTCTGGACTGTTTCTTTTTCTTATGATTTTATTATTTTTAAAAGATTTTACTTATTTATTTGACAGACAGAGATCACAAGTAGGCAGAGAGGCAGGCAGAGAGAGGAAGGGAAGCAGGCTCCCCGCTGAGCAGAGGGGGGGGGGGCTCAATCCCAGGACCCTGAGATCATGACCTGAGCCAACAGCAGAGGCTTTAACCCCCTGAGCCACCCATGCGCCCCTTTCTCCTAATTTTTAAAAGAAGTTAAAACATTTCCCTGGGTCCCTGAAAGTATTGTGGCCCTAGGCACTGCACCCGCCCTACTGGATGAACTCGGTCTGGCCACACCTCCCAGCAAGCTGCCAGCCCTCACCCTCTTCCTGTAAGGAGGTGCCTGTGGCTTGGAAGACCCCGGGGGGAGGAGACAAGGCAGCTTCCTCCAGCCTCACCCCTACTACACATCGGGCTCAAGGAAATTTCTGCCCCCAAGTGTCTGCTGCATGCCAGGGCCAAAGGGAGGGGCCGAGAACAAACACTCGAGGCTCCCTGCCCTCCTGAAGCTCGCACAACCTACGGGTCAGAGGGGTTCACACTGGAGGTCTGCATGCAGATGCTCCCCCCACTGGTCTTGGAAGCTTCCCCTTACTGCTTTCTCCCTCCTGTCCAACTCCATGGACCCTCCGGAGCCTGCGGAGCAGCCACTGTCCTTCCTCTGAGCAGCAGCCGCAGCTGGCCCCCAGCTCCCCTCTTGTTCCTGCCACTCCCCTCCTCTGGCAAGGACCCTCCAAAGCTCCCACTACTTAGGGTCCTGTCCCATCCTTTTCCCTGGCCCTGGGGTCAAGCTGACCACCCCACCCTTTCCCACCTTTATGCCCTTGTCTAGGTCACCCCCGACCCCACCCCCACCCTGGGCAAGTCCACATGTCCGAGTTGGATGGCTCTCCAGTGTCATGCCAGAAAGCTCTTCCAGAACCCCAAGTCTGGGCCACCCCCATTCTAAGTGGGCAATGACTTCTGAACTCCATAGCACTAAACACAGAGCCTCTCTTGGGCATTTGGCATATATACCTAAGCATCTCAGGGCGGCCAGGTCTGGGCCAAACCCTAGAGGATTTGACACAAGCAAAACCTACCTCTGGGGGCGCCTGGGTGGCTCAGTGGGTTAAAGCCTCTGCCTTCTGCTCAGGTCATGATCCCAGGGTCCTGGGACCGAACCCCGAATCGGGCTCTCTGCTTAGCAGGGAGCCTGCTTCCCTTCCTCTCACTCTGCCTGCCTCTCTGCCTACTTGTGATCTCTGCCTGTCAAATAAATAAATAAAATATTAAAAAAAAACAACAACAACAAACAAACAAAAAACCTACCTGTAGACTCCATTGATCTAGGAACAAGGCATGGCAACACCCTCCCAAGCCCCAGAGGATTAACCCCACTTCACAGGCTCAGAGAGGATAGGGAACATCCCAGGATCACACAGCTGGTCAGCCTTGGAGTCAGGATTCCCATTCAGGTACCCCCAGGATCTGCACTCTTAACCGGTGGGTCATTCAGCTTCCGGTTTCCAAGTGTGATTCAAGTACAGTATATCCTTGTATTTCATTTATGTATTTTATTAATTATATGAGTGACTCAAATTTATTGCAAAGGAATTGGAAAATACGGGGGAAAAAAAAATAAAGCAACTTCCTCTCCCACCGCCTAGAGCAAAGTACTGTCAACACTTCAGTGAGTGTTTGTATGACTTTTTCTTTTTTAAAAAATATTGTATTTATTTATTTGACAGAGAGAGAGCAACCGTGAGCTTGGGGAGAGGGAGGGCCCGAAGGAGTGGGAGAAGTGGACTCCCTGCTGAGCAAGGAGCCCAAGGCGGGGGCTCAATCCCAGGACCCTGGGTTCATGACCTGAGCTGAAGGCAGACACTTAAGGACTGAGCCACCCAGGTGCCCCTGCATGAATTTTTCTAAGCATATCATACCTATCTTTACAAGAATGCCTTCATGCTACAAATGATTTTATAATTTTTCTTCCCCTTACAATAAATCAGATGCCTCTTTCTACAGTAACAAACATTTGCTGCCTTGGTTTTCTTAATTGTGAAATGCCCCATACAAACAGAAATGTATATAAAACACTGTATGCTTTAAAATAATACTTAAAAGACACTTGAGTGTCCACCCCCCAGGTTAAGGAACAGGTGATTGCCAATGGCCCAGGGGCTTCCTGGTATTCTGAGTCCTCCGTTTACCCCAAGGTCACCTCTCATTTAACTTGTGAGTTAAACATGGCTTTGCTTTCCTTTAGAAATTTTTTTTTTTGAGATTTCATTTATTTATTTGAGAGAGAGAGTGTGTGCACACAAGCAGGGGGAGGGGCAAAGGGAGAGGAAGAAGCAGACTTCCTGCTGAGTAGGGAGCCCACTGTGAGGCTCAATCCCAAGATGCTGGGAACATGACCTAAGCCTAAGGCAGATCCTTAACCGACTGAGCCACCCAGGCACCCCCCGCTTTAGTATGTTTAATTTCCAAGAGATTCTTATTTGCTTTCTAAATGTTCTTTTTAAATATACCTTTCTGTTCATTTTTCATGGATACAGCCAGTTCTCTTACCTCTCAACTATCTGTGATAGTTTTCTTTAAAAAAGTTATTTTCTTCTCAGTATCTAAATCCTATGCATTGTGGGTTTTTTATTCTTGTTTTCTGTTTGTAAGAGGCTTTCCTCAGATGCTTGGGAATTCTTGGCTGGCTGCTCATGATCAGGCGGGAAGAAAATAAGTCTATCCATGGCATTTGTTGGTTTAGCATCACTGTAAGTTGGAACCTGGGGGCCCATTTGTCTGGGTACTTCCGGGACTGTCAATGTCTTTCAGATTTCTTCTTGGACTAGTCAGATTCCCCAGGGTGCCTCAGTCACTTGTGTGGAGGGTAAGGTTCTAGCTTTGGGTTTCTGGGAGCTTAGTGGGGGAGAACACCCCGCATTCAGTATTCACCTGTTTTGGCAAAGTACCCACATTCAGCTCTGTCCCTGGCCCATCCAGCCCTTTCCAGAGCTAAACCCCAGATGTTTGCCAGAATGAAGGAGGGGCATCACTTAGTGGCTAGAGACAGGGTTCTAAAGATCTGCTCTTCAGAGATACCTTCAAACAGTCCTCTTTATTTTAATCTTCTTTCACCCTTAGCTCTACAAGCGGCGAGAGCTGCCGGTCCCCAAGCTTTTGAGAAGGCTCTTGTATGGAGGACGGTGGCTCAGCTCTCCACACTGTCCAGAAGAATTTGGTTGTCCGGGGCGCCTGGGTGGCTCAGTGGGTTAAAACTTTCGCCTTCAGCTCAGGTCAAGATCCCAGAGTCCTGGGATCAAGCCCCGCATTGGGCGCTCTGCTCAGCGGGGAGCCTGCTTCCCTTCCTCTCTCTCTGCCTGCCTCTCTGCCTACTTGTGATCTCTGTCTGTCAAATAAATAAATAAAATCTTTAAAAAATAATAATAATTTGGCAGTCTGGAGTCAGCTAAGTCAGGTAATACTGGTCTTCCGGCTTTTCAGCTCGAAAGGATTCTTTCCTTTCCTGTTCTCCCCGTCCTTGTGGATTAAGGTCTTTAGAAGGTCCCCCTCCTGCGGATTTATGGGCTTCCGCAGGTAGGACAGAGTAAAAGCTGGCACCTTGTACCCCCTCTCCCCTCCGTAATATGTGTAGCATTCCTCAGGCACTCCTGACTGATATAAAACGATAAATAGTTCACTTGCAGGGATCGCAATCCTGCGGAACAGGAATCTCCCTTGCCCTACAGATGTCCTAGAGACCTAAACAGGGAGGTTACCTGATCAATAGCACAAATTTCCAGAGGCAAATAACTCTCAGTTCCTGAAGCCCTAATGTCCCCCTCCCCACCATTAACTGGAGGAGACTGAGGTAGAAGGGAATGTGAATGACAGCAGGATCATAACACCGCACCAAGGATCTCCCAACTATCTTGATGTTAATGCCTGACCTAAAGACGACATTGATCAAGCCAGATGGGCAAGGACTGCCCCCCCCCCCACCCGGGCACCTTGTAGGCCCTCCTTAACATGGGAAAACTCTGTTGAAATCTCCCATCCCTTCACCGCCTCCCCCCAACCGCGAGGTATATAACCTGCCGACCCTCACAACCCGGGGCAGCAGCTCTTCTTGCCCACGGGTCCTGTCCCCGTGCTTTAATAAACCACCATTTTGCACCAAAGATGTCTCAAGAATTCTTTCTTGGTCATCGGCTCCGGACCTCAGCTCACCGAACCTCACTAGGTTCTAGAGCTTCATCCGTTATGTGTGTGCTGGGGCGTGGGGGTGTCTGTCGGTCTCCCCGGCCGCAGGCGGGCTGGCAGGAAACGAGAGAGGAGCAGAGGGCAGGTGGGGGTCGGAGGGGTGAGGCGTGAGGTCGGAGTCGCCCCCAGGACCCGCCTCCCGCCCTGCACCCAAGCCCCGAACCGGCTCCGATCCCGCTTCCGTCTCTAACCACCTGCGCCTCACGTCTCGGAGCCTTCGAGCAGGGCTGGAGGAGGGCGGCCCCCGCCACCGCGCTGCGGGGAGGCATCAAAGCAGCTGCCGTCTGAGAAACGTCCGGGGGGCGGACTCGAACCGGCGGCGTCCGCGGGCCCGCGCGGCTGGCAGGGGAGACCGGGGCAGAGCTGCCGGCCGGCGGACGGCACGGCGCCGCTGAGAAGCCAGACGAGAAGCACCGCGGGAGCGTCTCACAGCCGCGCACAGGCGAGGTGGAAAGAGCGAGACACCGCGTTCGCTGCTCGTTCAGGACCGGCGGGAGGACGGCGGGGCGGCGCGGGCTTGGCTGGCTCCTGCGCGGGTTTCCCTGCGCGCCCGGGGCCGGAACTCGTCCGCGCGGAACCTTTCTTCCCGCCCCCGGGTGCCGCGGCCCGCCCGGCGGGAAATGCGTCAGGGACCGCGCCGCGCCGCCGCCCCGCCGGCCTCCGTCGCCGCGGGAACGCGCGGCGGCCCCGGCCTCGCCATGAGCCTGCGGGTGGCGCGGGCCGCGTGGGCCCGGGGCTGGGGCGCGGGCTGCCGCCGCGGCGCCGCGGCCTTCCCGCCGCCCCCGCCGCGCGCCGTGGACGTGGCGGAGCTGCTGCGAGACGCCACGGCCGCGGAGGAAGAGCCGCGGGAGGCGGCGACGCGGCGGCCGCCGGGCCAGTGCTCGGTGCTGCTCTTCCCGGGCCAGGGCAGCCAGCTGGTGGGCATGGGCCGGGGGCTGCTCCGCTACCCGCGCGTCCGCGAGCTCTACGCCGCCGCCCGCAGCGTGCTGGGCTACGACCTGCTGGAGCTGAGCCTGCGCGGGCCGCAGGAGGCCCTGGACCGCACGGCGCACTGCCAGCCCGCCGTCTTCGTGGCCTCGCTGGCCGCCGTGGAGAAGCTGCATCACCTGCAGCCCGCGGTGAGGCCCGCCGCCCGCCGCCCCCGGGGAGGACGCGCTGGGCCCCGGCTCCCGCGTGGGACGCAGTGGGCGGGGGCTTGTCCGGGTCCCGGCGAGGAGGGAGCGGGGGGCGCGGCGCTGGGGGGCGCGTAGGGGAGGGGGCTGGGGACTAAAACGTGCTGTGAACCCCTGGGCGTGTTAAGTGCGGTGTCGCAGGGCGGAAAACAGCAGGGAAAGCGGCTGAGGAGTCTGGGCTGGATTGCGATTTTATTCTACGTATTTTTTAAAAGTTACTATTATTAGTAGTATTATTACTCCTATTCTCTAAATCCACCCTGGGGCCCAAACTCACGACCCCCAGATCAAGAGTCGCATGTCCCACCTACAGAGCCTCGGCTGCGATTTTAAAATTTTTATTTATTTTGTGTGTGTGTTTCTTTTTATTTTTTTTTTAATTTGAATTCAGTTAATTAATATGTAATGTTTTATCCGTTTCCGAGGTAGAGTTCAGTGATTCCGCAGGTGCATATAACACCCCCTGCTCGTTCCATCAGTGCCCTCCTTATGCCCCTGAACGGTATTTAAAAATTTTTTTTTAAGATTTTATTTGTTTATTTGACAGAGTTCACAAGTAGGCAGAGAGGCAGACAGAGCGAGAGGGAAGCAGGCTCCCTGCTGCCCGGAGAGCCGGCCGGGGCTCCATCCCAGGACACTGAGATCATGACCTGAGCGGAAAGCAGAGGCTTTAACCCACTGAGCCACCCAGGTGCCCCGCCCCTGAACGATTTTAAATGATCCTTAGGGGCGCCTGGGTGGCTCAGTGGGTTAAGCCGCTGCCTTCGGCTCAGGTCATGATCTCAGGGTCCTGGGATCGAGTCCCGCATCCGGCTCTCTGCTCGGCGGGGAGCCTGCTTCCTCCTCTCTCTCTCTGCCTGCCTCTCTGCCTACTTGTGATCTCCCTCTGTCAAATAAATAAATAAAATCTTTAAAAAAAAAAAAAAATGATCCTCAGTCATTTGTTACTAAATGATTTTAGACGGGTGAACTCCAACCTTGAGTGAGGGCCCATTAAGAGGATGGTGTGAGTATGTCACTGCACTTGAAGGTGCGAATTGGTGGCTGTTATCATTTGATAATAGCAGAACAGTAAACGTGAAGCTTCTGCTGTGAACCCTGCACTCCATTCTCACAACAACCGTGTCGGGAAACAGTTACTTTGTGGGTGAGGCAAGGAGACTCGGAGACGTAAGGGAATTAGTGAAGTGGTGGGCATTCATGGAGCCCTTACCCTCCGCCCGGTCTGTGCTTAAGCGCTTGAGAGACCTTCTTTTGGTGTCATACCAGGAGCCCTGTGAGGTAGGTCCTGCCCTTTCCCCATCCCGCAGATGGGACAGCCGAGGCTCAAAGTCAGGGAACTCTCCCAAGCTAAGAATCAAATTCAAGAGACTGGGTCACTCTCTCCTCTGTGTAGTTCCCTCCGGCTCCCTGGACCTGAGAGGCATCTCCAGGGCAGAGACGGATCCAGAGCCCTGCGTTGGAGACACGGCTCCACCAGAATCAGGCAGCAGGCTTTAACTTGCCAGCAAAGTTCCTCGTCAGTAAAAGGGCTGGTTCAGGGCTTATCAAGGCCTCTTCTTTTTGTGTCCTCTTCTAGCCAGAGCACCAGGCTGGTGGCTCCCCACTCCTGCCTCCTTGAGCCTCTGAACAGCCTGCCGGCTTGCAGTGCAGAGCCCTGGACTGAACCCCTTGCCCCTACCCCTAGACCTTGGCCTCATGCCCTGCATCTGTCACTACAGGTGATTGAGAACTGTGTTGCTGCTGCTGGATTCAGTGTGGGAGAATTTGCAGCCCTAGTGTTTGCTGGAGCCATGGAATTTTCTGAAGGTACACAGGAATGGTTTGGTTTTGTGCCGGGGTGTTTTCTTGCTGGGTTCGCTGGGGACCAAGGACACTGCCAAAAATAATTCTGGAGCCACTCGGGTGATGGAGAAGGGAACACATGGGCGAGAATGACGTTGGGAGGACCAAACTTCACCTTTGAATCTCTTTTAAGCCTGAAGGGTTCGCCAGGGATTTTCTTTTCGTAGTCTCCTGAACTCTGCTTGCTTGACTGTCCCCCACCCTGTCCTGGGTGCTCTCAGTCCACTCCCACAGCACCAGTGCCTGTCACTTGACAGATGGCCAGCAGATAGTCCTGGAGTGAAAAAGTAAATGAATGTTTGATCATGAGCATACTAGTTTCACTTAAGATTTTTGCTCATAGTGAACCAGTTAAACTGTTTTGCTTATAGTTAAATGCGAGCAAAGGATGTGAACAGACCTTTCTCCGAAGAAGATATACAGAAACGGCCAACAGGCATGCGAAGAGATATTCAGCATCACTAATCCCTTAGGGATGTGCAGATCAAAACCACACCTTATACCCACTAGGGTGGCTTCGATTAAAAAATATATAATAAGAATAATAATAAGTGTTGGCAAGAATGTGAACAAATTGGACCCTCAGGGACACCTGGGTGGCTCCATCGGTTAAGCCTCTGCCTTCAGCTCAGGTCATGATCCCAGAGTTCTGGGATCGAGTCCCGCATCAGGCTCCTTCCTCAGCGGAGAGGCTGCTTCTCTCTTTCACTCTCCCTTTGTGTTCTCCCCCACCCCAAATAAATAAATAAAAATCTTACAAAGGAAAGAAAGCAGGACCCGCAGACGTGGCTAGAGAGAGTGTAAAATGGTGCAGCCACTGTGGAAACCAGTTTGACGGTTCAAGCCGTTGCACACAGAACTACCGAACGGCCCAGTGGTTCTGCAGAATATGCCTAAGAAATAAAAACGTACGTCCTCACAGAGAAACCTGTGCACAAACATTCCCACCAGTATTCGAAATAGCTCCAAGATGGAAACAGCCCAGATGCCCCTCATCAGAAAAAATCGTGCTCGGTCCGTGCAGTGAGTGTCCTTCAGCCGTAACAGGGATAAAGGGCTGATGCGCACCACTACCCAGATGAGCCTTCAAAGCCTGCTCGATGAGAGAGGCGGCCCCTTGTGTGTGAAATGTCCTGAATGTGCAAATCCAGAGACAGCAGCTAGAGGTGCCAGGGCTGGAGGGCAGAGGAGAGGAGAGATGGGGAGTGATATCGGGGTGTTTTACGGAAGGATGGAAAGCTTTGAAACTAGAGCCAGCTGGTGGTTTACCAGTGAACTACACATTTGAAACATTGTATTTGATGTATTTATTTTACTTCAGTGTTTTATTTTTTTTTTTACTTCCGTGTTTTTAAAATAACAGCATTATAGCACGGTTAAGGAAATGCTAAAAAATGCTGCATATGCACATCTCCGAATAAAACTGTTTTATACACACATAGTTTTCTGCGCACATAAATGCAGAGCTAGAGCCTGTGTATGTCCTGTGTTTTCTCACTTGACATTTTGCAGTTGTTAATGCCTGCACGGGAGGACTTCCGCGTGCCCTCTCCACTTTCCTGTGGGTTCTCGGCTACTTCCTACCTCAGGCTGTCATTGTATTTGCTCTGCAGTTTGCTCCCTGTCTGTGTAAGGGGCCAAGAGTCCAGTACAAATGTATGTAGGTGCTGAGGGAAGGCAGATTTGTTAAGAGGGGAGCAGGCTGTGCCCTCAGAGCCTCTCTGTGGTCCCAGGAAACTCTGGACTAGTCCCTTAACCTCTCCTTGGCCCCGTCATCCCCCCCCCTCCCCCCCCCCAGGGAGCAGACCCAGGACCAGGAGGACAGATGTCCAGTAGTCACAGGCCTTCTTACATCATGATCGTGGGAGCTGCCTGCCCCGGGCACAGACTTCTCACCTTGCACTTGAGCCGCACGCACCAGCGGCTCTGCATTGCTCTTCCGTTGCCCTTGGCAGTGGCAGCTTCTGCAGCTCCAAGTGGGGGCAGTAAAGCCTGATGTATGGGACTGCTGTGGTATTGAAACTTTCATTCCCAGTTTTTGCAACAATCCAGGCAGATTAGATAGTATCATCCTCATTCTGCTAACTGAAAATTTGACCGGAAAGGTCATGACTTGTCCAAAACACTGTATGTGGCTCAGAGTCTTCTCCTGTGCACCCCGCTCCCCGCACCAGGCTTTCTCACCAGCAGCCTGTCGACATTTTGGACCAGATACTAACTTGGTGGTAGAGCCCTGCATTGTAGGATGTGGGGCAGCATCTCTGACTTCCCCCAGATGTCTGTAGCAAACGTACCTGCCCCCTCCATGCGCACACACACTCGGCTGTTGTGACAATCACAAGGGCCCCCAGACCTTGCCTTGAGGCAAAATCACACCTGGCTAAGGACCCCCATCCCACAGCAAGCCAGCTTTAAGGCTGCGAACTCCGTGTTTTCATGTGTATAGTGCCAAAGGACGGCACCTGCCTCTCAGGATGGTGGTGCTGTCTCGGCAAAGTAGATAGAGAGAGGAAGAACCATGGCCCTGGGAACTGCTGGTAACTACCGGGTCCGCATCTCCAGCATGCTGTGTGAACTCGTGCCTTGTCTCAGATCTGGGCTTTCCCCCACCTTCCTCACATGCCCTGATTTTTTCCAAATGCACTTCTTTCTGCATAGGTTTGTATGCAGTGAAAGTCCGAGCTGAGGCCATGCAGGAAGCCTCAGAAGCTGTCCCCAGTGGGATGTTGTCTGTCCTCGGCCAGCCTCAGTCCAAGTTCAACGTTGCGTGTTTGGAAGCCCGGGAGCACTGCAAGACATTGGGCATAGAGAGCCCCGTGTGCGAGGTGGCCAACTACCTCTTTCCTGATTGCCGGGTGATATCAGGACATCTGGAGGTTGGTGCTGATGGGAACAGCCTTCCTAGGCCCCAGTCCACAGAGAATGTTGGAACTGTCCCACCCACACCAGGAAGCCCGTGGTGGTGTGATGGGTGCTCTGCCAAGCTGTGGTCTGTGCGAAGTACTTGAGGGCAAGGGGGGGGGGGCGAGCCCTGCAGAGGGAGTCGAGGCTGGGCTGCCATCCCCACTGCACCGTGCGTAGACCAGGACCTTGAGCAAGTCACCCAGGCCTCCTAGAAGGTAAAGGGGTTGGACCAGATGATCCCCAGGGCCTTCCTGGGGTAAATTCTGGGGTTCTCACAACCTCTGGTTGCTCCCTTAGCAAAAGGAGGAGCCATGCCTGCTAGGTTACTCCGCCCCACTGTGCCTTGTCTTAGGGGTCTGCATTTATCCAAGTTCAAGTTCTTTTTCTTTCCTTCTGTCCTTCCTTCCATTCACGCTTCCCTAGACATTTCTCAAGCAGCTCCTCTGTAACAAGCATTGAGGGGACATGGACCGAGAAGCCAGGAACTTGTGTGTTTGGGGCACAGTGGGGGTCGGGCTGGCTGCCAGGAGGCCTCAGGAGGTGACACTGGGAATGGTGTGTGGACGGTGTGTTTGCTGGAAGGGGGTGTCCCCAGCAGGGAGGCCAGGACTGGCCGATGGCAAAGGGCAGCTGGGGCCTGGCCCCGGGATGCTGAGTGAGTCCATGCTGGATCCTGCACAAGGAGCTACAGCTGCAAGGCACGTGTCTACACCACTCGAGTCCCGTAGGCGTCCTGGTGCTCCCCAGGAGGGAGTTCCACGCATGTGTTACACACGAGGAAGCTGAGGCAGAGCGAGAGGCTAGTGCTTAGAGATGGTGGCGGCAGAACAGAGCTCCAGTCAGTCTCATTCTAGAACCTTCCTTGTCCATTCGACTGCACTCCGTCTCCCATCCCATGAGGCCTTGCCCGTCTGCCCAGTGTCTGTGTGAATCTCCTCTAACCAGCGAGTCTCTCTTGTGACAGTCCCGAGAGGAGAGGAAGATGGGCGACAATGGCCCCACGCTGCTTGTGGAGCTCACTGCTCGTTCCCATTAATGGCCTTGGAAACCCCAGAAGTGGGTGGGGAGGGGCCCCAAACCAGGGCTGGCATCTCGTGCAGCCCCCGCACAGCTGGGTGCGCGGGTGGACGACCCCTCGGTCCCGGTGCCAAAGCAAAGAGCTCAGGTGAGGGCAGGGCTTCCCTGAGCAGGAAGTTCCCTTTGCAACCCCGGATGATGGGACAAAAAACCCTTGGCCTCTGCTTCCTGGGCCCTGAGGCTGTGGCCTTGGCCTTGACTCTTGTGGGCCCCGCCTAGGATGTGGGCTGGATGAGTCCAGAGGCCTTAAATGTGGAAGGCGCTTGGAGATGCTGAAATGATGCGTTGGCCTCCTGCAGGGCAGGGCCCACAGAGATGGGTGAGCAAGTGCCATCCAGCCGGACGCCCGAGCCCTTCCTGCCCTCTGGGGGCACACGCAGCCATCCCATCACGTGGTTTTTTCCAGTGGATCTGGATGGGCTCAGCATACAAGACAATTGCTAACCGTCACGTAGCACTTGGGCACCAGAGTTTACCTTGATAACCTGTGAGATAACTAGGGTGCTCCCCTTTTTCTAGATGAGGGAACTGAGGCAAGGAGAGGCGGCACAATCACCCAAGGTCAGGCAGCTCCTGGGACCTTGACACCTTCAGTCTTCCCGGGAACAGCGGGCCCAGCCCCAGCATCGCTGCGGATGGTGACAGGCCAGAGACAGGGCCAGAGAGACGGCGACGGACAGATCAGCCACAGGATGCCCTTCGGCGGGAAGGGCCATCTGGGTGGCAGGCCCCACGCCGTGTCCTGGAGGCCTAGGGTCTCTTAAGAATCTCTAATATTTTAAAAATATTTGTGAATTATGTTGTTTGCAAACAGGGCCAAGTTTGGGCCTCTTAGCCTGGGAGGCCCCGTCTGAGCTGAGACACCCTTCAAGGCAAGGCTTTTGGCTTCCAGGGGACAGAGCTCCTTTCTTCTCTAGAGTAAGCTCAGATGGTGGGCTTCTGATCGAAAGACACGAGGCTTGGAGTCTCCAGAATTTTCATCTCGAGGGTTACGGCGTAGTAAGAAAACGGGCTTGTTAGAAACTGTGAAGGGTAGCGGGCTTACAATGGAAAACTCCCACTAGACAGTGTGTCCTCACGTGGTCACACTCCACCCCTCCCGTCCCGTCGCTTCCCAGCAACCGCGCGAAGCCGCTGAGATCGTGCTCATTTTGTGGATGACAGACGGCGAGAGGCTGAGTGGGAGTGGGGAGCTGGGGGGGACACGCTCCCCAGCCTCGGCCTTTCAGTCCCCTCGGGGCCGCCTGCCCGGGTGGGCTGTGTGAACAGTCACGGCCCCAGAGGAGGACTTCTGGGCCACCGTGTACATGACTGGTTTGTACTGGAACAAAGAGGGAATGGAGGCCGTCCTCGCAGCTGTCTGCGGGGTGAAGCATGCGGAGGTGCCCATAGCATCTTCTGTCCGCAGAAACGGGGCCGGGGGAGGCCGCCTCGCCATGCGTTTCCTCCCCTAAGATGTCCTTGGCTGAAACCCTTTCTTTTCCTTCTAGGCGCTGCAGTTCCTGCGGGAGAATTCCTCCAAGTATCACTTCAGGCGCACCAAGATGCTGCCCGTTAGCGGGGGCTTCCATACCCGCCTCATGGAGCCGGCCTTGGAGCCCCTCGAACAAGTTCTAAAGTCGATCGGTGTCAGGAAGCCTCTGGTGTCCGTCCACTCAAATGTCGACGGGAACAGATACATGCAGCCCAGACACATCCAGAAGCTGCTGGTGCGGCAGGTGGTCTCCCCGGTGAAGTGGGAGCAGACGATGCACGCCATTTACGAGAGGAAGAGGGGCACGGAGTTCCCCCAGACTTTCGAGGTGGGGCCCGGGAAGCAGCTGGGAGCCATCCTGAAGAGCTGCAACCTGCAGGCCTGGAAGTCATACCGGCACGTGGAGGTGCTGGAGGATGACGGGACCTAGGCCGGGCCCCCTAGCCCCGCGGTGGGAGCTCCTGGTGCCTGGGGTGGCAGGGGCGCAGCTTAGGAGGGAGAAGGGGACCCAGTCAGCGCTGCAGCGGGCCTGGACCTGCCCCGTCTGTCCCTAGGCCTCCTCATCCAAGTGACTTGGAGGCACTGTTTGCAAAGTGCTTTGAAGGCCACATAAAAGCCCAAAAGCGAGTATTTCTTGACCTGCCGTGGTCCGCTTCTTCCCCTGAGATATGTTTCAGGGCTGGGGGGAAGCTGCAGCAGGGCCAGAAGTGTCCCGGGGACCCTGGAGGCAGATCTCACACCTCTGGGCTCCTTTGCAAAATAGGCTGAGACCACCTGGCCGGCAGGTGTGCTCAGGAGGCTGGGAAGGCTCAGCCTGTGGCCTGTCGCGCCCTACCCCATCACGAGGGGGCCATCAGCATACTGGCGTGGCCACTAGGCAGGCCAGTGCCAGAGGGGCCCCCACTGCCCCATGAGCCCGTGCGTCCCCACAGCCGGCTTCTGAGCCCTTTCGTCACTGAAAGCAAAGGGCTTCCAGACGTAGCTGGCCTTGGCAGCCATTCTGTCCATCCCACACTCTGTCGCTGGGAGACTCTGTCCCACACTGGTTTATTTTCCCAACAGCCAGTACTGAGCGCCTGCTGGCAACCTGTGAGTGAGCGGCCTTCCCGCTTGGGGGGAAGAGGTCCTTAGCCAGGCAGGAAGCGTGTAAGGTGGCTGGCTGAGGGCCCTGTTTCCCTGCAGACGGTGATCGCTAAGGGTCTGCTCTGTGCCTGTGAACCTCCCATGGCACAGCCACACCCCAGGAGCAGACGGTGGTTCTGGACCTGGGCAGCTCCGCTGATAACAAGCAGAAGTCATGTTCTGGACGTCTTGGTGGCTTTTTTTCCTTCCCAACAGCGATAGTGGGAAACTCGTCCGGGTGTGAGATCTCTGTGTTTGTCCATAAATGTTGGCTGTGGTGTAGATGCCTGTCCAATCTGGGGTAGGTTTCGCATTTTCAGTTCTGCAGGGTTTCTCAGCAGGGGCGCTGTCAACCTCTGCGCAGAACTGGCCTTCGTTGCATGGGACTGTCACGCACAGCGTGGGCCACTGTCCTGGCTCCTGGCCACTCTGCGCCACGAGCCCTTCCAGATGTCATAACCCCCCCACATGCCCACGTGTGTCCACAGCCCGGGCCGAGAGCCCTGCATAGGACGAGGGAAACTGATCTGTCCCATGGCCTGAATCTGTGTTCTCAGACAGTGAGAGTTCAGTGAACGATCTTTTAAAACTTCCATTTTAAGAAATTTTCAAACATTTGCAAAGAAACTTGCTATTATATTATTATTATTATTGGTGGGCAGCAAAGTGAAGTTTGGGGAGTAGTACAGAGCTCCCCAAGAGGGAGGGGACCCAGAGGGTTGCCCGAACCTTGCTATTATTTTTAAAGAGTGTGGAGTCTGTGGGAACCCTCTTCCAAGCACTGCGCTAGCCAGCGACCCTGGGACTCTGCAGGCTGGGCTCAGGTGCTCTGGCTGTGCTGTGGGCAGGACAGCATCACAGTCACACTCTGCAGATCGTGGTCCCATGTAAGGGAGCCCTGGAGAAGCAGCGGAAGGTGAGTGTTCCCGTGTGGCAGGCCTTGCTGCTTCTCTGGGCATGGCCTTTCTCCTCAGGGTCCGGCCAGGCTCCAGGCCAGAGGAGGGAGAAGAAACAGCAATCCAAGGGCATATGGTGCTGCCTTAAGGTTGGTTCCAGAAAGCTGACGACCGTCTCTGCCAGCACTGCAGGGGCCGCCCAGCTGGGGAACCCAAAGGTGTAGGCAGGCAGTGCTCACCTCCACTGTGGGAGCCCTGGGTGGGGTAGATTGGGTGGGGTAGATGGGCTCTCGCCCTCCCCACCCCTGCAGACTTTGAGTCTGGGTAAGTGGCAGAAGCACGGGGTGGGGAGGGGAGTTCTGGGGGGAGCTCGGGGTCCGGGGTGAGGGCCTGAGGGGCTGTGGTGGATCCTATATCCTGTTCCTTGGCAGGATCTGGGCCAGCATCTGCCCCCTTGAGGAGACCACCCCGCGCCATCATTGTTCCCATGGTGCTGGCCCGCCCCGGGGTAGGAATCACAGCTGCTACCACGTTTGTGTCCCACGCCCGTGGAGACCCTGGGCCTTTCTCTTCCCAGCGGCCTGCCTCCCTCAGCCAGCCTAGACCTGGGCGCCTGGAAGGAGTGGGTTTCCCTAGGCACATGCTCTCTGAGAATCCGCTCTCGCCTCCAGAAATCTTGACTGGACCAAGGGCCGTGATCAAAAGCCTCTAAAACCTTGCAGATGATGGGCCCCTCGTGCCCCTGCAGCCTTGTCACCTCGGGGAAGGGGCTTCACTGTTTCCAGTGGCCTCCACCCCAGGCCCCCCCCAGAGGGTAGGGGTCTGTGTCTCCCGCCCCGTGGCAGTGTCCCTGGGCCCTGCTGTAGAGGGGCCGCAGGAGATGGGAGCATCCTGAGCCGATGGTCTAGGGATCATGAGGCTGCTGGGTGACCATGGCACCCCTGCCCACTTCCTAGGAGGGATGGGCCTCCAGTCCTTTCCTTTTTGGGGTTGATTTCTGCTATCACTGTTGCTGAACACTTGTTTGCAGCTTGTGGAAGTTGCCACGCAGATCCGCCAGACTGGGTCTGACCATGACCCTTTCCCCATCTGGGCCTTGATCTCACCAACCCCCACAGGCTGGATTGGAAGGCATCGGTGGGCAGAAGATCCCAGTGCTACTCTGGTCTGACCCTTTTCTTCTCTGGGCCTCAGTTTCCCCCTTACAGGCTGGGCCTTCTTGAGCAGATCAGTCAAGTGCCAGCTCCATGTTGGCTTTGGAGGTCAGGAGGCTGCCCCTCGTGTGGGGGCACAGAAACTGGCAAGCTCCTCACGGCCCCAGGGTGGGCATGAACAGACAAGACAGTCGATTAGGCTCCAGCCCAAGCTGGCTTATCCACCTTCCTCATGCGCAGGCAGGTCTCCCACCCCAGGGCCTTTGTATGTGCTGCTCCCCCGTAGCTGGAGGACACTTGTCTATCCTTCATTCTCTCCACAGGCCTGGTCCTGCGGTCTCACCCCCCCCCCATTTTCTCAGTCCTTTATTGCTCTCAGAACACAGCCCCCAGTTCTTAGCCTTCTTTGGGTGCTTTTTAAATAGAATGTGAGATTTGAGGGACCATATCTTCACAACCCCAGAACCTGTGGCCAAGCTTAGCAAAATAGGGGCTCCTCTGACATCCACGGGTGGGAAGAATGTTGCAAACCCTAGGACACTTGGGAAGAGGGTCCCCAGATTCCTGCCGAGAGAAGACATGGCTTTAGCATCTCCATTCCCTCCGCTCTGAAGAGCCCCAAGCTCCTTGAGAAGCTGAGGCGGCCCCAGCCACACTGAGAAAGGGAGGGGTGGGCAGTTTGACCCGAGTGCTTGGGAGCTGCTCCCGGGTGGTTAGGGAGGACTTCCTGGAAGAGGTTCATCTGGGTTTGGCCTCCCCACATCCCCAGCTATGGATTCTCCAGTGGAGCCCCAGGGCCTGGGGGCAGTGCAGTCACACAGGAAAGCCCTGGTTCACTTCCAGGTCTATAAACTTGGTGGGTATCTGTCCAGGGGCGGAGTGTCCTTTGGGTGGAGCAAGATGTCAGGATGGAACATTCCCAGCAAGGACCTGGGAACTGGCAGGCTCTGGGCTCGCCCTGGGAGGCATGGGAGGGCCTGACACAGCCCCACGGGGCCACTTATACGGGAAGGAGGTGAAGTCAGGCTGTGAAGGGCCAGACTCTGGAGCGCTGTGACATGGAAAGCCCGGTGGCGGCTGGGAGGGTCCCTTCAGTCACGAGGGTCAGAGGGGGCAGCTGGGAGCGGGCAGGACCTGACCGGCCGGGCTGGAGGGTAGCGAGTCACTGTCTGTTGCATCAGCTCTGGGGCGGAGTGGAGGACCTGGAGGGGACAGGGAGGAGGCTGCCGAAGGTGGGGACTCCCCCCAGCTCAGGGATGGCTTTTGAGACAGGGGGACTGTTGGGACGGGGTGGGGGGTTGAGGAGTCAGAGCTCTAGTTCTGGAGAGAGGGCCTGATGGGGTCTAGGAACAGCACTAGGCCCAGGTCTGGGGCGGGCTGAGCCCGCACAGTGGGTGCCCCTGGTCTAGCCCCTTCTCCGCAGCACACCTGCGTGAGCGGCCCCCCAGGCTGCACTGCTCCAGCAGGGAGTGCTGGATGAGCAAATGTGGGGAGGGGAGGCAGCCCAATTGTAAGAGCCTGACAGCCCAAAAGAAATAATCCCTAATGGTACATCTCAGGCACGAGGCATGACAAGAGGCGGCGTAAACCTGATTGTGTCGGGCCAAACTTCATGACAGCAGGTGCAGGAAAGAGCCCGCAGGTGTGTGATCACGCACAGGTGGCTAGGCGCACGCCCCGCCCCTTCTTTCCCCGCCCCTTTGATTCTCGAGCCAGGGGCAAGAGGCAACCCATGCGACAAACCCCCAGAGAGGACCAGAGACCAGCTGGAAACCAACATTTTATTGAGCTCTCCTCACCCCTCAGAAATCTATTCCAGCAGATTTTCCCTTTGCCCCGGGGCATCACAGACGTGGGGGTGTGGCCAGCACTCCCCCCACGGCCCGCCACAGGGCCCCCCAGCAAGAGGAAGGCTCCTTTCTGGGACAGGCCACCACACGTGGGCTGGGGCCAGGAGAGCAGGCCCAGCCAGGCCTTGGCACGGGCAGTTAACCAGCAACGACCCCAGAGGTATAATGAATTCATTTCTCTTACAAAAAGAAAAAGAAAAAAACTAGTATGAAACCTCAGTAGTGTCCCAGCACTCTGTTTTAAATATAAAAAAGGCATCATCAGAAAACAGTTAAAAAGACAACAAACCCAACAAGGCCACCTCCAGGGTGGCGGCCAGGGAGGGGGCGAGGCCAGCCCCGCCCCCCGCCCAGAGCAGCAGCTCGCATCACTGGAGGACCTGAAGCCCCCAGCCTAGCAGCAGCACCACCAGCAGCAGCAGGGACAGCACCAGCCCGCGCCCGGGGTTGGGGGACACCTGTGGGATGAAGGTGGGGGAGAGGTGAGGCCCTCCAGCCCGGAACAGGGGTGGCTCCTTCCGCAGCTCCTTCTGTGCCCGCCCTGTGGACACAGGGATGAGCCCGCGAGGCTGAGGCTGAGGCCGGGCCCGGGGTGGGGAAGGACTAGTCAGGGAAGGTGGGGGATGCAGGAGCATCTCCGAAGCAGACCGGTCGGGGACAAAACCCAGGAAGAGCAGCACAGGCAGGTGGGGAGATGGCCGAGGATGCGACAGGGGGCAGAGAAGCCAGCCCACCCAGGCTGCTCATGGGCTGGGGACTGTGGGAGCACGAGCTGCCCGAGGGACCGTCCCCGGCGCTGCTGGGAGGGAGGAGGAGTGGTCAGGAAAGCGGCTCAGGAGGAGACGCATCTGCCGGGTGAGGAGCCGGTCCCTTCGCCAGCGCCAGCAGAAGGCCTTCCCAGGGGAGGCAACAGCAGGGAACAGGCGTGGAAGCAGCCAAACACATTGAAGAGTCCCAGCACCGAGTCCGTGAAGCACGGCTCTCAAAGCCCGAGCCCAGCAGAAGGGGGGAAGCGGGCAGGGCGACAGGGAGGGGTAGGGTCTGCGGCATCGCGCCACTGCAGAGCTTCGCAGCACCATGTACAGGAGGTAAGTCAATCTCAAGGTTTAGTTACCCTGTTCCTGAAGGTCAGGAAGCTCCAGATCCGTATGTGCTCCCTGAGGTTAGTGAGACCATCCACGAAACTTCGGAGAACACCTCTCAGGCGCATCTGGTTGTAGGTAAAAGCCCAGCTGTGACAAAGGGGAGGGGGAGCAGCGCCATTACTGCGGGAACGGGGACAGGGCTGCAGCCTTTCCTTTAGGGGACCCCTGTGGGTAGAAGAGGGCTGCCCCCCCCCACATTGCCACTCTGTCCCCTTGCTCTGGTGGCTCCGCCAACGAGCGTCTCTCTCCACGGCCATCTGATTTCCTGTTTCCTTTCACCGCCCACCAGTCCACGGGGGTTTGGTCTGGGGTTCTGAAGCCGGCCATGGGGAAAAGGCTCCACTGTTCACAGGCCCAAGAAGGCAGGTCTTCGGGCGCCTGGGTGGCTCAGTGGGTTAAGCCGCTGCCTTCGGCTCAGGTCATGATCTCAGGGTCCTGGGATCGAGTCCCGCATCGGGCTCTCTGCTCAGCAGGGAGCCTGCTTCCTCCTCTCTCTCTCTGCCTGCCTCTCTGCCTACTTGTAATCTCTCTCTGTCAAATAAATAAATAAATCTTTAAAAAAAAAAAAAAAAAGAAGGCAGGTCTTCCCCCTGGAGGACCTTGCTCTGATGGAGGCCTGGGCACCCCAGCAGAAGGCTGCCTCTCTGGGGACCAAGAGACCACACGGCTGCGGCCCTGAGATGGGCTCATACACCCGCAGCGTGAGTGGTCCTGTGAGCCTCTGGAAACCCACAGAGATGCTGGTCAACCATGAAAGTACAGTGGGCTCGGGACAGAGGCCACCAAGCAGGACACACAGCTCCACTGAGCTCGCCACCTTCCCGTCAGCATTTGAGGTCAAGACCCTTTGGGAAAAGTTCGGTCTTGGCTTGATGAAACAGCAGAGAAAGGCACTTGGGTTCTGCTGTGCAGCCGCGGTGCAGGGGCTGGGGACTCCCGGCAGAGGGATGCGGGGCTGCCCGGAAGGGGAGCTGTCTCCTCCCAGGGCCTGGGGGCCACCCACCTGTGCACGGCCATCCCGGGCAGCTCGCCAGCGCGGGGCAGCATCCATCTCACTTCCATCTCGTCCCCGATGAAGGCCAGCCGCATGGCCACATAGTTGGGGCTGCTGCGGGAGGGCATGGACAATTAGGGGTGACGCAGGGACGCCCCACACACCTGGGCCCGCCTGGCAGATCGGGCCCCAGGCTTCTGGGAGGCCAGGGGTGGCACAGAGCGAAGTGGGAACCTTCATGCACCCCTCCTCTGGCTCCTGCTTTGCTTCAGAAAAGACCGGCGAGGTCCCATCCCTGGCGGGCTCCACTCCTCTTGTCTTGTGGGAGGGCAGACACACATGCAGGGCCCGTGAGCAGCAGATGCGCCTCCCTGTCACAGCCTTCCTCTCCCTCCAGGGAACACGGAGGGTTGGGGAGCCCTGGGAGAGGCCACCCACCCGGAGGCTTGCCAGGAAAGATGGCAAAGGTGGGCAGCGGGGCCGGGCGTGCTGGGGCTCCTGAACCCCCCGGAGCTGGGACTGGTTTCCCACGGGGTCTCGATTTTCCCTCCTCCTCGTGGGGAGGGATTCTAGGACTTGTTCCCTGCGCCCCCAATCGTGAAACCACCTGTTGTCCTCAGCCTTTTCGGAAGGGAGGGGCTCACCAGTTGCTGCTCTCCCTGACCGAGTCCTGGATGGGGAAGGAGGTCTGCGCGCTCACACCTGACCTCCACAGCCCACAGCCTCCAGGCTGGCTTCAGTCCTGCTCTCAGGGCTTTGCCCACATTTCATCTGGGAACTTCCAAGTGGACAGGCGTCCCAGTGGCTCCCAGCTCAGCCCCAGCCACCTGCCCGGTCTCTCTGGGGTCTGTGCGCTCTAGTCCAGAGGTGCCGAAGGTTGGATGCGAAGCTGGGGAGGTCTGGCTGGCAATCCCCGGCGGGGGCCTGAGGTCCCACCTCTATCTCGATACCCCGTGGGACCTCAGGAAGATACTGCCCCACGCTGAACGTCCCCTGTTGTCATCTCCAAGTGGAGCAGGACAGGGCAAGAGGCAGATTTTCAGGTCCCTCCAGCTCTAAAATCCCAGCCAGCCCCAATCCCCAGGTCCAGGCCCTAATGCCTAAGAGACTCCTGAGACCTAAAGCAGAAGGGAAGCACCTGGAACCTGGGGCCGGCCCTGGGAAGATCCTCTCTTCTCTGTCCCGGCAGCCTGGGCCCCAGACGGTGTGTGTGAAGGGGCTTCCTCAGGCTGCTTCTGATTTTCTAAAATTAGAACCATCTTATCAAGAGGCCTTGATGAGACATCATGGTCAGTGAGGGCCAGGTGATATGATACCCAGTCCTAAAGTCAGAGGTTTAAGCCATTTTGGCGGCAGTACCCAAGGTCCATCCTGGGAATATGCTGGAACCTGAGGGCCTCTGTGGGCTGACAGCAGCGCCAAGGGGCCGCGCCCAGGGCACAGACCTCCATGAGCACACCTGGGGAATTTCTGCCCTGGGGCCCTGCTCTTCCAACTGTACCCCCAAGGTCACTGGCCAGAAATGGGAGTGGGTGGGGCCCACGGAGTGTTGATGGGACCTACCTGTTAGGGGAGGGCCCTGGACCATAGTGCTCCACGAGATTAGTCATGCCGGGGACGTTCAGCACTTCCGGGCCATGCTCCTGCAGAAAGGTGCTCAGAAAGAGGTTCCTGGAGAGGGGTCCTGTGTGGGACATTTCTTCTCTGGGGGAGAAGAAAGACAGAAAAGACAGAGACTGAACACCTGCCTAGCATGCCTTGCAGCTGGTGGTGGGCATGCAACCGGTGTTCTGGGCAATGGGGTCTCAGAGTCCGATGTAGGGGTTTTGTTTTTTATTTTTTATAAAGATTTTATTTATTTATTTGTCAGAGATAGAGCGCGAGCGAAAGCGAGCACAGGCAGACAGAGTGGAAGGCTGAGTCAGAGGGAGAAGCAGGCTCCCCGTGGAGCAAGGAGCCCGATGTGGGACTCGATCCCAGGACGCTGGGATCATGACCTGAGCCGAAGGCCGCTGCTTAACCAATTGAGCCACTCAGGCGTCCCCGACGTAGGCGTTTTAGCCAGGGCAGCTCCTCTCCCTGCCTGCTGCCTTCAGTACAGGAGGGAAGGCTGGAGCTGCAGCAGCCACTTTGTGACACCAAGGTGCTGAACATTAAGAATAACTAAGACGCCAAGAAAGCAGAGGAGAGAGGGACGGAGCCTGGCTCTCTGATGGCCTTCTGGAACACTTGTATTTTTGCGAGTCACGGCCACCCTCGCTGTGTAGGAAAAGTAACACCCAACTCAGTGAGTTTCCAGTTCCTTGCAGCCAAAGGCTCTCCTATTACAACCACGGATTCCCACGTAGGAATTGTTCCCATCATCCTGAGATAGCAGGGTAGGAGCGTCTGTGACCGAGGCCACCGCAACTTAGCCCACACCATGCCAAACAGACTTAGAGCTAGAATATAATGGCGAATATGGAACCCACAGACCTGAGCTCAAATCCCAGCTGTTACTTAGCACCTGTGTGATGCTGAGGGACCTCTGCACATCAACCCACTGTCTTAAAAATTTTGTAATTCTTCACATTAGCCTGAGTGGACAGGACCCTCTCATTATCTTGTTGGATCCCTAACCTTCAAGATAGGTATTCATTAAGATGAGACCCGGAAAAGTTCACGATGAAGCCAAGAAGGGCCAGAGCCAAGTCCCCCTGCTCCCCAGGCCAGGGTGGACAGTGTTCACGTTTGGCAGGACAAGCACAGGTGCCCGCTGGGGACGCGGGGTGTAGGCGAGAGTGTGCACACGACGTGCTTTCCCCATTCAAGGGTGGTGACTGGAGACACAGAGCCAGGGCACAAGCTCACGGGGGCGCAGAGGTCAGTGTGGAGCCTCCGGGTATCTCGGAACAAGACAGGAGAGTCAACAGAGGATCCAAAACGTGATCAAGAGAGATGGACACGCGGCGATGTCATCGAGGGCACAGACAGGTACCTGAGGGCTCTTTGAGAAACGGTACAGAAGAACACCACTGCTCCGGAGAGAGTATGTGCCCAGAATTTGTCTCAAGAGAAATCAGACATGTAAACACAGCCACGACAGCCACGAAAGGCCTGACATACGCCACCCGCACCTGTGAGGACAGCACCTTCCCCTGCAGGCTCCTGGTGGTGGCGGGGGTCTCACCACCTGCTGAGGGCGGCGCCTGCGGGCAGGGTTGAAAAGCGTGCAGGCCTGAGACCCGGCAACGAAGCCCCCTCCAAAACCAACAGACCAGCATGAACCAGAACCCCACGGGGAGGATCAGGTGACATTTCTAAAAACCCTCGATGCCGCTAGCAACTTGACTGCAGCACAGGTACTGCTGGGAGCGCGTAACCCTTCTACCTCCGGTCCACATGGCTAGGCAGCAGTTAAAAGCTAGGACCCCAGCCCTAGGGACCCACCTCCAGCCACCCCCTAGGCGCTGACACCCTACCCAGCTGTCAGACTTCAGTTTTGCTTGTTTAAAAACAGAAAAGGAGGGCACCTGGGTGGCTCAGTCGTTAAGTGTTTGCCTTCGGCTCAGGTCATGATCTCAGGGTCCTGGGATCAAGCCCCGCATCGGGGTCCCTGCTCCACGGGAAGCCTGCTTCTCCCTCTCCCACTCCCCCTGCTTCTGTTCCCTCTCTCGCTGTGTCTCTCACTGTCAAATAAATAAAATATTGAAACATAATAAGGGGCGTCTGGGTGGCTCAGTTGTTAAGCATCTGCCTTAGGCTTGGGTCATGATCCCAGAATTCTGGGATCCAGCCCCACATCGGGCTCCCTGCTGAGCGGGAAGCCTGCTTCTCCCTCTCCCTCTGCTGCTCCCCTGTTACCTCTCTTGCTGTCTCTGTCAAATAAGAAAATAAAAATTAAAATAATAATAATAATAATAATAAAATAATAAAAATAGAAAAGGGAGCCTCCACACAGGACAGTCCGGGGTCAGGGCAGCGGCACCAGCACAAACGGCGACAAGCGGACTTCAGTCAGATGAGGTCTCAGCAAGTTAGAGGAAGCCGCTCGAAGAAGAAAAGACGGAGAACATTCAAGCCGCCAGAGAACATGTGATCAGTTTGATGAGGCAGAAGAGGGATTTCTAGCAGACCTGCAATGAGCCTTTATGTAGAAAACACAGAATCACCTTTTGTACTTTCTTAGTAAGATTTTATCTATTTATTTGAGAGAGAGAGCAGGTGCATGTGCACTAGCCGGGGGGAGGGGAAGAGGGAGAAGCAGGCTCCCCGCTGAGCAGGGAGCCCCTGTGGGACTGGATCCCAGGACCTGAGCCAAAAGCAGACGCTTAACAGTCTAAGCCACCCAGGAGTCCTGAGAATCACTTTTTGGAACCACCAGGAGATTCAAGGTTACCAGATACCAGATGGACATATAAAAATCAGTAACCACAAGGCGACCAGAAAATGCGGTAGCACACAGACTATGCAGGTACAGAGGCCCTTAGTCAGGAAAGAAATGCGATTTAAAAAAAAAAAAAAAAAAAAAAAGGGCGCCTGGGTGGCTCAGTGGATTAAGCCACTGCCTTCGGCTCAGGTCATGATCTCAGGGTCCTGGGATCGAGTCCTGCATCGGGCTCTCTGCTCGGCAGGGAGCCTGCTTCCTCCTCTCTCCCTGCCTGCCTCTCTGCCTCCTTGTGATCTCTCTCTGTCAAATAAATAAATAAAATCTTTGAAAAAAAAAAAATGCTCTGGGGTGCCTGGGTGGCTCAGTGGGTTAAAGCCTCTGCCTTCGGCTCGGGTCATGATCCCGGGGTCCTGGGATCAGGCCCCCCATTGGGCTCTCTGCTTGGCAGGGAGCCTGCTTCCCTTCCTTTCTCTCTGCCTGCCTCTCTGCATACTTGTGATCTCTATCAAATAAAATCTTTTTAAAAAAATGCTTTAAAACTTACGGAGAAAAACATAAAACTCTACTGAAGGATTTAAAGGGTGTAATGGAGCCAGACAGAAACTGACACTGCACAGGGAGTGCACGCTGGGGGTCTGGGTGCCCTTGAGCTCCAAGGGTAGCATTTAAGGATTGGGGACAGAGCTCCCACCTCTGTTGCTCCCAGGCCCTAGGGGGCTTGATAACTATGCAAATGGCAATTTCCCAGGAAAAGCAGTCCCAGCCCTCCTCTGCATGCGCCCCCTGAGCCCCCCCGCCCCCACCCTCCACACCAGCCCCAGGCTCTGGGCCTGGACATGGCCTCTGCGCCTCCCCTTGACCTACGGTCTAAACATCCCTCCGCCTCCAGCAGAGACAGTCCCAGAATCCCTGGACACCAAGTGGGAATGGGGCCCGAGACCCGTGTCTGACAAGCCCTGGGGCTGGGTGAGCGGTGGGGTGGTGCCTCCCCCAACCACAGCCGGGGGCGTCCTGCCTGGGTTGACCTTCTAACCCAACCACTCACTTGAGCTGCAGTGGGAACCTTGGGCGAGGCCTCCAGTTTCGTCCGTTAAATGGGAAAAATAATCCCACACTAATGGGGTTCATTTTTCTGGTAAGAACCAGCATCAATCACCTGTTCTGACCCTGGCTGAGGTTTTTGCACCCACCTCATTGGGTCCTAATCCAAGCCCTGAGTAAGGTTCTCACAAAGGTCTGACCAGCCCGGCCTGGGCTGGCCTTGGGGCTCAAGGTCTGAGTGGGAGAAATCAGAGTGTGGCCACAGAGCTGGCGGCAAGGTCCCTGCAGCCGGCCCACCACGCCAGGGCAGGCCAGCCCCGGTCTCTTCCTGTCCAGCTCTACTGCGGCTGCCCCGTCTCCGGTCTCCAGTCCCCGCTGGACCCTCTCCAATCTGACCTGGTCATTGCTCCACTCGGGGGTCGTGTCATGCTGCTATCAGGGCCCTTTTCCCCTGGCCACTTCCCCAGCCCCAACCACCCGCCCTCTCCCCCGCTCCTACCGCACCCCAGGCACCCCAGGCGCCCAAGGCCTGCCATCCTGTCCCCTTAGTCCACGCCCTCTCATTGGTTACCAAGAAACTCAGCCCTGGCCCTGCCTTCCTAGCTCACCTGGGCCAGGCTGGGGCTCCCCCTCCCATCTCTAACCAACCCCACCGTGGGGCGCTCTTTCTCCCTCTGTGGTAGCTTAGAGCACGGACACTCTCTGTGCCCCCCGCTTCTTCCCTTCCACGTGAGGACACTAGGAACGCACGTCCCCAGGAGCTGGGAGCACGACGTGATGGAACCTGTCTCAGCGCCCCCACACCCCGGAAGGCAACGAACCAGGAGCTGCCACAGGAGCTGCCACTGTTACTCGGCTCCGGCCCCCAGCCCACACCACAGAGCATGTTTGTCAAATGACCCAACACCGCCCAGCACCGAGAAAGCTGCTGGCCCGGGAGCCCGCACTGCTTTTAAGCATTTTTTCCCCCCCAGCAGATTTGCAAAGAAGCAGTTTCAGACCATTTCGGGTGAAAGAAGGTGCACCTAGCCACCTGTCCCCACCCCGGCTGCAGCCCATGCGGGCACCTGCTGACACACTGTGGAGAGAGCCCACGGGGGCGCCTGGGTGGCTCAGTGGTTAAGTGTCTGCCGAGGGCCTGGGATCAAGCCTCAGTCAGGCTCCCGGACTCTCAAATAAGTAAAATCTTAAAAAAAAAAAAAAGCCATCAGGACCACGCTCTTACCCACAGAGCTCAGGATGCCCACCCCACCTCTGGGCAGAAGAAAGTCGCCCGCACAGCCACAGGGACACCTGTGGGGCTGGGAGGTGGAGAGAGAGGGCAGGCTCCCAACCTCCGGGGTGCACTTTCCCATGACGTATGACCTCCCCCACATAGAACAGCGTGGGGACAGGTGCACGCTCTGTCTCCCCCAGCCCAGCCTGTGTGTCCCTGCATGCTGGCGGCCAAGCAGGAGCAGCTGGGGACACCGGGGGGCTCCAGCAATAGCACCTGGTCCCCAAAGTCCTGGGTGCCAGGCCAGCGGCTGCTGGGTGGACCCAGCTGAGACCTAGCCACCAGATGTTTCCACGGAAGCTTCCCACCCACACCTGCCCCCCCACCAGCCCTGCCGCTGTGGGGGACGGGGATGGTGCACTGGTTTAGGGAGCACCCGGTGTCGCAGCATGGGTGTACTCGAGCAGCAAAGCCCAGACCTCAGCAAGACAGATCCAGGCTCCATTCCCAGCTCTGAGGTGCCACCTGGACCAGTCAACAGATTCTGAGCCTAGCTCAGAGAGGGGTCTCCAGCCTGAAAATAGCACAGCCTCCCAAGAACTAAGAGGATTAAGAGAAATGGATGCTGCCTACTTCCTGCCACCCAGCAGGGGCTCCAAGGCTGGCTAAGGCATCAACAAGCGCAGGGTGGGAGACAGGAGCCCCTGAAGTCCCAAGTGCACCTATCCGTGACTTCTAGGGTGCATCCTGCATGTCCCGCTGGAGGTACCCGGTGGCCATGAAATCATGAGCAGTGGGTCTGTAGGCATTCCCATGCGGGGACCTGGAAGTCACTTGGCTCTGTGCACACAGCAAGGAACAGTCTGCAATCGTGCGGCCATGTGTGAATATAAAGGACTAACAGACACACACCTCCATCTGCAGAGGTCATCTCCTGAAGTGGCAGGAGGTTAAGAGAGAAGGGGTCTCTCTGGGACACACTTGGGAAGGGGCCTGAATTTGAAATTCTGTGCTCTTGGGTTCTTGAAGTTTTACTACCGCGCATGTGCTTGGTTCGTGGATTCCAGAAATACAGCAAGGGGCACATGGGCGGCCCAGCTGGTTGGGCGTCTGCCTTCGGTTCAGGTCGTGATCCCAGGGGCCTCAGATTGAGCCCCACATCAGGCTCCCTACTCGGCAGGACACCTGCTCTCTCTCTCCCACTCTCCCTGCTTGTGTTCCCTCTCTTGCTGTGTCTGTCAAATAAATAAATACATCTTAAAGCTAGCTGAAGTTGCAATAAAGAAGTTTCTTTAAAAAAAAAAAAAAAAGATTTACTTTAGAGATGTGGGACCAGGGGGAGGGACAGAGGGAGAGGCAGAGAATATCAAGCTGACTCCAGGCTGTGCAGGGAGTCCGAGGGTGGGGGCTCAATCCCAGGACCCTGAGATCATCTGAGCTGAAACCATAAGGCAGATGCTTAACCAACTGAGCCACTCAGGCACCTCTGGAAAAGGTCTGTCTTAAAGGTCTATTTCAGGAATCAAGCCACCCCACCCCCAGCCTGTCCCCACCTGGTGGGGAAGTCCCACCTCCGCCTCCACCATCAGGAACCCCAGAGGCCTGAAAGTGCTCCTCCCAGGTAGGCAGGGCTGACTGCCCTGGTGATAGAGAAGCAACTGGGGGAAAAGACAGACAGGGAGTGACAAGGAGGGAGAGAGAAGGTGTTTCAGGTAAAAAGTTGGAAACTCACCTGTGCTGGGGTGTGGGGGCTGCTCAGTGATTCCAGAAGTGTCATCTTGGAATGGGCCCACAGTGCCACAGCCCCTCAATCCTGCCTCCTCACCAGCACTGTGCCCACCCCACCCCCGCCCCGTACCCCAGTGCAGGGGCTGACCTGAGTCACTCGGAACCCAGGTGCTGCAGGCAGAGCCATCCACAGGATGGGTGGGCTAGGCCCGCCCCTATGGCCTTGGGCAAGGACTGTCCTCTCCCAGCTGCAGGGGTCTGCTCCTGGTCACCCCAAGACCTTATTTGCATCGCTCTGCCTAGCCTCCCCCAGAAGTAGTCCCACTTCACAGATGGGGACCCAGGATGGGGGAGAACGGAAATTCAGAGCCTCCTGACCATGCAATCACGCTCCCCACCCCGGGGCTCCAAAAATACCCCGCCCAGCAGTGTGGGCTGACAGCAGAATGAAAAGGAAGCCCCCCCACCCCCAGCAAAAAAGAGGCGCCTGGGTGGCTCAGTTGGTTAAGCGTCTGCCTTTGGCTCAGGTTGTGATCCCAGGGTTCTGGAGTCCTAGGATCAACCCCGATGTTGAGCTCCCCACTTGGCAGGGAGACTGCGTCTCTCTCTCCCTCTGTGTGTGCTCTCTCAAATAAAATTAAAAAGTAAATTGGAGGGCGCCTGGGTGGCTCAGTGGGTTAAGCCGCTGCCTTCGGCTCAGGTCATGATCTCAGGGTCCTGGGATCGAGTCCCGCATCGGGCTCTCTGCTCGGCAGGGAGCCTGCTTCCCTCCCTCTCTCTCTCTGCCTGCCTCTCCATCTACTTGTGATTTCTCTCTGTCAAATAAATAAATAAAATCTTTAAAAAAAAAAAAAAAGGACCCTTTTTCTAAAAAAAAAAAAAAAAAAAAAAAAAAAAAAAAGTAAATTGGAAAAAAAAAAAAAAGGTGTAGGGAGGCCGCCTTGACAATCCCCAAAAAAGTCTTGCTCTGAGGCCTGAAATGCCAAATAGTTTCCACTGAATCCGATAGTGAAGGACCGAACACACTGCGGCCCTGTACATGGGGCTTGGCCAGGACCAGATGGTTTGTCACGTTTCCCGTCAGCATCCCGCCTTCTGGGCACGGGAGCGGAGAGGCTGGCCCAGAGGTAAAAGGGAAGCCCCTTTTCACACACCCATGAAACGGGCCTTCAGCTCCAGGGAGGCGTGATCTGGGTTGTGCACCCAGTTTGGGTCTGTTTGGTGGGAGATGCTCTGGCCGGATTCGGCAGCAGGTCCCCAGGGCCCCACGCCGGGCCTGGCTCAGTGCACTCAGGTCCCCCTTAGTGGAAATGAGGCAAACCAGCACCCTCTCGTCCTCCCCGAATCCACATTTGGGACAGGTTGGCCACAAGGGGGTCTGCAACAGGCTGAAGTCCTGGTTGGCTGCTGAGCAACAGGAGCGAGAGGAGCCGCCACCGGGATGCCACTTCTGCAAATGTCCAGGGCTCACCACTTCTGATCGTTACTTAGAGGGGGACCCCCGCGTCCTAGTCCAGCGTGGCCATTCGGCTCTGGACAAGTTCCCTGGCCCCTCTAAACCCCCTCATTCTTGGTCTGCAAAACAAACATTAGGGAGATTTTTTCGGTCCCTTCCTGCTCATATCTGTAAAGATCCCCACAACCGGAGAAGGCAGAACGGAGGAAGAATTCTCGGCGACAGGGGATTCTGAAGGAGGCTTTACACCAGTTTCCCATGGCCTGGAGGTTTGTGTCCACTCCCAAATTCTTAAAGCCCAGAATGACGGTATCAGGAGGTGGGGACTTTGAGAGGGATTAGACTTTGAGGGCTCTCCTAATGGGATTAGTGATCTTCTGAGTGAGAGGCCCAGGAGAGCTCCCTTCAGGTCCCCAGTCCCCCCCCACTCAAGGATCCAGAAGTCGGCGGCACCCTGACCGTGGATTTCCAGCATACAGAACTGTGAGACATGACTTTGTGGTTTACAAGCCTCCCAGTCGGTGGTGGTGTAATGCACAGCTCCAACGACATGAACAACCGAAAACAGGGATGGAGGGAACATGACGACAACCCAGGGGTTCCCAGTTGACACCCGAAAGGGGACCCAAGTGGGCCCGTCTGCTTTTCCACCACCAGCAGAGAGGACAGCAGCCAAGATACTACTTGGGCCTGCAGTTTGTAAGTTTGAGAAGCATGTGTTTAGAAGAAGTTTTGCGGGCATCTGGCTGGCTCAGTCGGTAGAGCACCTAACTCCTGATCCTGGGGTTGTGAGTTTGAGCCCCAAGTTGGGCACAAAGATTACTTTAAAAAAAAGATCATTAGGGGCGCCTGGGTGGCTTAGTAGGTTAAGCCTCTGCCTTCCACGCAGGTCATGATCCCAGGGTTCTGGGATGGAGCCCCACCTCCGGCTCTCTGCTCAGCAGGGAGCCAGCTTCCTCCTCTCTCTCTCTCTGCCTACTTGTGATCTCTGTCAAATAAATAAAATCTTTTTAAAAAATCATTAAAAAATAAAATAAAATAAAACAATAAAGTTCTTAAGCATTTAAAATAAAATTTTGTGCCCTGCTAGGCCCAAGCTCTGAGGAGCCAAGAGAGACAGATGCAGCCCTCGGGGTCCTTTATTCCAGAATTTTGAGTCTCCCCCCGCCTCTTTCTTAAAGATTTTATTTCACAGAGTGAGCACAAGCAAGGGGTGCTGGAGGAGGAGAAGCAGACTCCCCACTGAACAGGGAGCCTGACCGAGGGCTCCATCCCATGACCCCAGCCTCACGACCTGAGCTGAAGGCAGACACCTGACCGACTGAGCCCCCCAGGCACCCCTGTGCAGAGCAGCTTCAATGACTCACTGAATCCTGACACCCCCTCCAGTCAGCAGCTCTGGGGGCTCCCACTTCCTCCCTAGGACAAAGTCCTTAGTCCCCCCCTGGACTTGTCCTGGCCCTTTTGAACCCTCAACTTGATTCTACTGGCGCCCCTCTGCTTTCCCCAGGCTGCTACAGGGGGGCTGGCACAGGCCTGGCCCCAAACCCACCTCCTCCCCGCCCAGAATCCATTGTTCCTCATCTGCATGGTCCCAGCACCTTCAGTAAACAAACCTGGATTGGGCACTTGGCCCATTCTAGTCTCATTAAATGTTTACCTGTCTGTCTGCCCCAGCTCAGAGCAGAGACCTAGTGCATGGGACAGTCCGGGGCGGGAGGGGCAGACAGTAGAGTGAAAAACAGAACAAGGGAGCTACAGGGACAGTCAAGTCCTGGCTCAGAGCACCTGCCAGCAGGAAGTGTTGCTGTGAGGAGGAGGCAGAGGCTGAGGTGGGGGAATACAGTACACAGCAGGCGCTCACTAGGTACACAGCAGGCGCTCACTAATGCACCACTAGGACTATGAGCCGGGAGCTCAGGAGACCCACATACTATGCTGACCACCTCAGTGAGAGCCGGGATTTTCCTATTGTGTCATCGTCTGCACACAGGAAAATGGGCAGCTTCTGTCCTCACCTTGATCTAGCTTCTTCTAAGCTCCAAGCCACAGACACACAAATGCCAACACGTGGGGGTGGGGGGGTGGGGGGGGCAGGGGCAAGAGTGTTCAGTTCTAAATGTCTGTATCCCAGTGATGCTCCCCCAGCCCCAGCCCCCAGGCGGGGGCTGCTCCCGGGCACTCCCTCTCAGTCTGGGTGATCGGCTATCTTCTCCCTCCTCCAGAAAAACAGGTTTACCATGCAGGGCCCGCCAAGGCCCTGAGGGTGTTTCGTATTGTCACACCCTAATATTGACACTAGGGAAATCAGCTGTCCTCCCTGGGCCCGCCTCAGCCTGCTCTGTTGACCACCAGCCCTGGCCTCCCCGTGGGGAGGTGCCAAAGAGGAACTGGAGGCCATGACCTTGCTTGCTTACGCTCTGTCTTTCGCCCAGAGCCTGGCCCTGGCAGGACAAAGAGACTAGGGAGCGGCTCCACGTGTCCACTCCCGGCCCACGGCAGGCTTCCCGGTGGCTGCCGACAACAAAACCCGAGCGGGCCTGGGACTTCCTTGAAACCTCTTGGAATTGTTCTGAGCAGAGAGAAAAAAACAGCCGGACTCTCGTGGGATCCACTATGTTCGAGGCAGGGGAAGCAAGAAGCCATTAATTGTCTACAAACTTCATAGGTTCACTAAAAACAGGATGCTTTCCAGGGAGAGGGGAAAAACCTCCCAGGCCAGCTTCAAAACTCAACCAGCGGATGGAGCCGGGCCCCAAGCACCCGCTTCTGCATGTCAGCCCAGCAGAACAGAACAAATGGGCTCGTGTTGCTCTCTGGTTTCTCTTCAGCTCAGAGACTCCAGCTTTCATACCTACCAACCCCCTAATACAACTTCAGACACAACCTGCATACGGCCCTCCGTCCAGCATCAGTGTGCCCAGGCCGTGCCATGGTGGGGATACTCCACTGAGTGGGACACTTGGTCCTCCTGTTCTCATGGAGCTGCAAGCTAGAGTCACGCTAAGGGACTTGCACAAGTAGGTAATTTCAATCTGTCTCTAGCGTCCGGAAACGGTCCAGTAAGGTCCTTGCACAGAGGAACCAGCAGGAAGAGAGGAAGGGCTGCACCTTTAGATGAGGTAGTCAGGGAAGACTTCTCAGAGGAGGCAAGCACGTAAATGGAGACAGGGAAAAAGGACACCCAGGGGGACGCTGCTAAGTGTATAACTCCATCCCACAAAGGGCCTCACAGGACCCCTGGTGCTTGGGGAAATATCCTTGCTGACAGTGTTCCCACAAAAAAAAAAAAAAAAAAAAAAAAAAAAAATCCCCTGGCAGCCATCTTAGAAGGTTGATTAAATAGGTAAATAGGTACCCCCCACCTCCCGGGAGGGCTCTGAGGCACAGACTGAAAGCCAGTCTCACCAGATGCTCTAGACACTTTAAACCAAAAACAAGCACAAATAAACATATACAACGTTAACACTGGTAAAGCTGAAGGAACCACAGCTAAAGCCATCATTGACAGCCCCGTGACCTTGAGTTTAGAAGTGTGGGAAATCCCCAAATCCTGGAGCGGGAAGGGAAGGGTGGAGGACAGCCGGAGCTCTGGACAGGAGCAGCACCAAGAGCCAGGTGTGAAGGCCCAGCCGGCTGCAGCCTCAGACTGCTTAGGGAACTAAGTGTAAAGCCATACATAACCATAACCACCTAAAATGTGCCACTCGGATTATTTACCCCAAAGGCATGCCCAAGGTAATCAGAAATACGGTTAAAGGTTAAAGTGTTCGCTCTCAAACACGATCAGGCACCAACACTTGGGTGGGAAACCGCACGGACCCATTCTGCAGAAGGGACAAACTGAGGCTCAGAGGTGGAGTAGTCCGTCGAAGACAGCACAGCTGGGAGGTGGCTGCGTGGAGGGTTTTGTTGGGGCTCCCAGAAAAACGGCTCTGCCTGCCTTTGCTGCCGCCTGGAACGAAGTCTCAGTTTCTCCACCTGCGAAATGAGGCCTCCGGCTTCGGAGCAGCACAGAGCTCAACGGGCGGCCCGCCCTCCTCCTCCCGCGGGAAGGACAACGCCGATAACGCGCCCTTCCCGGGGAGCCCGAGCGAAGCTTCAGGGAGACCAGCCGGCCGAGGGCCGGGCCAGCGCGGGTGCTCGGGGGAAAATGTGGCAGCGGCAGCGGCAACAACAGCGTCCCGCCCCCCGGAGCGGCTCAGGCCGGCGAACATTACAGTAACGATTAACGGTTTACAAAGCGGTTTCGCGCCCAGGCCTCGGAGCGAGAGCGTGCGGAGCCCCGCGCTCCCCCGGGTCGCTTCGGGCGCGCGCGGGGCTGGCGGCTGGACCCCGCCCGGTCACGGCACGGAACGCCCGCGGCCACCGCAGCGCCGAGCGCGCGCGGGCCGCTCCGGTTTGCAAAGCGAGGCCGGACGTGCCCGCGGGGCGCACCTGTGCCGGGCGAGGGCAGGTGCGGGGCGGCGGCCGCGCCCCGCTCCGCGCGCAGTTCCTGTTCCGGACAAAGGCGCTCTCCGGCCCTCCGCAGGTGCGCGGCGACTCGGGGCCCCCAGGGTCCCCGCGGGGACCAGCGCCCGACGCCATCTTCCCGGCCTCGGGGGACACCCGGCTGAGCGGCCGCGACCCGTGGCTGGCGCTCCCTTGCCCCGGCTCTGCCCGCACGGCCTCCCCGCTGCAGCCCTCCCGAAGGCGTGGGAGTGGGACCCCGGGAGGCCGCGTCGAGGGGCCGTGCGGAGCGACGCGGCATCCGGGGGCCGCCCCATTGCGCGGTCGCGGAGACTGAGGCCCGCGGGGGCCGCGGCTGCTGCCATCCCCGGCGGGGGCCTGCAGACCTCGCCGGGGAGACGGGCGTTTCGGAGCCGGGGTCCCGAAAGGTCGCCCGAAAGGGACACACCCAACAGGTGCCCCGGGCGGAAAATCCTGGGCACCGGTCCCCAAGCTTCCAGCCGCTCGGCACCCAGGGCAGCACCCTGAGCGCCCACCTGCCGGAAGCGGGCCGGGTGCAGGGGCGCAGGGCAGCGGGGTGAGGGTCGCGGCAGGGGCTCGGACTCACCTCGCGTTGGAGGTGGCGGCGGGCGCGTTGGCCGGAGGGCTCGGGCCGGGAGGCGTACTGTCTGCGCCGGCAGCAGGCGCGCGAGCTTATAAACCGCCGGCCCCGGGCCCGCCCCGCCCCCGGCCCGCCCCGCCCCCGGGGCAGCCACTGCGGTTCCCGCTCCCGCCCCGCGGCTCGGGATCCCGGCCCGGCTCTTCGGTGGCAAGTGCAGTGCCAGCCGTCTGCGCTCCGCGGTGCACAAGGCCCGCGCCTAGTGGACGCACCCGCTGGCCGAATCCGGGTGTATGATCCAGGGTCTTGACACGGATTGTCCCCTGCGCCCTCCAAGGGGCTCTGAGAGCTCGGTGCTTTTTTCCAAGCCCCTTTTACCGATAAGAAAACTGAGCGTGGGAGAGACCGAACGGCAGCGGGAATCCCCCTCTCGAAGAGTGATGCTTTTTCTGCGCCAGCCATTTGGGGAGTTAGGTTTTGTTCTGTTTCTCTCGATTTTCTTTATTGTGGTAAAATACGCACAACACAATTTACCGTATTAAGCGTTTTAAAGTGTACTGTTCAGTGGCATTGAATACACAGCGTGCAGTGCTCACCACCACGCACAATTCCATCTTGTAAAACAGACTCTATACCCATTAAAAACTCTCCATTGGGGCACCTGGGTGGCTCAGTTCGTTAAGCGTCTGCCTTCGGCAGGGGTCCTCATTCCAGAGTCCTGGGATCCAGCCCCACTTTGGGCTCCCGGCTGAATGGGAAGCTGGGACTGCTTCTCCCTCTCTCTCTCTCTCTCTGCCTGCTGCTTGTCCTGCTTCTGCTCTGTCAAATCCATAAATAAAATCTTAAAAAAAAAAAAATCCAAGAAACAAAACAACAACTCATTCCTGGGGCTCCCTGCTGGCTCCATCGTCAAAGCGGGTGACTCCTAAAACTCCCATCACGGTTCTGAGTTCCACTCTGGGAGTAAAGGTTATTTAAACAAAACAAAACAAAACACCTCCCCATTTCCTTCAGCCCACCGCCCCCCACCCTGGCCCTGACCCCCACCTGGAATTAGGATTTGTTTGTTTAAGATTTTATTTATTTGACGGAGAGAGAGCACAGTCAGGGGGGGTTGCGGAGGCAGAGGGAGAAGCTGACTCCCGGCTCAGCAGAGGTACTCTTGTGGGGCTCGATCCCGGGACCCTGGCTGGGATCACGACCTGAGCGGAAGGCAGACGCTGACCCACAGAGCCTCCGGGGCGGCCCTGGAATCAGGTATTTTTGAGCCTATTTCACAGATGTGAATACTGGGTGATGCTTTGGTAGAAACAGCATCAGCAGCATCCCACACCCTCCCCACCCCACCCTACCAACTGTACCGCCCACCGCACCCCCATTCCCTGGCCTTCCATGCCAGCGCTGCCTTGAAGCTCCTGGGCCTGGAGAAATGGGGGGTGGGGGGTGTGTGCAGAGCCCCTAGGGGGTAAGGAGAATCAGAAAGGTTCTGGTAGGGTGGGACCCTGCCTGGGGCGGGTTAGGGAAAGGGAGACCAATCGGCAGGTGGAGGCAGGAGCCTGGTGGAGGCGGAGCAAGGCAGAGGCCAGGCTGTGATTACAAAGTAACCACCCTCCCAAGAACACAACAACAAGGCTTGTTTACCTTAAGGCCTGCAGGCTGGGAGGGAGCACGAACAGCAGGTCCAAGGGAGTTCCCCTCCTCCTAGTTCTGCCATTTGCTTGCTACCTGTTGGGGCCCCCTGATCCCTTCTTCCCACTTCCGGAGTGGCTGGCAGTGATGCCCAGTTTTCCTCCAGCGGGCTGACCCACCCCACCCCCCACAGGGCTGTAGCGAGGATCAGAGGAGATCTGATCTGTGACCACCCACAGATAATCCTTAGTAAACACCAGCAGACTTTTAAACTTCAAGGCCCCTCCCTAAAGGCTCTTCGGACACCTTCGGATTTTGTGATCCCTTGAGGACCCCCGTCACTTCTCCTTGAAGCTCCAGAAAGCCGGCACCATCCCATCCCTCTCGCGAGCTGTGGGTTGCCTTACAGGCAGGAGTGGGGAGCGCTGTAAGAGGGGGCGCCTCTCCCTGGGTGGCTCAGTGGGTTAAAGCCTCTGCCTTCGGCTCGGGTCATGATCCCAGGGTCCTGGGATCGAGCCCCACATCGGGCTCTCTGCTCAGCGGGGAGCCTGCTTCCCCCTCTCTCTCTGCCTGCCTCTCTCTACTTGTGATCTCTGTCTGTCAAATAAATAAATAAGATTAAAAAAAAAAAAAAAAAAAAGAGGGGCGCCTCTCTAAGTGCGTCCTCTGAGCCTCAAAGAAGGGAAACAACGACACTGGGTCCCGTGGGCCCAAACAGGCGTGACCTCTCTGCGGAGAATGCTTCCCGAGGGGTCTTGAGGCTGAAGGCATCCACGCACATAGTAGGTGTTCAACAAACATTAGTGGAACAGATGAGGAAGGACAGTTCCGGGACAGATGGGGGACGGGAGTCCGCAAGGGAGGGGTGGGTGAAAATATTTTGCTTTGCAAGGGTCCTAACATAATAGGCTGATCCAATAGTTGAGGAGGAGGCAAAAACTTTTGAATAAGAATGGGACCTGTAGGGTGCCTGGGTGGCTCAGTTGGTGAAGCCTCTGCTTTCAGCTCAGGTCATCATCCCAGGGTCCTGGGATCAAGCACCACATAGGGCTCTGCTCAGCAGGAAGCCTGATTCTCCCTCTCCCTCTGCCTGGCTCTCTGTCTACTTGTGATTTCTGTCTGTCAAATAAATAAATAAAATCTTTAAAAAAAAAAAAAAAGAATGGGGCCTCTATCTGGCCTTGGCTTCCTATTAGGCCAGGAAAAAGCCCCAGGCGAGATGTCTAAGGTAAACACCACCACCACTAAGGAGAAGGGTGGCAGGCACCACTGCCTTTTCGGGTCCCCCAGGCCGAACTCTGCATTGTCTCCTGTAATTCTCATGACCTCGTCTTGCAACAGAAATGGCCATCCTGGTGTCACAGACACCAGAGCACCCATCAACCGTCTCAGAACAATCCAGAGAGAATTATGGTCCCATTTTACAGATCCAGAAGCTGAGGCTCTCGAAAAGGAAGCTGGAGGGCCTGGCTGGTTCAATCAGAGGAGAGTGTGACTCTTGATCTCTGGGTCCTGGGCTGGAGACCCACATGAGGTGTGGGTCTTACTTACTTAAATAAATAAGCTTTAAAAAATAGGGTCACCTGGGTGACTCAGTGGGTTAGGTGTCTGACTGGCTCAGGCCATGATCTCGGGGTCCTGGGAGGGAGCCCTGTGTCGGGCTCTCTGCTCAGCGGGGCATCTGCTCCCCCATCCCTCTGCCTCTCCCCGCATCCTCTCTGTCTCTCTCTGTCAAGTGAATAAATAAAATCTTTGAAGGAAAAAAAGAGGATGCCAATTGCTGAAGACCACCCAGCCGGCCCTTGGGCAGCAGAGAGAGTCCTGGTGCCACGTCCTACAGTGCCCTCTTACCCTTTTCGCCCCTTTACAGCTGGGTGCAAACCTCCTGAACCTCAATTTTCCTTTCTCCATAGGGATTTGCTGGCCTGGTCCAGGGCCATCAGGCCGTGGATCCTGCTCTGTAAGAGAACATCATGACCCGGAGGGACAGCCCCTTCTTTCCCAGGGGTCCTCCATCCCAAGGAGCTGCTTCCAGGGGTCTTGGATCCTCCAGCACCAGCTGAAACCCTCCTGCTGAGGCTGTGACCCCTTCTCTCAGTGGTTTAGGGATCCACCATCCAGTAGTTCCTCTGGCACCAAATTAGGGTTGAGTTTTGTCCTTGATATGACTTTTTGGGGGGATCACTCATTTAACAAATATTGACTGACACCCTGTGGCAGGCAGGGTGGTAGCTGACGGAGGTCTAGAGATGACCCAGGCCAGCAGGGAGCACCCCCCAAATCTTGGAGCTGGTGGAAGAGAAAGCAATCAACAGGAAGACAGGGCAATGGGCAGCTTGGCACACACAGGTGCTCAAGGAGGGACAGTGGAGCCTTCTAGCCAGGATGGCCACAGGAGACTTTCTGCAAAGACCAAGAACTGAGGACAGGGCCTTCCGCAGGAGAGAACAGTCCCCTGCCCAAGGCGGGAGAGGGGAGGAGGAAGAGTTAGGAGCATCCCAGAGGGCTGGCCCAGAAAGTATGTCTGCAAAGTGCCAGCCTCCATGGCCAGGGCCCCCGCTGGGGAACCAGGCTCTGGTGAGATTTTTCAATGGTCCTATCATTCCACTCACCATCCCAGACTCTTGTCCTCGCCTTGGGACACCTTATCTGGAAAATTCTCCAGCTTTGAGAGGCTTTGTAATATCAGGAGGGACCCATTAAAGGGCTTTGCTGTTCTCTCCTGGGTTACGCCTGAGGTCCTTGCCAGGAGGAGTTCCAGGAGCCGGCCCCTCCCAGCAGCCCATCAACCGCGCCAGCCCAGTGGATGTTTGGGGGGGGGCACCTTTGTGGGGTGAGAGGAGAGGCTGTCAAGAATTGTTTGGGCTGGGCGTGTTGCCGGGGTCATTTCTTGTAACCTTCCTGCACCCCTGCAGGGTAGGTGTCCCCATGGTACAGATGAAGAAACTGAGGTCAGACAGGTGTCCTAATGGGTCCAAGGCCACATAGCCGAGAGATTCGAGGGCTGGGGCTTGAATCCAGGTCCCTCCATCCTGTCTAACGTGAGGTCTGTAGATAGGCTTCAGGAAGTCTGAACCCCTTCAAATGGAGGAGAATTTCGTGTGGGGTATAATATAAGCTTTTTCTGGAGAGGGAGCCTGCAGCCTAGTGAGTGAGACCTGGGACCGTGGGATCCCTCGGCACTGAATGTGGATCCTCCCTTGATACCTTGTATGGCCACAGACGATGGCTTCTGGAAGTTTTCTATCTCCCCGGCTGCTGAGGGAGTAAAAGACAGGAAGCTCTCAGGGTGGTGCCTGGCACGCAGGAGGTGGTCAGGGAGCCCAGAGGCTTTTTCTCAAGGAGTCCACTTGACATGTTTGCAAAGGAGCAGTATCTTGGAGGTACATGTTCTATTAAATGAAATAACACACTTTTACAAACCAATGTGCCCAGTACAATCCCACATTTTGAAAAAATTCATGTAGAAAAGTCTGGAAAGAGGGGCGTCTGGGTGGCTCAGTGGGTTAAAGCCTCTGCCTTCAGCTCAGGTCATGATCCCAGGGTCCTGGGATGGAGCCCTGCATCGGGCTCTCTGGTCAGTGGGGAGCCTGCTTCTTCCTCTCTCTGCCTGCCTCTCTGCCTACTTGTGATCTCTGTCTGTCAAATAAATAAATAAAATCTTAAAAAAAAAAAAGTCTGGAAAGAAATATAGGACTGCAGAATGGGAATAGTGGTCATCTCTAGGCCTAAGGATAAGTGGTATAATTTCTTGCCTTGTGCTTTTCTGTAGTTTTCTGTATTTTCCAGATTTTCTCTACAGATACGTGTATTAACTTGGTAATCCAAAAAAAAAAAAAAAAAAAAATTTAAGACAAGGATGAAGACTGTTTTCTTTTTGGTTTTTTGTTTGTTGTTTTTGTTTTTGTTTTCACAAGTAGGCAGAGAGGCAGGCAGAGAGAGAGGAAGGGAAGCAAGCTGCCTACTGAGCCGAGAGCCTGATATGGGGCTCGATCCCAGGACCCTGGGATCATGACCTGAGCTGAAGGCAGAGGCTTTAATCCACTGAGCCACTCAGATGGCCCTGAAGACTGGTTTTGTCTCAGGATGGAGCTAGGCCAGAGACAATGGCAAATCCCTAGCTCCAAGTGAGATAAGACCAGGACAGCAGTACATAACAGGTCTCGGGCAGAAAGTGCTAGACCTCAGGAGACAGAAAAGAAGGGAAAACTGAGTCCAGCTCCTTAGAGAGGACTCAAACATATCAGGAAAGTCTTCCTGGAAGAGGAGGTCTTTGAAGGGCTGGATTTGAAGGCTAGGAGAAGGGGCTGCATTTTGACCAAAAGAGTAAGATGGGTTCTGTCCTATTGTCCTGTGGGTACTGGGGAGCCACGGAAGGACTTTGAGCAGGAGAGGGACTAGATCTTCAGGAACTGGACCTGCCAGCCATGTGAACTGGTATTGGAGGGCAAATGAAGCCCTGAGTCTGAGAGGGCCTCGCCTCCACCCAACTAGTGGAAAGGCCCAGCTGCCCCTCCCCCTTGCAGTTGGCCTGCCCCCTGCACCTGGCCTCCACCCCTGCAGCTGGCCCGCAGCATTCCCTCCACTTTGTCTGCACATCTGGCCCTCCTGTGCTGTACCCCACAGCTAGTGCCTCTATGGATGGAGCTGCTGGGAAGCCTCTGGAAACCTCATTATGATCCCATTTTGCAAGTCCGGAGACTGAGGCTCAGCGCTCCCGCTGATCCGTAGGATAGAGAGGTGATAGAGAGGTGCGGTTGCACCGGTATGCCGCGGGGGTTGGGGGCGGGGGCTTCCGCTCCCACCTCTGTGAGCAGGAACACAGTCTAAGGCCTGGAAGCCTCAGTTTCTCTCACTTGCCCAGTAGCACGGACACTCAGCTCACAGCGTTGATGCGGGAAGAGACTGTCAGAACTGCCCCAGGTCACTCCGTAGCCGGCAGGCGACTTGTCACCTGGTTTGCTTTACCTTCCTCCACAGAACCTTTGGGATTCACAAACGGGTCTGTTGTCTGAACCCCGCTCCCCACTGAGACTAAGCCAGACGGTGTGTTCTGGACTCAGAGAGGAAGGGCTCCGTCAGGACTCTGCGAGCACCTCGCGCTTCCCTGTTTTAGGTCTGCTTCCTCCCTCTGCCCTTGAGTCACCTCTCCCCCTCGAACCACATTTTAAAATAGTTTCTGTGACAGCTCGGAGCTGGTGCCCGCGGAGCTTTCAGGGGAGGAGGTGGGGGCATTCTCAAGAAACGGAAGGGGCTTGGTTCCCCTGGAGGAAAGTAAAGCAAACCCCTGGGAGTCCAGGGACATGGTGGGGTCGGGGAGTTTCCGCTGGGCCCTGGGTTAAAAGACAGCCACCCCCGCTACCCCCCCACCCCCCTTCCACACACACGGCCAGCCCTGCCTGGAATTGCTGCTGGGCAGGTGTCAGGCGGAGTCTACACAGATCAGGGCGGGGCCGTGTAACCCCACAGCCAGCCGAGAGAGCCCTGGGACACGGGAACCTGGAGTCCAGGCTGTGTGACTGCGGAGGGCACTTGGCTGCTCTGGGAACTCCCAGAGAGCTTCAGGGATGACTAAGATCAAGGTCAATGGCCAGAATCAAGCATCTGTGTGTCCTCAACTGGGACAGTGCTGGAGATTGAGGGGAAGTTGGAGGTGGGGGAGGGTCCCTGGGTGCCCAGAGCCTGGAGCAGGGTAGATCCTTCTCCCAGCCATAAGTAGGCTCTGGGGGCAAGAGCCAATGGTGGTAAGATTATTTTATTATTATTCATATTTATTATTATGTAATATTTTAAAAAATATTTTATTTATTTATTTGACAGAGAGCACAAGCAGATGGAGAAGCAGTGGGAGAGGGAAAAGCAGCCTCCCCACCAAGCAAGGGAGCCTGATATGGGGCTCGATCCCAGGACTCTGGGACCATGACCTGAGCCAAAGGCAGACACCCACGACTGAGCCACCCGGTGCCCCAGATTATTTTTTTTAAGGTTTTATTTCTTTTACGTGAGGGAGAGGGAGAGAGCACAAGCAGGGAGCAGCAGAGGGAGAGGGAGAAGCCGACTCCCCATGAGCACGGAGCCCCAACGTGGGACTGAACCCAGGACTTGGACATTATGACCTGAGCTGAAGGCAGACGCTTAACCGACCGGGCCACCCAGGTGCCCAAGTAGGGTTATTTTTGAAAGACAAGGCTGGTTCTTAGCTGCTTGAGTTATGTCTTGGATATCCAGAGAGCTTACTGAGCCTGGCTGTCATTTCCCTCAGATCTCTCCCCAGACTCTGGCGGGAGCCTCCACACAGCGGAGAATTCACAGAAGGCTACCTGCCCTCCAGCCTTCTAGGGTCCTCTGTCTGTTGCTAACCCCTGGAATGGGCAGGGCCCAAGGCCTCTTGGCAGCCTCACACCCATTCTGCTCAACCAGGACCCCTGAGAGCTACGAGCTGGCGGGAGCATCCAGGGCCCACCCCAGAGCCTCAGGGCCATGGAGGGAGGCCACAGTGCGAGGCAGAACCGTAGTGCCCCCAAGAGCTGGGACAGAGCTGTCCAAAAACAGAGGGCCGAGGCCCCAGCGAACTCCGGGGAAGAACGGAATTGGACAACCCACAGACGTTGAGGAGGCTGCTTCATCTCCCCGCCCAGCGAGAGGCATCGCAGGCCTTCAGAGCCCAACTGGCTCACCCCCTCCCACGCTCACACCCGTCTCAGTCCTGGCTGATGGCAGCCCCATCCTTCTAGAACCTTAGGCTGCAGACCCTCGAGTTGTCCTGCACTGTTCTTTCCCTCACGCCTCCCTCCGTGAATGCGGACCAGGTTCCGGGACTCCTTCCTTCCTTTTTTTCTTTCTTAAGTGAACTCTACCTCCAACGTGGGGCTCAAACTCACGATCCCAAGATTGAGAGTCACGTGCTCTACCGACTGAGCACCCCAGCCAGGCGCCCCTCTTCGGGGACTCAGTTCTAGTGAATATAATGTGACAGAAGGGACACTCTGGGATTTCCAAAGCCAGATGTTACAGGACAGCTCTCTCCTGGCTCTGGCTCTCTTGGATCACAATGGCGGGCACCCTATGAGCTCCCCGTCCGACACCCCCATAGGAAGCGGGTCCTTCCTGGTGCACTGCGTTTCTCCGTGGCTCACATACACCCAGTGTCCTCTTACACAGAGTAAAAGCCAAAGGCCTCAAGGCCCCACCTAACCCAACCCAATTTTACCTTTTCAGCCTCATTTTCACCTGCTCATATCATTGCTCATTCTGTTCCGGCCACACTGGCTTCTGTGCTGTTCCGCAAACAGGGGTCCATGGCTGTCTCAGTGACTTCACACCGGCTGTCTCCTCTGCCCGGAGGGCTCTCTTCTTAGAAATCGGCCAAGTTCGTCTTCTCCTCTCATCTTGGCTCAAACGTCGCCTTCGTTGGGGATCCATCCCCTGTTCCCACTGAACACTGCGATCTGGACTCCCTGTCTTGCATTTACTGCCTCTTACCCGGCACTGTGGTTCTTAGTTTTGTTTATTGTGTTTCTCCCCCAACTGGCCTATAAGCTCCACAAGGACAGGGAAATTCGTCTAACCTTTTTCCTTTTTTCGCTGCTGTGGCCTCAGAGCCTAGAACAAGGCGTAACAGATAGTAGGCACTCAAAAAATATGTGTTGAAGAAAGTAATAAAATACAAGTGGCTTGGGGTGCCTGGGTGGCTCAGTGGGTTAAGCCACTGCCTTTGGCTCAGGTCATGATCCCGGGGTCCTGGGATCAAGTCCCATATGGGGCTTCCCCTGCTTTGTGGGGAGCCTGCTTCTCCCTCTCCCTCCCTCTCCCCCTGCTTGTGCTCTCTCTCTCTCTCTGTGTCAAATAAATAAATAAATAAAATCTTTAAAAAAATACAAATGGCTGGAAAACGAATAAAATGATCTTCACCTTTAAGGGAAATCACAGAATGTAATTTAACATTGATGTAATGTAACATTGATGGAAAACAAAACAAAACAAAACAAAACAAAACATTGATGAGAGGGCACCTGGGTGGCTCAGTTGGTTAAGCATCTGACTTTTGGTTTCGGCTCAGGTCATGATCTGAGGCTCCTGAGATTGAGCCCCGCATCGGGCCCTGCACTGGGTGCGGAGCTTGCTTGAGATGCTCTTTATCCCTCTCCCTGTGCCCTACCCCTCCCCCAACACATGCACTCTCTCTCTCAAAACAAACAAATCCCCACTGATGAGATGTCCCTTTCTCATCCAAAGGGGAATGTATTTCAAAAGCACGTGGGAATTGAGTGAGGGTGGACAGTGGGAAAGTGACCTCAGGCCTCCCCAGGGCGTGTGGGGCGCACACGGGTGCCGCGACCCCAGAGACGGCTCTCCGTTGTGCCCTCAGCACCTGGGACAGTGTCTGACACAGAGTAGGTGTTCACTAAAAGTGTGTAGAATGAACACATGATTAAACAGACCTTTCTGGACAGTAATTCGTCAATTTATTGTTATTTATTTTATTTATTTGTACTTTTTAGAATTTATTTATTTATTTGAGAGAGTGAATGAGTGAGAGAGCGTGCACAAACAAGGGAAGGGGAAGAGGGAGAGAGAGAGAGAGAGAGAGAGAGCAGACTCCCCGCTGGGCAAGGAACCCAATGCAGGGCTCGATCCCAAGGCCCTGAGATCATGAACTGAGCTGAAGGCAAAAGCTTTAACCCACTGAGCCACGCATGCGTCCTGAGTTTTCTGTTCTTATGAAGTGTGCTGTCCATGGAGTGAGAGAGTTAGGCAAACGAGAGAAAATCAAGTTCGGGGGCCAGCCTAAGTCTCCATCAGCGGGGGATAAGCCTTGTCGTCTCTACGCAGCCCAGGAAAGTCTGAGGTAGACGGACCCGTGCTAATACCGACAGACATCTGTACCTCTGCTGGGCTGAATGAGAAAAAAATGTTAGAGAATCATATGCATCGTATGAGTTTCTTTAAGTTGAAGAATATGTTTCATTTTCCTTGAAAGATCTATAAGGAACATACCAGAAGGTCAAGACTGATTAATAGGCGTGGACATGATCAAGCAGGTTTTTTTTCGACCCTTGCACATTATTTGCAAGTTTTCCAATGAACATCTATTACGTTTCTGGCCATAAAACAATAACTTTTTAATAGACATTATGATGACTGGAAGGAGCCAGACATAAGAGAGAACGTACTGTGCAATTCCATTTATACAAAGTTCAACAAACGGTGAAACTAATCTATGGTGATAGAAAGGAGACTATGCGAGGTCTGGAGGTGGGGGCGGGTATGGGCTGGGAAGGGGCACGAGGGAATGTTCTAGGGTACTACGGAGGGTGATCATGGGTTTCATATATATAAAACACTCATCCTGCTGAATTCTTACGACCTGAAAGCAATTTGTAAGATTTTTCTGGTCTGTAAATTAAAACTTGAGCCTACAAAATGGGATTAAACAAAACCAAGCTCACTGCATCAGACTTGAAATAGCCCAGCGTGAGGATTCTAATTAAGTCCCAGATTATGGGCTGCCAGGAGGACTTGGCAGGGCGAGCCTGTGCTGGAACTGGAGGGGCCAGCTTCGCTGGGGACAGGGATAGCATCACAGCCGAAAACAGGACCCATGCCTTCAAGCAGATTACGGAGGCTCAACCAGCCAGGCCACTCAACTCAGGGCCATGAGAATTTAATAGACGCGAGCTCGGGCCAAAAAACCAAAAGGCTCGGCTGACCAAAATAACCTAATCTCACGCAGCCTGTCAGGGGGATGGAGAACAGGCCTCCGCTCCATCAGACAATTCCAGGAATCCGGGGTCAGGGAGGGGGTGATCTGCGCTGCAGAGGCATGGTGGGGGTCTCGGGCAGCGGGTCGTGGGCGACCTGCAGCAGGGGCCACCCCTCTTCCCTGCCAGGGGCAGGTTCAAGGCCTCAGGTTATCACTCAAGTCAGGTCTGGCAGGAGGGCCCAGGCCCACGTGGCTGCGGGCAGGAAGGAGGCCTGGCCCTGCAGAATCTCCTTTTGCCCAGAAATAACATCCCTTCTGACAGCTGAGTTTATCAGCGTGATAGCAGATTTTTTCAAAACAGTAACAGCAGATTCGACCAGGTCACACACCCATGCCGCACAAGGATGGGCGGGCCCCACCATCCGGGCTGCCGGGGCCCACATCTCTGCTCTGGGGGATGGGGCACCCCGAGAAGGACCTCTCGCAGTCCGGCTTCCTGTGGTCCATACACCCCGAGAGGGTGGGGCCCAGGGACGCTTTCACTCCCTTGTGCCCTGTAGCTGTGTGGTTCACAGATGAGCGACTGTCGCCTTCCCTAGTCCTTCCCAACCCGTGGGACACCACAACCTACGGGACAAGTCAAGTTGTTCCCATTTCACACAGGAGGAAAGTAAAGGCGGACAGGTGATGCGGGGGGCTGCTGATGGGACCTCGGGGGTCTCCTTCCAGGCCTGCAGGGTTCCCTGTCTCGGGATTGCTGGTCACAGCTGTCTCAAACATCCCGGCTCCAGCCTAGAAAAATTCAAAGGAACCCGGGGCAGGGGGGTGGGGGAACCACAGGTTTCTGGAATCTTCTTTTTCTCAAAGTTCTGTCATCTTGCTTGTCCTTTCTTCTGAGGAAATCTACGTGTTATGATCATCCCACTAAAATAAAAGCGACAGAGGTACGACCCAGTCATCAAGCTTTTGATGACATGCAGTGTTGCAAAGGCATGGGGGTGGGGGAGCCCCTTCTTCTTGGGCACCCGTGCTGGGAATACATATAGATTATGTAGGGCTTGGAGGGCAGCCTGGTAAGTATCTCAGAATGTGCCAAATGCGTATGTCCTAGAACCCAGATCCTCCGCTACAGGACAGTCTGGGTAGAAGGAATGGTGTGAGCAGAGGTGTGGGGGCTGGACCATCCAAACCAGTCTGGCTCTTTGCCTCAGAAGAAGGGAGCTTCTAGGGGTGCCTGGGTGGCTCAGTGGGTTAAAGCCTCTGCCTTTGGCTCAGGTCATGATCCCAGGGTCCTGGATTGAGCCTCTCATCGGGCTCTCTGCTCAGCGGGAAGCCTGCTTCCTCCTCTCTCTCTGCCTGCCTCTCTGCTTGTGATCTCTGTCTGTCAAATAAATAAATAAAATCTTTAAAAAAAAAAAAAAAAGGAGGGAGCTTCTAGCCAAGCCAGGTGGCAGGAAGGATCCTCTCCATCAAGGACCAGGCTGAGCACTCTGGGAGCCAATGAGCATGAAGGAGGCCTGGGCTGGGTGCCCACTGGGGGCTGGAGGCTCACTGCTCAGCCTGCATTGGGTCTGGGAGGGTCTATTCTATTTCTCTTGTGTAGTCTGGTGAAATGTGCATTGTGAACCCATTTCACAGATGAGGAAGCTGACTTCAGAGAGGGTCAGCAGCTGCCCCAAAGTTTTACTGCAAAAACAAAAACAAAAACAAAACAAAAAACACCCCCCACAAAAAAACTGTGAACTCAGGTATGTCCAGTTCCCAATTTCAAGGTCATTCATTCATTCCCGAACCTCCCTGTGGCATCTCCACGGAGCAGCGTGATTCCGGGAGCAACACAGGGTGTAGACAACCCCTGCCTCAGGGGACTCAGCATCCAGAGGGGAGGATGAAACTGGGAAAAAGTATCCAGCAAATGGCATAGGGCCCTGAATCCTGCTCTGGTACGTGGGTCATTTTGGAGGTGGAATTGGAAGTTCGGGGCACGGGAGAAAAATAAAACCCAGCACAACCAGTCCAGGAGTGTGCACCTGTTTCAGGGAGTCTGCCCAGGAGAATATTCTCCGGCGCCTGCGCCAGGTCCGTGCAGGCCCCTGACGCCCTGTGGGGCCCCGGCCAGCCTCCTCGTCTCCACCTGCCTCCTCGCCTCTGCCAGCCTCAGTTTCCTTCAGTGCTGCACAGGTGTCAGCATTAGAGGGTCACTGCTGGACGTCCCGGATCCCATGGTGGGGACCTGGCCTCACATTTTCCTGCCTGAGTCTGGTAGCTTCACTCATTGGCAGGAATTTCTCTGGTCTTACCAACACCCAGCCCCTGCCTGCCTCCTCACTCCTGTGTCCGGCACAACTGCCTCCTGTACAGTTTGCAGGGGTGAGGGGTGGGGGTGGGGGGCTGGAGGGAGGAACGAGGCTCCTGACATCAGCCTCCATCCTCTCGTGACCCCATCTTGTCAAAAGTCCTGCCAGGTGAAGTGCGCAGATCTTTCTCGCTGGAGAAACTGAGGCCTCGGAGCCCCCAGAGCGGAGGCTAGGCCCTGGAGAGAGGGTGGGTACCCGCCGAGAGAGGGCAGCCCTGGGGCTGGGACAAGTCTGGGTGTTTTCGCGGCTCACACAGGGAGCTGTTCTTTGTCCTTCCTAGTCAAGAGGGGCCCAGCCTGAGCAGCCCCGAGCAGGGGGCGAGGCAGACGGGTGACTGCCCCGCCCCCAACCTGGGCTCCGAGTCCCCGGAGCTGCGTCCCCACTTCTCAGCCTCCTCCATGTCCACGGGCGCTCTGCCTTCCCTGCTGGTCGTGCACAGCCTGGTCAGCTCCAGCGACGAGAGCAAGGGAGGCAGACTCGGAGTCCCCCGGACTTGGGCTCAAAGCCCCTCCGGATCTGGCGTCCCCTCCCTCCATCCCGCAGCGCTCCCCGCACAGCACTGCGCAGAGGACCGGACTGGATACCGGTGCGGACCAGGGCTCCGTTCCCGAGCCTCGTGTCACTGGACGGGGGGTGCGGGGAGTGAGGGACTGGGCAGGACCCCGGCTCTTGGGAGGAGCAGCCCCCCCCCCCATCTCTCTCACTGGCTTTGGGTCAGTGCCGGGGGTGGGGTGGGGCACGCGATCTCTCACGAATCTGAGATTTGTTTGGAGAGGTTTGGACTCCATCGGACTCCTCAACCCCCATCCCTGCCCAACAAACCTGGGTCTTGTCGTGAGGGGAACACACACACACACACACACACACACATCGTGGGGTCCTCATCTGAGTGCTTCTCTTTCATCAATAATGAATAATAACAGTGACACGAATGAATGCTACTAGAAGCCGCCCCCTGTGCCTGGCTGCTGGAGGACCGGGTTCCCGTGGCCTGCAAACCGCTCCCCCTCCCTGCTCCCCACCCCATGATTCTGTTTTAAAGAGGAAGCGAAGTATTCAAAACCAGAGCTTGTGGGCGGCTTTCAGGGATATAAATCGATTCTTTCGTCATTGTTTTTTCCTCCACCACCGACTAAACACCTACTCAGCCTCACCTGCGGGAGGGTCTGAACACTTGGGACCCCCCAGGGCAAGGGGACAGTTGGGGGAGCCCACAGGAGGGCAACAGGGCGAGGTCCCCGCAGGCTCGGGACTGGGAGGGAAGGGCAGGAGGGGGGCCGGGAGTGAAACTGGGCCCCCACAGAAACGGCCGGCCAGCCGGCTGTTCACTGGGACACGGCAGGAGGAGGGCCCGTGCCTCCCGCCAGCTCTGGGCACTGAGGATGCTCTCCAGAGGGTAGCACAGAAGCTGGACAGCTTTCGACCCCATAAGGTCCTCTCAGGCCCACGTCGCCGGTGAATGATTTCCACCTTCTGCTGTCTCTGTGGTCCGGGTCACCTAGCTAGATGAGGCTGGAGAAGCCATGTGATCCAGGGGTCTCCAAACCCTTTCCTCATTCAGCTACCCTGTGCCCGCCCTGACCTGGGGACAGGAGGAAAGCTGGGCCCAGCTCCCACAAGCCCAGGCTCCTGGATGGGGCCGCGTGGCATCCTAGGCCCTTCTGACTACTTCTAAGCCAGGTTCCCTGTCATGTGCCACGCCTGGGACAAGGGTCATGAGACAGGAAACCAAGGGGCTCAGGGGCTGCGTTTTCTGCCCAGGGTTCCACAGCCAGAGAGCTGGCGAGACTGAGATTCAAAGGGAAGCCGGTGGGACTCCCCATCCAGTGCTCCTTCCTGTTCAACCATGTGGACGGCGAGGGGGCCTTGGTGTGTGGAAAAGGAGGTAGAGACGCTCTGGGGGACAGCATGGCAGGGGATGGCCGGAAAGGACAGGTGTGCGAGGGACTTGGGTCAGAGAAGGCACACCACTGATTCTGAAGGAAAGAGGGGAAGGAAAGGGGGCGGGGCAGGAGAAACTTGCAGACGACGGGGCAGGTGAAGGCCCCAGACTCAAGTGTGGGTGTGGGCAGGTCGGAAGTCGCTGGCCCGGCCAAGCCGCGTGCATCTCTTCATACACCACCTGGTTCATTGGCCTTTATTCACCTACTGGCTTATCCTTGGCTCTGCCCGCAGGAATGTGTGCTGTTCTCACCGGAGCCGAGCCTGGGATAGGCGTTCAGTAATTATTTGTTGAATGAATTAATGTTTGTTTTTTAATGTTGGTCACGACCCACTAAACAGAGCTCACAGCCCACCGGGGGTTGTGTCTCACTCCTGGACCAGCACCTAGAAAGGGCCTATTCGGGGGGGGGCGGCCCTTTCCAGGGGGGGAACCCCGCTTTCCACGCCCTCCCCATCTCTGTTCTCCCCGTTTCTGACCCTCTGGGGACTCTATTCCTTTGGCCCCAGGCCAGGCAGCCTGCTCTCAGGACTTCAACCCCCGAGCCCGGAGACCCCTCCCTCCCTCCCAACCCTGCCCTACCCCACTTGCCAGAAATGGTCATAACAAAGTCAGAGCTGGGCTCCCAGGGCACAGCCCCTCCCCATCCTTGGTAGATTCTCAGTCTGGAACCCCTTTGTCTGGCCACCAAGCCCCACCTCCTGGCCTCCATTCCACAAGGTGCTGAGGTGGGGGAGTTAGAAACACAGATAAGCCAGAGCCTGGGGGTGGCCCTGGGGCAGTGCTGGGGGCTAGTGGGTGGGCGGATCCTGGGCCTGGGGTGGGCGGGGGCCTGGCTCCTACAGTGGCGCTGGGTGGGAGGGGGGTCACGATGCCTCAGAGCAAGGGGCTGGGGCTCCATTAAAGTCCTTGACTCTGCTTTTTTATCCTATCCATTCCGATGGCTGCTATTTAAAACAAAGAGGAAAAGAAACCCAGAAAATATGTATTGCTAAGGATATGGAAAAAACCTGAAATCCTTGTGCCCTGTTGGTGAGTATATAAAATGGGGTAGCTGCGATGGGAAACAGTACCGCGGTTCCTCAAAGAATTAAAATTAACTCACCACGTGAGCCCGCAGCTCCCTCCAGGGTATCCGAAAGGACTGGAAGCAGGGTCTTGAACAGATATTTGCACGCCCATGCTCAGGGCAGCGTTATTTGCAGTAATCAAAAGGTGGAAACAACCAAAATGCCCATGGCCCGATGAATGGATAAGCAAAGTGTGGTTTATACACACAATGGAATATTATTCACCTTTAAAAAAAGAAGCAGATCCGGACACCTGCCACAACACAGATGGGACTTTGAGGGCGTCGTGTTCAGTCACAAAAAGACAAACAGTGTCTGATTTCACTTACATAAGGTCGCTCGAGTAGTCAAATTCGAAGAGACAGAAAGTACACGGTGGTTGCCTGGGGTAGGGGTGGGGCGGGGAGAGGACCGGGAGAGTCGTTGTTCAATGGGTAGAGTTTCAGTTTTGCAAGGTTAGCTGAGGTCCTGGGGATTAGTTATACGACAGTTTGAATACACTTAACACTCCTGAACCGTAACCTTGAGATGGTAAATCCTATGTTATATTTATTTTGCCATAATTTTTTGTAAAAAGTGGGAGGATACAGGGGCGCCTGGGTGCCTCCGTAGGTGAAGCCTCTGCCTTCGGCTCAGTTCATGATCTCAGAGTCCTGGGAGCGAGCCTCGTGTCGGGCTCCTCTCTTCCTCTCCCTCTGCAGCTCCCCCTGCTTGTGCTCTCCCTCCACCGCTGTAAATACAGTGACAGAACACTGAGGCCTGGAGCCCCAGGAGAGACCAGGCCCCTAAGTGACCGCACCTTGGTGGGTGGGAACTCAGAGCCCGTGAGTCTGCGCTTCGCGATGGTTCCACTAGATGGCGCTGAGCGGAAATGGTGACGGGCCTCGGAGGAGCTTGTGGGGAGGGTCCGGGAGGGTCCCATCAAGGCTAGGAAATGCCCAGTATCTCCAGGAGGTGGCCCTTATTTTCCGTGCAGTAGTGTGAACGGTCGGGTTTCTGGGCTTCAAATCCAGGCTGTGCCACTTACAACTTATTCAAATTTTCACTTATTTTTTAATTTGACAGACAGATCACAAGTAGGCAGAGAGGCGGGCAGAGAGACAGGAGGAAGCAGGCTCCCTGCTGAGCAGAGAGCCTGATACGGGACTCGATCTGATCCCAGGACCCCGAGATCATGACCTGAGCCGAACCCAGAGGCTTTAACCCACGGAGCCACCCAGGCGCCCCCCAATTTTCACTTTTTAATTGATGAAACTAAAAACACGATTGAATATAATTTTTTTCTTGGAAAATACAGGTCCACTAATGAGAGGGATGGAATTTTGAGGGAGGGGGAGTAGGAGGGAGGTAGATTACACTTAATTGGGGTTCAAAGTTAGTGTGTTCTCTCATCCAATCAATTGAACCTGTCTTAGTTTTCTTGAATGGTTGAAAACGTGGCAGGCAGGACTTGGCGGTGGTTTGCTGTCTCTCCTGACCTAGAATAGCTAACTCTGTTAACTCTATTTCCTTGGTATGCAGATCTCCTTTTGCTGAGTTTTGTGCCTTTGTTGTTCTTTAATATTTTTGTCTGAACTCTTTAAAAAAAAAAAAAAAGATTTTATTTTTTTGACAGAGAGCACAAGTAGGCAGAGAGGCAGGCAGAGGTGGGGGGGTGGGAAGCAGGCTCCCTGCTGAGCAGAGAGCGCGATGGGGGGCTTGATCCCAGGACCCTGAAATCATGATCTGAACCAAAGGCTTAACCCACTGAGCCACCCAGGCACCCCTGAACTTTGTCTTTTATGAACTATCTATTCTCATGGGGCAGTGGACTGAATGCTTACATCCCCCCCCCCCAAATTAATGAGTGACAATTCTAATCCCCAATGTGATGCTGATGGAAGGCATGGCCTTTGGGAGGTGATTAGGTCCCCAGGGTAGAGCCTTCATGAATGGGATTAGTGCACTTACAAAAAAAGAGACCTGGAAGAGCTCCCTCCTGCCACAGGGGGGCACCGGCAAGAAGACTGTCTATGAACCAGGAAGTGGGGTTCTCAGCGGACACCACACCTGCTAGCGCCTTGATCTTGGACTCCCCAGCCTGCAGAACTTCGAGAAATCAGTTTGTGGTGTGCGGAAGGCAACCAGTTGCTGGTGATTTGTTATGGTGGCCTGAGCCTTCGAAGGCCATGGCTTCAGCCAAAACGTGAGACTAGACTGCTCTCTGGGGAGGCAGACCAACCGCCCATTAATTCCATTAATACACTTTCTGGCCAACTGTCAGCGCGTGTATTTTCCTCACACTCCCTCTTGCTTCTTATCTCCAGAGCATTCCAGGGTTTTGTTCAGAAAATGCACCTTTTTTGGAACGGTCCTCTTTTGCTTGTTTGGGAATATTTGTCCTCATTTTCCGGGGGGGTTGCCCTATTCATCTGTTCTCATCTCCTCTGGCAAGAATTCCTCACTGTTTTGTCTGTCGGGAGTATCTAATTTCCCTGCGATGTCACAGATCTGTAGCAGATGGTCATTTATGCGGAAACCCAGTCTGGAAACTGATCTTTTCTGGGTAAAGACTGTTTCTGTAATTTAAATATCTTAGCACTTCAAGAGAATAATGTCCTTGAAAAGAACTTAACAACCAATATATTTACATTGGCACAATTTCAACTTAGTAGTTTATGCAATTATTACCCTTCAAAACATACAAACTGGGAGTTGCAGTAACCTGTGTTGTGACATCGCAACGTAACAGCTCCCGTGTCGCTCTACCCACGGGGACTCCCTGATGTGGGCAATGAATCTTGCCCTGCCTGCCGGACCCACCAGCACCAGGAACAACGCCATATAGCGAATCTGTCCTTAGCAACTACAGATGGCCTGATATAGAAAGATGATTTTTTTTTTTTAAAGATTTTTTTTTTTTTATTTATTTGACAGAACACAAGTAGGCAGAGAGGCAGGCAGAGAGAGAGGAGGAAGCAGGCTCCCTGCTGAGCAGAGAGCCCGATGTGGGACTCGATCCCAGGACCCTGAGATCATGACCTGAGCCGAAGGCAGCGGCTTAACCCACTGAGCCACCCAGGCGCCCCGAAAGATGATTTTTTAAAAGAGATTTTATTTGAGAGAGAGAGAGAAGAGAACAAGCAGGGGGTAGAGGGAAAGGCAGAACAGGGGGCCAGATTCCAGGACCAGATCTGACATGGAGCCAGATTCCAGGACCCTGAGATCATGACCTGAGCCAAAGGTAGATGCTCAACAGACCGAGCCACCCGGGCGCCCCGAAGACACAGATGATCTTATGATAAAAACGTTAACCTTTTAGGGTAATTTCTCTATTTGGATGCCTTTGCTATTTAGACTCCTGAATGATTTCATCTTCTGTATTTTTCTATTTCTTCTGTCATTTCAGTGAGATTTCGGGGTGTGAAGAGAAGTACATATGTTCAGACTGCCCTTTCAAAATTGAAAACAGTTTGTTTCTTTATTTTATTTAAACTTTAAAAAATTACAAAATAGTACTTTTGCACTACTAAAATTCAGACAAAAAATATAAGCTGTAAAAAGAGAAACTACCTTCTATCCCAGCTCCAAAAAAGAAGGACTTTTTAAAATCAGCAAGCGTTTAAAATATAGTTACAACCAATAGAAAGGATTTAGTATAGGGATGCCTGGGTGGCTCAGTGGATTGAGCCTTTGCCTTCAGCTCAGGTCATGATCTCGGGGTCCTGGGATCGAGTCCTGAATTGGGCTCTCTGCTTGGCGGGGAGACTGCTCCCTCCTCTTTGTCTCTCTGCCTGCCTCTCTGCTTGCTTATGATCTCTGACTGTCAAATAAATAAATAAAATCTTAAAAAAAAAAAAAGAAAGGATTTAGTATTGTGCATATTTTTTCAGAATTTTTAATGCTTTTTAATTTTAATTTTTTAATTTTAATTTTTATGCTTCTTAAATTATATATGTGATGCTTATACATACAAATTTTAATTAAAAAAATTTTTAAAAATATTTTTTATTTATTTATTTTACAGAGAGAGATCACAAGTAGGCAGAGAGGCAGGCAGAGAGAGGAGGAAGCAGGCTCCCCGCTGAGCAGAGAGCCCGATGCGGGACTCGATCCCAGGACCCTGAGATCATGACCCGAGCCGAAGGCAGCGGCTTAACCCACTGAGCCACCCAGGCGCCCCTTAATTAAAATTTTTAAAATTTATTTTTAAGATTTATTTGACAGAGAGAGACACAGCCAGAGAGGGAACACAAGCAGGGGGAGTGGGAGAGGGAGAAGCAGGCTTCCCACCAAGCAGGGAGCCCGATGCGGGGCTCCATACCTGGACCCTGGGCTCATGACCTGAGCCGAAGGCAGATGCTTAATTACTAAACCACCCAGGTGCCCCTAAACAAAAAAAAATTTTTTTTAAAAGAAATCTCTACCCCCAACGTGGGGCTCAAACTCACAACCCTGAGATCAAGAGTCATAGGATCTACCAACCAAGCCAGCCAGGCACCCTATACATAGCAATCTTAAAAGCCATACTATATGAACAGTTGCATAATTTGCCTTTTTTATGTAATATATCATGCATATATTTCCAGGTCAGCATATGTAGATCCACCTTATCCCTTTGGATATGTAAAATACTATCTCATTAAATTGAAGAACCTAAATTAGCAAACCAAAGTTAAGCTACTAAACATTTATATTCTTTTTTTTTTTTTTTTTTTTTTTTTTTTTTTTTATTTATCAGAGAGAGAGAGGGGGAGAGAGTGAGCACAGGCAGACAGAATGGCAGGCAGAGGCAGAGGGAGAAGCAGGCTCCCTGCTGAACAAGGAGCCCGATGTGGGACTCGATCCCAGGACGCTGGGATCATGACCTGAGCCGAAGGCAGCTGCTTAACCAACTGAGCCACCCAGGCGTCCCTAAACATTTATATTCTTTCCAACTTTTTCTTATTAGAAAAATATTGCATTAGGGATGCCTGGGTGGCTCAGTTGGTTGGACGACTGCCTTCGGCTCAGGTCATGATCCCGGAATCGCAGGATCAAATCCCACATCGGGCTCCCAGCTCCATGGGGAGTCTGCTTCTCCCTCTGACCTTCTCCTCGCTCATGCTCTCTCTCACTGTCTCTCTCTCTCAATTAAATAAATAAAATCTTAAAAAAAAAAGAAAAATATTGCATTAAATGCTCTTGTACATATATCTTTGTTTGTGAGTTTCTATAGAATGAATACCTAAAATTTGAATTTTTAGGTCAAAGAGTATATAATTAAATATATTACTTGTTACAATTTTAATGAATACTGACAAATTGCCAGCCTCCCAAAAGCTGTATTTCTACCAATAGTGGATGCAAGTGCCTTTTCTCCATATCCTTTCTAATATTAGTTGTAAGTAGATTTTAAATGCTTGCTAATTTAGTCAGCAAAACCACCTCATTGATGGGCGCCTGGGAGCCTCAGTCAGTTAAGCATCTGCCTTTAGCTCAGGTCATGATCCCTGGGTTCTGGGATCCAGGCCCACATGGGCTCCTTGCTCAGTGGGGAGCCTGCTTCCCCCCTCCCTCTGTCCCTCAACACACTTGTTCTCTCTCTCTAAAAGTAAATAAAATATTTTCAAAAAAATGTTTTTTAAAAAGATTTATTTATCTGACAGAGAGAGAGACAGCTATACAGGGAACACAAGCAGGGTGAGTGGGAGAGAAGGAAGCAGGTTTCCCACGGAGCAGGGAGCCCAATATGCGTCAATCCCAGGACCCTGGGGCCATGACCCAAGCCAAAGGCAGAGGCTCAACAACTGGTTGTTACCAGGTGCCCAGTAAAACAAGTCTTAAAACAAACAAATAAACAAACAAAAAACCCACCTCATTGAAAATTTCAGTATCATTAAATTTTAGTGATTTGGGCATCTTTCCACATTTTTAGTTAAGATTTTTTTACACTTTTTGGGGTGCCTGGGTGGCTCAGTGGGTTAAAGCCTCTGCCTTCGGCTCGGGTCATGATCTCAGGGTCCTGGGATCGAGCCCCACATGGGGCTCTCTGCTCAGCAGGGAGCCTGCTTCCTCCTCTCTCTCTGCCTGCCTCTTTGCCTACTTGTGATCTCTGTCTGTCAAATAAATAAATAAAATCTTAAAAAAAAAAAAAAAAAAGATTTTTTTACACTTTTTGTTGTATGATTTGTGGTTCCATCTCTTCCTCTAAATTAAACTTTTTTTCTTATTGATTTGTGCAGACTCTTAAGATTTTTTTACACTTTTAGTTGTATGATTTGTGGTTCCACCTCTTCCTCTAAATTAAACTTTTTTTCTTATTGATTTGTGCAGACTCTTTGTATATTGTGGATATTAACTAATGCTTTGTCATATATGATGCACACATTTTCAATTTATCACTTAATTTGGCTGATTTTCTTTTTGGCCTCTTACAAGTCATGCTTTTTACAGCCCGTGAGGATGGGTCTTTCCAAGCACAAGAGATGCCAAATTGGAAAAAGGTTGACAGATTTTTTTTTTTAAAGATTTTATTTATTTATTTGTCAGAGAGAGAGAGAGAGAACAAGAGCTAGCACAGGCAGACAGAGTGGCAGGCAGTCAGCGGGAGAAGCAGGCTCCCTGCAGAGCAAGGAGCCCAATGTGGCAGTCGATCCCAGGACGCCGGGACCATGACCAACTTAACCAACTGAGCAACCCAGGCGTCCCAAGGTTGACAGATTTTAAGTACTTTATAAAAGTAAAAATGCTGGGGTGCCTGGGTAGCTCAGTGGGTTAAAGCCTCTGCCTTTGGCTCACGTCAGGATCCCAGCTCTGCAGAGGGAATCTCTGCTCAGCAGGGAGCCTGCTTCCCTTCCTCTCTCTCTGCCTACTTGTGATCTCTGTCTGTCAAATAAATAAATAAAATCTTAAAAAAAAAAAGTAAAAATGCTTAGGAGTCTGGTTTTCATCTTGATGGCAATAGAAAGCCCTTGATGACTTTTTAAACTAGATTTAACAAGACTGGATTAGCACTAACTATCTCCAATTCCTGTCTCTTCCTCATGGGGTTATCTGCCTCCCAGTTAATTCTTCACATTGGTCACAATTTTTTTTTCTCTTCTCTGTTGATCTCTCGGCAATGGTTGTCATCAAGCCTTCTGGTATTTTGGCTGCTGGTGACACTCTTTGGAATGGCACATATGCTACATAAGCACAGGTTGGGGTAAAACATACACTTTCTTAGGTGCTAGCCACCAGGAATTTAAAATTGTTTCTGCCCCTGAGAGATGATCATTACTCCTGTATCTCTGGGGAGAAACTGTAATTGAGAGACTGAGCTGTGCGGATGCCCAAGCAGCTAGAATGTATCAGAGCAGGGTTGTAAAATTCTGTTTCTCTTCTTTCATGCCACTTCTAAGTGCACTTTTGTGGCTGACAAACATCTGGAATACATGCTTTTGTTTTGAATTATTTCAACAATTTGAGCAACTATTATGTGCTAGACCACCTGCTTTTTTTTTTTTTTTTTTTTTTTAAGATTTTATTTATCTTTTAGCAGGGAGCCTGATTGGGGGACTTGATGGGGGCCTCGAGCAAAGGACCCTGGGATCATGACCCCAACCAAAAGGAGTTGCCCTCAGCAACTGAGCCACCCAGGCGGCCCGCCTTTTCTTTCTTTTCTTCTTCTTTTTTTTTTTTTTTTGAATAATCTTCCTAACAACCCTTTAATATTAGTGCTGTTATCCCCATTTATAGACAAGAAAACTGAGGCTCAGATAGGGAAGCGACCTGCCTAAAGCCACATAGCCGTGATTTTGGAGCGAGGATGCAATCCAGGTCGGACCCCAGTTTTAAATTGCTCACGAGGCTGCCCTGCCTCTTCCTAACAGAGAGTTTACAAAATATAGTTTTAGAAACTAAATCAGCCCCATGCTCAGAGGGCACTGAGCATGAATGAGGGGACCTTTGAGTACCGACTTTACATTTATGATTAGTACGACTTGGGCACAGGATGACACCTAAGGACACTCGACCCTGCGAGGTCGGCGCCACCTGCAGTCCCAACCTTGCAGACTGGGAAGCTGAGCAGCAGAGGAGACCAAGGGCGCTCCAGACCCGGGGCCCAATTCCTCACATGGCTCTGTCTCCCACCGTCAGGCTCGACCTCTCTTCTGGGTCCTGAAGGCTGCGAGCCTCCCGGCGATGGACCGCCTTCCTCTTCGTAGGATGCGGGCCCGCACCACGGAGCTGGGGGCCTACAGGTGAGCCAGGAAAATGTGACCCGGAAGCAGTCGCGGCGCCAGCGGCGGCGTCTTCGGTTGCCAGAGCGCCGCCCCGGAAGTACAGCGCGGCGCGCGGCGGGCCGGTCCGCGGGGCAGTGAGTGGCGTCCTCCTGCCGGCGCCGGAGTGGGGCTGGAGGCGGGGCCGGGGCACGGCGCGGGGCCGCCCAGCTGCGCGCTGCTCGGCGCTCCTCGGGGCTCTGCGCCCACAGGTGAGGCCCCACCGCCGAGGCCGTATCCCCGGACGAGGGTGTGGCCGGCCCTGGTGGACGAGTACGCATGCGCGAGCGGGTCTGCGCGGCCGCGGCGGTGCGGTTCGTGCAGGGGCTGCTGGCCGGACCCGCGTCCTGCCGGAAGCCTGCGCTGACCACTGTGCCCCCGCTTTTCCTCCGAGCTCCTGTGGCTTTCCCTGTGCTGCCCGGTGGTTGTAATTGCATTCTGATTCATATTGGCTATCCCAGAATTCCATCGTTTAGGCTTTTCCCGTTCGTTTGCAGTCTGTGTTGTTTCTCCTGCATCTTTTGCAGGGGGCGGGGGACCTGTGGCGACAGCGCTGGTTAGGAGATGGATTCGTGTCCCCCGCCCTGCCTGCCCTTCTGTGCGGGATTGGACCGGAGCATTTCTCCTCCCTGTTTGTCAGTCCAAGGGGGTGGGAGGCGGAGGTAGCCGAGCACCTCGTAGAGTAGCCCGGGCGTTACAGGGAACTCGTTCTGGAAGTAAAAGAATCTCATTGTTCTAAGCAGGTTAGTGTTTGCAGAGAGGCTCTTTGTTCACGGAAATATGTACTGACCACATTTCAGTGTTGGTTTGTGGCAGTTACAAAAAGATTGGTCCTGCCCAGCGCCCAAGGCATTACAAGCCCTGCTAAGTGGTTGCTGTAGAACATGGCACTGTCTCCCTGGGGCGTGCGGAGCTAGAACAGGGCCCTCCAGCTGTTGGGAAGTCGTCGGATACACTATTAATTGTTTTCTTTAAAGATGGTATTTTTTCCTTTTCCAGGAAGACTAGCTGGAAAGGAATCGAAACGCCCTAGAATCCTGACCTCGTTGGGACTTTGTTGAAAGTGATAGTGACCAAAGTGTTTGCATCGTGGGTTTGGGGACAGGAGAGCCTCCCGTTTTTTTATGGCTGGACCCAGAAAAGTGCATTGATTCTATGATTATAATTTCTTCCCTCTGCTTGCTGTTTCTCCTGAAAGGTTGGCCTGGCTTTTGTCAGGGAGTAGTCATAACTCCGGGAAATGAAAGGCCTTTTGGCAAAGTTCTGTCCTCCTGGGCTTGGGGGTACGGATATTCCCCGAGATGTTCTCTCACTCCATGGAGATCTGCTAAACTCCAGATCTCTTAATTCAGGCCCCTGGAAAAAGTGTGAACGTCTGGGGCTGTTTGTTTACCATTTTCTCCTGCCTGCGGGTCTGCCAGCCTCTGGAGGGCTGGGCTGTGCCTGAGCACTGCTTGGCTTGTTTGATTGCATGAGGGAAGGGAATTCACCTCGTTATTTTTGCTAATTCATCAAATATTGATTGAGCACCTGCTATTATTAGACGCTGTTCTGGATGCTGGGCGTTCAGTAGGCAATGATTGAGAACAGCACTTCTGCTCTCCTGACATGAGATATGTGTGTCAAAGACAGGTAATCACCAGGGAACCAAATACGTGAACTAGACCAGTTCTTCTCAAACTTGGGCAAGGGTAGGGATCTCACCTGAGAGCTTGTTCAGGTACAGATTCCTGGGCCCGCTCCCAAGGAGTCCAAGTGTGCGCATCTGTGTAGGGGTTGGGGGAGGCGTAAGAATTTGTATTTCTTTTTTTTTTTTTTTTTTAAAGATTTTTTATTTATTTATTTGACAGAGAGAGATGACAAGCAGGCAGAGAGGCAGGCAGAGAGAGGGGAGGAAGCAGGCTCCCTGCTGAGCAGAGAGCCCGATGCGGGGCTCGATCCCAGGACCCTGGGATCATGACCTGAGCCGAAGGCAGCGGCTTAACTCACTGAGCCACCCAGGCGCCCCAGAATTTGTATTTCTTTCTTTCTTTCTTTTAAAAGATTTTATTTAGTTAGTTGAGAGAGACAGACAGCGAGAGAGAGCAGAGAGGAGAGGGAGAAGCAAGCTCTCTGCCGAGCTGGGAGCCCAATGCAGTATTTGATTCCAGGACCTGGGATCATGACCTGAGCTGAAGGTAGATGCTTCACTGACTGAGCCACCCAGGCGCCAGGCACCCAAGAACTTCTATTTCTTTTTAAAGATTGTGTTTATTTATTTGATAGAGAGAGAGAGATCACAAGTAGGCAGGGAGGCAGACAGAGAGGGAGGGGGAAGCGGGCTCCCTGCTGAGCAGAGAGCCTGATACTGGGCTCCATCCCAGGACACTGAGACCATGACCTGAGCCAGAGGCAGAGGTGTAACCCACTGAGCCACCCAGGTGCCCAGGAACTTGTCTTTCTTTTTTGTAAGATTTTATTTATTTGTCAGAGTGAGAGAGGGAGAGCAAGCGAGCACAGGCAGACAGAATGGCAGGCAGAGGCAGAGGGAGAAGCAGGCTCCCTGCTGAGCAAGGAGCCCGATGTGGGACTCGATCCTAGGATGCTGGGACCATGACCCGAGCCGAAGGCAGCTGCTTAACCAGCTGAGCCACCCAGGTGTCCCAGGAACTTGTATTTCTAACGAGCTCCAGGTGATGCTGGTGCGGTGGTTTGTGGGCCATGCTTTGAGCTGGCCCTGGACTAAACAGTCGTGCGCAGCCTGACGGCCACAGAGAAATAAAGTGTGATGAGTGGGGGCATTGAGATTGGCGTTGTGAAAGTCACTCTGAAGAGCTGACCTTCGAGAAGGGGCCAGATGTGGGGGAGAGCAAAGCCTTGAGACAGGCTGCCGCTTGGTGGGTGTGAGGAGCTGAAAGGCGGCCCAGGGCTGCGGAGGGCTGATGGGGGTGGGGGTGCTGGAGACAGAGCTTGAGAGGTGATGGGGAGCCCAGATCACATGGGGTCCACCTTGTAGTTGGTTGTAGGTGATGGTTGTATTCTGGGGCTAATGGAAGCCCCTGGAGGCTTATGAGCAGGATGATCTTATTTGCTTTGTGCGTGTGAGAGGGTCACTCTGCTGGGCAGAGCATGGGTGCCATGGGGTGATGGTGCTAAGGAAACCAGTGGAGCCTGCTGTGGTCGTCCAGGATTATGGGGCCGCTGGGGAGAGGCACAGACAGATCTGGAACCTTCTGGAGTAGAGCTGGCACCATTTGCTGCTGGCGGGATTAAGAGTCCCCTCCCCCGCAGGACCACAGCTGAGCTTTGCTGGATTGTGAAGGCACCTTGCTGCCGGGGCTTCCAGCTTGTGAAATGACTCTCTTGCCTCCCTGGACCGGGACTGTCCACGAGCACCTCCTTCAGGTGCTCGAGTCTCCGGTAGTGGTCCCTGCACAGGGTGGCTGTCATCGCCGAGCGGGTGGGTGAGAAGCTGGGCTGTCGAAGCTCAGACACCCAGGGTCGTCCCCGTGGAAACCTGTCCTCAAGCTTTTGAAGGTCCTGCCCACCAGCCCCGGCAGAGGGACCCACATCACTTTCTGAACATAGCTAACTGCCTGCCTCGAGAATGCCTTTCCCCAGCTGGAGAACCTCAGGTCGGGACTGCCCACAGGGATTCGAGCACAGTCAACACAAAGATCACCACACACCTAACTCTGTTTCTCTGGGTTAGGTTTTATGATGCTCAGTTTGGGTTTTTAAATTTTTTTTTTTCAAATTTTTATTTAAATTCTAGTTAACATACGGTGCGATATCGGATTCAGGAGTAGAATTCAGTGGTTCGTCAGTTACATACAGCACCCGGTGCTGATCACAGCAGGTGCCCCCCTCCGGCCTCATCATTCATCCGGCCCATCCCCCACCTCCGCAACCCTCTGCGTTCTCTGCAGTTAAGAGTCGCTTATGGTTTGTTTCCTTCTGTCTTTCTACCCACTCCCGTATGTTCACCTGCTTTGTTTCTTAACTTCCACATACGGTGAAATCATGTAGTTTGTCCTTCTTTGACTCTTCCTTAGCATAATACCCTCTAGTTCCACGTTGTTGCAAATGGCAAGATTTCATTCTTTTTGATGGCTGAGTGATTATTCCGTTGCATAAATATACCACATCGTCTTTATCCCTTCCTGTGGGGCTCAGTGTTGAAAGTAGCTGACCCAATGTCTTCACGTTCAGTTCACGTGAACCCCGCTAGAGTCATTACCTACCAAGTTCATTACACGGTCCTGCTAACCTCACTTATTTTTCTTTCCTGTTTTAGGAGGAAGTAACAGGAGAACTGTCTGACATCCGGTATTTCTTTATTGATTTTTCTAAGGGAAGGGGTTTAGTATTTCTTAGGGTTGGGAAGGAGTCAGCCTTGGCTTCTGTGGCCAGCAGGTTCCTTTGTCTGTTCTGCAGACCATTTCTGAGCCCCCTGACTGTGGCTGGCCCTGGGCTGGGTGTTGGGGGACAGAGACCAGTCTACCCACCCCCTGCCCTGTGGAGTAAAGGGATAGTTGACAGAGTGGGGAGGGGAGGCAGTGTGGCATCCACAGGCTGCAGTCTGTGCTCTGCCTGCTACTCTTTTTTTTTTTTTTTAAAGATTTTATTTAATTATTTGACAGATCACAAGTAGGCAGAGAGGCAGGCAGAGAGAGAGAGGGAAGCAGGCTCCCCACCGAGTAGAGAGCCTGACATAGGGCTTGATCCCAGGATCCCAGGACCAGGACCCAAGCCGAAGGCAGAGGCTTTAACCCACTGAGCCACCCAGGCACCCCTGCCTGCTACTCTGTGAGCCCTACTTTCTCCGTGTGTGAACGGGGAGAAAGCACACCTGCCTTCCAGCAGCGTGTGAGCCCGAGGGTCAGAGGAAGTAGAGAAGAACGTGTACAGAGTGCCCGGCCCTGTGCCCGGTGCATCCTGGCGCTTCACAGAAGTCGTGGCTGTTGTTTTGGGTGATAAAGTAAATATTGAGTTACTTCCTCTGTGAGGGCAGGGCTGACCTCCAGCACCTGGCCAGGAGCCCGGCAGGCCCACTGTGTAAGTAGGGGCTGAACTGGAGGAGCGTGCAGGGCTGAATCGGGGAGAGCGTCAGGAACCTTCGGGGAAAGCAGGTGCGCTCGTTTCAAATTCAGTGAAGTGTGGCGTGCCACAAGCACACCCGCCCGACCTCCCAGTAGTCAGCCATCCGGCCAAGGCCCCGGAGGCTCTCAGTCCCATTCTCTTCATGGCGGAAATGGAGGCCCCAAGAAAACTCGTGAGTCCCCATGGATGTGTGAGCGCGGGAAATGCACCGAGTGGCCGAGCCTCAGGTGCGGGCAACTGCTGTCCCTCTTGTGGCTCTGCTGGGGCTGCCTTGGCATTGGTTCCCAGTGGTGGTTATCATGCTGGTTAGGTGCATTTCTGGAAAGAGGTCCCACATCTCTTTAAAGAAGAGGTGGCCTTAATTCATTTCTTTCTTTTTCTTCTTTTTTTAACTATAGATAACTGTTTTGTCCTTTTAAAAAAAAACAAAAAAACAAAAAACACATTTATTTATTTATTTGTTTGACAGACGGAGATCACAAGTAGGCAGAGAGGCAGGCAGGGGGCTGGGAAGAAGGCTCCCTGCTGAGCAGAGAGCCCGATGCGGGACTGTATCCCAGGACCCCGAGATCATGACCCGAGCCGAAGGCAGAGGCTTAACCCACTGAGCCACCCAGGTGCCCCAACTGTCTTGTCCTTTTGCACATCACTTTACTGTGCTGTCTCCCACATATATACTTAAAACTCTTTAAGTGTAAATTTCCTTTTTCTTCTAGGGCCTGGGATGGCTATATCTCGGGTTCGTTTCCTGGGCTGTACTTTGAAAGTGCCCTGAAGTGAGTGGCTCAGTGAGGCCAGATGTCTGAAATCAAGGTGCCGGCAGAGCCGTGCTCTCGCTGAAGAATCCGGGCCGGATCCCGGTCTCTTCCAGTCTGTGGTGGACCCAGACTTTTCTTGGGCTGTGGCTGCACAGCTCTCATGGCTGCCTTCGTGTTCATGTGACCATCTTCCCTGTGGGTCTGTGTGTCCCTGCGGCCGCACTTTCTTCTTTTTTTTTTAAATAATCTCTATGCCAAATGTGGGACTCGAACTCATAACCCTGAGATCAAGAGTCACGTGCTCTTTTGACTGAGCCAGCCAGGTGCCCCTCAACATATCTTTTTTGGGGATGCAGTTCCAACCCATAACATTTACAGGGAAGTAACTCTTGAAAACAGAGTCAGATTCAAAGGACTGACCCTTGGGGATGTGTCTGTTCCCTCACTTTCGTGAGGAGTAGGCACTGGTTGCCCCCCCTCCCCGTGTGCTGGACGGCTGGGTGCTGGAGACCGTGCGGCCTGCCACATGCGCTGTGAACGTTGTTGCAAATGCTCACACCTAAGTCTAGAAAGAATCGGGGGATGAGAAGGAAGCAGGGGACTAAGAGAGTCTCCCCTCACCTTACTTTCCTCTAGAAGGAAGGTAAACAGAGACCAGAAAGGCAAGGTAGGAAGTTCTGTGTGCCCACGAAGACGGCAGGAGACATACAGGGAAGGCTGTGGTTCGGCGGAGGGAAAAGGCGGTGAGAATGGCTCCCCGGGGGAGGTGGCCTTTGACCTGCAGCTTTGGGGTCAGCGGAGCTGGGTGGGAGCAGCAGGGAGGCAGGTGCTGGGCCGGAGCAGGGGGCGTGTGAAGTGGAGTGGCAGGGCGGCCCAGAAAGTCCCGCCGGAGTCAGGAAGGAAGAGAATCCAGAAGAATGTATCACAATAAGAAAAGACCCCCGAGACAGCTCGTGGCCTGCTCTTGTTCAGCAGAAGACACGGTTTTGCCGTGTTCACAGACCGTCTCTCGGTCCTGGGCCATGTACATTATGCCTGTGTGTTCTTTTTGTTGTAGGTACGAACCCCAAGCAGCAGGCCTGGAAGCTGAAGCGAACTTGGCCGTGCCTGTTGGTTCCAGGAGTCCCTATGGTGGGTCCGGCCTGAGAGGCTGGTTTCCTTAGCGCCCTGCGGAAGTGGTGGGTGGGTGGGTGGGTGGGGTGGTGAGAAAGCTTGACCTCTGAGGCTCTGTGTCCTGTGCCATAAAGGGAGGATGAGAATATGTGCCCTGTCTGCTTTATGGGGCTGGGGGACCACACCCGGGAAGCGTTTTCTGACTGTTCAAGCACGGCCCCATCAATGCCCCTCTGGGTCACCCCCAGGTGGGTTGCGGGTCAGCGCCTGTGTCAGGTGGCAACTCACTGAGATACGAGGGGTGGTGTTGGGGCTGTCATTGCCTGTCTGGGGGATGGTTCTTCCCACAATCCAAGTCTGCGGTTGGACTCTAGGGGGCAGAGTTGGAGCAGGATTGGGCTGCTGGGCTGTGAGGGCTGAGGTTGGGCGCCAGGCTTTAGATACTGGCTGGGGTTGGCCCAGGGAGGGATGTGGGGTCACAGCGCTCGCGCGGGGATTCCACTCCTGTGCTGCCTCTGCCAGCGTTTCTGTGCGGCGGCTGCTGACTCCACGGTAACCGCCTCCTATCATCACAGGGCGGCTTCTCGTTTTGCAGAGAGCAGTTCTGTGCATTTTTTACCTTGACCCTGGGGGGCATGGCATCCTGATGAAGCCCATGTTCAGAGCGGGGCGGGGGGGACAGCAGACTGTGAAAAGAGGTGGCACATCAGAATAGGGTCGCCGTGGGCTCAAGTCAGGGCTCCATGGCTCCCTTCAGTCTGATTCTTAGAGGGGCTCTAAACCTTTGAGCCTCAGCGTCCAAATCCGTAAAGTGGTGACAATGGCAACAGTACCACCAGATACCTCTTGAGTGCTTTCTACATGCTGCGCACTGTTCCACTGTTCACTTATTTCATCGTCACTATAGCCCTGTGAGATGGGTACATACTGTTCATAGAGAGAAGGAAACAAACTCAGAGAGGTTAAGTAACTTGCCCAGAGTCACACAGCTTGTGAGTTTCAGAACTGGCCCTCGAACTCAAGTCCCAGCTCTGTGACACTGCCACTACTGGGCAGGGTGCGGAGGCAGTGGGCTGATTTTGTGTGAAAGCTCCACTGAATTGTCTTCCCTCTCCCTTTCCCGAGGCAAGGCAGACCCAGGTCTCATCTTTTAACTTTCTCCAAGTCACACAGTGGTGCTGACAGACCTGGGGCCACAGTCAGTCAGTCTGAATGGGTGTCTGTCACATGCCAGGTGCAGGGCTAGACCCTGGGCCCAAAGCAGCGAAGAAGAAAGCCAGCTGCCTGTCCTTTTGCAGGGCCAGGAGTGCAGGAGTACTGAGTGGCCATGAACCAGGTCTGGAGCCAGGGAGGCTTTGTGGAGGGAGTGACATTCACTTACGCTGGCCGATGAGTGGGCAGCAGCTTTGCCAGACAGAGAGGGAGGGGGAGTGCCACAGGCACAGACATCCAGCACATGCCAAGGCCCTGAGGCAGAGTGTGGGCAGAAAAGTCTAGTGTGGCGAGAACATAGCACGTGAAGGAGAAGCAGGTGAGGGTTGAGGGTCTGCAGATCTTAAAAGCACTGGGAAGCCACGGAGGCTAGTAAAAGGCAGTGATGTGGTCAGATAAAGGTCACCTGCGCTTACAGAGAGTGAGATGGAGCAGGGCGGGGGAGGAAGCAGGGAGGTAGCAGCAGCGCTGGACAGGGTGGGAGGTGCTCCTGTTGGGACAGGCTCCCACCCAACCTCCGGAAGCCAGCTGCAGGGCCCTCTACTGAGGGCGGTCTCCCCCAGCCACCCTGCGAGGGCCACCTCCTGCCTCAGGCCTCACAACGCAGGTGCTACCTCTGCTTGGTGGTTCCTGTCGCCATGGCGACACCCATCGGGTGGCGACTCTCTCATTGCTGCCCCGCACCCTGCCATGAGCAGGCCAGGGTTTCTTAGTCTTGGCACCGTTAACATTTTGGCTTGGTGACTTGCTGTGGGGAAGGGGGCGTCCCATACGTCGTAGGGTGTCAGGCAGCTTCGAGGCATCCGTGTCCCCAGCTGTGACAACAAAAGACATGGCCAGATGTCTCTGCCAGATGGCCGAGAACCACAGCCCGCGTCGGGGGAGCTTGGGTGTGTGAGGGAGAGTGTCTTGCTGTTGACATTTCCAACCTCTCACACGTTGATCTCTTCTAGGATTATGGCAGGAAAGGTGAAATGGGTCACTGATATTGAGAAGTCCGTGCTGATAAATAACTTTGAAAAGAGAGGATGGATCCAAGTGACAGAAAACGAAGACTGGAACTTTTACTGGTAAGTAGAGAAGGCAGGATCCAATTGTTTTTCCAAGGCCGCTTGTCGCCTGGTGAATGCTGGCGCAGGCTTTGTGCCCAAGGGACACCTCCCGTCACACATCTTCCGCCCCGAGGCCCCCTAGGAGCACACGACAAGAACGTCCTTGGCTCATTCACGTCCCGGCGTGTTCCCGCACTCCCGTGTGGCAGCCTGGCGTCGGACGTCCCGGGACGCTTCGGCACAAGCCAGTGTGGCTAAGACGGCCGGGGTTTGGTGAGAAGCCGGAGTCCCTTCCGGTCGGCATTCTCCGTCAGTGCCTCTGTCCAGCGCGGGGGGATCTCTGCTCCCTTTGCCGCCTCTCACGGCGAGCAGTGCCGCTGGGACTGGTTACCAACAGCCGAGAAGCGAGTGGCGCGAGGAACAGAGAAGCAGGGTTCGGCTCAGACTCCCGGGTGGCGTTTCACCCAGCGGCAAACACAGGGGTTGTCCTAGACTCCTGTTCCCACCTGCCTCCCCCGCTTCTCCGGGTGACGTCCTGTGTCCTCCCTTGTCCAGGGCTGGCTGCTCCCTGCCTCGGGGTGGCCTCCGCCCTCGGGCGGGGTTGTGTGCCCAAACTGCCCCCTGCGGTTGTCCCTGCCATGCCCAGCCCTCTTTAGCTCCTGCCCCCGTGAGTCTTTGAGGAAGGGTGAGCTGGTGGGACTCCGGAGGCTTTTTCTTTCTTTCTTTTTTAAGATTTTATTTATTTATTTGTCAGAGAGAGAGTGCAAGCAGGGGGAGCGGCAGGCAGAGGGAGAAAGAGGCTCTCCTCTGAGCAAGGAGCCGATGTGGGACTCGATCCCAGAACCCTGGGATCACGACATGAGCCCAAGGCAGACGCTTAACCGACTGAGCCACGCCGGCACCCCTGGAGGCTTTTTTACCCTGTGCATCCGCCCTCCCTGAGCCCAGCTCCCCCTGCTGCCTCGAGAGATGTTCCTCGGCCTCTTTCCAGCCGCTTCCTTCTCCCTCACGCATGTTTCCCCCTGTTGACCTACTAAGACATTATTGCTTCTACACCCGTGTAAAGGCTGTGCTTTCTGCCCCCTCAGCGGAGCCTTGAGAGGGGCGACGCATCCGGCATTTAGATGGACCCTGGAGACAGGTCATGCCTGGCTTCCCACTCTGGCTCTCCCACGGCTGACTCTGTGGCCATTAGCAAAGGACTCGACCTCTCCTTGCAAATCCGGTTGTTTGAAATGTGAATGGCTCAGTAAAGCACGGAATGTGGGCTGTGACGGGCGCCCCACAAGCGTGCGCTGTTGCTGTCCTTCACGCACCGGCGCACGAGCTTCCTGCCGCGGAAGCCGCCGGTGCCTCTCCAGCCCCCCAGCCTGCTTTCCCTGGCATCAGGAAGCAAATGTGGTTTCCCCGCCTGTGCCCTCTTTACATGTGACTATGAGCCTCACGACGGTGAGGACCTTGTCTGGCTTATCCAGGCTCCCCAGAGCCTGGCGCTGGCCTGGGTGCAGAGTGCACTGGCGTCCAGCTTCCATCTCTCGCAGCGATTAGAGAGATGACCCTTTCTTATTCTTCCTTTTTTTCTTTTTTTTTTTTAAGATTTTATTTATTTATTTGACGGAGATCACAAGTAGGCAGAGAGGCAGGCAGAGAGAGGGGGGGAAGCAGGCTCCCCACTGAGCAGAGAGCAGAGATGTGGGATTCGATCCAGGACCTTGAGATCGTGACCTGAGCTGAAGGCAGACGCTTACTGACCAGGCTAGCCAGGCACCCCGGGATGACTCTTTGCCCCTGTAGCAGTTTAAGGTACCTGTACTTTAAACCAAAACCCAATTTCCCTTGGCGAGCATGGAGTGCCGGCAGAGAAAGCATTTATAGAGAAATGCAGCGGCTGTGTGTGCTTTGGCGTCAGGCTTGTATTCTTCTCTGAGGCAGAAGGAAATAACAGGCAGAGCCCTGTTTCCAGAGGAGCTCTGAAAGAAAGAAAGGCTGAGTAAGAGCATTTTGTAGAGCGCCTGGGTGGCTCAGTTGGTTAAGCGTCTGCCTTTGGTTCAGTCATGATCTTGGGGTCCTGGGATTGAGCCCCTGATTGGGCTCCCTGCTCAGTGGAGAGTCTGCTTCTCGCTCTGCCCCTGCCCCCCACTTGTGCTCGCTCACACACACTCTCTCTCTCCCTCAAATAAATAAAATCTTGAAATGTTATTAAAGAAAAATTGTTTTGAACTTATTGCTTTGTGTCCCACGGCTCTGTGCCCTGGGCTTAGCCGGGCCTCAGTCCTTTCTGCTTCTCTCAGTGATTCATCGACGCTGGGGAGGGTGCAGAGCGCCTCCTTCCCCTCTTCACGCCACGTGAGAAGCATTTTGGAGCTAGTCTTAGAGAGGGAGAGAGAAAAGAGTAGAACTGTGTCACTTTGGATATTTGAACTCCTCAGAGCTCCTGCTTTAAGCACTAAGCATCCCATTAAGTCTTAACAATTGGTTAGGGTAAAACATTGACATCAGCTAAATGTTAAATGGTTATAGGGAAAGGTACCCACGTTAAGCGGGTGGATTATGGTGCAGCTATTGAAGCAAGTGACAGAGGCGCCTGGGTGGCTCAGTGGGTTAAAGCCTCTGCTTCTAGCTCAGGTCATGGTCTCAGGGTCCTGGGATGGAGCCCCGCATCTGGCTGTCGGCTCGGCAGGGAGCCTGCTTCCCCACCCCCACCCCCACCCGCCTCTCTGCCTACTTGGTGCTCTCTCTCTCTGTCAAATAAATAAATAAAATCTTTTTTTAAAAAAAAGAAATGTTACCAAAAAATAAAACTACTGACAGTTCTAAAGCAGGAAAATTGTGTAACAAGAAATATGCTGACAGTGAGATCACAGCTTGCGTACGGGCAGGAAAGCAGGAGTAACACGAAAGCGTGGCTGTCCCAGAGCGCGTGTGTGAGCTGTCTGAGGGCCAAACTGACGGGTGTAACGAGACAGCACAAAACGGGCTCAGAACAACCCTTTGATAGCATTTATAGGTTTGGCTCGGTGGTACTTTTAGAGCTGATCCTGCCTGGGCTCCCCTGTGCATCTGCTGTCCCCTGGGGGAGGTCAGCTGGGGCTTGTCTGCTCTTGGCTGCCCTGGGCGAGGAGCACAGCGGCTTCTCTCCACACAGCTCTCCCGTCCCTGCAGCCGGTGAGCGGGGGCTTGCTCTCCCGCGGTGGCGAGGGGCCAGGAGGGAGCCTGGAAGCTCTGCAGGCCTTTCAGGGCTGGTCTCCCAAGTGGCATACCACCGCCTCTCCACATGTTCGGCCAGAGCAAAGCCAAAGTGAGACGTCTGGGTCCAGGCCTTAAGAAACTAGCGGCTTCCACTTCCTTTATGGGAACTCTTGGCGGGAGCCCCGAGCCACCACGGGACAAGCCCGACTTCTGGGACCATCTTGCTGGAGAAGCCGTGTATAAGGCTTGTGTGGGTCGGTTGTAGCCGTGCCCGCCAAGGTGCCAGGCAGGAATGAAGCCTTCTTGGATGTTCCAGGTCGGATCATACACTGAACACCCCCGAGTATCCTCCAAGTGGCCCCAGTCAGGGCTGTAGTGAGCAGAAGCACCCTCCACTGAGCCCTGCCCTGAATCTTTTTTTTTTTTTTTTTTAAGATTTTATTTATTTATTTGACAGAGAGACAGTAAGAGATGGACTATAAGCAGGGGGAGGTGGGAGAGGGAGAAGCAGGCTTCCTGTTGAGCACGGAGCCCGATGTGGGGCTCGATCCCAGGACCCTGGGATCATGACGTGAGTTGAAGGCAGACGGTTAACGACTGAGCCACCCAGGTGCCCCCCTCCGGCCCACATCTTGATCCCCAAACCCTCGAGATGGGATTTAGTGGATCTTGTCTTAAGTTGCTAACACGGGGCCATTTGCTTTTCAGTATTGGATACCCAGAGTATATCTTACCCATCACCTGACCTGAGGATGGTGTGGAAACAGCTCAGTATTTTGCACACTGATAAAGGGAAAGAAACAAACATTTTGTTCGTCTTTTCTGTATGAACTATGTTTTGAGTATCCAAACTATTGATGAAGGGGAACTTCTTGTAGAAATATTCCTGCTAACACACGAAGGAGAAATGACAGTGTAGAAACACACCCGTTTTGCCTTCCTTAATGACGTAAGGGTCTGGGCCTGCCCTGTACGGGAGCCACTCAACCACAGGGCTGATGAGCACATAAACGTGGCCGGTCCAAATGCAGATGTGCCCCCAGATTGACCTGCAGCTGCCCAGTCTGCAGTTGGACTCCTGATGTACCGGCAGCATGTGGGAGGGGGCTGGGAGGGACGGAGGGGACACCGCGCAGCCGTGCTGAGTAAGGAACGCGGGACCCCTGGAGCTCCCCTGGAGGACGGGTGACCCAGGGTCTTCCACAAATCAAGAGCATAGGAAGAAAGGAGGGAGAAGACAGACGGAAAGAGCCATGGGAGAGGGAAGAGCCTGGCTCTTTGCACAAGCTGTCAGTAAGATTCCTCAGACAACCAAGGAAGTAGGAGCACCAAGTAATACTTGACGATCCCAGAAATGACTGTTTTTAGTTATGATAACAGTATAAAGTAGGATATAATATAATATAAAAAAGAGCCCTTCGCAATTAGAGATGCCGACTGGAATATTTTGGGTGGGAGGCTGTGTCTGGAAATCGCTCCCAAATAAGTCAGCGCTGTGGGGCATGGGTGGGGTAGGATCAAAACAAGGCCGGCCTCCGGCCACAGCGCGGGCCAGGACTAGGCCTCTCGGTCCTTTTCTCTGCTTTTGCATGTGGTCGAGCTCTTCCCTCCTAAAACATTTTAAAACTCCCATTATTCCCATGATCATAGAATCAAGAGAAATGCTTTGGGTGCTGGAAGCCCTCTGTAGTTGGTGCCTGGGCCCGGTGGGGTAGATTGGGGCCAGGAGTGACCAGCGGCTGACAGCCCGCAGTGCCTGGGGGCGTGGTTCCAGCGTGAGGGCGGGTCCTGTCCTCCCCGCGCCCTCCCTGCGAGTCCGTAGGACAAGGACAGGGAGGTCTCTGAATGAACACGAAGTACTGACCCAGGGCCCTCAAATCAGCCTGGGATTCTGATTTAAAATGGTCCCTGTCCTTGACGTTGGGTGAAAATACTGTGTAAATGATTTTCCTGATTTCAGAGTCTGGAGGAGGTCCTTTCATTGGGTGGTTGGTGTCCACAATCAGTGGGACCCAGAACCAACAAGCATTTAGGAGCATCTCCTCTGCACTGGGGAGTGAAACCATCCACAATGGAGACTCAGAACAGCCCCCCTGCCCCCCAACAGCTCCGGGCCCAGCCGGTCCCTGGACACCACCCTGTGCGGCACTGGGCTGGGTGTCTCATGGCCCGCAGGCCGGGGGTGGGGGAACGGTCACCCGATTTGGCGAGCCCTGCCCCCACGTGGACCGGCTCTGAGCTTGTGCCCCGCACGCCCCTTCTGTGCTTCCCTTATAGGATGAGTGTACAAACCATCCGGAACGTTTTTAGTGTCGAAACTGGCTATCGGCTCTCAGACGATCAAATAGTGAACCATTTTCCGAACCATTACGAGCTGACCCGGAAGGACCTGATGGTGAAGAATATTAAAAGATACAGGAAGGAGCTGGAGAAGGAAGGGAGCCCTCTAGCAGAAAAAGACGAAAATGGGAAATACCTCTATCTGGGTTTGTGCCTTTCTCGCTGGCCCCAGGTTTGAAACAAATCCCTGAGTTCCCTAGTGACACTGGGTACCACGACAGGGACATGCCCATGCTGGCTGGGCTGGGCACCTCTTTCATTCCACGTCTCCAGGATGGCGGGGCGGAGGTTCACATTGGGATCCGCGTTTCTGGGAGCGCCTTGGGAGCTCAGTGCCCATGCAGGAGCGCGCGACCTTGGTGCGCAGGTGGCGGGGAGCCCGTTCCGAGCGGCAGGCTGCACTTTGTAATGCAGGCTCATTGCTGCATCTGGTGGTTCCCAGGGAGAGGCGCGTCCCTGTTCCGGTCCGGTGGTAAAAGCTGGACTGTGGGATAGTTTCAGAATCTCTCTGCCCACCCAGGAAAATTAGATGACCCTTTGACATCTTACTGGGCCTCAGTTCCCTCATCTGGTAAATGGGAATGATAACAGGGCCTAGCCCACAGGGGGCTATGGGGATTATAGGTTTGTGAAGGGCTTAGCACAGAGGGGATAAGGTTATCCTACAAGAATTGAATGGCAGGGGGCTTGTCCTTATGATCCTGGCTTGGGGTGGGGGTGGCTGGGGGTGTGAAGCAGCCACAGAAAAGCCAGGGGCCACGCGTCCCTGCCTGTGGGCACATTGGGCTGGCTCACCCACTGCTGTCCCCTCTGTTTCCCCTGTCAGACTTTGTTCCGGTCACCTACATGCTGCCCGCCGACTACAACCTGTTCGTGGAAGAGTTCAGAAAGAGCCCCTCCAGCACCTGGATCATGAAACCTTGCGGCAAAGCCCAGGGGAAGGGCATCTTTCTGATCAACAAGCTCTCGCAGATCAAAAAGTGGTCCCGGGACAGCAAGACGTCTTCGTGAGTGCAGGGCCCACCCACCCCGGGGCCTTCCGAGTTGGGAGTTCCGGGCCACCTGGTCAGTCTTGCCCGGCGGCCGGGGACCCTTGCTTGCTTCTGTAGGTGTATGGCATTCACCACATGGCGGGCACCACGGCAGGGTTCCGTGGCTGCCGTCGTGTGATTGATTAGAGGATCCCACCTGAGGCAAGTTGCAAAGGAAATAGTGTGTGAACCAGCATACGGCCCCAGGAGTCGGGACCCTTGTGGGCTGTTCTTTGTTCTGAAAGCTTCTGTGAGACCCACTCAGTCCTGGACTTCTGAGATAGTAAAGTATCCGCTTAAGATCTGGGCCCAGCGTACGTGGCTTCAAATCCCTGTCTACACTTATGAGTACGTTTTGTCTCAGTAGACGCTTACATGCTTCATCCGGGTAGACGGCGGACACCAACAGCACCACCCCCGTGGGGACAAGATGGGGATGGAACAGGTGAACCCATGGGTGGCACACGGGAGGGTGAGCAGTCAGTGGGGGTGGCGCTAGGCTGTGTCAGGTCAGCTCTCTGCCCGGGGTTTGAGGGCTCCTTGGAACTGAGGGTACCAGTTTTTTGTCTGGGCCTCCCCCAGCCTCTGAGGGTCCTGACCTGCTTGTTGGTGCCGGACAGTGATCCTCTCCTGGGGGCTGGTGGCTCACTGTCAGGGTTCTCAGGAGTGACAGGGTCACCTTCTCCTCGTGCAGAGAATTTAAGTCCGAGTGCACACTGCTGACCCCCTCGTGGGTCGGGTCCAGGGAGCACGTCCCTGGTGGGCTCCAGGGGCCGCTGGCATTGTCCTCTGAGGGCAGGGCACAGGCTCGGGGGCTCGTCCATGGATCCACCCGACCCCGTTTTCTCCCCGACACACCAGCCTCTCGCTTAATGAGTGGCAGAGGCTTATTACCACCTTTGGTCTTTGCGTCTAACTTTGACTTCTCTGACACGTTCAGGTTCGTGACTCAGTCTACCAAGGAAGCCTACGTGATCTCCCTCTACATCAACAACCCGCTGCTCATTGGCGGGAGGAAGTTTGACCTCCGCTTGTATGTCCTGGTGTCCACGTACCGCCCGCTGCGCTGCTACATGTAAGGGCCGCTACCGTTTTGCTTGGAGCTTTGACCGCCCAGGGTAGGCCACTCCTCAGAGACAGAAGGCAGCTCAGCATTGGCCCAGCCCTGGCTTGGGGAGTGACTGCTAACGGTCCCAGGCTTTCTCTGGGGTGACGAAGGCGGGAAATCGAGTGGCGATTGTCACGCACCTCTTAGGGTACCAAGAACCACTGAGCTGTGCGCTCTAACTAGGTGAAGGAGTTCTGTGGCATGTGAATTATATCTTAGTAGGATGGTTATTGAAAAGAACGATGGAAAATAAAAAAGGAGCTCTTGATTAAAAAAGCTTAAACTCCCCCAAAATAATAGCAATAAAAAAATTAAAAAGCTTAAAACCAAAAACAGGGGCTCTTCGAAGGGAACAAAGTATTCTATATACATATATTTTTAAGGTTTTATTTATTTGAGAGAAAAGTGCAGGAGTAGGGGAGGGGCAGAGGGAGAGGGAGAAGCAGACTCCCGGCTGAGCAGGGAGCCCGACCCCAGGACCCCGAGCGCATGACCCGGGCCGAAGGCAGATGCTTCACTGACTGAGCCACCCAGGCGCCCCAAAGCCTTGTATTTTCCTTCTGCTTCTCCTCAGAGTGTTGACGTTGTCTCCCTTCCCACGTAGGTATAAGCTCGGATTCTGCCGCTTCTGCACCGTGAAGTACACGCCGAGCACCAGCGAGCTAGACAATATGTTTGTTCATCTCACCAACGTCGCCATTCAGAAGCACGGGGTAAGCGCGTCCCTCCCTCGAGCTGGAGGAAACGGGCCCATTGTGTGGGTTTCTTTCTATCTGCCAGAGAGGGCAGGTGGTGGCAGGAGTAGAATTCCAGATGCTCAGGCACAGCCTCGGCTCAGGGGCTCACGGAGAAAGAAAGGCCCGAGTCAAGCCCTGCCTTTCTGGTCCCGTGACCTGGAGCAAGCTGAGTCTCTGAGCCTAGCGTGGGTTTCTCGTTTATAAAAGGCGGTGATGTCCCTCCCTCGTGGTGGGAGGGGGCACATGACTCGCTGAGCACCTGTCTCGGTTGGTCCCCTGCTGAGTGCCCGGGCTACGCTGATGGGCAGAAACTCGCTTGGTCCCTCCTCAAGGAGCCTGGGCCTGTCAGGGGAAATAGGTGTCGAGGACTGCGTAATCGTGAACGGAGATGTGCGCTCTGAGGCCAGAGAATGCACGTCTAGAAGAGCTTGGGATGAAGGGGCCCCTCGTCCGGGGGCCGGACAAGCCCTCCGTGCAGCAGTGGAGTGGTGTCCGAGCAGAGACCCGCCGTGCGAGCAGGGCTGACCCAGGTCGGGAAAGGGTGTTCGGGCGGAGGGGACAGCGTGGGCCGGGCCCCGTGGCAGGAAGGAGCACTGCAGGGGCTGTGAGCAGGTCAGGGTGGCTGGAACCCCCAGAGCATGGGTGGCGGAGTGAGGGGTACCTGGTGAGGTCAGCGAGGGCCGGGACATGGGACGCAGGATGCAGGTTCTGTGTGGACTTTGGGCCTTTCCTCGCATCCTAACAAAAATGGTCGGAAGGTCTCATTTCCTTATGAGAGATTCTTCTGTTTGGATCTCGCTTGGCTGGAAGCTTGTACCTCGGTCCCGCTTTAAATGTGGTTTCAGCGGAAAGAGGATGAGTGTTGAGAGAAAACAAGGTCTTTGGGAGAACCTGCTGAAAGGCTCGGCCGCACCAGTCTGGGCTCCATCCCCCGTCCCTCCCTTACCCTCCACGTGACTTGGGCAAGTCACCCCGGCCTCCCTGGGGCACCTCATCTGCCAGCAGGACCCCTGGTATTGCCTTGCTGGTCACCATTTACTGAGGGCCTCGCCGGTCTTCTGGGTGAAGCGGACCCTGATTCACCGCCCTGCTGGTCCCCCTGAGAGCAGACTGGGGAGTACCACTGTCACACGTTCAAGGTTAGAGGAGCAAGGATAGCTGGGCCAGAACCTTATTTGTAAGAATTAGGAAGATGAGTCTCGTGGAACACGGCACAGAACTGGTCAGTCATTTGGAGAAAGCTGAGCAGTGACATCAGGCCCTTTGTCGCCAAGTAGCACATTCGCGAGGTCTGGGTGTGGCTGGGACAGGACAGCGCCGACCTGAGTCCCCTCGGTGTTCCCGAGCACGTTGGCTGGCTAAGCCGCCGGGGCGGGGGAGTGCGGGCGCTGGGGAGCCACAGTGACATTGGGAGGGCCCCACTGGATGGGCCTTCTCAGGACACCAGTCAGCTGAGTCACTTCACCAATAAGAAACAGAAGCCTTTTTTTTTTTTTTTTTTTTAATCCACGGAAGGAGAGAGCAGAGGGCAGGCCTGTTAGCGTAGCATCTCAGCAATGTGCCAGAGGTTCTATTTGTAAATGCTTTAAAGCTTGCGAACACGAGAAAGTGCTGACTTTGAGAAACTGGAGTTTCATTTCTGAGTAGCAGCCTCGCGTGGCTCTCATTTAGACTTTGCGTGAAGGGCAGATGTGGTACCAGACACCGAAATGCTCAAGCTGTCCGTCGAGTGCACCCACCGGCGTCCCGGGGTGCAGAGCACAGCCCGGTGCCTGGGTCAGAGACTGCGAGGGGGCATCCCCGCCCTCAGAAGTTCAGGGGACAGCAGGGGAGGCAGATGGCAAAGGACCGATGACAAGGGAGGCCTTGGGGCTAGGGTAGGGGTGCAGGCGGGTGGGTGGGAGCCCAGCAGGAGGCAGATGGAGCCAGCAGGCCGAGAAGGGGATGGGAAGAGACGGCGTGCACCTGGACGTGGGCAGTGTTTGCAGATTGACTGATTAAGTGTTCTGAATAAGTCTGATAAAATAATGTTCCTGATGTCCATAAAGCAGGAGACGGTCCCTACTTTTTATATCTATGCGTGTGTAAGGCAGTGTTTTGTTGTAGATACTTTATACCTCTAGAACTTTTAAAATATTTATTTACTTATTTTGGTGAGAGAGAGTGCATGAGCAGAGGGCAAGGGAGAGGGAGAAGTGGTCTCCCCGCTGTGCAGGGAGCCCAGTGCGGGGCTCGATCCCAGGACCCCAGGATCATGACCCGAGCCGAAGACAGGCACTTCACCGACTGAGCCCCCCAGGCGCCCTTGTCCCCACTTCTCATTTTTATACTTAGGGAGACGAAACCTGGTCTCATAACCTCCTGATGTACTTCAGGGTTTTCTAGCTTTTTGTCTCTAAAAGAGAGCCTTGGATAGAGAGTCAGTGTTTAGGGTCAGAGGCATGGAAAGAGCAGTGGATGACGGTGAGAAGGCCGGGCTTGGTGCCAGCTGCCTCACGGCCTGGGTGGAAGCTCGGGGTGGTCACATAAGCCCTCTGAGCCCGAGGCTCTTACCCACAGATGGGACATCGTGAGGAGTCACGTGGGTGGTGCTCTTGGCCCACAGTGCCCGGAGCTGGCGTGCGGCTTCTCTAGAAGCAGACTTGCAGGCAGAGACGAGTGCAGGGGGTCTGCTGGGGCAGCATTGGCATGGGGAGTCCAGACAGGGCAGAGGGAGGGTCGAGCTGGGACGCAGCTGCTGCAGGATGCCCGGAACTGGGTTGTCCCGCGAGCCACCCGTGTTGGATCAGGGACTAAGGGGCCCTGCACTGGGCGGCTCCCATTAGCCACGGGCTAACCCAGAGAGGGTTTCTGCCAGAAGAGTGTCTGGGCTTGAACTTGGGGTCTGGGTGGCACTCTGCAGCACACGCCACAAGGCGTGGATTAATAATTGTGAGTGTTAACTACCAGAGGTAAGTAGTTTAAAACATACCCAGGGTGCCTGGGTGGCTCGGCTGTTTGGGCAACTACCTTCAGCCTGGGTCATGATTCTGGAGTCCCGGGGTCGTGTCCCACGTTGGGCTCCCTGCTTGGCAGGGGTTCTGCTTCTTCCTCTGACCCACCCCCTTCTCGTGCTCTTTCTCTCTCTTTCAAATAAATAAATAAAATATTTAAAATTAAAATAAAATAAAAATTAAAAAATAAAGCACATGTTCTAGGGGGACGAGCAGGTGCTAGATTTCTCAGGATGCATGGCCTGGGACACTGTGCCGTTTGCTGTCACCAGGAAGACTACAACCACATCCACGGGGGCAAGTGGACCGTGAGCAACCTGCGGCTATACCTGGAGAGCACCCGCGGCAAGGAGGTGACCAGCAAGCTGTTCGACGAGATCCACTGGATCATCGTGCAGTCGCTGAAGGCCGTGGCGGTGGGTGCAGGGCCGGGGGACACTGGGCAGGGCCTGTGAGCGGAGAGCCGCCAGGTGCCGGCAGCGGGGGATGCTTGTTTTCTCGCCACAAATACTTGTCTTTACGGGCTCGCCTCCCTCGTGTGCACGTGTCTGCCAGAGGCCGAGGCGGCTTCGGGCCCAGCTTCCCATGAGGTGCTGTGTGGGGCGCACCAGGGGCCGGACGAGTCCTGCTGGGTTCCCGGCAGCTCCCCTGGGCCGGTGGATGCAGGAGGCGTACTTCAGCGTGAGTGGATGGTCAGGGATGGCCTCACGATGGCCTCGCGATGGCCTCCCCATGTTTAGGCCTCCGGCTCTGTGACGTCGTGGGCATCCGGACACCGCCTCTCTGTTTGTTGCCTCAAGTCTGCTATTTGCTGGCTGGTTTGTGGTTTTTGTTTGTGTCTTGTTTTACTGTTCAAAGCAGACAGGCATGTTTTTGAGGGAAAGGGAAAGGAGTTGACCCCGGGCCACTGGCACTGGGCCGCTATGTTCAGAGCTTCACGTGCAGCTTCCAGATGCTTGACACCCATGACTCACAGTGAATCAGAGGCTCGGCCCAGAGCACGGACATGCAGGGACAGGCACTGGGGCCCAGGCCTGCCGAGGGGGCCCCCGACAGACTGCCCCACGGCTGTGGGAACTGAGGGCACTCGGCCTGGCCCAGGGACTAGGCAACAGGTCCTGTGCGGAGTGGATGCCCTCCTCAGAGCCTCGGAGGCCTTTTCTGTGGAACTGGGAGACGGCGGGGTGGGGGGCTGGAGAGTTAGCAATTTCCTGTCCTACAGAGGCTGCTGGGACAGTGGTGTGGGCAGTGGCCAGGGGTTGCACCCCAAGCTCTTTGGGGAGATGAGGTTCCACTGACTCCCCTGAAAAATCAGCCCCCGATTCTCCACTGCCCCCCGCCCCCCACCTGGTTTTCCTCCAGTGGGTCAGGCTGGACTGGCCTGTCTCCCCTTAGGAGTTTGAGTTCTAAGTCCAGTGTTCAAAGTAGAGCCCACACACCCACTAAGGCTTAAAAAGGCCTTGCTGTCGAGTCTGTGTGCTGCTCTCACTGTGGGGTGCACGAGGGTCCCTAGGGCACAGGGACGTGACTGCTTGCTGGGCCTTCCCACAGGTTTTGATCCAGGCAGGTGGGGCTGGGGCTGGGAATCTGCACTGTGAGTGGCCAGCAGGGTTTCTGATGTACCCGGAGACCAGTTTATGAAGTAGAATTGAACATTAAAAAGAAAATCCAAAATTCAGCAGTAAATGCATTGACTCTTGTCATGGAGAGCAGAGGTTCCTGACCGGGCAGCCCGCATCCTTCAGGGCCCGAGAAGGTCCTGGCAGCCTGGCGGAGAGCGTCTGTGTGTTTGTGATGAGAGACTGCACAGGCTGAACTCTGTGTGCCGACTGTGGAGCCGGACTTGTGTCCACTCCAGGGACAGTCCTTCGTGGACAGAGACGCCACTGCTCGGATCAGGCCTCAGATGAGTGAGGCCCGGAGACCCCCGTGATTGCTTCAGGATGTCCCCTCTCGGCGGCTGAGTGCAGTTTTCATGTCTGAGCCGAGGAGGGGGAGGAACATGGCAGGGAGGAAGGGTAGCCCTGGGGGTGGAGGAGGGCGCGCTGGCCTTGGCAGTGAGACTCCTGCACCCAGCACCGCTGGGAGGTCCCGCCGCCCTACCGCCTGTGGCCTCCTTGGTGGTGGTGTCAGCCAGGCCCCCAGGGCCACCACGCAAGCCGCTTCCTCTCTTGCAGCCGGTGATGAACAACGACAAACACTGCTTCGAGTGCTACGGGTACGACATCATCATCGACGACAAGCTGAAGCCCTGGTTGATTGAGGTAACCTTGCGGCTGTAGCCCCAGCGGCTGCCTCTGCCCGTGTCACCCTGGAGCCCCTGGGCAGGCCCGGCCGATGCAGCTGAGGAGGTGGAATGGGAGGGTGCGCAGGCGCCACAAGCTTGCAGGTGGACAGGGAGCCACTCCCCACTCTTGGCACTGAGCCCAGATCACTCAGCCGAGCTCAGCACTGTGGCCCTCCCGGGTGCTTCCGGACATGTCGTGCCCTGGAGGTCCTGTCCTGTCCTCTTGAGGACATTGTTGCTATTCAGGAAAGGAGCTCCCAGACCCAGAAGCCTGTGGGAGGCAGTAGCCTACCGGCCAGAGATAAGGGATGTTATCTTCCCATGCCGAGGCATACTTTGGGAGTGGATCCCTCTGCCTCTTTCAAGGGGTGCACGGACTGTGGCTGTGGCTGGCCTCGGGGCACGCACCATTTCCCTGGTGACAGGCCTGGGCGATGCTTGCCTCAGCTGCTGTGGGCGCTGGCGGACGCGCCTGAGGCCCAGAGCCTGCCTTGCTGGGGTTGCCCTGCTTTGCTCTGTGGCCAGAGAGAGGGGCTTGGGGCTCAGGGGACACAGCCACGAGAACGAGGGCCGTCTGTTCCGTTGGTTCGTCTCCTTATGTGTGCCTCTGAGCGCCGGCCAAGGTAGATGGCTCAAGTCCTTTAGCTCAGTCCCATTTTGAGCCAGGAAAGTTGAGTCTTAAAAGGAGGGCATAGCGAGTGGTCCCTTGTAGGGCAGTGCAGTGGGAGCCCTTACAGGAAGCTGCTGGGAGAGCCGCCTTATCAGAGAGCAAACTGTTCCGGAACAATATTTTCCAGGTTACTTGTTATCTGCCAAAACTGGGGGGGGGGGGCGGGAGCATGCATGGAGATATACGTAGAGATAGAGAGGGATTTGCAGGTGCAAATATGGAATATTTTTGTGTTTTCTTTTTCCATTTTCAAAGTCCACTGTACAACCCACTGTTCCGTTAAAAAAAAAGTAACTTGAATGGAAGTCAAGCTTTCCTTGACGAGCTAGATCGTAATTGTGAATAACACTAACGTAATAACAGACCTTAATTTTAGCATATCTATGATAATCTTGGTGTTCTGGTATGGGAGCATAGTAATTCCAAGGGCGCCTGAGGTTCGTACAGTCCCTTTCACTGTTGTACATTCGCCACTCTGCTGGCAGCTCCGAGACAGAGTCTTGCTGTTCGGGAGAAACCTGAACCACTTGCAGACTTGCTGCTCCGCTCTCCCGCGGCCTGAGGGAACAGCTAACCAAGAGCATTATAGCTGTGCCTAAAGTAAGAGTGAGTAGGTCGTAACTGATGTCCTGTGGGTCTCTCCACACAGTAAGTGCATTTTAACCTGTGGACGTTTGACATTGCTTAGCAGCTCAGGGCCCTTATGGGACTAACTTTCTGTCTTTCAGATGGGTTCCTAATTTGGCAGAATATTGCTTTGTTGGTGACTTAATTACTCCCTTCACCAAAAAGGGGCCCCCGGGACACCTGGGTGGCTCAGTCGGTAGGTAGAAAATCCGACTCTTGATCTTGGGGTCCTGAGTTTGAGCCCCATGTTGGGTACAGAGATTACTCAAAGGGGGGTACATTACGTTTTACTCCAACCCCACGATGCTGCTTGGTCAGGCTGATCTGGTTCACTGATTCCAGCAAAGCTAGGGGTGGGGGAGACTTTCAATACTTGGGACAGAGCTCATCACACAGGTAGACACGGAAGTTGTATTTGTGATCTAGTGTCACTTGACATTTTTTTAAAAAGATTTTGTTTATTTGACAGAGAGAAAGATGGTGAAAGAGCACAAGTGCGGGGGAGCTGGAGAGGGAGAAGCAGGCTCCTCACTGAGCAGGGAGCCCGACGTGGGGCTTGATCCCAGGACAGTGGGATCATGACCTGAGCTGAAGGCAGATGCTTAACAACTGAGCCACCCAAGTGCCCCATCATTTTTTCTAAAGATTTTAGAATCCAGTTTCTCCCAAACAGCCAGACTCGGTCTCTGTGCTGCTAGCAGAGTAGCCAACGTACAACAGTGCAAGGGATCACGATCTGAGCCAAAGGTAGACGCTTAACCAACTGAGCCCCCCTGGGCACGCCTTCACTTAACATTTTTATTTGTTTGATAAGTGATTTGCAAGTCCTAATCCTGGCCTGTTTTCAATATTATTTATATTTTATCCAATAGCTAATGAAAGCAGATCCAAAAATGCTTCCTATACGAAGTACTGGAGGATATTAGATACAAACAGTATGACATGACAGTCTGACCCACAGTGTGTGGTAGCTGGCCTTTTCCTTGGCAGCACACGTGTTCACCCGCAGGAGTCCGCCATCCCAGTGAAGAACGCGGTTCCTTTCCTCTCGCAGGTGAACGCGTCCCCGTCTCTCACCTCCAGCACCGCCAACGACCGAATCCTGAAGTATAACCTGATCAACGACACTCTCAATATTGCGGTCCCGAACGGCGAGATTCCAGACTGTAAATGGAACAAGTCACCCCCGAAGGAAGTCCTCGGCAATTACGAAATTCTGTAAGTCTGTGTGCAGACTGGGCAGCTGTCCTTGTGCGTTTCGGGTTGAGGGGCATCATGGCCCAACGTGGATTTTCTACACGTGTGTGGACTTGCCTTGGGCCAAGTATTTTTATTTATTATCAGTGTTGCGGGATAGGTCATGTTGTAGCAGAAAAACGTGTCTTAAACTAGGCCCTTGTCTGGGTCTTTTGCTTGATCAACATTGATGGAGCGTTTGCCACCTGCTGGGCACCACGTGAGCCGCTGGGGCAGGTGGGAGCAGGTGGGAACAGGTGGGAGCAGGAGAGCTCTATGGCTTGCCTTCTCCCGGGCCACCATGGAGCAGAGAGCCCCGGTGCGCACCCAGGCTCCAGCAGCTGGAGCTGTGGGACCCTGATGAACTCTCTGCAGTTCTTCGAGCCTCTGTGTGTCCCGCTTGAGTGGGGCTCCTGCAAGCGATCTCACAGAGTTGGGAAGGCGAGAATGTTCGCGATGATCCTGACAGCTGAGGGCTGCCCACATGCCCCAAATCGTGCAGAGCTTCATTTCCCCAGAGACCCCCTGAGGTCAGTGTTGTCACGAGCTCCCTCTCACGCATGCGGAAACAGGTTTGGAGAGGTACAGTGGCCTATTGGTGGTGACCGCGAGTGGGAGCAGCGTGCGAGCCTGTCAAGGGGACAGTGGTTGAGTGACGTACCATTGGTTCGTACTGTGGGATAGTGAGTGACCGACCGCTGAGAGCATGGCCCAGGAGCTCTGGTGGGGCCTGGGGGGCTGCGGGAGGAAAGTTCGTTGTAGAAAAGGGTGCGCGAGGGACACGTGTTCGCTTGTCTGTGTGGGTGCGGCTACCGTGGGCTGTGAGGTCTGGAAGGGGAGCTGGAGAAAAGACGAAATCAGGGCCCCAGATGCAAGGGGCGTGTGTGTTAGGGTCACGTTAGTCTTTGTGTAAAAGTAAAAATGCACATTTAACGTTTCTAGAAAACAAAGGAAGAAATTTGTAGTGAACCTCGTGTGTTGCACGCCGATCCCAGGTGGGCGTTACTGGCGTGGGGACTCGGACTCCAGAGCCCACGGCTGACGGCGCTGTCTCCGCTGTGTGCCCTTGACGTATGCGCGCAGCACCGGGGAGGGGGGAAGGTCAGCTCAGAAGGGCAGTGTGGGGCCTCGGGGGCAGTGGTGGGGAGCTGCGAGTGTGACCACTCAGCATGGGGCTGGTTTTCTCCAGCCGCGGGCAGTGGTTAAGTGGGTAAGTGCAGGGTGAGCCGGGGGCGGGAAGTGGCCAGCGCTGGGGGCTTGTCGGCCAGGGAGGAGGGTGAGAGGGGAGGACAGCGGGGGGCAGTGGGAGGGGACTGGAGGTCCTGGTGCTTGCGGGCTGCTGGGCTTGGGGCACAGGGATGCGAGCGGGGGAAGCAGAGGCAGAGGTCAGAGGGAGGGTCTGCAATCCAGGCTTTGCGGGATGGCGGTTACTGGACACAACTGTCCCCCCGGGGCCGCGGGAACGGGCCTGAGCTGAGGCGGAGGACGAGGTCACGGGGGGTGGTGCAAGGTCAGGGAATTGGGGTCTCTTGTTTGGTCATCGCCTTGACCAAGAACCGTGAGCCAGGGGCCTGAATGGTAAGGAATCAGGTTACAGGTAACTGCACAAGGCGCGTGGTGGATCCTGCTGACCTGGGAGGGGGGCTTTGTGGGGGGCTCCCTCCAGCCCCCGGGGCACAATGGGTGCGAGGGAAAGCAGCACCCCCACTGGAGGGGCGGCAGGGAAGCCATGTCTTCAGGGAGAGCCGGGGTTTAGCGCAGGAAGGTGCAGAGGACGTTCCAGGATGAGGTGGGGACTCGGGGGTTTGCAGGTGGCCGGTGAGTTCTGAGGGATTCGGTCTTCCTCCAGCCAGTGTGGCGGCAGGCCAGGCTCTTGGAGCCCCGGGGCTGTTGGGGGAGACACCCCACTTCCAGTTAAAGACAGAGTCTGAGCCTCATTGCTGTTAGCTGACAAAGCAAAAAGGTGACCCCCCCCAACCCGTTCGGTGCCCCCTCACCCCTTTGAGTAAGGAGGGCTCCCGCGCAGAGCTAATCGATCCAGGCGCTTCCACGCAGGCCTGCTCCCCAGTGCTCAGAGGACCTCATGGTCAGGAAGCCCGTTGCTGGCTCCCAGCCATGGCCTCCTACAGTGGTAGCCGGCTGCGTGGGCATGGAGGGCCCTGACTTTCTACTGCGTCGGTGCTCTGCCTCCCGTGGGGGGCTCGCAGCGGTCTCCAGAGTATGCCAGAAGCAAGAGGAGGAAGCCAAGCGCCAGTTAGCCGCCCAAGGTCATGCTACCGGTGCTGGCCCCCAGAAGTAGGTGCTCTTGTTGCCCTGATCGCCATCCTGGCCTTCAAGCCATGCGGCCTGGCTTTCTGTGCCTGCAGCCTCCAGGGCCCAGGGCTGAAGGTGCTGGGTATACGCTTGTACAGCCTTTAAAGCCCAACTGTGGTGGCTCAGTCCATTAAGCATCTGCCTTTGGCTCAGGTCATGAGATGCAGGGTCCAGCCCCGCATGGGGCTCCCTGCTCAGCCCAGAGTCTGCTTGAGATTCTCTCTCTCCCGCTGCCCCTCCCCCCACTCACTCTCTCCCTCTCTAAATAAGGTAATTGATCTTTTTTTTTAAAGATTTTATTTATTTTGGGCGCCTGGGTGGCTCAGTGGGTTGAGCCGCTGCCTTCGGCTCAGGTCATGGTCTCGGGGTCCTGGGATCGAGTCCCGCATCGGGCTCTCTGCTCGGCAGGGAGCCTGCTTCCCTCTCTCTCTCTCTGCCTGCCTCTCCATCTACTTGTGATTTCTCTCTGTCAAATAAATAAATAAAATCTTTAAAAAAAAAAAAAAAAAAAAAGATTTTATTTATTTTACAGAGAGAGAGGGAGAGAGAGGAGGTGGGCACATGAGCAGGGGCAGAGGGAGAGGGAGAAGCAGGCTCCCCACTGAGCCAGGAGCCTGACGTGGGACTCGATCCCAAGGCCCTGGGATTGTGACCTGAGCTGAAGGCAACCGCTTAACCAACTGAGCCACCAGGCATCCCTGATCTTTTTTTTTTAAGCTTTTATTTATTGGTTTGTTAGAGAGATAGAACACGCACGTAAGCAGGGGGAACAGCAGGCAGAGGGAGAAGCAGGCTCCCCGTTGAGCAAGGAACCTGATGTGGGTGGGGCTCAACCCCAGGACCCCCTGGGATCATGACCTGAGCCGAAGGCAGACGCCAACTGAGCCACCCAGGCGTCCCAATAAATAAATCTTTTAAAAATAAAAAAATAAAAAATAAAACACGGTCTGGACCGTGCCAGTGACTGCAACCCCCTTGTCATTCTGCTCGAATGAGAAGGGGCCCTAGGAGACCATCCCAGCAGCACCCCTGGGAACAGCCCATCCCAGAGCCCTGCTGCTTGCCACAGGCACAGCGAGGCCGGTGAGCCCTGTGTGGTCGCTCCGCCCACTCCCCCCGCCGTCGTCAGTGCATTCTTCCTGCACACCCACCCAGCAGTGAGGTGCTGGGGGGCACTGTGAGCCAGACAGATGGGGGTCACTGCAGCGATGGAGACACAGAACCAGCAACAGAGTGGTGATGGGGAGTGCTAACTTGTGAGTGGGGACTCAGGGGCTCTAGCAGTCCTTGGGGTGGGGAGGGACCCCCACATCAGAACCTCAGTGTCCCGGGGGAGTCCCCCCCCGCAGCAGCATCTCTCCTGAAGGAGCTAGGGGAGAGGAGGGCCCTCCGTGTTGCCCTGACCCCCGTTCCGGAAGAGGGAAGCCGCGCAGTGTGTGCCGTGTGGGTGACAGTCAACAAACTGGCCTTCCTCGTCCTCGCCTTCCCCTCGCGGCCCCGCATTTGCCAGCAGCAGCACAAGGCAGCAAATATGTTCTTCAGCTTCCAAAGCTTCTCCCCCACACTGCTCTCAGCTTGCGGATTCCGATTCCGGGAATAAACGTAGAACAGAAATAGCCCCTTTTCGAGAAGTCAGCAAAATTCAGCTAATGCAACCTAACTGAGCAGCATCGTACCTTTCGCATTGGACACGAACATCTACTTACGACAGAGGCTCCTCAGTCAGGGCGTGGCCACCAAAGGACACCTAGGAAGGAGGTTTACTAGGGAACAGAAATGTTTTCATGCTCTTGATCCACAGGGTTAAAAGGCCCCAATTAAGAATCTGAAGTCTTGGGATTTATTTGATCCCACAGACCTTCCGACACTGAGTAAACCTCTCCCCAGGGCAGATGGAAAGTGGGAATCCGTCGGGAGGGTGATCGAAGTCACTGGGACCCCACAAGCGGGACCCCCTCACCAGGGCCTGCACCTGCCAGGCCCCACAGTGGGTGCAGTGACATTTCTCCAGCCTTGCGGACCCCTTAGGAGGCGCTCACTGTGGCAAGAGAAGCCAGGGACTACCCAGATGTCCGAATCGGGCACGGGCATCCACGATTCTAGCTCCGTCCTTTCTGAGGCAGAAGCCCAGGCTCTGTGTCCTCCACAGGCCGTGCTTTCACACCGCACAGGTCTGGCACGTGAATGCTAGTGGGCCAATGCAGGGGAGGCCTCAGCTGGTGGGTGCTCAATCTGGCCTTTCTTGCAGAGGTGACCTGCTCGCCCTGTCCTGGTCCCCTCCCCCCGTGGGTCATTCGCACCCTGTTCCCCGTTTGAAGTGGGGTCCGTCATACCTGCCCCCAGATGTTGTGTGTAAGAGTATTTCCAGACATCTGTCCTCTCCCTCACCTCTCTGGTGTCTCATGTTTCTTCGGGGGTCACTGCCGACTTCCACCTGGTAGGAAGCCTTTAGAAAACATTGACGGCAGGAGCCGGGAACAGTTCACAGAGTAATTTAGCAAGTCTGTACCCGCCTGCTCTGCGGTCTCAGGCAGGGTCTGCTGGGCTGGCAGTCGGGAGGCATGTGGGGGGTTGGGGGGCGGGCAAGCTGCTTCCCTGGGCGACGTGGGATTTACGGGATTGGCCGAGCTCGGCGCTGCTGCCCCTTCTGCCAACCCCTGAAGGTGATCCTCTGTTTCCAGCTATGACGAAGAGCTGGCGCAGGGCGATGGCGCTGACCGAGAGCTGAGAAGTCGTCAGGGCCAGTCGCAGGGGCCCAAGGGGGGCCGATCGCGAGACTCGGGCAGAACCGTCCTCACCACCTGGAAGTGAGCACCAGTCGCCACGAAAGACGGCGAGCCAGACCTGCTGGATACTCAGCGCACCTGGGCCCATTTCAAACTTTTCCTTTTTCTAGAGCTTTTTCCCCCCTTTCCTAAGCGCTGTAAATAAAGGCACTTCTTTGGGAGGTTAAGGAGTCTCTTGTGAGGAAAGATGCCCCGCTTCTCCTTCCCTCTCACGCAGTACCTCTGAGACCAGACGTGTGGGGGTTTTCCCCACACCCAGCCTGTCTGCGCTCCTCTGGCTGGTGCTGGGTGTCCACGATTTCTCTCCATTTTGATACCATCTGCCTGGAGATGGCGTCTGATCCCACCGGGGAAGGACCCAGTCCCGCAAAGCTGTCCCCCCTGCCCCCGCATTGCCATAACCTCAGAAGCCGATCCTGGCTGTCTCCTGTACTCCTGACCTCCCTGCTCTAAGTGGGAGGTTCCCACCACCTTTCTCCAAGGGCTTCATTCCTTGGCCAGAGTGGCTCATGGGACTCAGGAAAACCGTTCACCTGCTCGATTACCCATTTCTCATGAAGGATGCAACTCGGGTCAGCCCGATGGAAGAGATGCAGGAGCCAAGGTATGGGGGAAGGGGTGGGGAGCTTCCGTGCCCTCCCTGGGTACGCCGCCCTTCCAGCACCTTCCTGGGGTGACCAGCCTGGAAGCTCTCTGGAGTCCGTATTTGAGATTTGTGAAGGTTTCATTATATATGGCATTGGTTGATTAAATCATTGGCCATCAAAGATTGATTCAACCTTTAGCCCCACCTCCTCCCCAAGAACTGGGGGGCAGCGGCTGGAAGTGTCCACCCTCTGATCCCCGCGTGGTCCGCTGGCAGCCAGTCCGTCTACCTGGGAGCCCCCAGCCACCGGGTCAGCCATCAGCCCAAACTGGCTTGGTTGAAAGGAGCTCGTTAGGAATAACAGAAGACACCGTTTCTCTTTTAGTACCCGGGGCTATTTCAGGACCAGGGAACAGAACTAAGTATTCTAACAAAAAGCTGTCCCTGTCGCTCTTGGAAAGGAAAGGACAGGGGTTTTAGGAACTGTGTGACAGGAAGAGGGACAAAGACCAAATCTCTCTCTCTTTCTTTTTTTTTTTTTTAAATTAAAAGATTTTATTTATTCATTTGAGAGAGACATGCGAGAGAGGGGAACACAAGCAGGGGGAGTAGGAGAGGGAGAAACAGGCTTCCCAAGGAGCAGGGAGCCCGATGCGGGGCTCCATCCCAGGACCCTGGGATCACGACCTGAGCCGAAGGCAGACGCTTAGCCGACTGAGCCACCCACACGTCCCTATATTTCTTATTATAAATCACAACACCCTATTTCCTGGAAGAATCGATTCACAAGTGCCTGAAACCAGCTCTTTCCAGAGACAGACAGCCTCAGCATCCAACTGAGTTTATTACAAAGTGTTCCATGTTTTAAAAATACTGCGCTGAAAAAAAAAATACTGCGCTGACCTAAGAACAAAAGCTGACTGTCTCACAGAGTCATGGTGCTGTGAGAAAGCAAGATCTTTAGCCTCACAGCTACTTCGGTGTCAGTCCCTCTAACTGTGACTCTGAGGAAAACCGGCAACTGGGACTGTGTGTCAGTAATCTGTCCTCACAGAGGCCGTCGTCTTGCTGCTCAGGAAGAGACCAGTTTTTGTCACTTCGATTTTGGAGGTGAGTCTGTCAGATGGGCCCAGACGGTCCCTGCTGTGTGGCCCAGTGGACGTGAGCATCCAGGGGTCCTTACCGCTTACCAGAGGTAAGCGTCGTTGGCAGCTGGCGGCCGGGCCCAACTCCAGGGGTGCTGAGCTGACGTGAAGCCGCCCTGGACACCGAGTGAGGTGGAGGAGAATCCGGGAAGCCCTGAGTCAGTCCGGCAGAGTGACTGATGAACGCCAGTAACCCCCGAGATGCGGGCTTCTTCTAGAAAGAGCCTTTTCCTGACAGTCATGCTTGACACTGTTCACTGCTGCTTCAGTCACTGTCTTGAATTTATCTTTAAAACTCCCCACCTGAGGGGCGCCTGGGTGGCTCAGTCAGTTAAGCGTCGGCCTTCGGCTCAGGTCATAATCCTGGGGTCCTGGGATCGAGCCCCGCATCAGGCTCCCTGCTCAATGTGCTCTCTCTCCCTCTCCCTTTCTCTCTCTGTCAAATAGATAAAATCTTTTTTTTTTTTAAAGGCAAAACAAAAAACTCCCCACCTGAAAAAAAACAAAAACCAAAAAAACTCCCCACCTGTCTTGTTGTGGTGTTAGTAGTAGGGTTTGGTCTCCTGGTGGTGTACTGAGGACCTAGCACGCTGACCGAAGTCTTCCTCGCACCCGTGTGTGAACACATGTCTGGTTTATACGTCCTGTCACGTGTGTCTGTGTGCTCACATGTGTTGAATGCCGTTTCACGGCCAGTTGGGGAAAAGGGCCCTTTAGGTGGTAGGACAGAGAGAGAGAGAGGTGTGACACAAGTGGCACTCAGCCGACATTCACATGAATTGCAGTTTGAGGGGACTTGTCTGCGGTGTCCCTGAAAGCCTAAGATTGTTCCACCTCCATGGCCTGATCTGAGGTCTAACGTTCCTGGCGGGTGTGGCTTTGACCTTGAGTCAGACCTGGGCTCCAAGCCTGACTCTGCCATTTATTAGCTCGTCCCAAGGCTGGCCAGGGGATCTTTGGACCTTGGCCGGTTGGTATATAGAAGGAGATTAATTATATCCGCTTCAGAAGTCACCAGTGTCACAGCCCCGGGTCCGGCCCGCCCCACTGGCGCTGCGGCTCCGACGCGTCTCCTGACCCAGGAGGGGCACAGTCCGCGGGGCAGAGGGCCTCCACCCCTGGCTCCAGCCCACGGCTGTTCCAGCCACCACGTCCTCCAACCCAGCTTCTCAGTTGTGTTGTTTTCGATTTGTTCTCAGGGTCTCTGGGAGCAGGGTGGAGTCCCCGGCTGGGAACACTGACCTCGATCTGAGCACAAAGGGCAACACTGTCAACCTCAGGAGAGAAGTCGTTAGTTTGCCGACGTGCAGGTTGCTAGGTGAAGGCGGGTCTGCTAGAAAGATTCCGTCCAACACTGACTGTCACATTGGTGATGTCATGTTCTGGGGCAGATGTTTCCTCCGAACACTTCCAGAACACACAGGGGCGGGAAGCGGGCGATGTCCGAAGCAGGCCACGGAAATTCGTGGATTGTAAACGCTATTCATCACCGAGCCGTCCCCCCTTTGGAATCGTCCAGGATGACACTTTCTGCTTTCTTATCAGCTCCCGTTAATTTTTTCCCCTTTCGATGGGGGCTGGAAGGGCGGGTTCCAAACTCTGAGGGTCATTTTCACAAGGATTCTTTTTTTGTTTGATTTTATTTTTTCCAGAGCACATTTGTCATTTGCCTGCTTCTCCAACGGGCTGCTCCCCAGTATTCCCTCGTGGGTGCACAAGCTGGGAACACCACAGTGTCTTCCTAAATGTCTCCCCACCCCGCGGTCCCTAAGCCTGGTGACAGCCTCCTCACTCAGCCTCCTCCTTCCCCTGGGCCTCCCCGCCGGACCCCTGCCGAGCCCCGCACCAGTCTCAGTCTGCAGGCCCACCCCCACCCCGTCCCCAGTCAGGCTTCAACCTCAGGCCAGCAGGAGATATATATATATATTTTAATTAGCGTCCATTTTGCCCCAGTGTGTGGTGGTTCTTTGACGCACTGCCCAAAAGACAAAGTCTCTTGTCCTTGGGAGGATTCAGGAGGCCCTCTGCACATGCTTTGTCCACCAGTCCCAAACTCACCCGACTCTTCTCTCCCTGGACTGTCCATCTTCCTCCAAGGACCATTTCCAGCTCCGCTGCCTCCCCCAGCCAGCTGGGGGCGGTGTTTCCTCCCAGCACCCTGGCCCTTGGTCTCCCCAGCATCATCAGGCTCTCAGGGAGGCAGCTGAGGGTCGGCTGCAGGGACCCTGGCCAGCCTGCCTCGAGGCCCAGCACCTGGTTCTGCTCAGCGACCAGGCACTCACAAGGTGGCCGCTGTGTCATTTAACAGGTGCTGTGCCCAAGCAGACCGCCCTCCGGGCATTTCAGGACCCTTTGTGAGGCAACAGGAGCATCTTTCCAATTTTGCTTCCTGTTTCTCATTTGGGAAGACGCTGTATTCTCATGTTCCCTGATCTGTCCCAGCTTGTGAACTATATTGTATCTCCTATACTTTTAAGTTAAAAATAGCATTTCCATACTTGTGTGTCTGGGAGCATTCAAAGCGGTCCATCTCCCGCTCACTGCCCCCATGGCTGGTGCTCCTTGAGCAGAAACAACCTAGGGGACCACGGGGTCCCCTGTAGGGAGCCACAGGCTTCCCCTGCCTCCCACTTGTCCACATTTTGTTTTTTCCATTTTCAAGTTCAGCTCCCTTGATTTTTCTCATGTAAACACGCTGTTTGGTAACTCCAGTCAGAGCCCACATCCTCTTTCTGGATCTTCGGAGACTGCAAAGTCCTGAGCAAAGCCTGCTTCCGGGGTTCAGGGGTGAAGAAGCCGTAGCTTGAATGGGGCTTCAAAGGTGGCCGTGCAGATGGCTCGGGTGGCCCTGTGCCCTCGTGGACGGGTAGTGGGCCTCACTGACCACCAATGGCAGCAGCCTCTTGGGCGGGGGACCCAGGTGTGCCCCACAAAATGTGGTGACGGGCCAGTGGGGCCCTCGTGGCCATCTTCACTGGGATCCTGAAGGTTTGGCCAGGATGGTGGCCCAGGGAATGGCAGCGGCGGCTTCCTCGGAGCGCCTTACACCTGCCGCGTAGCCCCCGGAGCCACGCAGGGCTTTGGACCTGGTCCCTGGGCCTACTTCTGCGGGGACGTCCTCTTCAGAGCCTCAACCTCAAGGGGCACCAATGACAAGGCTTCTTGGCGGTGTAGTGGGTTGGATGGCGCCCCTGCAAATTTCATTCCAAGCCAGGACCTTGGAATGTGACCTTATTTGGAGATAGGTCTTTGTAGGCGGATGAGTTAAGGATCTCAAGATGAAATCCTCTCAGGTTTAGGGTGGGCCCTAAGTCTAATGACTGGTGTCCTTATCAGAAGAGACGACGCAATCACACAGAGAAGGCCTCGTGAGGACAGAGGCAGAGACGGGGCTGAGGCCGCCCCTCGCTACAGAGCGCCAGGCAAGCCGGCGGCCAGCAGAAGCTGGAAGAGGGACCAGAACAGACTCTCCCTCCAGAAGGCCCCCTCAGCAGGAGCCTGCACTGACAACACCTTAACTTCAGACCGCGGCCCCCAGAATTGTGAGAGAACAAATTTCTGTTGTTTCAGGCCACCTAATTTGTGGGAATTTGTTAGAGGGGCCGTGGAAAACCAGTACAGGGGGTAAGAGAAGAGCGAGGCCCAGAGGACTAGCCCACCTGGGGACCAGTGACCCACCTTGTTCTCCGTCAGGTTTGCTGCCTCAGCCCACCCAGCCTCACAATGAAGGCTCATGGCGCCGGTGTCGTCCGGAGTGTGTCCTTGGAAGGGTCACACCTCCTGCCTCTCCCCTAGGCATCCACTGCCCCATTTGGTGGCTCCAGTCCCAGCCAGGAGCAGCCCCGTTCTCTGCTTAGCTCTCACTTCAGTCAGCGTCCTGCCAAGTCAGACACTTTGGAGAAAACCAGGGTTTTCTGGGGGTTTTGGGGTAAAATGATCACTATGCGTGACTATGATTGCTGGGGTGGGTTGTGGGGGGACTCCCTGCCTACCGGGCAGTAATGGCCCCACGATGCCTGTGACCTGTACCGTCCAGGCCCCGCCGGTGCTTGGTGCTTCTGGTGTCAGACTCAGGCTGTTCTCAGTGCTCCCCCCCCCCTTTCCAGTTCCAACTGAGTCTTTGTGATTTCTGTCTCCTGCATTTGGTCCCCAGTGTTACCTCTGCCCCCGCTCCTTCCCCCGTCCCCCACTGGCCTCCAGGTCCTCTCCCCACCCCTCCCCCTGAGCTGCTGCTCCCAAGAGCACACCTGAGGCATCAGCTGCCGGTAGCCTCCTGAGAAGAGGGAACCGTGGGGGCTCCCTCCTGCCTGGGGGGGGGGCTCTCCCCCGTTGTGGCCGAGGACTCTGGGCAAGGCCCAGCCGCCTCAGCTCACACCCAGGCCTGATTCCCATAGTGGCTGGAACAGCGAGCTGGACTGCCGAGTTCCAGGTGCCGCCCCCCAACACACACACACACACACACACACACACACACACACACACGGAGCAGAGGCCTGTGGCTGCCTCATTCTCCTTCTGTGAGCCAGTGGTGAGGAGAAGACATCTTAAAATGCAGGCACTAGGAGTTGTTCCAGCTGGCCAGACCGGAGGACTTCTGTCCTCTGACAATGACCCCGAAGAGCAGGAAGTGGCCCTGGCAGCTAGGAGTGGGCCTGGTCCTCACAGCTTGGTGTCCTCATGCGGAACGTAAACAACAGTACAAGATACCAACACCAGACAAGGCCACTCTGCCTGATAATCAAGAGAAAGACAGGACCCCTCGGTCATCACTGAACGTGGACAGCAGACGACAGTGTGAACATCATTCAGGCCACAGAAGGACCAAACCTCCCGTCCCGGCTTCCTCAGGCCCCTCCCTGTGGGCGAAGGTTTGGTTTTGGTTTTGTTTTAAGTAAGCTCTGTGCCCAGTGTGGGGCCCGAACTCATGACCCCGACATCAAGAGTCGCATGCTGAACCGACGGAGCCAGCCAGGGGCCCCCGGATGAGAGTTACTGGGATGCTTCCTTCCTGACAGCGCCCAGGCCGGAGCAGAGCTCTGCCTAACTTGAGGCCCCCATACCCCAACACTCACCCAACATCCCCATAAGTCCTTCCTCACCCTCTTGCTGAGCGCCCCACACGGCCACAGTGGCCCTCCCTCCAGCCTCCAGGCCAGGGGCGATCGCCGCTCCCGGCTTGGTGGGGAGAACACGGGACCACGGAGAACATGGACGGCTTTCATGTGGCGGACTTCATTCGTTTCGATGTGGCTGAGTGTTAAGATTGACCTCTTCCCCAAGGTCGGCAGAGGCCCTGTTTAACCTTGGGGAACAAGTAAACCCATTTCTCTCGGTGCCGCTGGTGGTGAGTGGGGAAGGAAGAACGGGCGAGGGGCTCGCTGGCCTTGGGCTCCTCCGCACAGGAACTCCGCGCCCCCCCTCCTGTGGGGGGAGGCAGCCGAGTCGTTACTTAGCTTACAGGCTGTTTTCCCACAAAGCCTTAAAGGCCTACTAAATAATAAAAATAAGAAAAAATATCCCAGCATCTAATCAGAGAGCCCCACGATGCTGCATGGTCCCTCACGGGGTGAGGGAGCTTCCCAAGGTCACACAGCGCGTGACGAGCAAGGGCTCCCCTGGGACCGGGCCAGTGGGTCCGCCTTCCCGCTCTTTCCAGCCCCGGGGGCCGTCTGCTGCAGGGGCTGTTTCGACAAAGAAACACCGGGTCACTGTGGCAGCAGGACTGTAACCAGGGACAGAAATGAAAGATTATAATCGACAAATATTGGCCGTCACTCTCCATAGATAAGGTTTGGGAGACTGCTGGGGGTACTGGGGCAAGGACCGAGCCGGACAGCGGAGGAACCAGCTCTCTCCGGGCCCTCCTGCTTGCTCGCCGTGTGACTGTGAGCGGTCACGTAGCTTCTCTGAGCTGTTTGCCCATCTGCCGGGGTTGGGGGTGCGGGGGCTGATAACCTGTGCCCGCCTGCCTCACGTGGCCGTCAGGAAGAAGGGAAGGGAATGGCCACGAAAGTGCCAGATCACCAGCGGTTAACGTGTTTGCTACATCTTTTGTTTTAAGACTCTCAAGGAGTTCACAGGCTGGTTCTTGTAAAGACAAGGCGTATGCAGCCATGAAAAAGGCAGCATAGCCTCAGGGCTAGAGAAGTGGCTTGGACAGCACACGTTCCAGTCATGGTGATCTGGGGTGGCTTCCTGGAGGAGGAGCGGCTTGAGCTGCCCTTTAAAGAATGAGTGGAAACTGCATGGAAAGCAGGGGAATAGGGAGGCATAGTTTCAGAAAGATGGTTCAGGGCCATATCATGAAGGATATTGGAGGCCAGGCTAAAGGATTTGGATCAGTTCCAAAGACGCTAGGGAGCCATTGAATGTTTTTGAGGAGTGACAAGCTTATTGTTCTTGAGATGTGGGTCTGGGGGGTGGTTCAGAGGATGATCGAGGTGGGAAGAGGCTGGGGGAAAGCACGGCAGGGGAGAGCTGAGGAGGTGAACCCAGGGTGGGGAGGTGGCAGGTGGGGGTTGGGGGAGTGGCTTCTGCACACCTGGGAGGGAGAGCTTCGGAGCCTGGAGCAATTCCCAGTTGCCCAGCAGGGGGCGTATGTGAGAAAGGGGTTTGAGCCTTGAAAGTACAGAGTTAAGTAAACATCACGAAAATCAAGTGGAGTCAAGTACAGTGGACTCTTGAACAACGTGGGTTCGAAGTGTGCGGGTCCAGTTACAGGTGGGTTTTCTCCAGCAGTACAGTACCGTAAATGTGTTTTCTCTTACAATTTTCTTGATAGCATTTTCTTCTTTCTACTTTACAATATTGTAAGGCTGCAGTGTATAATACACAGAATGTATAGGATTTATTCATCAGCTTGTTTTTGTTAGTGGTAAGACTCCCCGTCAATGGTAGGCTCTTAGTAGTTAAGTTTTTGGAGAGTCAAAAGGTGTAGGTGAATTTTCAACTGCCCGGCAGGAGGGGGGGTGTCAGCTCCCCCAAACCCCGCATTGTTCAGGGTCAGCTGTCCGTCACGGTCCGTGTCTGTTGTGGCCGTGAGAAAACACTGCTTCTGTGTCACAATTCTCTGTAAGGGAAAAGTGAGAGGGGCACGGCTTACTGAGTCCTGGGCTAGTTAAAACAAAATCAGAGCTTTCAGGGGGCGCCTGGGTGGCTCCGCCAGTTAAACATCCACCTTCGGCTCAGGTCACGATCCCAGGGTCCTGGGATCAAGTCCTGCATTGGGCATCCTGCTCAGCGGGGGAGCCTGCTTCTCCCTCTCCCTCTGTCTGCCACTCCCCCTGCCTGTGCTCTCTCTGTCAAATGAATAAATAAAATCTTTAAAAACAAAATCAGAGCTTTCAGAATGAGAATGAAAATAAATCCATAGGAAAGCTGAATTGCAGGCAAACTCTTGTTCGTACAAGGGTGTCCCAGACAGGAGCCTCTCCCTAGCAAGCAGAGCTCCCTGCTTTCCCACCGAGCCACCCCGTGCTGGAGGGGCAGCTGTTGTGTGAGGGGCGCTGGGGTGCAGCCGTGAACGAGATGGGCAGGTCCTTGCTCTGCGTGGTTCCTCCTCCAGGGGAGAGAGCAGAGAAAGGAGCAGCACCAAGGCCAGGGAGAAATGCTGTGACTTGGAGGGTGGACACCGAGGCTGCTCCGGGAGACGCCATGAAGGGCCTGGGGGAGCTGAGGGTGGGGGACGCCAGCCGTCCGGGTTGCGTCAAGACGGATGCTTGGGATCAGGGGAGGCCTGGGAGCTGCGCTAGGCCCACGTGATTTCTCTGGTGGGTCTGGAAAGTGCTCTGATGCTCCAAGTGGGCCCCTCAACCAAGCTGGCCCAGTGGAAACCCGAGCAGAGGGACTGCGAGGCTGAGTGGCCGAGGTGGAGGCCCCTTGAGAGAAGGACCATGAGCTTTGAAGGCTGAGGTCTGGGGTGGCCCTGTGACTTTCTCTCCCTAGTCCCGACCAGTGCTTTCCTTCCATTGCACAAAACACCCCGGTCTCCTTCCTCTCTGTGCTGTTAGCCTGAGCTATCGAGATGTGGCTCCTGAGGCTTCCAACCAACAGCATCCTAACCTCCAAGAAGGTTGTTCTGGTCCCAGCAAGGAGAGCAGCTCAGAGAACTGTCATCTAGATGGTGGAAGGCAGTACCTGGGGAGAAAAGAGATGCTTAGAAGTAGCATCGGCCGGACTTGGTGTGGGGAGGGGAGGAATGAGTGAGGAAGTGGGAGAGAGGTGTCAGGGAGGGTGCCTGTGTTTCCGGAAGGTTCCTTCATGGCAGGGGCTCTGTAGGGGAGCAGGGCTCAGGGCAAGGAGGACCTTCTGTTTTAGAGACATCAAACTTGAGTCTTGGGGACATGCCAGTGGGCTGTCCCATTGGTAGCTGAGGGGCTGAGGTTGGACTGTGACACAGAACTGAGGGCCATCAGCATAGACACAGGATGGCTGCCCCCAGCAGGTGGCCTGAAGGCAAAGGTCAGCCGTCCCAGGCTAGCCCACAGGAGCAGGCAAGGTGCGGCATCTCTGCCAGGCCAGGAGTGAACGCTGCCTGGGGTCACGGAGCTGAGACCTGGGGGTGTCCTGGGCCTTCACAACCTGGGAGTGCACGGTCGCAGCACGGCAGGGAGGACGTGGATGAGCCGCGTAGCTGAGTCTTTCCTGTAGGAGATGAGGGGGAGAAGAAAGGCAGGGAGCTTCCAAGGGGCCACACGCCCAACTAAAGATGATCATTTTAATGGCTTCGTTCATTCATTCTGCCAGATTTACTGGGTCCTCACCGTGTACCTAGCTGCTCCGGGTGCTGGGGTACCTTTTGCTAAGAAAGATGGGCCCATCCCTGCCATTGTAGAGCATAAAATCTGGTGGGGGCTGGAGGAGAATCACTTCCTTGAACTGTTGTGTCAGGGTGTGATGTACACACCACCAACACTCCTTTTCAGTGTACCATTCAGTGATTTTTTGGCAAATGCACAGAGTTGTGCAACCGTCACCACAGGCCAATTTTAGAACATCTCCGCCCCACCCCAATCCCCTGTGCCTGCTTGCAGTAACTCCCCATTCCTACTCCCGACCATGGACAACCGCTCACCTACTTTCTGTTTCTACAAATGGGTCTCTTTTGGACTTTTTGTGTAAGTTCTACCCTCTGTGTGTCTTCGTGTCTAGCTTCTTTCACTTAGCATCATGTTTTTGAGGTCAGAGCACATGCTAGCCTCTTGTGCCTTTTTCCCACTGAATGGTATCCCAGCGTGCGGGGGCAGAGAGCGTGTGGTGTTTACCCAACACGCAGCTGAGGGCTTGTGAATCGTTCTGGCTCCTTAGCTGTGCGAGTAACGTTGTTCTGGGTATTTGCACACACTCTTTGCATGCACCAATGTTTTTGTTTCTCAGGGGTGGGTATCTAGCAGAATCCCTAGATCACAGGTGAATAAGCCTTTTTGCAAAGCCGGTTTGTGCTGTTTTGCATTCCCACCGGCAGTGTCCTTGGGGATGTGAAGTGGCATCCCCCTCTGACTCTGATTTGCATTTCCCTGATGACCAGCGATGTGGAGCATCTTTTCCCGGAGTTACAGGACACGCGTGGGTCTTCTTGAGACAAACTACACGAAAGGAATGCATTTGTCGCTGCTGGTAAGAGATGATGACTTATCTTTAATTCCATGGTGAAAGGTTTTACTGACTCTTCCGTGAAGTCCTTACTGATAGCTCTTTCTACACTGGTCTCTCCTTTCTCCTAAAATGTAAAGCATAAGTCAGATCACGTCTGAGACCTAATGCCCTCCAAAGGAATGGCCCCCAGCACTTAGAAGAAACTCCAACTCCTCGCCTCTCTGGCCTCATCTCCCATCACCCTCTCCGTTCTGCGCCTATTCATTTTGCTGGAGCCACAGCGGCCTCTAAGTGCCTCAGGGCCTTTGCACTGGTTGTCCCCTCTACCTGGAATTCTCTTCTTCTTGTTTGTTGTGGGCTGGCTCCATCTTACCATTTGGAGCAGCCTGACCCTCTCCTCTTAGAGAAGCTTTCCTGACGATCCTTTCCTGATGAGCCTTCCGTCTGCCTCAAAGTGCTGGTCGCCACCCCAGCCTCCAGTTGGCATTGGCTTGGCAATAGCAGGAACTGGATGAATGACAATTGGATGACTGACCGGAGGACACTCAGGGGTCTGCTCACTTGTGACTGTCCTCACCCTCCACCCATACAGCTCCTCTTGCCCAGGCCTTTGCCATCCGTCCCCAGGCTGTCATGAGGCAGAACGTGAGATCAGGGTGACATTCTGTCCTGCATGTCTTCAGTGGTCACCTAGTGAAGCAGTTTTGGACGGTGCGAGAGTGGCAGGTGTTGGGGCCGACAAGCCAGAACAGTGTCTGAGGAATGGTTTAAAATCTGAGGAACTGTACTCCTAAGAAGAGAAGATCGAAGGATAACACAAGTATTCGAAGGGCTGTGAGGTGAAGAGGGGTCACAGGTAATGGGATATGTCGTGGGGGTTGTCTCAGAGGGCAGAAGGAGTGAGGAGGTAGAAGGTAGTTTCACTCAGGGAGGGCTTTTCTGTTAGCATTGCCTATTCTGGAATAGTCTCATCTTATGAGGTAGTGAGCCTCCTGTCCCAGGGAGAGTACAATTCCCCAGGGTGTGGTGGAGAGGAGGCAGCACGGAGAAGGCTGGAGCAGGCGGCTTGTACGGAGGGCCTTTCTCCCTCTGAGCCTCTAGGAATCCCCTCAGCAAAATCTAGAATTTTGATCTGGTGCTTCTGGAAAAGAGGAAAGAGCCATTTCAGGACAGGGAGAGGGCGGCCAGCAGCGTGCATGTGCCAGCATGTGCCTGGGTCCTGGCCAGCAGGGAGAGGATGGGCTACACTCCAGGGTCCCAGAAGTGGATTCTCTGCTCCCTGGCTGAATTGGGGAAGGGTCCTCTCTCTCATCACAGGTCTGCCCTGAGAGGTCAGGGGCTCCTCTCACACCGCAGCCTCCCCAGTGCCCCCAAGGGTGTCCAGTATGTAGCTGGTGCTCAGCAGCCCCAACTTCCAAACCTGGATGTGGAGTCCGAGTCCTTGGGAGAATCCCGGTCCCCTTGCTTGCCGCTTGCCGGGGGCTCTCAGCTCCTTTGCCTCTCGGGGTCCACTTCCTTGTTTGCTCAGTGTGTGTGGTGACGTGAGGGTGACAGTCATCCCCACCGTCCAGGGGGTTGCTCTCCGGCTCTCCTCCATGGCGATGACCACGGTCTTTGTGGCTGGGCCCCGCCTCCGTTCCCACGGGCCGGCCCCTGGGCAGGCAGTTTCCAGGTCCCACCCACCTGCTTCGGGGAGGAGCAGCCGGGTGGAGCCAGGCTGCGGACAGGTGCCAAGGGAGGGTGAACTCGGGGCTGGCTGAGTGCTGGGCACGGTGACGGCTGAGTCACAGCCACAAAAACTGAGGGGTGTGTCCGGGTGACATAACACTCACTTCCGGCCAGGAGGGTGCTGTGTCTCATGTCTCGGGGCAAGGGAGCCCAAACAGAAAGTCTTTGAGAAAGAAAGGGAACAAACAGAAGGAAATGGAAAATTTCAGCCAACAGCCACCCAGCGGTCCCCTTAGTTGGAGAGGATCTCCGGAGCCTCAGCTCCCCACCGGCATGCAGCCCTGCTTACCGCTTGGCCTGGAGTGGCTTTCCCATCTACAAATACAGGTGCACCTCCAGGCAGCCCCTTTCCAGCCGTTCGTGCCCCCCCCCGGGGGCCCCCACACTGTCTTGACCGCAGTTCAGGCTGTGCCCACAGCCTGGCGCTGGTGTGCTCTTCCGTTCCCCCCTCCACCTGCTGAAATTCTGCCCCTTCCTGATGCCCAGTGAAAACACCATGTCCTGGAGGCTGGAGGCCATTTTCGGATGCAGTGCCTGCCCCCTCCTCTGACTGCCCTTGACTTTCCAGGCTCAGGAGCCACAGCAGGAAAGTTCTGGAGGGAGCACCACAGAGCAAATGCCGAGAAGCAGCCTCCGACATCTGGCAGGGCTCCAAGCCCATGCTCAGGGAGGCCCCCAGACCAGGGACACAGCCCTGCTCTCCCTGTGCTCTCTCTTCTGGGAGACTCCGCATGGTCTGGGGGAGTGTGAAAGGCGTGCTTTGGGAGCCACACAAGAGCTGGGTGACCTTGGACAAGTCACTACCTCTTGAACCTCCATTTCCCCAAGCAAAAAGTGGGATGGTTCGGAGCTGCTACATACAAAACAACCTCATGGGGCCTGTCACCATGGAAAGGGCTTGGGTGATAGCCATGATTATTATTGGGGGCTGGCAGAAGCCAGGGCCACCGGAGCCCTTGGAGACTCCCTGGGTGCCCAGCCCAAGATCTGCCCCAGTAGGAGCTCATTGTAGGCCGATGGACCCATGAATGAAGGAGTGGGGGCTTTCCCCCAAGACCTGGTCCCAGGAAGGGCCTGGCTCTGGGAGCCACTGTGGACACACGGCGGGAATGGCATGACCTATAATTAACCCAGGCCTGGCCTGGCGGGCAGGTAGGCGGACGGGCTCTCCGTGGACCCATGTGATACTCGGGTCGGCCTCAGTGAGCGCAATCTGAAACCCCAGCCACAGGCTGGAACCAGTTGCACAGAGAACAGAGCTGTCACAACAGGAAGGGCCTGTTTGGAGCCTGCCAGAGGTACGGTGGAGAGGGGGCCTCAGCCCTGCTTTCCTGCACTCCAGGCCACGCAGGAGCAGCCAGGCCCCAGATGCTTAGAACACGGGAGCTACTGGGAGCGTGTGCTTGGCAGGGTGCTGGATTCAGCCCTGGCCAGCCACCCCTGACCTTGGTCTTGAACCCTGGGGAGGGTTATTTGCCCACAGCCTGTAGGAATCTGCCTGCACTCGACTCAGGCCAGCAGCCTCTCATTCCCACTGCCCCCGTGAGCTGCCCCTGAAGCGGGTCCTGCCAAGGCCTGCTTATCATCTTCAAGGACCTGCTCAAACTTTGCTTTTCTCAGGACCTGCCCGGGACTCCCAAATATTTCCTTGGACCCCTCTGGATCCTGGTCCTCCATCCAGCAGGAGGTGCTGCAAAGTGGGGAATGTGTGTTTTTCGTTCATGCCTCAGTTCGTATGATGTGTCTGCTGTGTTAGAGGGAGAGATAGGGTTGGTGTGGGGAAAGAACATTGGAGAAGGAACCAGAAGCCCCAATTTGAGAAGGACCTCTAGCACTGATGACTGGAAAACCTGGGCAACTCATCTGTCTTCCCTGGGCCTCTGCTTCCTCACCTTAGAAGGAGGGTAGGACTCACTGGCCGTCCTTTGGGGCCTCCTGGCTTTGACACTCTCTGGTCTCAAATGCTCTCCCCAGTGTCTTTCTGCCAATTTCTTCCCTGCTCCACCGCCCGCCCTGTGCTGCTAATGGGAAACCATTGCTCCCCGTGCCTATTAGACTGCTGGCTGCTTATTCTGATCTATCGTCCATCATTCACACATATGGAGAAGAAAAGGAATATTCCTTAGTCATAGACACTTCTGAGGCTCTGCCACATGGCATCGGCGGCTCTGGTTCAGTTGATTCAAAACCATTCGTACTCACCTTGGCAGCCTCTGGCTTGGATCTCTCCTCTGCCTCTCAAACCCAGAGAGAAGAGAAAGTGGCTGGCCTGGGTGGGCCACCAGGCAGAGGAATTGCTTGAACTTGATATGGAGGGTCCTGGCCTCCTGCACCTTTCCACCCCCCAGTGGGGCCGTTTGGATTGGTGGGTGGGTTCTGATGCGTTGTTCTCAGACTTGGTTGGACCCTCCCACGGAGGGAGAAGCAGGGGATAGGGAGATGAGGCGGAGGCAGGAATGAAGCCTGGGAGGAGCAGAGGGCCGTGGGAGTGGGAATGCGGGCAGAGGGAGGGGCGGCCTGGGAGAGAGGGGGGGTGCCCGCATTCCTCCGTGGGTGATAACCCGAGAGCAAGGCCCCATCCTCTGAAACGATGTCTACTCTCCAGAGCAGCACCCTTTGGCTCTGCGGCTCTTGGGCCAGGGAGTGAGGGCAAGGGAGAAGGAGCTCACCTGTCCATTGTGGTCCGCCAGGCCCTCACCTGCTCCTCCTTCCCTTTGCAAACCAGGAGGTGGATCTGGCAAGCAGGTGCATGATGGCAATAGCAGCATCGGTCGAGCTGGTACCCACCTTGTGCTGGGCACCATGGGAAGGATCTTTCATCCATTACTGCATTTAATTCCTCAATGGCCATCCTTTTAGGTAGGGGTGAGCCATCGCTCCCCTGTCTGGATGGGGATATGGAGGCTGAGAAGTAAGGGGACTTGCCCGAAGCTGTATGCTAAAAAAAACAATGAAGTCTTTTCAAACAAAAGCAAAGCAAAACAAAATGGAAAGAATGAGGAACCTCTGAGCCTGTGACTGAGTCCTAGGCTTTCCTAATTGCTGGGGGAAAAAGTCTTTTCAGCAAAAGATTCAAGAGCCCAGGTCCCTTAGGCCTCTCCTTCTCCTTTCTTCTGACACCAAGCAGTGAATGGGATTTGGGTAAATATTAGCCCCGCGGTGCCCATGGGAGCCTGACTTCCAATGCCTGCTTCCTGTACTCCTGCCTCGACGGGGGTGTATTACCACATACAAGCCTGGGCCGAGATCATTCCACCAGGAAGTCTCCCACCCTCACCCCAGGTGAGGCATGTCTGCCCCTGAGGCAGAAACTCCCCCCACCCCCACCAAGTATTTAACAGATGACAACTGAACACATCAGGTACAGACGCAGGTCCTTTTGCAACAGCTGGTCTGGGGGCCAGGAGCAGCCCTGGATGGCTCCCCACTATCTTCAGGTTCTTTGTGTCTTTATCGGTGGCACTCCGCATGAAATCTTACATGGGATCAGTAGCAGTGTTTGACGGATATACATTTATTTTATGATTTAATTATGGTGTACAACTTCTTTTATAAGTTCAAGTTTATAACATTCATCTGTTATAAACTGAATCAGCAAGGGGAAAGTCACTTTTTCTTTTTTTTGGATGAATGCACATTTTGAGATCGCTGCAATGTTTTTAAAAAAATTAGCCTTGGTATGCAATTTTATTTTCTATCAAGGAAATCTGGAATCATAGAAGTGGTTGCATATGGTAACATTGTAAAACAAAATAAAACAAGATCTCCTTTCCCAATCACAGGATGCCCTTCGATTTAGCTGATCCAGGAGCCCACTAAAGGGAAGAAGATACTCTGCATTCAGAATGGAATCACTGTTGACATCCAGGACCTTCTCATCCTCCCAAAGGGCAGGAACTCAAAGAGGGATTGTGGGAGTGAGTCTATATGTTCATCAGAGGGTAGAAAATACTTTATACAATGTATCACATGAAGTCTGGGTATTAAGTCCTTCCTTCAAAGTTTCAAAACATTCACTTTCATGTATTGGTTTCCTTGTTGCCACTTGTTCCACATTGGCACAAATGGCAACACTGTAACACTGACCCCTCCCCCCCAACCAGGAGCCTTGGCACTTAGTAAAAGTATAAAGACTCCTTCAGGAATAGTGCTTTCAAGCCATATGAGGCATAAGAACCAATTAAGGAACTTGGGGAAAATGGGGTGCTCCTGGAGATGCCCACAGTGGGAAATGCTGTCCCGTTGATGTGACCACATCCTGCTGACTTTGGGTGGGAGCTGGTCCCAGGCCTGAGTGTCCTACCCAGCAGCGCTGAGCTGAATGTGACCCTCTTAAGTACAGCTGTGTACTTGATGGCGTAGTGTTACGTGAATAGACGTGCACAGGCCAGAATGGAATGAAGCAAAGCCAAGCAAGAAAGGCTAGGATAATTGCCTCCTAATCAATGACACATTTGTAAGGAATCCAGATCTTTCTACAACTTGGCAGGGAAGAGCTTCATTCTGAGGTAAATCCAGAAACGGGCTCCTCTAATCTTAACAGTTAACACTTTGCAGTCTCTAGAATATTAATGGGTGATGCAGAGTACGTGTTCCTGCATCTGGCTTATTTGATCACACTTAAAAATGTTTAAGAGTTAAGTCTATCCTGAGGCACTCTTACAAAATGAGGATCAGGGAGTGGTCCTCGGACACATTCAGCAACTGCCTGTTGTGCCAGGATCCGTCCTCAGAGCAGGTATGATCTCATGAATCCTTGAAGTTTCCCTAAGCACTTGATTTCTATGGTTATCCCCATTTTACAGTTGGGAAAACAGAGACCTGGAATGGCAAAGTAATGGCACCCACAGCTATTTGCAGCTCAGCTGCTTTCCCTACCTTATTTTCACTCGTGCTTACAAGGCTCTGGCCAAGCAGAGCCCTCCTCTCTTCCTGGAGAGCATGATTTCTTGCCTCTGGGCCTTTGCTCTACTGAATTTCCATTCCCTTTGGCTCTGTTAAATACCACTGCCTTCAATATTGTTGCCCTCCAATTGGAGGATTTCTGGTTCGTGAGGATCACTGCTGTCTCTTGATGGGGAGGCTCTTCTAGACTCTGTGTCTTTGTTGGGTCTTCTCAGGAGCAGAAGCAGCAGGACCCACGCCCATCCCTCCCTGAACTGCCGGCTGCCCCCTGCCCTGCCCCGCACATTCTAAACACTGGGATTTATTTATAGAGTAAATGTCTGTAGCAAATTTTGTTTTTGTTTTTGTTTTTTTAAGATTTTATTTGTCAGAGAAAGAGAGAGAGAGAGTGCATAAGCAGGGGGAGTGGCACATAGAGGGAGAAGCAGGCGCCCCACTGAGCAAGGAGCCAAATGCTGGACCCCATCCCAGGACCCTGGGATCGTGACCCAAGCTGAAGGCAGACACTTAACCAACTGAGCCACCCAAGCATCCCACAGATTTTGATTTTTGTCCTTGAACGAGGAACATATACCACTGTGTAAGAAAGACAATTTTACCAGCAATGCAATTATATCTGGTTTTTTTGTTTGTTTTTGAGAATGTTTTGATCTCCACAAAATTACATGTGGACTTGGGTTGTGTGTTTATCCAGGCTGCTTAGTTGGAAATGGTTAATAAAGGATTGAGTCAGCCTTGGTCCCAGACCCAGGTACTGAGCACGTTGTATGGGGAGGAGGAGACAAAAGGGCAGTTGACAAAGCATGACCCCATGTTAGCTGCTCAGATACTGAGCACTCACACCTGTACGCCCAGAGCCGCTCTCCACACTTCTACTTTTTTTGTCCGCCTTACCCCTGACCACAGCTGTGTGAGATGGGCTCTGTTATTACCTCCCTGTCACAGATTGGGACAGAGAGGCACGGGTTATACAGTGACCTGCCCAAGGCTCCTCAGTGGGGAAGGGGTGGAGGCCGGTTTGGGCTCCAGGCCAGTTTGAATATGACTGAAGGAGAAGGCTGAATACAATCTTGTGAAATGTTTGTGGGGATCCAAGCTGGCAGAGGGGAATTCTCTTTGGAAAAATACCCGATCAGCAGTTGGGACGGAAGGAGGACTCAAAGCGTTTTAGCGACAGTGTCAGATGGCTAGGTGCAAGAAAAGGAGAGGAATTTTCTTGGGTTTGCCCTAATGTTAGAAGTAGTCACGCAGCCAAGTTCAGGGTCCTCAACAAGAAAATACGATGTCAGGACAGCCAAAATAAAACAGCAGTAACATCCTGTTCTGCAGCCTAGACAGGCCTTGCACTAACATTCTGCTTTCCAGCCTTGCAGAAATGACTTCTGCAAAATGTCCTCAAATAAGACAATTAACCACAAAGCATTTGTCACCGTCACGGGCAAGGGGCAGTTAAAACCCAAGCCCCCCAATGTCAGCCACAGAAGCCCGTCAGCTCATGGCCACAAACCTATGAGGTAGACAGATACATGACCAAAGCCCTGATTGGCCTGACCCAGCACAGCCTGGTTATTTAAGACAGTTCTGCAAAAGATCTTGTAAAACTCCCAAACTTAGAAACTCCAGGGGCAGCCCTCCCAGGTGCCCTCCCTCTCCGGGAGCTTTGTCCTATCACTCAGTAAACTTTGGTTTGATGTCCACCTCTCTTCTTCTGGAATCTACCTCTTCATTCCTCAAAGCGGCGTGACCAAGAACCACGGGCACCAAGAGGACAAAAATCCTGTAACATTAAGAAGGAAAGAAAGAGACAGGAAAGGGGCCAATGTGTAGATGGTGGAGCGCTGCCTGGGTCACGTGGTAGGAAGTGGCCTCTGGGGCTAGGAGGTTCAGAAAGGCTCAGGGGGTGTCTTGTTGCTGGCCAGTGCCAGGCTCGCTGTCTCCCTGTGGTGTCTGGTCTGCGGAAACCCCTTCCAGCCTCACCAGCGCTTGGTGTGAAGGGGGACGTGTGTGAGCGCGGGTGTACAGGGGAAGGGGATGAGGGCAAGGACTGACAGGCGGATGGGGAAGAGCAGGAGGCTGGAGGCCCGCGCCACTGGCCAGCACCCGTTCAGAAACCTCCAGCAGTGATTGTAGGCGCAATGCTACTTTCCAAACAATTTGGAAAGTGAAAAACCACTCTATTTCTTTGTGGTCTCTCTCAGTTCCTATCCATAGGTGCTGGAATCATACAGTCCCCACCATTTTGTGTCCTGCTTTCCCTTTGACCATTTTAGCTGAAGCACTTTCCCAGGTTGCTGCACCGTCCTCCTGATTATTCTCCAGTTGGAACCAGCGCCCGCCTGGGTTGGGGGGGACCTGGTTTCTAATTCTGGCTCTGCCACTTACTCTCTTTACTCCAGCCATTCCCCCCCAGCCCCGAGCAAGTTGCTGGGGCGCTGGCTGCAGACCCTCCCTTGGGTGTAGCCTTTTCGCACTCTCCAGGAGGACCCCGGGAAGCAGTGCTTGGAAAGCGCTGGGGGAAGTGCGTCATGAAGGTCAGCAGTTTTAGTCTTTATTCTCTCTGTCTGTGGAATGGGGCTGACACCCCAGCAGGCAAGGTCTGGTGAGAACTAGAAATAAAGTGTTCCATTGTGCAGTGCCCGGGCCGCTCTCCCTGACTGCACGGTCCACACACACTCTCACACGCACTCTCTGCGGCTCCGTCCACACACACACACACACACACACACACGCACGCACTCCCCGCGGCTCCGTCCACACACACACGAACTCACTCTCTCTCTCTGTCCGGCTTAAACTAAGCGGCTCAGGAGCGATCTGCACTTGTGGCGGGAATCTGAGGAAGCCGGGTTGACACTGGCATCCCTGAGCGCCCCAGGGGAGGAAACTTCCCGAACTCCCAGTCAGGTGTGGCGCTGCCTTCCCGCGCTCCCCGCGCATGGGTTTCAGCAGAGCCACAGGGCTCTAGCCCCGGTGAACGACCCCGCGAAGCACAGCTCGGGAGCGACCCCGGGACGGTGACCCCGTACCCTAGCTCTTGCTTAAGTAGGCACTCCCCCTTTGATGGACGGGAGTCGCCGCCAATGGCGCCCGGGGGCGGTCCTTCGGTGCAGCAGGGGGAGGGCCGCCTCCTGGGGCCCTGGTCCAATCTGGGCTGCCGGAGGGGCCGTGGGGCGGGGCCCGGCGCCCAGCAGCCAATGGGACGAGCACAGCGGGCGCGGCGGGGGCGGAGCGCTGGTGGCTGGCGGCAGCTGCGGCCGCGGCGGGGCAGGGCAGGGCTGAGGAGCGCGGCCGGAGCGAGGGCGGCAGCCGGACCCGGAGACGCCGTCGCGGCCGGAGCGGGTGAGCGGCGAGCCGGGAGGAGAGCGGCGGCCGAGGTGAGGGGCGCGCCGCGACGGTTGGGGCGCCGCGGGCGGTCGGCGGGGCCCGCGCCCTGTCAGGCCGCTGCGCCGGGGCCGCGCTCCGCGCTCCGCGCCGGGGGGAAGCCTCTGCGGCCGCGCGGCCGGCGCGCGGACTTCCTGTCGCCGTGGGAGGGGGCGTGCTCGGGGGCCGCGGCGGGCGCCGCAGGGCGGGTGGGCGCCGCCGGCGCGGGCTCGGCGCGGGGCTCCGGGCGCCCGCGGGCGAGTTCTCGGGCGGGGGTCGCGGGCGAGCGGAGTGCGGCGGCGGCGCCCGCGGGCTGGGAGCTGCCGCCCAGGGGCAGGTGGGCGGCTGCGGGGCGGCTCGGGGAGGAGCCGCGAGCGCGCTGCGGGGAGCCCGCGGGGCCGAGGGGCGCCGAGGTGCGCTGCGGGACCCGCGGGAGGCGAGGGCGGCTGCGGGAGCGGCGCCGGAGCCCGGGGGTGGCTGGTGAGCGCCAGTTGGAGGGCAGGGCCGGGTCCGACGGGTGGCGGGGGCAGGCGGGACGCGGACGCGGATGAGCTTATGGGGGCCCTTCGACGACCGGCCTTCCTTCGCTTCCTTTCCACCCTCCGCGTGCCTCTGCTGGCTCCACGGGGGTGGGCGGCGAGGCCTGCCTTGTGAGCAGCCCCTAGGGCCGGGGGCACTGGCAGGAGAGGCTGGGGCTGTTCGCCCGCTCCGCCCTCGGGGTTTCCCACAGTCACCGATTCTTGGAACCGTGAGCGCCTTCTCCCTTCTGGGGTTTCCGAGCCTGCCGGGTCATCGGAGGGCTCCGGGCTGGAGAAGTAGCGATTTCTGTCCTCTGATCTCATTGGTCCGTTGGGCTTTTGGCTCCACCAGAGAAGGGCGATTTCCCTTTCGGACGGACTTGGTCGGGAGAGCAGGTTGTGCGCCTCCTTGCACCCCTCCCCCCACCCCCCGCGCAGCTCTAGCCTCTGACGATGCTGCTGTCCAGTTGGATGCCCAGGGGAAGGCGGCCTTCAAGGTGGGGTGTGTGTCATCATTCCGGAGCCTTCTCTGCCGCAGCTGTCCTGTGTTTTTTTGTGGTGAAAGGGTAGGCTGCCCAGAGTCTCCACGGCTACTCATCACACTGTTTACCAAACACTCCCTGGCTGTTCTGATGAAAATCAAGAGAACTGCTAAAGGAATTCAAACCTGAGCTGCTGTCAGTGAGCTCACAGCTTCCTTCCCTGCTCTGCAGTTCCTCCCTCCGCAGTTGGATGCTGAAATTCTCTTTTAATCCTCCTGGGATTGCCAGTTTGGCGCCCAGGGCCAGGAAACCAACCAGGTGGGGGCTGTTGAATGCCAGCCCTCCCGTTCTGGCCCCAAATGTTCTTACTCCACTTGATTCACAAGCCTGGTTGCAGCCTCCGCATAGAGGCATTGAACAGGAGCCAGTGCAACTTGGGTTTCTCTTGATTCACATGGGATACTCATCTGTGTGCATTTTAACTTAATTCTGGAGCTCGGCAATCAATCTCCTGGGTGAGGTTATGCTAGTTAAGATACGAGGCCACATCAAAAACTTTTCTGTGGTGTGTGATTTTCTTTTGACAATTGTCTTCAAGCTTTAAAGAAACTGGCCGGTATAGGCTGATGTATTTATTACTTGGGAAAGTAACATAACCCAGAGGGATAGAAGCGTGATTAGGTCTGCACTCTTGCTTCACTTTGTCGAAGAATAAGAACTCATTGGAATGGAAACAGCTCATGCTGTTTGGGCACTGGAACTTTATTTCTCTCAGTCTTAAATATATGAGAGGTCATAATATTTAAATAACCTAAAAGTATGCATATGTAAAAAGCCTTGTCTGGGTTTCGGACTTAGGCTGAGAGATAAGGTTGTCTTTCCTTAGTCCCGGATGCCTAAACAGATCTCTGATAGCCAGACCATTCCTGGGGTGGGAGCTGAGGGGCATTTGTCCTTCACCTTTTCATTTTCTTCCCTATTCACTTGAAAGTTGTAGACTTTCACTTGAATTCACTTGAAACTTGTAGACCGAGTTAAGGCCATGATGCTCAGGCTTCCTGCTTGTGACAGGGTCATCACCTGGTTCCAGGATGTTACGGAATATCAAAAAGATTTCATAGATTCCTTAATAATAGTAATGGTGCCTTGTCTTTAGAGATTGGGTAGCATTTACCAAGGGCTTTCTGGCCACCCTCACCTGAACCTTGCAGCTGACTCGTGCCTGCCTTATCTGTCATCAGATTGTCATGGCCGCTTTGCGGAGGCCACCCTGTAGATTATGGGGTAATGACCACATTCATGTGAGCCGTAGTGCTGGCTCAGTTTTTTCCCCAATTAGGTTGTTTGGAACTGCCACACCTGAGAACAGCACGGCCATGCCTCAGTTATGAAGTCAGTGTGCATTCCACAGGTAGAGACCTTTCTTTATGGCCCTGGCAGTGATCCTTCACATACCTGAACGCATCTTAGTGCCTGAAACCCGACCCCGGATGGGTCCCAGTGCTGGTGTCTGGGATGGCTGTGTAGGATTCCTTCAAATACTTAGTATTCAGATGATTATGTTCTGTCTGCTGACTGGAGACAGTCTTAAAAGAGGAATTCTCGAAGTATACTGAGAAGCATTCTGTGCCATGCAACATTCTTGGCATACGTGCAGTTCCAAAGATAACTGTTAGAAGCACTGGCCATCTAAGACCACACGGGTTGGTAGTTTGATTAAAAGCACATAAAACAACAACAGTCTCCTTTCTTTATGTATTGATTTCTTTTTGTTCCCATGATTGCACATTTATGTTTGTTTGGTAAAATAGCACCATGTAATCCATTTTTTTATTTCCTAGAATAAAATCTTCATTTTGTTTTTAATTAATTTAAAACTTATTAAATTTAAAATTTATTTGCTTATTTTAGAGGCAGAGTGTGCGTGTGTGGGTAGTGGTGCTGAGGGCGCATAGGGTAGGGCAGGGCAGAGGGAGAGGGAGAGAATCCCAAGCAGACTTGATGCTGAGCACTGAACCTGATGCAGGGCTCTATCCCAGGACCCCGAGATCATGACCAGAGCCAAAACCAAGAGTCAGGGGCGCCTGGGTGGCTCAGTGGGTTAAAGCCTTTGCCTTCGGCTCAGGTCACGATCCCAGGGTCCTGAGATCGAGCCCTGCATCATCGGGCTCTTTGCTCGGCAGGGAGCCTACTTCCTCCTCTCTCTCTGCCTGCCTCTCTGCCTACTTGTTTCTATAAAATAAATAAATAAATAAATAAAATCTTTAAAAAAAAAAAAAAAACCAAGAGTCAGACACTCAACTGACTGAGCCACTGAGGCACCCTTAATTAATTTATTTATTTTTTCGTTCTTTTTATTTTTATTTTTTTAAGTTTTTATTTATTTGACAGAGATCACAAGTAGGCAGAGAGGCAGGCGGAGAGAGACTGGGAAGCAGGCTCCCTGCTGCGCAGAGAGCCCAATGCGGGGCTCGATCCCAGGATTGAGATCATGACCTGAGCTGAACACAGAGGCTTTAACCCACTGAGCCTCCCAGACACCCCTCGTTCTTTCTTTTTAAAGTAATCTCCACACCCAGTGTGGAGCCCCACACAGGACTCAAACTCACAACCCTGAGATCAATACCTAAGCTGAGGTCAAGAATTGGATGCTTAACTGACTGGGCCACCTGGGTGCTCCTTAAAGATATTTATTTATTTATTTATTTATTTATTTTTAAAAAAAAGTGTCTTTTTTTTTTTTTAAGAATTTATTTATTTATTTGATAGACAGAGATCACAAGTAGGCAGAGAGGCAGGCAGAGAGAGAGAGGAGGAAGCAGGCTCCCCGCTGAGCAGAGAGCCCCACGCGGGGCTCGATCCCAGGACCCCGAGATCATGACCCGAGCCGAAGGCAGAGGCTTTAACCCACTGAGCCACCCAGGCACCCCATATTTATTTATTTTTTAAAAAAGATTTTATTTGTTTGACAGAGAGAGACAGCAAGAACATAAGCAGGGGGAGTGGGAGAAGGAGAAGTAGGCGTCCCACTGAGCAGGGAGTTGGATGCCAGGCTTGATCCCAGGACCCTGGGACCATGACCTGAGCCAAAGGCAGACACTTAACAACTGAGTCACCCAGGCTTCCCAAGAATTTGTTTTTAAGTAATCTCTACCCCCCCAGTGTGGGGCTCAAGCTCACAACCCCAAGATTAAGAGTCACATGCTCCACTGACTGAGCCAGCCAGGTGCCCCAAAGTCTTAATTTTTTTATTTTTATTTATTTATTTATTTATTTTTTTAAAAGATTTTATTTATTTATTTGTCAGAGAGAGAGGAGTGAGAGTGAGCACAGGCAGACAGAGTGGCAGGCAGAGGCAGAGGGAGAAGCAGGCTCCCTGCCAAGCAAGGAGCCCGATGTGGGACTAGATCCCAGGACGTTGGGATCATGACCCCGGCTGAAGGCAGCTGCTTAACCAACTGAGCCACCCAGGTGCCCCCCATCTTTATTTTTTAATTGAGAAATATTTGACATACATTAATGTGTATTTAATTTCTTTTAAAAAATGTCCATATCAAAACTATAGGAGTGTTTCTTGGCTGCAGGCACCAAACTAGGTAGAGAAGGGGTTACAGAAATGAAGGAAAAGCTGTCTCAACCAGCAAAGACCTCAGCAGGAAGCCTTGAGAAGACTGAGGGTAGAAACTTTGCTATGACTTTAGCAACCACACGTGCCACGACTTGTGTAACACACTCTGTGGCCGTTTGAGATTTGTGTGACTTTTGTCCTCCCTAGAAATTTGGTATGGTGGGGTGGGCGGAGCATGGTTGGAGAGGAGGAGCCCTGGGCCAGCCTTCCTCTCACTAACCTTGAGGCCTAGAACAGTCACATTCTTAGGGTCTCAGTTTGTTTGTTTTAAAGACTTTAGTTATTTATTTGACAGAGAGAAAGATGACAAGCAGGCAGAGAGAGAGGGGGAAGCAGGCTCCCTGTTGAGCAGACAGCCACACTGAGCCACCCTGGTGCCCTGGGTCTCAGTTTTTATATTTGTAGGATGAGGGGCCGAGAGGTTCTTAACCTTTTGAGAATCTGATAAAAATTGTGGCCTCCTTTCCAGAAAGCATGCAGTTTCAGAGGCCAGGGCCAGATTTAGGACTCTGGGATCACCCCATCTCTAAGCTCCCTCTCACCGATGATATTCTATAATCTTATTTTCTCGGTCATCTTTGAGCTAATAATAATGTAACTTGTGTTTATAGAGGACACATTCCAAAGCTTTTTCACCTCTTGTCTTTTTTGTCCTTAAAACATTTCTGAGTGGCGTGGGTGGTGATGGATATTCCTTCTTGTGATGAAGAAAGGGATACAGGACTGGCCACCACTCTGGTAGGATCCCCCGGTGAGAGGCTTGTAGTGGGACCAGAACTGGGACACCTGGTTGCCAGCTTGGGGTTTTTCCATTAGGTTTTGCTTCCTTGGTGGTTGTCATTACGAGTTTTGTTTGGCTGTGTAAATATCCCAGAATGTGTCACTTACAGAGGAAACTCTTTGCTCATCTGCTGAAAGGACTATTTCTTGGTCTGAATTTGGATCACTAAACACCTTTCTGCCTGACTGTCAAAAAGACACTTATTTTGTTTTTGTTATTTTTTCTTGCCATATTTTTCATAGGGTTCACATTTGTAGGACTTTGGTGTTTTGAGCAGACTTGTTTAACGTTTATTGATTAAAGTACACATTGAAATGATTGCTTCTCAGTTGCTTAGCAGTTGAAACACTTGTGAAATAAATGTTAAGTGAAAACTCTAAATGTTTGACTTGTTCCATCCAAATATGTACTTGCAGAAGAGACTCCCAGCCTGTGAGCTGCTGGGTGGGCTTAGAGTCGGGTGTGGGTTGTGGCAATGATGATGACTACCCAGCAGTGGCTTCTTGTGGCCTTCTGGGCAGATTCTGAATATGGAAGGGACTGATTTTTTTTTTAGTTTATTAACAGCACAGGGTCTTAGTTATGTAAAGAGTTTATGTATCCAAAAGAACACGGAATTTTAAAGACTCACAGATGTTAGGTGATTTATTACTCATGAAAAGAATCTTCATAGTAAAGATGATTTGAATACTCAGATATGGAAGTATAGGATGGTATACAGTAGGTATCACTCAAATGTGGTATGAGTCTCTGTGTGGTCCTGTCTCCTGTCTTCCTGTTATGTTATTCATTGTCCAGACATGGAAACAGGTGATTTGTTTGTTTCATGATGCATTTCTTTAGGATACCCACAAGAACGAGGCAGACACACATGGTCTCCCTGATACTGAACCGAAAGCCCGATGCCACGTGTCAGCTTCCTTAAATGCGTTGCTCCCCAGAGAGAGGAATTGGTGGAGGCTGAAGGCAGAAGTGAATTCTGAGCATTTGGAAGTTACCAAAAGTAGAAGCCTGGTCAGGAAATGATGCTGTTGGAGGGCAAGGCCCATGACGAAGGGTAAGCGCCAGGCTGCAGCCACCTTGCAGGGACAGTGTCTGGTTAAACATGTGATCTACCGTAATGTCTCCTTCATTAGCTCTACTGGTCTTTATAAGCCCTCACTCTGACCAGGAGACTTGCATCCATAGGTTGGCCCTTCTCTTCCAGGGGCTACCTGTCTGTGATTTAGATATTGATAGAGTGGCAGGGCTGTCACTTGGAAACTCCATTGTCTGCTGTGTCGAAGTGCTTGTTTGTTTGTTTGTTTGTTTTTTTTTAAAGATTTTATTTATTTATTTGACAGAGAGAGATCACAAGTAGGGAGAGAGGCAGGCAGAGAGAGAGAGAGGAGAAAGCAGGCTCCCCGCCGAGCAGAGAGCCTGATGCGGGACTCGATCCCAGGACCCTGAGATCATGACCTGAGCCGAAGGCAGTGGCTCAACCCACTGAGCCACTCAGGCGCCCCGAAGTGCTTGTTTTTTTATTTTACTTTTCCTCCTGGGGCTGTGTTTGGGGACATGGGCAAGGTGGGCCCAAGGAGGGGCGGCGTCCTGGCTGCTGTGTGTGCAGTGCACCTGGCCCTGCCCACAGGGCCTTGGGATCTGGGATCCCAAGATGAAGGCGACTCTTGGGCTCTGTATTGGCAGCTCAGTCAGGAGGTGGACCTGGAAGCCATCACATTTCATTGCGACAGTAGCAGATGGGCCTGTGTACAAAATGGAGGGAGGGGACAGAAGTGGGAGGGTCTGACTGCCCTAGAACACTGCAGAGAGCTGACCTTCAGGCAGGTGTCTCTGGAGCTGGTGATGCCTGGAAGGAGAATGGCAGGCAGAGGTGCAGAGCTGTGAAGAATGTGGGGGTGCGAGTGGCTTAGTGTGAGATGAGCCACTTGAGGTGGAAGGAGGGGAGGCTGGGTGCAGGCTTCAGGCTGGAACCTGCCTCGCATGCCTGGTTCGGAGTCCGATGGGGGCTGTTTCAGGGCGGACACAGCAGGTATCTGTGTCTCTGCACAGAGAGGAAACCTCCGTTGAGAGGTGAGGGATGCAGTCAGCAAGGGGTGATCCTGGTGGCTCATTTTAACAATCGCCAGTGTCCCTGGAGGCTCGGAGAGTACCACTGAAGTTTCCAGGAAGCACTGGCTCTCCAATGAGAGGGGCTTCCAGAGTGGGACTGGCAGCAGTTTTGCCTCAGTGTCTTTGCCTGCGTTTGTGTTTTTCATTGGTAACAAGGTGGTTCCTGGGTTCTGCTGCCCTTCCTGTGTGGTCTTTGGTCACAGATCCATGCAGTCAGGAGGTAACTTTCACTGCCAGAAGGAAGGTCATATTGCAGTAAGGTGTAGGAGGTAACATGGTTTCAGAGTCCCACAGCCCGGGCTGGAGTTCGCTTCTACCACTAGGTAACAGGGTGGCCCTTCCTTGGCCACATGCTTCAGCATCTTCAGAACTGGGATGTTGACAGCCTCCTCATCCTCCAGCTGAGGACCTTGCTTTGGTGACTCTGGGTCATAAGTGTGATGGCAGGGTTGTTGATGTGGGCGAGGCCACCAGCCCTGCATGGAGTCCCCTCCCTCCCATCCTGGCACTTGCCAGGCCTTCTTGCCACCTTTCTGCATCTGCCTTCCTGTTGGGTTGAGGGCCTAGGCTGGTCCTATCGCCTCCGGGTTGTGAGGGCACCCCAGCCTCGCTGAAGCCTTGCTCCTTCTGGGTTGGCGATTCTGTGGCCAAGTTGAATGTTCTAGGTTGGAGAAATCCTGTGACTGGAGGCGCGTGAGGGTGGTGGTGGCTCACGCCAAGGTGGTGAGAAATGTCAGGACTTGAGAAGGTGAGTTGTCAGGTCGTGTGCACGGGTCACATGCTCAAGATAGCTGAATGCAGACAGCGATGGTAGTTAAGGCTGCAGAACTGTGGAAAGTTTCTCCTCGTTTCCCAGACTGCACCATTACCCTTTTACTTTAGAAATAGTATGTAAGTAATAACCTGATTTGAGAATGGAAATAAATGTATATAAAAACGGCTTGGTTGCATTTGCAGTTCACCAGAACTTTCCCATAGCTTGCATTTTGTTTCCAGCCCTTTTGGTTGGCTCCCTTCTTTCTTGCTCACAGGAGAAGAGGAGGGACTGGAGGGTTGGTGGTTTTGCCTGAGACCAGCCGGCCAGGACCCCACAAGGACCTCCACCCTAATTTGGGCTTCCAGGGAGCCCAGGTACGGGGCCCTGGCTGGCGCCTGCCTGCAGTCTTTAACAGACAGAATGAACTGCGCCTACTGTTTTGAAGTTTCCTATTCAATTGAATGAAATTTTTAAGTGATGCCCAGACCATGGTTTGTGAACATTTTCATATATATATATTTTAAGTTTATTTATTTATTTGACAGAGAGACACACAGAGGGAAACAAACAGGGGGAGTGGGAGAGGGAGAAGCAGGCCTCCCGCCGAGGAGGGAGCCCAGTGTGGGGCTTGATCCCATGACCCTGGGATCAAGGCCCAAGCCAAAGGCAGACTCTTTTTTTTTTTTAAAGATTTTATTTATTTATTTGACAGAGATCACAAGTAGGCGGAGAGGCAGGCAGAGAGAGAGAGAGAGGGAAGCAGACTCCCTGCTGAGCAGAGAGCCTGATGTGGGCCTCGATCCCAGGACCCTGAGATCATGACCTGAGCCGAAGGCAGTGGCTTAACCCACTGAGCCACCCAGGCGCCCCAAAGGCAGACTCTTAACGACTGAGCCACCCAGGAGCCCAACATGTTCATATTTTAAACTATGTGTTCCATTGTACTCAATTATGTTGTCGCCAACTGAGTGTGCCAAGTCTGTGAGTTGTGGTCTTCAGAGGAGCCACAGAGCAGGCTGTGCTCCCGGCATGGACCTCTGAGGCCCTTATTACTGGGTTTTGTAGCTGACTGGTTGCTGGAGGCTGGAGCTGGCCTGCCGGGATGCTGTTTAGCTTGGTGGTGACAGTGTTTTAATTAAGGTGGCACCTGTGACATCCGCACCAGCTAATGCATCATCAGCTGAGTCTGGGCGGGTGCCAGTGAGGAGGCCTGTGACAGTGGGGGTCAGTCAGGGCTGGGGGGTCACCATCTGGGTCAAGCCCCTGGGTTCTGGGGTTTCTGAGGGATCATATAAGAAGCTTTACATTCCTGCTCATTTCATTCTTGGAGCAAGATAGCATTAACTCCATTTTACACGTAAGTAAGTGAAAGTTCTGAGATACATGACCTTCCTAGGGCACCGTCATGCGATGACCTTCCACGGAGAAGGTCGAGAGGCGGCCTTCCACTGGACTCTGAAGCCACATTCTTTTTTTTTTTTTTTTTTAAAGTAAACTCTATGCCCAACCTGGGGCTTGAACTCACGACCCTGAGATCAAGCGGTGCATGCTCTACCAGCTGAGCCAGCCAGGCACCCCTGAAGCCACGCTCTTGCCACTTATCTTGCTTCCTTGAATAAGTGGATTCTGAGTCACTCACCCTCATATGAAAATAAACCTTAAACGATAATCTTCCCTCCCCACCCCTCAGAAACAGAAAAGAGGAAAGTTATATGAAAATAAACCTTAAACGTTAATCTTCCCTCCCCACCCCTCAGAAACAGAAAAGAGGAAAGTTATGTGGTCTTCTAAGATAGGATCTCTGCCTGCCACTAACTTGGTTAAGATAACCTGAAAGTTTGCAGCAGTTTACACAGCGGGCAGATAAGGGCAGAAAAGGGAGAGGCTTCTCCACAGCCCAGCTGTTAGGTGTGTGGCCAGGGCGGCGGCTGTCGTCCACCTGTCCATCGTCTCTGCGGCGCCTGTCCTGTCCCGCTGCCGACTGGGAGCAGGGGGCACAGCATGCCTGGGGAGGCCAGAGCTCCCTGCTTAGTTGTGCCCTTTCCTTACCTTCCACTAGCTGTATTTTGAAAGGTGTCATAAGCTGTTCAAAAGCAGCGATTTGAAAGAGAAGAAATTATGTTTCTGTAGAGCATTCATTTTGCACTATGTAAAATTGTGAAAGATCTTCACATTTTGTTGACATTGTGGTATCAATTGAAGATCAGTTGTTGAGGTAAATTAGAGCAGATGGTTGTTTTATGCTTGTGGTAATTGTCGGAAGGCTTTTCCTCCCATTCTTGTCTTTTAGTTCTTTAATTTTTTTTTTTTTAAGTTCTTTTAAATATTGAAGGTGCAGCATAGAATTTTCTGAATAAAGGCTCTTGGGGCGCCTGGGTGGCTTAGTGGGTTAAGCCTCTGCCTTTGGCTCAGGTCATGATCTCAGGGTCCTGGGATCAAGTGCCCTGTCAGGCTCTCTGTTCACCAGGAAGCCTGCTTCCCGCGCCCCCTCCCCTGCCCTCCACCCCTTCCCCCTCACCCCCCACCCCTGTGCCTGTCTCTCTGCCTACTTGTGCACTCTCTCTCTGTTAAATAAATAAAATCTTAAAAAAAAAATGAATAAAGAACTCTTTTTTGTTTTACCTTCCACATGCATAGAGAGGTTTTTAATGTACCTTAGAAGGAGTAGCTGCCACCCATTAGCTGCCTGCTTTGTTCCAGGCTTCAGAAGAGGCAGGAGGTGCATTTCCTCTGTGTACCTCTGAGGTTACTAGTTGGAGTGCAGGGACTCTGTAGGTAGTGAGATAGTGTGCCTAGTCCAAGGTCATTCAGGTTGTCAGAACAGTGGCTCTGAAGCCAGCGTTGACCACACGTGCCTGCTTCTTTTTCACTGTTTCGCTGTTAGGATTGTATTGTTGAGATCCACTTAAATATTTTATAAGATATTTTCTGGGTTTTTACTGTTGCCTTTAACAAGACCTTTAGTGATTGCATAATCCTGTGGATGTAATGAGATTAAACCATTTCCCTATTGCTGGCCATTTTAGGTAATTTCCAACTTTTTTTACTGTTGTAGATGAATTTGTAGTTTACAGGTTTATTTTCCTTTCTTCATTTGTGTGATTAGATTAGTTCCTGGGAATAAATTCTCAGAAATAGAAATCCTGGATTAAAGGATATGAGCATCTTAGAGGGTTTGAATGCCTCCTCTGTTGCTCTGGGTTTATTTTTCTGATATTTATGGGTGAAAGTATTGAGGGACTCTTTCTTGTTAACATGCCTTGGCCTCTAGAACTTCCAAGTGTCTGTGAGATAAGAAACTTTAGTGAGGTTTTCTCAAATGAGTCACATTTCCTTTCTGGGTTTCTGGATATCATTTTACTTAGATGCTTTCTTTTCATAAGCGAGAAACAGTCTTTGAAAAAGCCTTTCTACTGTGTTTATAATCACCCAAGCTCATGTTCGACATTCCCAAGGCTGTAAGTGTTTGTGGTTGCATTTCTTCGTCAGCCCAGTGGTCCTGATACTCGGAAGCACAGCATCTCTTTGAACTTGTTCTCTTCTTTTCCTCATTTACAGTGTGTGTATTGGGAAGGACATTGTGCCACGTTGTTGCTGCCAGGGTCATCGGTATGGCGGGACAGCCCAGGGGTCTAGCGACCCTGCAGATTTTACCTTGTGTATCTTCTAGAGGCTGCTCTCACAGATGCTCCTGGTGCTGTTAGTTGTTAGAGACCATCATCTCAGAGAACATTCTAGGAGGTTTTTAATGTTGGTACTTACCCTCCTTGTTTTTGTGTTTGTTTTTTCTGTTGGGAAGTTGCTGTGTCCTGTCCTGCTCTTCACAGTGTCCCTTCACTGTGGCCTGGCTGGCTTCTTCTACTGTCCCTTCCCGATCCACCCTGAGACTGAGGGAGTCCTGTTTTCCTGGGGGCTCCTTTTCCAGGGTCTGCAGAAGAAAACATGTTTTATGAGGGATGAGGAGGGGCTCAGGTGGAAGCAGTGCTGGGCCTCAGTGCCTAGTCCCTGGGACTCCTGCTGGGCCTCCATCACATCCTCTGTCTCTGGGGTGGGCAGGGCCTGCTTCCCTTTAGTTCTCTGGCCCCTGGGGGGACAAAAACTCTATTCTCGGTTCCTCTTATCCTAGGGTAGAAAGGCTGACGTCCACAACAAAGCAAGAGGTTACTGCACTGAGGTAGAAGTAAGAGGAAATGATCACAACACAGAAGCGTGACAGGAGTGTTGCCTCTCAGACACAAAGTGGGTTTTGCTGCCAGCACGGCGGGGCTTGGCTTGGTGCTGTCCTTCCCCACTCAAGTTTATTCTGTCAGTAAACCCAGATTTTAGACTCCTGCTTTGCTCTGAGCTTGGCCTTCTGTGTTTGTATCACGAAGTATGGGAATTGTACTTTGCCCCGCTTTCCACAGATGTGTAAGTGTGCCTAGGTTGGCCGTTGCCTAGGCAACCGGCTGAACCTTTGGTTGTGTGTGTGGTGAAGGCTCTGGCAGGCTCTGAAGGCTCTGAAGGCTCAGGCATCCTGGCAGCTTCTTAGCCAACCTGGATGGTGACTACCAAGCCCCAGAGGCACGGGCGCTTAGCTTCGCTTTGTCTTTTCCACACTTCCTGTTTTCCTTCCCGAGAAACGTCTGCTCAGCTGCCCTGCCTGGGTGCGTGCCATGGCAGGGGGCTACTTAATTTCAGGGCAGGCCCTTTGGTAACTGACCAGGAGGCATGATTCCTTAGCAGCCTGTGACCCAAGCTTTATTCAGGGCTCAGCAGGGTGCAGGTTGTTGCCTTACCTGAACTGGTTTTTTACTTTGTCATTATCATAATGATGTTTAAAAATTTAATATTTATGGAGGCTTATTTTGTGGCAGTGCCCTACTTTTCCGTGCATGATTACACTTATCCTTATGATAGCTTTGTCTTGCAGGTGGGAAGCTGGGCTTAGGTTAAGTGGCAGGCCTCAGAGCTAGGCTGGGGAGGTGTGTGCATTCTATCAGTGAGCAGCTTGGGGTTGTGGAATTCAGCAAGCTAGGCCTGAGGGCATCAGCAGAAATGTCACCAGAAAACTAAGCGTGCTCATTTTGTCCTGAACACCATCCCTTCTCTGATTGGTTCCCTTAGTGGTCAGAAATGTAACCTTTGCCTGTCCCATCAGATTGCCTTGCTCAGGGATGGAAACATGAGTGGAGACTGCTTTCAGGCCCCTACATGGTAGACAGTGTGGACACTTGAATTCAACAAATATATATGTTTTTATTGTTAGCAAAATTGCATAATCTTTTTTTTTTCTCTTCTCTAAAATTGCATAATCTTATCCTTGGTCACAAACAGTCGCCTCCTGAATGGCATTTGAGACACACATCATTTAGTGCTCGGCCTAAAGGAGGAGATCCTGGGCGCCTGGGGGGCTGACACGGTTAAGCCTCTGCCGTTGGCGCAGGTCATGATCTCCGGGTCCTGGGATGGAGCTGTGCATCTGGGCTTCTGGCTCAGCGGGGAGTCTGCTTCTCCTCTCCCTCTGCCTCTCCCCCTGTTCATGCTCTCTCTCTTTCTGTATCTGTCTCAAATGAATAAAAAAAATCTTTTTTAAAAAAGGAGATTTACATGCATACTGGTATTTTCCACATCAGACAGTTATTTTCTTATTTTAACTTTAAAGGCACTGCCCAATGGACAGAGTAAGTTGCTTTTCAAGTTTGTATCCTCTGTAGAGGGTGGGATGGAGTAGCATCTGTGATCTTGACTCGGGCTCTGACATAACAGAACCATTATTCTTTTTTTTTTTTTTTAAAGATTTTATTTATTTATTTGACAGAGAGAAATCACAAGTAGTCAGAGAGGCAGGCAGAGAGAGAGAGAGGAGGAAGCAGGCTCCCTGCTGAGCAGAGAGCCCGACGCGGGACTCGATCCCAGGACCCTGAGATCATGACCTGAGCCGAAGGCAGCGGCCCAATCCACTGAGCCACCCAGGTGCCCCAGAACCATTATTCTGACTGGAAGTTTGCAAGCTGCCATCCTCCTGGCATCAACAGCTGCTAGTTCTTTAAATATTTACATTTAATAACTTTATAGCTCTGCTTCCTTCTCCGGCTTGCCACAGCTTCATGCCAAACACAGAACTGCCCCTTTAGAGTTGTTTGGAAACATGACTACATGCCAGGGTTGAGTATCTCTGCAGCCCACGCACAGCACGGAGGATCGTCCTAGATCGGGCACATGGGACTCCTCCCCCCTCCCCGGGGCCCTCTTCTGATGGGACTCTCCCCCCAGGGCGAGCTCTCCTAAAGGCAGTGGTTGTGCCTGCCCAGAAGCTATGCATCCGCCTTGCAGATCTCTCGTGGAGACAGAGGCTCTGCGGTTCTCCCCGGCCCACCTGTAGGAGCTGTGTCGGCCTCATCCCTCGCTGGGTCCTTCTGAGGGTGGACTGGGCTTCCGTGTACACACACTTCATGCTGAGAGGGGGCCACAGGGTGGTTGTGCACAGGTAGTGTATGCGTAGAAGGAGCTTGGGTGTGCGAGCCGGAGTGTTCCCACGGTCACATGTGGGGGTGTCGCGGTGCACGGCGCTGCTCTGGATTCACTGTACGTTTGGTTTCTTGAAACAGCGGAGTCCATGCTTACTGCGTGTGTCTGGCCCTGCGGTCTCCGCTGCCCATGGCGCCCTGCAGAGCGTGGGGGGTCCCTCCCTCTTTGACAGCTGGGGTTTGGGGAGGTGTTGTCCCCTTCTCAGCTGTTCATACCACGAAACCAGTCGCACATGGTGAGGATCACTTGTAGTGCTGCATTTTATCTAAAGTCTTCTGGGGTTTGGCTAATTGAGATCCTTTAGATTTTGTTAGCATTGTGGCACAGTATAAGAAGATCGCAGGGTATATCGTGGTCTTTTTAGAGCTCTTACATTATTTCCACTTTAGCTCAGTGGACATTATCCTGGAAGATTCCCCAGTGAACAGGCTTGATGTTGACATAAGAAACTTCTTGCAGCAAAACACAGATACTCTGGCTTTGGGGTAAAAACCTCTTTCAGAATCAGGGTATTTCACTTCTTCTGCAGCCAAGCAGCACTCTAGGAACCTTTGGGGGCACATACTTCTTGTGTCTTCTTGTCCTCCAGGAGGGAAGGATACAGTGTCTTGGGTCACTGCCGCAGTCGCAGTGACCCACGGTACACTTGACTTCCCCAGTGCTGCTGTAGTGATTCCCTTCCAAGAGCAACTGCCAGGTTGGAGATGGAGATGAGCCCAGGAACTGTCTGAGGATTGCGCAGCCTTTAGTATCCCCAGCCCAGTGGGTCACAAAAGCTGGTCTGAAATGGTGTGGTTACCAAGTGAGGAAAAAGGAGGACTGTGTTGCGTGCTTCTCGCCACTCCTAGGCACCTGCTGGTCTGCTTTCCATCCTTGTAAGCTAGTTTGTATTTCCTAGAATTTTATAGAAATGGAATCATACAGTATGTACTTGTTTAAGTGTGGTTCCTTTTAGCAAAATTGTTTTGAGATTCACCCATGTTGTAGCATCCATCAGGATTTCGTTCTCTTTTATCTGGTGTGTGTTTCTGCCACAGTTCATTCACTCATTAACCTGTTGATGGACATTAGGGCTGTTCGTAGGTTGGGCCTATTACAAGTAGAGCTTCAGTGAACTTCTGTGTACAAGTCTTTGTATGTCCAAAAGCTTTCATTTCTCTTGGGTAAATACCAGAGTGGAATAGCTGGATGGTATAATGTTTAACTTTTATTTTTTTTTTTTTAAGATTTTACTTATTTATTTAACAGACAGATCACAAGTAGGCAGAGAGGCAGGCAGAGAGAGAGAAGGAAGCAGGCTCCCTGCTGAGCAGAGAGCCCCATGCAGGGCTTGATCCCGGGACCCCGGGACAATGACCCAAGCCAAAGGCGGAGGCTTTAATCCATGGAGCCATCCAGGTGCCACTATAATGTTTAACATTTTAAGACACTGCAAGGCTCTTCTGTGTTTCTAAAGTGTTGTACCATGTCACACTCCCACCAGTAGTGTGTGAGAGGTCCAGTTCTTGCGTGTCCTCTCCAACCCTTGCTGTGGGCTGTCCTTAGTTGCTGCCATTCTGGTAGGTCTGTAGTGATGTCTTATTGTGGCTTTAATTTGCATTTCCCTAATAACTAATGATATGGCCATCTTTTCCTGTGCTTGGTGAACTAGCTATTCAAATCATTTGTCTGTTTAAGAAGTTGGTTTGCTTATTGTAATACTTTTGAGATTTCTTTATTCTGGATTCTTTTTTGAGATATTCTTTATTCTTGGTGAACTAGCTATTCAAATCATTTGTCTGTTTAAGAAGTTGGTTTGCTTATTGTAATACTTTTGAGATTTCTTTATTCTGGATTCTTTTTTGAGATATTCTTTATTCTTTATTCCTTTATCAAATATGTGATTTGTAAATATTTTCTTCCCATGTGTAGTTTAGGTCTTTTCATTCTCTTAACAGTATCTTTTGAAGAGCAGAGGTTGAAATAGTTTGATGAAGTCTGTTGTACAGTTTGTATTTTTTTGGTTGGTGTCATAGCTAAAATCTTTGCCTAATCCAGGGTCACGCATATTTTCTTATATTCTCTGTAGTTTTACAGTTTTAGGTTTTAATTTTGGTCTGTGATCCATCTAGAGTTATTTTTTGTGTACGGTGTAAGGTATGGAATTCTCTTTGTATTTTCACATGTGGATAGATGTTTCTAATTGTTTCAGCACTATTTTTTGAAAAGCCCCCCCAAATTTGGGGGAAGATTTTTAGTTAGTGAAATCCAAAGGTCTGGGAATTGTGGTTCTAGGCCCACAGATCTCCTCCCTTTGGGACTGTTTATAATTCTCATCAGCCTCACACAGCCTTGCTTTTTTTTCATTTCACTTGAGACTTAAGCCCCTTGGCAGCAGGGGCCCTCTCACCTGCTCAGGTGTGAGAGGGGCTGGGAGAAGTGTGCTGGGGTCTCCTGTGGTCTCTTCCACTATTCTGGGTTTTCCAGAACCCCGGGCACAGAGCCTTTAAGGACTTCCTGGTGGGTAGGTTCTGGGCAGTGTCTTGTGTGTAGAGGTGGTTGTGGAGGCTGCCGGCTGTAAACTGATGAGGGGACAGTAAGCCGCCTGTGCCTGGCTGGAGGAGGTGGGGCCCAGGCTAGAGACGTGGAAAGGTGAATGGGGCCATGGCAATCCTGTGAGCTGCCTCAGACTAGAGCCCTCTCAGCCCAGCTCTGTCACCGTGTGCGCGAGGGGTGGGTGCTCTCTCTTCTTTTCCCTTCAGCCCAAAGGGGTCCGGGCAGCCTCCACCTTTGTACCGCTATGCGGCAGATTCTCAGGCAGCCAGAAAGTCATCTTCACCTGCTTTTTGACCTGTGTGCCCTTGGTCTTGCGTACTGCTGGCACTTCTGAAGCTCCTAGAATGAGCACTGCTGATACCATCCCCAGCACCCAACAGCAGTGGAGCTTTCCTTGGGCTCTGAGTCCTGTGTGCGTGTTTCCCATGCAATCCTTTCAACGGCCTCTGGGAGGGCTACAGCCCATTTTACAGATGGGGAAAGAGGTGCGGAGCAGGTGACCAGATGTAAGAGGTCTTTGGGCCATGCTTATCAGTTCGTTACTGAATGTTGGAGGAGGGATTTGGTTTAACATTTTTCATTAACTCTTTTGAACCAAATAGGAAGGGTGGTTTATGTTGCTCTCTTCTGAGTGTTCATTTCTTTATCAGCAGTGGGAGCAGTTGGGCTGCTGTTTGGCCAGATTAAAATTCTTTTAGTGACTCCCTGTTGCCATCACAATAAAGTCCAAGCTTGTGATCTGGCCCCTGCTCACCCCTTCAGCCTTATCTCTTGCCCCATTTGAGTTTTGTGTGTTTCTCCCTTTCCATAGATCTGTTACCTCTGCTGCAAATGCCCTATCTTCCGTCTTTGCCTGCTGAACTCCTCCTCAGCCTTCAAAACTCAACACTACTTTTACCCCCATCCCCCAACCCTGGTCCTGCAGAGTACAAGGCTCTTACCTGTCCCAGTGTATCTCATATATGGTATGATTGCCGGCTGCTCTGCTGGGCTGGGATCTCAGGGTCATGGAGGCAGGGACTGTCTTTTATATTGGAATCCACGGTTCTTAGGTCTGTGCTGGTGTATAATAGGCACATAGATGTGTGTGGGATGAATGAGTGTGGCGTGAGTAATATGTGGACCCTCAGTTGTCAGGGCCGCCTTAGTAGGGAAAGTAACATGGACTCACTGCAGAAATTAGGTGTATTTAAAAACCATCACTCAATGATTCCTTTAAATCCTGAGCCAGGCTTACATAGATCTTTTTTCTTTCCTCTTGGAGAATGAGTTTTCTATTGTGTTAAGAAGCACAACAATTTTTTTGACTGTTTTTTAGATCATGGATTTAAATATGTGCATTTCCCTTCCAAATGTGTGTAATGGCATATTTTTTATGCAGACTCAGTAAATAATGTGAATTTTTGAAAATGCTTCTTTGGAGCTTTAGAGCCAACATGGATTAAGAGTAGTTTGGTGTCTCTCTTTGAAAGAGAAGGAAGTCTGATAAGAAACATTAACTGGGGGATGCCTGGGTGGCTCGGTGGGTTAGGCCGCTGCCTTCGGCTCAGGTCATGATCTCAGGGTCCTGGGATCGAGTCCTGCATCGGGCTCTCTGCTCAGCAGGGAGCCTGCTTCCCTCTCTCTCACTCTGCCTGCCTCTCCATCTACTTGTGATTTCTCTCTGTCAAATAAATAAATAAAATCTTAAAAAAAAAAAAAAGAAACATTAACTGGGTTTATTTTAGTACGAGAGTTATTTAGAAATGTTTTGCTGCATTTCATTCTAGTCCACACGCCATGACTACACGAGTTTACTCCTGAGCCGCTGTGGTTCTAGGAGCAGCTAGACTACTGGCCAGCGAGTGCTGAGGCTGGATTCGTAGGGGTTTGTGAGATAGGAACCTTTGAATTAAATTTTCAGTTCATTGCAGAATGTATTTTCCCCTTGAGTTACTAGGAGGCCAGAATCCTCGATCTCACTTGTCTACTTTTTTATTTGGAGGGGGAGACGGTGGAGGGAGGTATAGAAGGTTAGGTTATATCTTTATGAAAATGAGTTCAAGTTTTATTGGGCTGTGGTCCACTCCTGTTCTTGGCACATGCCTAACTTCTGAACATGGCACCAGTGGGGGTGGGTAGGTCTTGTTCCTGAACTCAGGGTGGTCTTGAACCACCACAGTAGGTGGCCAGTGAGGTCCCTGAGGGGAAACGCCGGCTGCATTTAGGGATGTCATCTAGGGGCTTGAGTTAGAGTCTTTCTCGGTGGGGAGCCAGCCAGCCCTTCCATCCCAGTGTGTCTGTGGTCCAGCACCCACCACGTGGCAGGTACTTCCATGCTTTCCAGTCAACTCGCACTTGGTGCTTCAAGGCCAATACTGTTACCTCCTTTTTACATAGAGAGGAAACAGCTCCAGAGAGGGAAAGGTTCATGGTCCTGTAAGTGCGGATCCAGGACTGAAAGCCAGTCTCTCTTGGTCTTTCACCCATGCTGTGGGCTTTGTAGATGTGCCACACTCTGGAGCCCCGTGGCATAGACTCCTCTCTCTGTGTCCAGTGGGTCCGTGCCAGGCTGCAGAGAGCAGTGAGGATGGCTGGGGATGTGGGCTTGTGGCCTCTGCTCACACATCGTTCCGCCTTGGGGTGTCAGTGGTGATATGTGTCCTGAGCTCATCTAAATGCTGTGAAGTATATGGCTCTGGCCTGGTCTGCCGGGACTGAGGCGGGGGTAGAGCTGCAGACGCTCCCCAGCCTGGGGCCTCCATGAACGTGTGGTGTGCACAGGCAGTCAAGGTGCAGCATCGGAGATGCCATAGGACCAGGAGCTAGTGGCTTCACGGTAACACGGCTGGAAAGGGGACTGGGCGCCAAGGTGGCTCTTTTCAATTTGTTGAGCTGCACTGATGCTGCCCTTGATTTATGCTTGTGGACGTTTCAGCTGGGTGGCCACTGCTCTTTCCTGAATAGCCGGGGTGGCTGCCGGACTTGCTGACCACTTCTGTGGCTGAGCTTTGTGGCTTACAGCAGCAGCATTGTTTTGCTTAGTTTGGATTGCTTTTTCTTTTCCACTGGGCAAGTTCTCTTTTGCTAGCGATCATTTCCTTCTTTTCGATCTCCCAGTGGAGCTCTTGGTCTTTTCATGTCTCTCCTTTGTCAAATACTTATTTTTCTGTATTAATTCTAGGAAAAGGGAAACGGACGTGGGGTGGCTTGATCAGGATTACAGAGCGAGAGAATCATCAATTTTGAAATGATAGCTCCAGCCTCCTGCCTCTGGACATTGGCAGTAGGCCGGATTCCAAGGCTCAGTCAAGATGACCTTGATGTGTCCCTTGCGCTGGTTTTGTGGTCGTGGAGACAGGCAGCCAGCGGCTCTCCATGTACCCTTAGTGGCTAAGTTAGTCCTACATTCCTGTGGTGAGGCGGGGCGTGGTGGGGGTTGGGGTGGGGGTGGAGTTGCTCGGAGTGGAGATTGGGCTGTGGAGCCTGGGGCGGGAACCTGGTTTGCTTAGTGAATGGGGCTGGGGGTAGGGTGGAGGCAATTGCCAGATTACAAGGATTTTTTTTTCTAATTTAACTCTTCCTCCAGAATACGATGTGGTGCAGAGGCCGGCACAGGTTACAGTCAGTTGAGGCTGGATAGCTGGTGTGTGTGTGTGTGTGATTCATTGTACTCATTTGTTTATGTTCCCATGTTTAATAAACCAGGTGGGTCCTTCTGAGGGGTTGGCTGAGAGCTAATGGCTGGTGTGGCTGGTTGGGGGTGCTGGCTAGTAAAGGGTGACCCTGCTGAGCCTCGGAACTGGGTCTGGATGTGGTCAGGGTTTGGGGAGGGGACCAAGAGTTAGCACCATGGGGCCTCCGAGTGCACCCATCTTCAGGCCCTGATGGGTGGAGTGTGGAGCCCATAGAAGTAGCTCTGGGCACGAGCATCCTGTTCTGAGGGGTGTGCTGTTGAGAGAGAGGGCTTCTCTCTGGTCATGTTGTTCCCGCTCACTTCCTGATTTCATTTTTTGTAGGAAGCAGCCGGCTTTCCTGACTTTTGTTACCTTAACAAACAAACCAACGTATATCCATTTTTAGGATTTAATTTAGTATAAGGAAAATGAAGTGTTGGCCCCACTTCTGTTTTCCAACTATTCCCCCGCGCCCCCCTTGCTTTTTTTGGGCAAGGATTTGCCTCTTTGGGAGTAGTCAGTCATAACCGCTTGGCTGTACACCCTCGTTGTCATTAAATGGGTGGCTTGATGCGCCAATGTGCCTCTGTAATGGGGAGGTGTTCAGCCTTTCCTCCAGGTTGTAACAGTCAAATTAGGCCACAGCTTTGCAACATCTTGGCACAGGTGAGGTGAGAGACATTTAATTTCCATTTCCTTCTGCTTGACTTTGCTCTTTATTCCCGGATGCCCTGAAGCACCAAATAAAGGGAGTGGTTTTTCCACTTGGAGCCGTCTTTGTGTCAGGTGGAGTACCCAGCTGCTCTGGGTCAGCCACTGTGCTTTTGTCCCCGGCAGGTGAGTTCTCTGCATCCCCGGGTTCAGTCTGGGGAGATGGGCAAGCGCAAGCTGGAGCCGTGTTCTTAGGCAAATACCAGCATCACAGTGCCTTCAGGGAAGCCCTCGGCTTTTCTTCCAGGTTGGAAATTGAGAATTTTGAATTAGCTACTTTTATTAATTTTACCGGTCTTTAAACAAATTACATAGATGTTCTGTTTTCATTGATGGTGGGAAGAATGTGTTTAATGCTCCGCTCGGTGCTGTGCCCCGTAGGCCGTGTGCGCCTTCTCTGGCCAAGTCTCCCAGTTTATTTCCCGTGAGGCTGCGCGGGGGCTAGTACTTGACGTGACATCTGACCAGTGGGCCCTCAGCATTTGTCTTCTGAGACTGGGACAGGCCACCGGTCAGCTAACTGAACAGGCTGGATGAAGCAGGAATAATACAGAACAGTACATAATGTAGGCATTTTATTTTTAACTTAAAAAATCAGTGTATCTGATGTGCCAGTCTTTTATTGACCTTTTCTTTTATTTTGAATCTGTGGATCAGAATTATCCCTTATTTTCTTGCATAAACCACAGCCATAATCTATTGCCTTCCATTTTCAGGTTTTGCTTGAAGAGGATTGAGAACTAATAATGATGGGTGAAGCAGCTTGAGTTGCTATATTCTAGAGTTTTACAAATTTTCACCCAATCCTTTGGGTGAATACACCTGTAATTTATGTAGGTTTATAAAAGTTAAAAAAAAATTAGCTAATTGTAATTTTTCATAGAAACAACTGTGTAATTATTTCATGGGTTTATATAGTTAGGTGTGTTTATGCATACTCATATAAATCCGTATATATGTATATCCATATATAAATGCTTATTTTTATACATATATACTTATAGGTGCAGTTGGCATAAATAGGTTTGAGGACGTTAACTTTAAAGATTAAAAACTCCCAGTTATTTTACCAGCAAAAGATGTGTTTATTTGGGAATAAGAGAATTGCAATTTGTAACAAACAATCTTTGGCAAAATAATAGGCAAGTCCAGGGAACGAAGGAGAGGTACACTTTTTTAAGGAGAAAGGAGTAAACCGGGAAGGTTGTAATAAACTAAAAGTCGACTGGAGTGGAGTGTGGAGGTTGGAAGTATGGTGGTTTTTCATTGGCTTAGCCCTTAACGGAGGGATACGGAAAGCATCTCTTCCTCCCACCGGAGTAGTAGAGTGGTATGTATGCAAGGTCAAATCTCTGCAAGGTCAAGTCCATATCTTTCTGTTGGGCCTACAGTTGACTAGCCAGAGGTAGGACTTGGGCGCCCCCGCCCCCCCGCCCAAACTTCCTGATTCCATTTTAGTGAGTTATCTTGTTAATAATTTTCCCAGAGACAAACACTTGTTAGCACATTGGGCGGTGTATGGGTCTGTTTGCCCCATGCAGTTGATATGCCAAGGGGGTCCTTTAGTGTATTAGATAGAGATTCTGCTCGTAGGAAGTTTCTAGCCTGTGGGGGCCATGTCTGTATTTCAGTAACTAAAACACAAATTAGACAGTGGCAGATGCCTTCAGAGAGAGTGTCTATTCCGAACAGGAAGGGATTAGAGATTTCATGGAGAAGTAGGTATTTGACCTGGGCCAATTATTTCTTTCTGTATTTAGTTGAATATTTTTCTCTACGTAGAGATTTAAACAGATGTAACTATATTTGGGTCTTGGGAAGTGGTAAGAAAATATAAAGTAGTTTTGAAGTTTCTGTGTCTCAGACCTTTGTAGAGGCACACGCTGTTTCTCCTAAGTGACAAAACTTTGTAACACCTCTGTGCTCTGCTTCGGGGAATTGGTCAAGAGGGACTGTGTTCCTTTCAGTCTATAACAGTTACGGTCCTGTGGTTCTAAGCTAACCTAAGCATAAAATCGCTTGGAAGACAGTGGGTAGGGTGACCTCATGGACCAAAAAAGAGCCAGGGGAGGATCCGTTGTCTCCGTGGGCAGAGGGATTCCCCAAAGCCCAGCTGGAAGGCTGTTGCCAGAAGGAGGAGACATGGGTGCTGGGCAGGGAGCAGCCTGTTTGGAAATGCATTGTGGGTGCTGTGTGAAATGGGATAATACATTAACCCAGGGCTGGGATGCATCTAGGATGCAAAGACACTTGTGTGTGCATCTCAGATGAGTTCATGTGAACTTCTGTAGGCGAAAAAGTATAGCACATCATCCATGGGAGCTCAAGAAACATTGTTAATATGTAGAGTTCAGGACCTGTTTCCAGACTGCCTCCCCAAACTCACTGTCAGTAGGAGAGGTGAGGCTTTCTTGGGTTGCCCCGTTTGTGAGTGAGTGAGTTCAAGTGAGGAGAAGCGGTGTCATCTGGATGCCCAGCTTTGTAGTCATCAGCCTGACAGAAGGTGCACTCCCGGCTCCACCACCGACCCGATGTGGACCTCGTGCCCTTCTTTGGCTGTGTGTCGATGAAAGCAGTTTATAATATTCTTCGTTAGATTTCTCAGAGTTACAGGTTGTTGCCTTTGTTACTGCACAGTCCTATGTTCCTGCCGAGTCCAGCAAAAGGCATACGTACGGAGGGGTAGTAAACCTTCAGTCCCAGCGCTTGAGATAAGCCAGCACCTACCTGGTGCAGCAGAGCCTTCCACAACATTCTCTAGGCTCTCACAGACACTGGTGCGTGTTTCAGTAAAAGCGAGAGCATAAGTAGGTACCGCTCAGCAACCCGCTCTCCTTTCCCGTAGCTCACTCTGAGAACAAAGGTCTAACGGCCTGCACGGTGTCTTGGACGTGTTTATTGTCGCCTGAGTGAGGACTGCGCTCCGGGTGTCTCCCCATGTCTGCAGTGTTCATAGTTTCACCAGATTGAATTGCTTCAGGTTTTTTTTAACGACATAATTACACCAACAGTGTGTGAGTTGTGTGCCTGTTCTGGGCATTCCCACCAGCACCAGACTTCGGGTTTTGCTAATCTGATGGGTGAAAATAGCATCCCGTTCTTCCGTTTTCCTGAGTACTGGTAAGGCTGAGCAACATTACACATATTTATTAGCCATTTGTATTTCTTCTAGGAGTTCTTTATCCATATTTCTTGTCCATTTTTTTCTTTTATTGGATTTTCTTTACAGTTTTTAGGAGCTCTTGTATATTGGGCTATAAATCCTTTGTTGTATGTATTTACAAAAATGTCCCTCTGAGTATTGTTCTATAATTTGTTTTTATTTTGTTTAGATAGTCTTTTCCTATAACATTTAAATATTTTTATGTAATCATATATGTCATGTCTTTATGATGGTTAGATTTGGGGCACCTGGGTGGCTCAGTGGGTTAAGTCTCTGACTTCAGCTCAGGTCATGATCCCAGGCTCCTGGGATCAAGCCCTGTGTCTGGCAAAGAGCCCTCTCTGCTCAGCAGGGAGCCTGCTTCCCCCACCCCCCGCCTGCCTCTCTGCCTACTTGTGATCTCTGTCTGTCAAATAAATAAATAAAAAATCTTGTAGTGGTTAGATTTCCTGTTCCTTCCATGGTCTAGAGAAAACAACAGACCAGTTGTCCCCTTTGTATGTGTGTGTGTGTGTGTGTGTGCGCACGCACGCATATGTATGTTTCTATTTACTTGCAACATTTCTAAATATATTTCTAAGTTTATTTCTAAATAGAACAGTAATTTGAATATTGTGGTGTATTAAAAGATTACAGAGGGGAGGTGGGCAGGGAAATAGTAAAATAAAGGGGATGTGTGGTATACCTATTGTGGTGAACACTGAAAAATGTATAGAATTTTGGAATCATTGTATTGTGTACCTAAACCTGATATAACAGTGCGTGTTAATTATACTTGAATTAAAAAAAAAAAAAAGATGTACTCTCCACAACCAAGTAAGGTGTATTCTGAAAGTACAGGGGTGTCCTAATAAGAAGTATGTCAGCTGGAAAAGGCTCTGGCTCAGGGAGTGAGAGCCGGCTGTGTCCCAGTCCTGGTGTCTCTTACTTAACTCTCTGACTTTGGCTGAAGTATTTAAATCTCCTGAATTCAGTGTTATCTGTAAAAGTAGCAGGACGAGAGTAGTGCGGTCGTATTGGGTTGATGGGAGGGCTGAAGGTGCGGTAATAATGGAAAGTGATTATTAGAGCAGGACTTGGCACATAGTAAGTGCTCAGTTAAAGTTATGCTTAACAATTCAGTACATGACATTAGAAAGAAAACCTGTATTGACTATATTAACAGTTGTTTAAAAGGCATTTAATAAAAAACAGCAGCTAATCCTAATAAAAGTCTAAGTGAAATGGTGATAGAAGGAGTCTCCATAAATACAGAAGTATTTTCCAGAACCCGGCAGCAAGCACCTCAAGTCCTCATTCCGCTAAGCCTCAGCATGACAGGGAAACATGTACACAGCACTGTTCCTCCACATCTGTGAACCCCCAGATGATCCTGTGGATGTGACAGGCTCATGGGGAAGGGGCCAGAGGAAGGGGCTGTGGCAGTGTCTGCCCAGTCTGAACTGGCCCTGTCCCTCTCTTCTGGTCTGGAGCTTGTGACCAGCTGTCCCTGAGGACTTCCTACTGGCTTTTCACTACCAGGTGTGGCTCCTGCTCTCACCCTGCAGGAACCAGGAATGAACTGCAGTTGGGTGAGGAAGAAGTTTGTTGCTATAACAAGCCACCTCCCCAAGGCCCAGAGAGCCAGAGAGCAGTAGTAGGTCAAGTACCAAGAGTGGCCTCTAAAGAGTGCTGAGGGCCAGCTGCAGGCACAGGTAACATGGCAGGGGCCCATGCTTCAGTCCTCGCTCTGTGAGGAGTTAGCCCAGCAGGCATTTCCAACCTCTTCCTTCTTCCACATGTGAAATAAGTGGACCAGTGTTCTTGAAATGAAGGGGGGTGGGGAAAGGCCTGAATGTTCTGAACTTTGAGGGGCTTCAGGTCAGAGTGCATCTCCTAGACTGGCTGGGAAAGCCTTTGGGGGTTGGGGGCGTGGGTCTCAGCATTATCCTTTGGACTGATGTTTGTTGGACACCCAGGTTTCTCTCCTTGTGTCTTTCTTATGGCACTTGTCTGGTCTGCCTATAGTTTGGAAATGTTTTGTTAGACAGTTTAAAGTTCACGTAAAACCAGGTGATGGATAAGTAAGTTTTGAAGCATAACAATAAAGACCCTGAAGCCAATCTCCCAGCTTGGGAATTTAACCATCTTGCACCACAGCTCCTAGGAGGCATTTCCTGCTAATGCGTAAAGGTAATCCAGGATATTTTATCGTTCCCTCAATACCTTGCTTTTTATATATTTATTATTATTTTTAAAAAAATTTTTTAAATTTTTTATTTATTTGTCAGAGAGAGAGAGAGTGAGCAGAAGCATGGAGAGCTACAGGCAGAGCAAACAGAGTGAGAAGCAGTCTCCCCGCCGAGTAAGGAGCTGGATGTGGGACTCGATCCCAGGCCCCTGGGATCATGACCTGAGCTGAAAGCAGACAACCGCCTGGGCCATGCAGGCGTCCCTACCTTGCTTTTTTAAAAAAAAAAAAAAAGAAAGGAAGAAAGAAAAATGAATACTGGGGCACCTGGGTGTCTCATTAGTTAAGAGTTTGATTTTTTTTTTTTTTAAAGATTTTATTTATTTATTTGACAGAGAGAAACCACAAGTAGACGGAGAGGCAGGCAGAGAGAGAGGGAAGCAGGCCCCCCGCCGAGCAGAGAGCCCGATGCGGGACTCGATCCCAGGACCCTGAGATCATGACCCGAGCGGAAGGCAGCGGCTTAACCCACTGAGCCACCCAGGCGCCCAAGAGTTTGATTCTTGATTTTGGCTCAGGTCATGATCTCTGGTTCCTGGGATTGAGCCCTGTGGTGGGCTCAGTGCTCAGCTGGGAGTCTGCTCTCTCCCTCTGCCCCCTCCCTGCTTGTGTGCTCTGTCTCTCTCTCAGATCTTTAAAAAAAAAACCCTAAACTTACAGGGGTGCCCAGGTGGCTCAGTGGGTTAAGCGTCTGCCTTCAGCTCAGGTCATGATCCCAGGGTCCTGGGATGGAGCCCTACATCGGGCTTCCTTCTCAAGGGGAGCCTGCTTCTCCCTCTGCCTCTGCCTGCCACTCCTCCTGCTAGTGCACGTTCTCTCTCTTTGTGTCAAATAAATAAATAAATAAAATCTTAAAAAAAAACAAATATGTATGTGTAAATAACATACTCACCTCTTGTTTATGAGCTTTGTAAAAAGGGAGTCATAAGTAACCTGCAAATTCATTTTTACTGCTGAGTAGTATTCCATAGTGTGCATTGTATTTGGGTTCTCCAGAGAAACAGAACCAATCCAATGTGTGTATCTGTAGAAAGAGATTTAAGGAATTGGCTCGCATGGTTATGCAGGCTGACAGGCCCAAATCTAGTCTGGGCCAGTAGGCCCACACCCGACACTGTGGGACAGTCGGAGGCCCCTCCGAAGGCTGGCAGGTAGAGGATTCCCTCTTACTTGGGGGAGGGTTTTCTTTTTTAATTTTTATTCTGTTCGTATATTCAGCTGATTAGATTGTCGCCCTCCCACATTGTAAAAGGCAATCTAGTGATTAAAATGCTAATCTTGGGGCGCCTGGGTGGCTTAATCAGTTAAGCTTCCAACTCTTGGTTTCAGCTCAGGTGGTGATCTCAGGGTCATGATAATCTCAGGGTCCTGAGATTGAGCCCCACCTTGGGCTTTGCACCCAGCAGGGAGTCTGCTTGTCCCTCTACTCCTACCCCTATGCCTCCCCCCAAATAAAAAAATAAGATAAAATGTTTATCTTAACTCAAAAACACCCTTGCAGAAACAACTGGAATAGTGTTTGATCAAATACCTGGGCATTTTGTGACCCAGTTGCCCAGACAGGCAGGGCTTTATTCCAGGACCCAGAGATCATAACTTGAGCCTAAATCAAGAGTCACCCTACTGTCACACTTCTTAACTGTACCCATCTAGTGACTGTCAAATGTTCCTCTCATTCTGGCCTTCATTTACCTCTCCCTGATTACTAAAGAGGATGGGCATCTTTTCATATGGGTATTAGCAATTCAATAGGTTCTCTTTGGTGACATGTCCTTTCCTGTACTACTTTTGGGTTGTCTGTATTTTTACATCTACAGCCATACCATCCTGAACACGCCTGATCTGTTCGTATTTTTCTTACTGATTTGTGTTGGTTCTTCTTCATTCTTCTTAATAGCCCATTTGCCGTTTCTGTGAGATACAGATATCGCTTCCTACCTTGTCCATGTGGTTTTATTTTTCCACTTAAATTTTTTTTAATTTAATTTTTTCAGTGTTCCAAGATTCATTGTTTATGCACCACACCCAGTGCTGTCCATGTGTTTTTACTGTCATTGTGCTATCTTTTGTTTAACATTTTAAATTTCAGTGCAGTTCACTATATTCTTTTCTTTAACGATTGGTACTTTTAATGACTTTTATTTTTTTAAAGATTTTTATCTATTTATTTGCCAGAGAGAGAGTGCGTGTGCATATGTGAGAGAGAGAGTGAGAGTGTGCGCGCACAAGCAGGGGAGCCGCAGGCAGAGGGAGAAGCACGCTCTTTGCCAAGCAAGGAGTGTGATGTGGAACTCGATCCCAGGACCCCGGGATCATGACCCAAGCCAAAGGCAGATGCTCAACTAACTGAGCCACCAAGGGCATCCCTTTTAATAACTTTTTAAAGGAAATCCTGGGATGTCTGGGTGGCTCAGTCAGTTAATAAATAAAAACGTAAAAAAAAAAGGGAATCCTTCCTTGTCTTAAGGTCATAAAAATATTCTTTATTTTCTTTTAACAATTTTAAAGTTTTGCTTTTCACATTAGCCTTAGTCTATCTGAAGTCGATTCATTTTTATCATTTATTTATTTATTTATTTTTAAAGGATTTTATTTATTTGACAGAGATCACAAGTAGGCAGAGAGGCAGGCAGAGAGAGAGGAAGAGAAGCAGGCTCCCTGCTGAGCAGAGAGCGTGATGTGGGGCTCGATCCCAGGACCCTGGGACCATGACCAGAGCCGAAGGCAGAGGCTTTAACCCACTGAACCACCTAGGCGCCCTGATTTTTTTTTTTTTTTTAAGATTTTATTTATTTATTTGACAGAGAGAGATCACAAGTAGGTAGAGAGGCAGGCAGAGAGAGAGAGGGAAGCAGGCTCCCTGCTGAGCAGAGAGCCCGATGTGGGACTCAATCCCAGGACCCTGAGATCATGACCTGAGCCGAAGGCAGCGGCTTAACCCACTGAGCCACCCAGGCGCCCCTGATTTTTTTTTTTTTAAGATTGATTTTATTTTAAGAGATTTTTAACTTGGCAGAGAGACAGGCAAAGACAGAGGAGGAAGTTCCCCCCTGAGCAGAGAGCCCAGTGCGGGGCTTGATCCCAGGACCCCAAGATTGTGACCTGAGCTGAAACTAAGAGTTGGGTGCTTCACTGACTGAGCCTCCCAGCATCCCCATTCTGCCTTTTTTTTTTTTTTTTTAACATTTTATTTGTTTATTTGACAGAGCACAAGCAGGCAGAGCAGCAGGCAGAGGGAGAGGGAGAAGCAGCGTGCTGAGTACCCATTCTGCCTTTTAATAAATATATTTTGGGTTTTTTTTTTTTTTAAGATTTTTTTTATTTATTTGTCAGAGATAGAGGGAGAGAGAGTGAGTGAGCATAGGCAGACAGAGAGGCAGAGGAAGAAGCAGGCTCCCTGCCGAGCAAGGAGCCCGATGTGGGACTCGATCCCAGGACCCTGGGATCATGACCTGAGCTGAAGGCAGCTGCTTAACCAACTGAGCCACCCAGGTGTCCCAGGTATTTTGATTTTAACTTCATTATGAGTGAGTCACAAGGACGGACAGAGACTTTCTAAGTGGATCTCTGTATCCCTTAAAATTAGCATTTTATGGTGAGTGTGTGATGAGAGCTTAGTAAATGTCAATAATTGAGTACTGGTATTGGGTTTGAATGAGTTAGTAAGTTAAACTCACTCAGGTTCTGACCTGTGAGAGAGTCAGAATAGGACCAGAGACCTGCTTCATAGCAGGCGTGGAGGAAATAGCAGAGTGTAGCTTCTACGCAGGGCTCGCCAAGTGGATTTGCTGACTCTGCCGGACTCACCTTCTGGTACGGCCTCTGTGAAGGTCAGCTGCGTCTGCAGAGCGGGTATCTTTGCTCCAGATGGCTGCCTTGCGTTGGTCTGCAGTGGAGAGTGAAGGAAGAGAGGCTAATTTTCATTGCTTATGATCTTTTTCTCTTTTTACTTTGTTCTTGAAGTATTCTTATGTTCTTGATGTACAGTGTTACATTAGTTTCAGGTGCACACATAGTCGTTGAACGTTGTCACCGTCTGTCACCGCAGTGTTATTACGGTATTAAATTGGCTACATTCCCTATGTTGTACTTTTCAAGTCTGTGACTTATTTATTTTGTAACTGGAAGTTTGTACCACTTTTAAGATTTATTTTTATTGGGGCGCCTGGGTGGCTCAGTGGGTTAAGCCTCTGCCTCTGGCTCCGGTCATGATCCCAGGGTCCTGAGATCAAGCCACACATAGGGCTCTCTACTCAGCAGGAAACCTGCTTCCCCCGCCCTCTCTGTCTGCTGCTCTGCCTACTTGTGGTCTCTCTGTCAAATAAATAAATAAAATCTTAAAAAAAAAAAGATTTATTTTAATTTATTTTAGAGAGCATGGCAGGGAGGGACAGAGAAGGAGAGGTAGAAAAGGTCTCGGGCGCCTGGGTGGCTCAGTGGGTTGGGCCGCTGCCTTCGGCTCGGGTCATGATCTCAGGGTCCTGGGATCGAGTTCTGCGTCGGGCTCTCTGCTCAGCGGGGAGCCTGCTTCCTCCTCTCTCTCTCTCTGCCTACTTGTGATCTCTCTCTGTCAAATAAATAAATAAAATCTTATAAAAAAAAAAAAAGAAAAGGTCTCAAGCTGATTGCGCTGAATGTGGAGCCCGTTGAACGCATTGCAGGGTTCAATCCTGGGTTCAGTCCCAGGACCCTGAGATCATGATCAGAGGCAAAACTAAGAGTAGGATGCTTAACTGAGCCACTCAGTTGCCCCAGAAGTTTGTACCATTTAATTGCTTTCATCTATTTTGCCCATCCCTGCACGCACCTCCCTTCTAGTAACCCCCAGTTCTCAGAATTTATGAGTCTATTTCTATTTTTGTTTGTTTTTTAGATTCCACGTATAAGTGAAATCATATAGTATTTGTCTTTCTCGGTCTTATTTCACTTAGCATAATGCTCTCTGGGTCCATCCATGTTCTTGCAAATGGGAAAATCTCATTCTTTTTTATGGCTGTGATAGCCGTGTGTGTGTGTGTGTGTGTGTGTGTGTGTCTAGGTCTAGATACAGATGCATGCGTATATCACATCTTTGTTACCTGTTCGTCTATTGATGGACACTGGGACTGCTCCCATATCTTGGCCATTGTAAATAATGCTGCAACAAGCATAGGGGTACACATATCTTTTTGAATTAGTGTTTTTATTTTCTTGGGAAAATACTCAGCAGTGGAATTACTGGGTCATGTAGTATGTCTATTTTTAATATTTTGAGGAACGTTCATACCCTTTTCGACAGTGATCACACCAATTTACATTCCTATAGCGTTCCTTTTTTTGCTGCATCTTCACTAACACCTGTTCTTGTCCTTTCGATTTAGCCATTGGGACAGGTGTAAGTTGCTGTCTCGTGGTTTTGATTTGCATGTCCCTGTTGGTTAGTGATGTTGAACATCTTTGCGTGTGTCTGTTGGCATCTGTGGGTCTTTTATGGACAAGTGTTCTGCTCAGTCCTCTGCCATTGATTGATGGATTGATGGGTGTTGAATTGTTTAAGTTCTGTGTTTGGGATATTGACCCCTTTCCAGATATGTCACTTGCAAATATCTTCTTCCATTCAGTAGGATGACTTTCTGCTTTGTTGATGGTTTTTGTGTTTTCTTTGCCATGCAGAAGCTTTTTATTTTGGAGTAGTCCCAATAGTTTATTTTTCCTTTTGTTTCCTTTGCCCCAGGAGACAGATTCATAAATATGTTGCTAAGGCTAATATCCAGGAGTTTACTGCCTGTGTTTTCTTTTAGGAGTTCTGTGGTTTCAGGTCTCATATTTAGGTCTTTAATCCATTCTGAGTTTATTTTTGTGTAAGAGAGTGGTCTGTGTAGCTGTCCAGTTTTCCCAGCACCATTTATTGAAGAGACGGTCTTTTCTCTATTGGATATTCTTGTCTCCTTTGTCAAAGATTAATTGACCATATAAGCATGGGTTTATTTCTGGGCCCTTTATTCTGTTCCATGGATCTGTGTTTGTATTTGTGCCGGGCCCATACTGTTTTGATTACCACAGCTTTGCCGTGTATCTTAAAACCTAGGATTGTGATGCCGCCAGCTTTGTTATTCTGGCTTATGATTTTTTTTTTTTTAAGATTTTATTTATTTATTTGACAGACACAGCGAGAGAGGGAACATAAGCAAGGGGATCATGACCTGAGCCAAGGTAGATGCTTAATGGCTGAGCCACCCAGGCACCCCTTGCTTACGATCTTTTAATGATGATCTCCACCCAGGAGCACCTGGCTGGCTGAGTCGGTTAAGCATCTGCCTTTGGCTTAAGTCATGATCCCAGGGTCCTGGGATGGAGCCCTGCTTCAGGCTTCATGCTCAGCAGGGAGTCTGCTTCCCCTATCCCTCTACTCTCTCCTCCTTCCCCTTCCCCTACCATGTTTGTGCTCTCTCTCTCTTTCAAGTGAATAAACAAAATTTAAAAAAAAAAAAAAATCTCCACTGACACCAGAAGCCTGTATTTGGTCATTGTCTCCTGCCCTCTAGGAGGAGTGCTGTACTGTTTTCTCCTGGGGGAGGAGTTAGGCATTGCATAACAGACGAGGAGCCTTGAGAGAAACATCCTTCTGGCGCCCCTGGGTGGCCCAGGCGGTTAAGCATCTGACTCTTGATTTTGGCTCGGGTCATGATTTCAGTGATCTCCGGGTGGTGAGATTAAGCCCTGCACCCAGCTCCGCGCTGGGCATGAAGCCTGCTGAAGATCCCTGCCCCCACCATGCTTGCTCACTTGCTTTCTCTCTCTCTCTCTCAGGAAAAGAAAGGAAAATTCTTCCTCATGGAAATCAGTGGAGAGGTAGATGGAATACAAATAAAATGCTTATTCCATTGATTGAGGTGTGTGCTGTCCTCTGGTGCTCACGGGAAAGCGCTGCGGGGGGACAGTAAGCTGCTGGCTCCTGGGGGAACTGGCTTTTTGTTCTATCATACCTGGGTCTTGGTGGGCCACCCAGAGGCGGCCAGAAGCAGAGTGCATAGAGGGATTTGGAGTGAAGGAGGCTTAGATTTGGGGGCAGGATGGGCCGTTACATATTTTGTCTCATTTAATCCTCTCAGCAGCTTGAGAGGTGGGAGGTGCTGGTCCTCCTCTTACAGTTGGGCAACCCAGCCCCCTGGGCATCTGGAGAAGGCTGCTCTGCCTAGGACTGGTGTGGGGCTCACCAAACCTGGTGAGCCCTGGCGCACGGCCTGAGAACTGGCTCCCGAAGTCTGAACTACCAAATGTTTCAAGTCCAAGGTGTATGTGGAGAGTTTCTAATTAAATAAAACATGTAAGTGTTGCCTGGGTGGCTCAGTTGGTTAGGCTGCTGCCTTCGGCTCGTGTCCTGATTCCAGGATCCTGGGATCGAGTCCTGCATTGGGCTCCTTGCTTAGTGGGGAGCCTGCTTCTCTCTATGCCTCTGCCTCCCACTCTGCCTGCTTGTGCTCTCTCTGGCAAATAAATAAATAAATGAAATCTTAAAAAAAAAAATTAAACATTTAAAAAATGAATGGAAAAAGCACATGTGGCCTTTTTCTCAATGTGAAGTTGAAGAACGAAGCCTCAGTGGAGGGCTGGGGTCAGTGGCACTATCGTACAGACTCCTGGTTGCATAATTCAGAGCACTGGGGAAGTTTTGACCTGAATTTTGCAAGACATTCTTCAATTACTGGATAATCAGAAATAATGAAGCTGCTCATCAGTGGAACAGCAGATTCTGTCGTTTTCAAACTGTTTTGGAGAGCAAATACAATTTTTTTTTTAAATGTGTCTCTTCTTTTTTTGGTAAGGGTTGTTTCAAAAAATCACGGCTGTTTTTCTCTCTTTGTCATTCAGTAATTTTGTTGCAGGGCATTTGGGCAGGAATGTTTCACATAAATTCTTCCTGGAGCTGACCTTTAGGTGTGAGACATTTGCTCAGATGCGGAGCTAAGGTGCTTATTCTGCAGGACTCCTGCCACAGAAGTTTTCTTACTTCCGATTCAGAATGAATTAAATCCCCACATGTGGTTCATGATTTGAAAACCCAGGTGTGTGCTTTTATTTCTAGAACTGTGTCCTGTTTGAAATGTAGGAAGGTACTTTTATAAAGAAGCACACTGTTTATGTTAAATGCAAAGCTGTTGAAAAGCATGAGTGAATTTTCAGTCATTGTGAGGCGGTAGGCTAGGTCCTTCCCAGCGTGGGCTCCTGGGCAGAAGGACCAAGACAGGATCCTGCTGCTTCCAGCTAGCTCATCCCCTGTGCAGAGTTCTGGCATCCGATTTCCTAGTGCAGTTCTGGTCACGGCTCATCTTTCCTCTAGATACAGAAAAAACCATTTTTTAAAACTGAATTGTCATACGGTGGTAGGTAATGCCTCCTCCTTTTATTGGTTTCACTCCGTGAGCTCGCAGACTCTCAGAACTTGCTGCATGAGTGAAGAGACGCGCTGGAGGCGAGAGCCAGGGCTATCGGGGAGCGGGAGGTCAGGGGAGGCCGGGCAGGGCAGTCTAGTGGTTTGGAGGTCCCCTCTGTCAACCCGCTTCATTATCGCAATCAGTTGCTCTGTGCACCAGGGTCCACTCCATCTGCTGCCCCACGTGGCCTTCAGCTTCCAGGGGCCCTGCCTTGTTTCAAGGTGCTTCCCCTTCCTTTCTTTGAGACTGTTTAGCAGATTGTTTTATTTCTTAATGTTTCATTTTCCCTCACTGAACTTTGTTTTATTTTATTTATTTATCAAAAGATTTTATTTATTTGAGAGAGAGAGAGAGAGGGAAGAAGGTCAGAGGTAGAAGCAGACTCCCTGTGGAGCAGAGAGCCCGATGCGGGGCTTGATCCTGGGACTCTGGGATCATGACCCGAGCCGAAGGCAGTTGCTTAATCAGCTGAGCCACCCAGGTGCCCCATTTATTTATTTTTAAAGTAGACTCAACACCCAGTATGGAGCCCCATATAGGGCTTGAGCTCAGGACCCTGACGTCAAGACGTGAGCTGAGATCAAGAGTCAGACCCTTAACCGACCAAGCCACCCAGGCACCGCTTCCCCTGGCTGAATTTTAAAATAAAGATCTCAGGGCACCTGGGTGGCTTAATTGGCTGACTTTTGATTTTGGCCCTGGAAGGTGGGCTCTGTGCTCAGTGGGAAGTCTGCCTTAGATTCTCTCCCTCTCCCTTTGCACCCCCCCCCCCCCAGTTTTGCTCCTTTTTGTTCTCTCTCTCTCTCTAAAATAAAGAAATCTTAGGGCGCCTGGTTGGCTCAGTGGGTTAAGCCTCTGCCTTCAGCCCAGGTCATGATCCCAGGGCCCCCGCATCAGGTTCTCTGCTCAGTGCGGAGCCTGCTTAACCCTCTCCCCTTGCCGGCTGCTCTGCCTACTTGTGATCTCTCTCATTTTGTTAAATAAATAAAATCTTAGAAAAAAAAATCTTTAAAAAAAATACATGAAGTCCACATTGCCATTGACTCTTTCTTGTGAAGGATATAATGAATATTTATTAGGCAGTTAAATTTTTTAATATGATTTCTCTGATAATTTTTTATTTTGGAAAAAATTTAGGTATACAGAAAAGTTGCAAAGACTATATAGAGCATTCTCATATACCTTTCACCTAATTCCCCTAATGTTAACATTTTATGTAACTGCAGCACAGTTGTCAAAATGAAGAATTTCACTTTGGTGCAGTGTTATTAACTGAACTACAGACTTGACTTGGATTTCACCGGTTTTTCCACAGAGATTCTGTCTGTTCCAGGATCCAGTCCAGGATAGCACATTGAGTTCAATTGTCCTGTCTCCTTGGTCTCCTCCATCTGTGACAGTTTCTGTGTTAACTTTTCATGACCTTGACGATTTTGAAGAGCGCTAGTCGGATGTTTTGTGGACTGTCCCTTGATTTGGGTTTGTCTCATTTTTTTCTTTTTTCACATTATTGGACCGGGCTGACAAGTTTTGGGGAAGAATACTGGGTACTTGGGGAAGAGGTGAAGTGCCTTCCTTATCCCGTCTTCTCAGGGTGTAGAGGGACATCTGTATGACCTCCCCTTAGTGAGGCTCACCCTGGGGGCTTGGCATTTTTATTCTTTGGTTTTATACATGTTTTACGTGTATAAAGTTGCCATTCCCTTCAGATGAGGACCTCTGCTTGCTTTGTGTCTCCTCTTCCAAACTGAGGCTTATGCTTTGGACCTGCCAGGTCTCGTAAAAACATGTTTGGGTCACATGATTCTATGAGCATTTAACGATTTTCACAATCAGAGGTGAAACAAGATTAGTCCTCTGTTGATAATTGTTGAAACTAGGCGACATTATTCTAGTCTCTAGTTTTTATATATTTGCCATTTTCCATAAAAGATGAAGAGGAAACATTTCCAGTCTACGGATATAATGGATCCCAGATTATTCCGATAGTGTAGGTGTTATGGTATTGGCTGTTGCCAGAGTTGTTCAGGCTGTTACTCATCTTAAAAGTATTTGGTTCTTCCCCAAGGCCTCCATAGGAAGAAAAACTTGCATGTAAATCACTGTTAAGTGGTACTGCTGAAAATTATATATCTCAACATCTTTGAGGATGAAAAATAATTGATGTCCTATCAGAAAATAATTCTGCATAAAATGAAGTTACATATTAGTTGGAATACATTTGTGGAACAGAAAGAAAATCTTCACTGTTTATTGTCCTATTAATTTGTTGGAAAGAGCATCTGAATCTGACAGATTTGGACATAGCCCATTTCTTATACGTGCATTACTTTGACATTACAGACTGTGAGTCTGTTGTTTCAAAAAGTGTAGCAGAGAAATACTGATGCCATTTAAAGATCCTAGTTCCCCCTCCTGAGCCTCAAGACACTTTTCAGTAGGTGGGGAATTGTAAGTGGGTTTGGAGCGGGTGTACTGGGGGGACAAGCACAAAGGGACCCCGGGTCTGGGTGAGCTCACTCATGGTGTTCCCCTCCTATTAATCTGCAAACCCACGGTCACAGAGTGAGGAATTGTGAAGATGATCTCTGTCACGGAGCATAGTAAGCACACTCAGTGCCATGTTTTTAGGGCACATCTTGGCCCTCGAAGTCAGTACTCCGAACTGTTGATAAAATTTCCCCCAGCCCTAAATCCAAGTACGCAGGTCCTGTCACAGGACCTTCTGACCTATCAGAGGTCTTTATACAGCTTTGTGTGCCTATGTTCATGGTCTGGGTTTGGTGCTCACCCACCGTGTGGGTCATGTGAGCTGTCAGAAGCACCGGGCTCCCTGGTTCCTTGTAGGGAGGGGCTATCTGGCTGCCGACTCCTCTTTCTCCAGGTTATCATTGGGAGGGGTCAAGTTGTGAGATCTTGAGGGGTTTCCCTTGCCCGTGTGTGGCTGGTACTGGGGATGGGGCTTCTCATTTGGTTCTGTTCATCCAGTAAACTACAATGTGCTGATTCTGCAGAAAGTCTCCCTTAGACCTGTCTCTGCATGGGATTAACTTGTATGACGTTGGGGTCTTAAAGAATCTCTCTACTGTGAATGAGGTCATTGGTCTGAGGCCGGAGCCAGTATCTGTTTGTGGAGAGCCTTGACTCTTCCTGGGACTTATGTTTGTTTGCAGAAATGGTTCATAAAATCTCAGACTTCCTGGAGTGAATTGTGGGGTACACCCAGGAATCCCATCCCTTGGCTTTCCCACGTGAAGTAGTGTACCATTGGCGAAGCTGGCTACAGGGGCAATGCGCTTCCCTCTGGGGGACACGGCGGCAGGCTTTGGTTGATAGCATCTTACTCCAGGGTTTATCCAGAACAGGGGATTTATGGAAGCCTTGCAGGCAGGGCTCTGCCCTCTGTATCTGTTGGTGCTCAGATGTTGGGGGTGTTGTGGTCCCAAGCGCTCTCCGTGCGGCATTGGTGTCGCCACAGCCCTTCTGCTAGCTGCCTGGGGAGTCACCTGTCTGGCTTTAAAATCTCCCAGTGAACTCAGTGTATTCCTTCATTGTAAGATCAGTGCGTGGACTTTGTAAAATACAAGTACAAATATTCAATCTGTCAACAATCACTGTCAATGCCTTTTTTTTTTTTTAAGATTTTATTTATTTATTTGACAGAGATCACAAGTAGGCAGAGAGGCAGGCAGAGAGAGAAAGGAGGAAGCAGGCTCCCTGCTGAGCAGGCTCAAGCCCAAGACCCTGAGATCATGACCTGAGCAGAAGGTAGAGGCTTAACCCTCTGAGCCACCCAGGCGCCCCAGTCACTGTCAGTACCTTGACATACACTTTCCCAGATTGTTACGTTTCCTCACAAATCTGATTTTTAAAGACAAATAAGATCGTAGGATTTAAACTGTTTTGTAACTGGCCCTTCTTGACCTCACTCTCATGAATGGAGAAATGTGCTCCTTGTCTGTGCTCTGTCTTCGGCTGGGTCACCTGTCACAGAGGTAAAGCAACCACTGTCAGGCTGAGCAGCTTGCTTTCTCCTTGTGGCTCCTGCCAGGTGGCTCACACTGTGCCTGAGAGACTTTTCTGGACTCGGCACTCTGCCAGTCAGCCCGGTCGGCCTCTTGGCAAAGTCCTTTCTCTTTCTTTTCTGTCAGAAGATCTGCTGAACCAGCCCCGTCCGTGCCCATACTTCATTTCTTGTGGTCACTATGGGTTTGCTTCCACTCAGATTATGTCGTTGATTCCTTGGTTTTCTGACACTTGTTGGTTGCCTGCTGTCTGATTTTCCTGGGGGTTGACCTTATGCCCTGCCACGTAAGTGTGTGCCTACTGTGTTTCGACCCTATCCTAGAGAGGGCCCTTTGACCTTTCCGTGACTTTAGCTGTGATTACAGATGGAGGAACCTAGAAGCTTGCCAAGGCCCTGCATCTGCTCACTGCTGCCCCTCTCTATTGCTTGGCCCCACTCAGCTCTGCCTTTCCCACACAGGCGTGGAGGTCCTGTAGGGAACCAGCCTCTGTAACCTCTTTGCTTGGCAGGAGCTCATCCCATGTTGAAGTACAATTGGGTCAGAGAGAGAGAGAGAGAGAGAGAGAGAGAGAGAGAGAGTGTGTGTGTGTGTGTGTGTGTGTGTGTGTGTATATTTATTATTTAAGATTGTTTAAGTGTAGTAGACTTCAATGTTAAATGGTAAAAGTAGAAGAAAAACAAAATTTGTAAAGTGAGATGCACTTTTAAGTTTGTAGTGGGTATTCTATTTATAAAATTATTTGAGAGAGAGTGTGTGTGTGAGTAGCCGTGGGGGCAGAGGGAGAGAGAATCAATCTCAAGCAAACTCCATGCTGAGTGGTGGAGCCCCATGTAGGGCTTGATCTCAAGACCCTGAGATAACGACCTGAGCTGAAACCAAGAGTCAGCTGCTTGGGCCTCAGTTAGTGTTCTATTTATAATCAATTTCAGACCCGAGAATGGAAGCTCTTAAGGGTTAGAGACCATATCTTTTTTTTTTTTTTTTTAAAGATTTTATTTATTTATTGGCAGACAGAGATCACAAGTAGGAGAGGCAGGCAGAGAGAGAGAGAGGAGGAAGCAGGCTCCCTGCTGAGTAGAGAGCCTGATGTGGGGCTCTATCCCAGGACCCTGGGATCATGACCTGAGCCGAAGGCAGAGGCTTTTAACCCACTGAGCCACCCAGGTGCCCCAAGAACAGTATTCTTGAGGAAGGGTTCATATGTCCCGTTTCATGGCACTTTGGGATTTTTTTTTTAAGGTTTTATTTATTTATTTAACAGAGAGAGAGAGAGAGAGAAAGGGAGAGAGAGCATGAGCACAGCACAAACAGGGTGATCAGCAGGAAGAGGGAAAAGCAGACTCCCCACTGAACAGGAATCCCGATGTGAGGCTTGATCCCAGGACCTGGGGGATCATGACTTGGGCTGAAGACAGATAATTACTGACTGAGCCACCCAGCACTCCAGGATTCTTGATCTTTTCTCATCTTTCCCATCTTCTTTATCCCTAGCACTGGTCCAAATGGAGAAGGAGAAGGTCAAGGGAGCATTCTGGAATGCTTGGGAGCATGATTTCTGTTTATTTACATATTTATACCTCTCCGTTTCACAAAGGGTTTGTGTTGGTTGTTTGGGACTACAAAAAAAAAAAAAAAAAAAGAAGAAGCAGAAGCAGAGCTTCCTTTGTGATCTTAAAAGCAACAACAGTAAAACATGTTTATTTCTAATGAGGACCTCAGAGGTCCGCCAGAGCTCTCGCACACCATCTCAGCATGTTGGTGGGACTGGACAGGCTCCGCTGTCAGAGGGGAAGCATGTGTGGTAGCTCTGTGCACTGTGACTGCTGTGTGGCCGTGGGCAAGCCGCTTCCCCTGGGCTCTAGTTTTCTCTTCTGAAAAATGGGGACAGCACTCCCACCTTGTGGGGTTATCATGGAGTTTAGAGTCACGGTATGTCAAGATCCTGGCAGATGTATATAGAACGTCATAAAATAGTCCTAATTTTTGCCTCTTTGCAGGGTTTCTAAACACCCGTTCATGAATCCTCACCCAGCCCCTGGCCCCAGGCAGACATTGGTCCGTCACTATGGATTTGTTTGGCCCGGTTTGGAATTTCATGTTAACTATTTTTACTGCCATGGGGCTAAAATAGCAATGTTGTCATTATTCTTTACAAAGCTAGAGATACTTAATTTGAAGCTTTATATATATTCTGAAGTTGTATGACCTGCTTTTTAGTATTAAAATGCCTGTTTTATTATTAAAATGCTTTTGAAATGAAATAATGGGAGGTGATTGGTTTTTCTTTTCTTTTTTTTAAGCGCACAATAGTGGACCAAATAAAGTTGGTAGCGTTGAACTGGGTGCTCCTGCCCTTAGGGCATCCCCTGGTCAGTAAAGCTGCCCTTCCTAGTTGTGCTGTGTAGCTCTTATCACACTGTGTGGGCCTCTGGGCGCTTGTTTGTTTACGCTACTCTAAGCTGCTTAAGGACAAGTGTGGGGAATTATTTAGCTTGTAACTTCCAGAGTCTAGCATAGAGAGGGCACATAGAAACAAATGAGGGGGAAAATCAGACCCGTAAACCTCCAGTAAAACATGAGCAGAGCAGAGCTCTAACTTTAGTCTTGAAAATACCCCAAAACTCACCACAAATCTTGTTCACCACTCCTTTTTGAATTCAGACCTTTCTTCAGAGATCATTTTCCATCTTCGGTGTGTTGTCCAAGGAAGGCTTGAGCTGGCCCCAGAACTGCAGGTGATGTCTTAACCACTGAGATGTTGTGTTAGAAGCCCAGGTGTTTCTTCTCATGGTGGCATTTTATAAAATGTGTAAGAAAAGAAATTAACATATTTTTCATATCACATTGGTGCTTTGAAGTTTTTCTCAATTGGGCTTTCTGCTTTAATTAGTTTGGCTTTTTTTTTTTTTTTTTTTTCTTTAGCTTTGGGTGACTGCCAGGGAAGCAAAGAAGCTTATATAAAGGGTTTTAATTTTTTTTTTTTTTTAACTTTGCCAAAGATAGAACTAGTACTTAGTTCAGCTTGTTCTGGCACCTTCTTCTTTGATCGAGAATGTGAGAAATTTGGCTTGGTTTATTTGTGTGTGTGTGTGTGTGTGTATATATATATACACACACACACACAGAGAGAGAGAGAGAGACTAATGGCAAGATGGCTCTATTTATGTCTTGTTTCATGAAAAATATGAAAGGCTAACATGTAGGATTTGAACCTAGCCGCTACCCTCTTCCCCCATCCAAAAAAAAAAAAAAGAAAGAAAAAAAGATTGACGGTAAGAATGTTTTATATAACCTATATAACCTATTTAAATTCTAGAATTTAAGATTTACTTATCATTTGAGGAGAAGAACAGCTAATACCTGTAATTATCACATTAGATTTTACTTGTTCACTGACTGTCAAACAGCCATTGGAGCCTGTCACTGAAAGCAGCCATTCCTGAGTCGCTGGCTGACATCATCACACTTTTTACTGCGGGGGCGTTGGAGAGCTGAGTTAACCCCGTCAGAAAGTGGACTGTTCAGGTTCATCAGAATCAGTTGTATGTGTTAGAGCATCAGTCGTTCAAGAACTGAGACCCAGTGCAATGCACGCGCGCTGGCAAGACCCAGGCTTGGCAGCACCTTGCAGGCCAGTCCTTGGTGATGGCTGTGGCCACGCTGCCGCAGAGGGCGTTGTTCAGGCTCCGCAGCAGGCTTCTCTCCTGTCTTCTTTCCCTCATTCCCCCCCTCCCACCTCTCCCCCCCTTTTCTCTTTATTGAGGTATTAATTTAACAACAGAGCGGACCCATTTAGGGGCTTTGATGAATGGATACGCCTGTATAGCCACTGTCCCAAGTGAGACAGAGAATATTTCCATCAGTTCAGAACTTTCCTTATTCCCTGCGCCATCAGCCCCCACCCAGCCCCTGGCCCCAGGCAGACATTGGTCCGTCACTATGGATTTGTTTGGCCCGGTTTGGAATTTCATGTTAACTAGAACAAAGTGCACACCCTTTTGCATCTGGTCTCTTTTGCTCACCAAGAACTTTCTGTGATGAACCTGTGTGCATCTGTCAGAAGCTCATACCTCTTCAGTGTTGAGGAGTTTTTAGTATGTGGTGATGCTGCATGGAGCAGTTTCATGATCTGTATGCAGAAGTTACTAGAGAATTCAGGGCTCTGCAGAAGTATGTGCGTGGTCTGTTTGTAGATCCCTTTCCTCCAACTCTCCTTAGCACTTGAGGAAGGCTGGGGGAAAGCACAGAGGAGGCACTTTTTTTCCAGGCCATTGCTAGTCTTGATAATCAATCCTTGAAGAGTTTGGCTTCTCAGAACAACTCTGTTCTGGTTACCCCCATCTATGATAGCAGATATCATCCTGGTTTGTCTTTCTGGAGACAGGGAGATGGCATCTTAATGGTGTAAGGTGTTGTGACCAGAGGGGGTCTTCTAGAGCTCTTGCGTGACTCCACCATCCTGGCGGCTGCTTGACCATGTGGCTCGGCATTTAGGGCTTCCTAAGTTAAGGGGCATGAGAACCGTGGAGGCCATCTAGCGTGGGGCGGCCAGATACCTCCACCTCTCACTGCAGTACCTGCCTCTAAGTTGTCTGGCTTTTCCCTGGCCCTGTCTGGGCTCAGCTGTTAGCTTTAGCCCAGGAGAGAGGACGGAAGCACAACTACAGTTTGCACTGTTTTATTAACAACTTCATGACCGTGTGCCCATAAGCTTTTTAAGAATCACCTTGTAAGAGTAACTGGTTGTTTCAGGTTGGGGAATTGGGGAGACAGAGATGACAGCTAAAGCGCATGGGGTTCCTTTTTGAGGTGATGACAGTGTCTTAAAATTGACTGGGGTGAAGGTTGCCCAGCTCTGTAAATACACTAAGAACCACTGAATTCTATACTTAAATGACTGAATTCTATAGTATGTGAATTACATCTCAATAAAGCTGTTTTAGAAAAAGTGTGGCATTAAAGCAAGGATAGACCAATAGAGGAATGGGGAAAAATCATGTGGGGAAAAATCTGTTCTTTCCCCCATATGACATGACCTGTTGCCCGCTATCCTCATGTTCCTCACGGGCCTAGTTCCGGGGCAGGCATGAGTGTGGTGGGGAGAGGATGTGTGTTGAAAGTATCAGGGAGACCCGAGTTCAGATCCCATTCTGCCATTATTTGCTGGGTGATATTGGGCAGGTTGCTTAATTTCTCTGTGGTGGTTTTCTTCCGTACAACGAGGATAGTCGTACCTATCTTACGGAGTCTTTTAAAAGAGCTCAGTAAAGGCAGCCATTTTCATCCTATAAGAGAACAGAAGTATCCGAGAGAAGATGCAGCCAGTCCAGTGTCGCCCTCACGTCTGTGCCTGACTCCGGGCTAATGACTGCCACGCATGGGCTCAGCCATCAGCTGAGGACGGAGGACATGAAGTCACTGGTAGTCTTTGGCTAACTTGCTGGATTTTGTTGCAGAAATTTTTTCTGCCTTACTCTGAGTAGGTTGATGGTAAGCTGTTGGAGAACCGAATCCTGTCCCTTCCTCCATGAAGCCTTCCCTGACCGTGTTTCCCCCACTAGCTCACTGCTGCCTTCATAGTGTTCCCACAGCCCTCCATGCGTGTTGGTTCGTTATCAGCTCGTGCCATTTCTCTTTATTTATACATCTGCCCTGCCCGTACACTGAGCAGTCCAGGGCAGGGATGTTGGCTTTTTCAACCATGGGGCCCCAAGGCCTTAAGCCCTGTGCCTGGCACTAATGTTTGTGCCCAAAGGTTTCAAGTCTGGTGACAGAAACCCAATTGGAACTGGAAATACCAGTTTAGGCACCACGTGGGAGAGGCGGGAGAGGTTAGCAGGTGGGTTTCCCTGGAGCAGTGTGTCTGTCCCGGTACCACCTTAGGGGGTAGGACAGCTGCCCAAGCCAGTCTTGTTCTCCCCCAGAGGGTTAGGACAGCTGCTCTCCAGCTAGGAACCTGCTAGTCAAGGTTGTGGGGCCCGGGAGATAATGCCCCAGCCCTACTGGAAAGCCAGGCTCATGACTTCATCATCCCACCACTATCTGCATTCTTTTTTTTTTTTTAAGATTTTATTTATTTATTTGACAGAGCGAAATCACAAGTAGTCGGAGAGGCAGGCAGAGAGAGAGAGGGAAGCAGGCTCCCCGCTGAGCAGAGAGCCCGATGCGGGACTCAATCCCAGGACCCTGAGATCATGACCCGAGCCGAAGGCAGTGGCTTAACCCACTGTGCCACCCAGGCGCCCCACTATCTGCATTCTTAATTCAGTTCAAATCAGATTTTTATTACATGGCAGCTCTGCCCAGGACCCACTTCTGATTTATTGAGGGAAGCCAACATGGAGAGGTAGTGTAATGGTTAACAGCTGGGTTCTGGAAGCGGACTGCCTGCGTTCGGCTCCCCGGCGTGACAGCTTTGGGACACAGGGCAGGTAATACAGTCTCTGTACCTCAGTTATCTGAGCTGGAAAGTGGAGGAGGGGACAGTCCCCTGATGGGATTCTTTTCATGATTAACCCTAATGTGAGCACTATGTGAGTGTTTACCAAGCAGCTGGTGTTTGTTGGATTACAATAAACAAACAAACAAACAAACAAGCAAACAAACAGCTCACTCCACCTTGATGTGGTTGACCTGTCTCATAACCGAGAGGCCTAAGTGGGGCTCTGGGGCAAAGGAGAGTTTTTGGTCATGCTAGCTGAGGAAAAGGGAAAGGAGGTAAGTCAACTTGGTTTGCCAGAACCCAGGTGTTTGATCTTTCTTAGTGGAAGAAAATACTCCCAGAAAAGGACTTTTGTGACCATATTCCTGTGCTGCTTAAATTTAGTTAAAATGCTTTGGAAGATAATTGCCAGGCCATTAGTTTTAGAAAGGCTGTCTGTGCGTTGTGGTCAGGCACACTGAAGTAGCCTCTAGAAACATTATTCAGCCTTTTCCAGCTTTAGTGTCCCTGGATAAGATGACCTTTAGGGCCCTTAAACCCTCAGTAAGCCCCAGGAGGAAGTAGCCAGCCTCCCTGCAGACCAGGGAGTGGGGCTGGCCCCGTGCTTCAGCCTTGCCTCTCTGTTGAGCGCTGCAAGTCATCTAGCGAAGCTGCTCCAGAGGTAAAGCAAAGTTTGCATGGTGTGGGTCCAATGGCTGTGTTTTTGGTTTTTTTTTCTAGGTGGGGGAGATGGTAGTATAATTTCCAAGTAGTATGAATTATTATCATATGTCAAATAATCGAGCCTCGTGTTGATATGATCCTTGCTTTATTGTTGTTTTTCCATCAAGGAATTTCTAAATGCAGATTTTGGAAAGATATTTTCAACCTATTTTGTTTTGTGTTACAACCTATTTAGGGGCCCATGTTGCAAAGGGGGACTGGTTTGGCTCTGTTCGAGCTACCACCATTTAAATGTAGCATCCAGCTTGCCACAGGGATTGGGGGAGGGTACACGTGTATCTTCTGGGAGGGTACTTTGGGAGAAATTGAGCCCTTGAAATGTTTTTTGCATTTCTTGTGTTTTTACAGATTAGTTTCAGTACCTGCTCTTTCTTGTAGTGTTTGTATTTTTTGATATTGTTGCATACGTTTTGTAAAATACTTTTTATTGAGACAGAATAAATGTACATACATACAAGTGCACATACTGTAAGTGGGTACAGCAATGAATTTTCACAAATGAAGCATACGAACAGCTCAGGAAACAGAGCCCTGCTAAGAAGTGCTCCTGAGGTCCCTTTCATGCCCGGTCCCTTTGCCATTCTGCTCTGACTTCAAGCCCCACAGTGTCATGGTGCCTTTTCTTCACCTTATCTAGAGGGAATTACATTGTATGTGTCCTCATGGGCGCATACATTTTTTTTTAAAGATTTTATTTATTTATTTGCCAGACAGAGATCACAAGTAGGCAGAGAGGCAGGCGGAGAGACAGGAGGAAGCAGACTCCCTGCTGAGCAGAGAGCCGAGCTCAGTCCTAGGGCCTGGGGATCATGACCTGAGCTGAAGGCAGAGGTCTTAACCCACTGAGCCACCCAGGCGCCCCCTGGGCGCATGCATTTTAAAATGGGTTAGGACATCTTTCCCTAAAGTTTTATTTATTCCTTGTTTCTTCGTCATTTTTTTTTTATAAAGATTTTTATTTATTAATTTGACAGAGAGAAATTACAAGTACACTGAGAGGCAGGCAGAGAGAGAGAAGGAAGCAGGCTCCCTGCTGAGCAGAGAGCCCGATGCGGGACTCGATCCCAGGACCCTGAGATCATGGACCTGAGCCGAAGGCAGCGGCTTAACCCACTGAGCCACCCAGGCGCCCTCTTTGTCATTTTTAATTCTTTGTAAAACTCTAGGAAGAAAGGTGTTTTGGGGTTTGGTTTTTACTTTTACTATGGTTTTTGGTTTTTACTTCTGGGGAATCACGTGTGCACATATGAGTGTCTTCGGAGCTGTCTGTGCTGCGGAGAGAGAGCCTGGGTTCTCCAGCACTGAGCCCGCTCCCTCTTCCTCTGCAACCCCCACTGTTGAGCTGCTTTGCCTTGCTGTTGGAGTCCCAAAGAGAAGTTGAGTTTTCTGTGTAGGGACAATGTAAGATCATCCCGTGCAGGGAAGTCTCTGTCACATTAACCCCTGTGATGCCTGGCATCTTAGCTCCGGAGCAGGTCTTTTTTACCTCCTGAGTGGAAGGATCAAATACAAGGAGAGATTCTAAGACTGTCGTAGGCAGTATAAGTTAGTTTACATACAAGTTGATTTTGGAGGGGTATTATGACTTTTGTGCTTCGATCTCCTCTCTCCGACTTTCTCTCATATACTGAGATTCTGTTAGGCCATTTTCCGAAAAGAAAGCTCTTCTGTGATGGCCCTAGCTGGCCGGGAGCGGAGGTCTGAGAACCTGGTGCCTGGAGGGTGCCTGCAGCAGCGTTGGGGACTGGCCTTATCTCCCCGCAAGGAGTCGGCAGCCAACAGGAAATGATGAAATGTGCTGGGAGAATTCGGCTGGGAGCTGGAGGTCAGACATACCAGCAGGGTCGGAAGGAGGCAGGTACGGAAGCTGATCTGCAAAGTGAGGCAGTTAAAGCCGGCATTTGACAGAAAAACGTGAGTTGCTATTTAAAGCCTGTATTTCCTTGAAGGGAGACCTTTTTCAAAGCAGTTTTCATTGATTTTTTTTTTTCCTGCGTGCTTGATTTAACAGAAATTTCGCCTTTTAAACACACTTAGTTTTAGAGCTTCTTGATGGAAATGTTCAACATTAACCGAACAGTGTGGAGGGTTTTTCCAAAATGCCTTGAGAAAATGTCAGAGTAAATGTTTGATTTCCTTGGTGAATCGACTTTGGCCTAAACAAATGAAAGATCTTGCTCTATAATTTTTACTCTGGTTTTAGAACTTATGTGCATGCTTCATTCCTAAATAGAGGAAATGAATCAGAAGCTCTGGCCCAGCGACGTACTTGTTTTTTACTGGGGAGCTAAGTGAGTTACTTGAGTTAACTATTAGTAGAGGGTTGCTTTCTTTTCCTGCTGTCAGGCATTATGTCTTTTACGTGCTGCCATTTCCTTTCTTAACAGCCAAATCTAACCTGCAGACATGTAAATGGGACTCGGGAGAAACAGGGGACAAATGAGCTTCTCTGGTTGCCACTGAGTGCTGTTTCATGGCCGTCCGCTCCAGACTCCCAGAATTAGCAGGCGGCTTGCTCTGCGGCCCCCTCTGCCTTCCTCCTCCGTCAGTTCTTTCTCCTTCCTCTCCGCAGCTGGCCCCGGTGCCCTCTGCTCCATCTGACTGCTGTCACTAGGCACTGCGCTTTTATTTTTAGTAGATACCAAAATGTAAAAGTTTTATTGTTCCAACAACCGAGCAGCCTCACATGGGTATTTAATTGTTTCTTATCTGCTAGTCGGATTCTGGCATTGAACATTTTGCCTCCCCTTCCCTCCTTTCTGTTGATGCAGTGCTGTGCTTCTAATTAGAGGATTGCTGCTTTTTTTTTTTTTTTTTTTTTTTTAAATCCCAGTACTTGAGCGATCCATCGTGAAGTGAATATACTTTTTGGATTACCTATTGCCGTGAACATTAGAAAGGCAGAGTCAGGGTCTTCCTTCTGTTCTCCAGAAATGGCATGCTGGTACAGTCTGGGCCACATAGAGAAGCGTATTTTCTTGCTAGGTCATTACTTTATATGATTTGTGGATTTCTGACACTTTTAGCGTCATATTTTCCTATTTTTTTTAGAAATTCCCCAAACATGTGATCTTTCTCTCAGACCTTAATGAGGTCCGTAGGTTTTGCCCTCGCTGTTGTAATTTTGAGGAGCTCCTCAAGTTTTCTTCACACTGTTATCTTACTGAATTCTAGATAAACTTTAAATGCTGCGTTTGTGAAAACAACTGAGAGATATTGTAACTTAAGACTGAAACATGTCTTGCAGGTCTGAGATTTATGCCAGTAGTAAAAATAAGGCCCCCCCTTTCTTTTTATACATCGTTAGTCCTCTGTTTTGCCCAGCCATGTAATTCTGCTGTTCATTTGGCGGCATAGTTGGAAAGATGGGAACACAAGAGTTGTAATGGCTCTTGCTGGCGGTATAGTCAGGCCCTTCTTCTTTGTTTTTTTTTTTTAAATTTTTGTTTTTTTGTTTTTTTAAACAAAGTAATTAAGACCTAGAGGTGACATACTGTCTTGGCTTGTCCAAGGTCACGTGGCTTGTTGATAGCTGAGTGAATTTAGACTGGCTTCTGGGTCACCAGCCTTTCTTCTCTCAGCTTTCTTCACATATTATCTCACAATTAACAGGCCCAGAAGTCCCTGAGAGTTTATGCTGTTGGTGTCATGTGGGCCTTCCTCATTTCCATCTCTGTTCAGGGCTCCTCTCCAGGGCAGCTTCTGGTGGTGCCCTTAGAACCTTCTCTAAGGCCTTGAGACAACTTCTCCCAGTATGCCAGCTAGATCCTAGAGCCTAGATTGAGGTAAAGAGGTGAGAGAGAGAGAGAGAGAGAGAGAGAGAGAGTGTGTGTGTGTGTGTGTGTGTGTGTGTATGTGAATATGAGGGGAAGTAATAGTGGAAAACATGGGCCATTAATTTGAGTGGACGGATGAGTTGCAGCGGTCCCCTTTCCGTGGCGGTTGCCGCAGAAGGCACTCTGCTCCTGTCTCACCAGCTTGGTCTAAATATATTTGCATCTTTCAGTTCGACCTTGATGCCAGGAGACAGACTCGGTGCCTACTTCACATCTCCAGTGCTGGGAATCTGGCCTAAAGATTTTTCTCATTAGACTCTGTCATTAGTGAATCATAAGAAATTAATCTTTATGTGGACCAATGAAGCATATTGTTCTATTTTTTGTTAACTGAAAGAATCTGACAGGAAGTATTCTGAATTTGAAATGTGTGCCACTGGCCATCACAGTAGTAAGGGATTGCGATTTTCTTTCCTTCTTTTTCTTCTTAGCATGAAGCCCGTGCTGAGTTTCATACTCAGTCTTGTTTCTCATCAGAACTGCTCTGCAGTGGAGTCCTTTAGGGAGATCAGGGGAGAATGATTTTGCTTACTTGACAAGATGTTGTTGACGTAGCTAGCAGGCTAAAATGTCGAACTTCCCGAGTTGGAATTCGGTCTTTGTTTTCAGTATCGGTAGGGCTAGTGGAGCAGGATAAATGGAGTCCAGAGCAGCTTGGGGACGGCAAAGTGACCTCTTTATGGTTCTTTTCCACCATGAACGGACGCACAAGGAAAAAAATAGCACAGGGCACAGTGCTGAATACCTGTTGACCCGGAAAGCAGAAATATTTTGTTAATTCACCGCCCGTTGAGTGTGTTCAGCGCAGGCGCCCTGTGGTCTGGCCCGTACCGTGTGGGAAGAGTATTACACAGCAAGACCCTGAGGCCATGCAGACAAGCATCAGGGCCGCTGTGCAAAGAAGTCTTTGCATATTTAATGTTGAACTCCAAGACCTTACGGTTATTCTTAGGCGCATATCCCGTCGCATCCCGTCGACTGCTTAAGATTGAGGAGTGTGAGTTTGGGAAGGTAGACATCGTCATGACGATGAAAACTCACAACAGGGCGCATGTGGGCTGTGATCGCCCCGCGCTGACTCTGCTCTCACTGACGGCCGTGCAGCCTCCTGGCGAGCTCTGTGCTGATTTCCAGCCGTGCACAGGCCACCACCTGGAGGCACGGTGCACCTGGACGATGGGTGGCCGGGTCGGGTGGCTTGCTCTTCTGTGTCCGCGCGCGTCCGTACGGTGAGTTTGCCCACCTGGCAGAGTCTCTTGTCTGCCGAGTGTACCTCAGGTCTTGGGCTTGGCCCCGGGGTCAGGATGAGGTTGAGTCCTTGCTGTGGGAGAGCTCTCAGGGCAGTGGGGTAGAGACTTCTAAACGCCAGCGCGACGAGTCTCCTTCTGGAGTTGTAGGACCTTCTCCTGCTGTGAAGAATGGGGGAGGTTGGGGAAAGACGTCACAGTCCGGTGGTGGGTTTCAGAGAGAGGCCGGTCAGGCAGAAGAGGCAGCGGAAACCGTGTGTGCAGACGCAGGGAGATGGGAGAGACTGTGCCCAACTCGGGGGCGCCCCGTGGCTGGATTGCAGCACCCAAGCTGCCTCTCATTTATCGGTCCCAAGCCATTCCTCTCCACCCTAACCCAGTTCTTCCTTCCGAGCTGTTTCTCTTTGTGACATTACCCCGTAGCCTGACTCCCAAATGAGGAATTAAAAAAATATATATTTTATTTATTTATTTGACAGAGAGATCACAAGTAGGCAGAGAGGCAGTCAGGGAGAGAGAGAGGAAGAAGCAGGCTCTCCGCGGAGCAGAGAGCCCGATGTGGGGCTCGATCCCAGGACCCTGAGATCATAACCCCAGCTGAAGGCAGAGGCTTAACAACTACTGAGCCACCCAGGTGCCCCCCAAATGAGGAATTTTGAATCCCTGGCCTCCTATGCCCCGCATTCCTACCTAGCATAATCCTTCATGGTGTCCTCTGTTTGTCAAGAACGTCACTGCTCTGTCCCGTCGCCTAAGCCCTTCTGCTTCCTCTCTAACCTCTACAGCTGTGCCGCCCAGTATAGCCGCACTAAGCACATGTGGCTATTTATATAAACTTGAATGAAAAGTCAAGGAGATTAAAAAGACAGTTCCTCAGGGGTGCTAGCTGTAGTGCAAGTATTCTGTAGCTGGTGGCTGGTCTGTAGGATGGCTCAGTTCCAGACGCTCCATGGTCTGTTTGCCATCCTCTGTCGGAGGAACTTTCCTTCTTGGACCGCGACCAGGTCCCTCCTCCTCCTGGAGGAGTCCACATCCCCAGTGTGGCCCTCCAGGGGCTTAGCCTGCTGGCCCCTGCTCAGGCCCCTGCTCTGCCTCGTGGTATTCAGCTCTTCCCTCTCTCCTGGCCCCCCACCGGCACGTTCTTGATTCTTTCATACGTTTTTACCCTAGTGCCTGCTGCATTTCCCCTCCGGAGTCTCCTTCCCTGCCTGAGCTTCCCTGCGCGGACCTGGTGCCACCGGCTCTCTCCCGGGCTCTCTGCGCGGACCTGGTGCCGCCGGCTCTCTGGCTCTCTGCCGGGCTCTCTTCAGCTTGGTCTCACTTTCGCAGGTGCTCCAGGCACCCGTGATCACCCGGGGGTACTCGCCTCTGGGCTGCTTACCCTGTGGTGTCGTGGTTTGTCTCGCTCTATGGCGGGCACAGTGGTTAGGCTGCGGGCACAGATAGACTTAATTTCAAAACCAACCCTTTACTTGCCAGGTGGCTTTGGGCAAGATATTTAACTTCCTTGAGCTTCAGTGTCTTCTTCTGTGAAGTCAGTCTGCCGTTTTCCTCATGGGAGATGAAACCAAACGCACGGTAGCTGCCAGCCGTCGCCCCGGATGTCATTCCAGGAGCCTTCAGCCCTGCGGAGGCCACATCATCTACCAACAGTGACGGGGTTTTCTCTTCTTTTCTGATTGTTGTACCTTTACTGACTTTTCTTACTGAGTTGGCTACTATCTCCAGTACAACTTGAATAGAAAAGGCAATAAGCAGCAGCCTTTTCTTGTTCCTGTGCTTTCTGTTTGCTGCAGTTCTGGGAAGTGTTTTGTTTTGTTTCGTTGGTTTTCTTTTGTTTCAGCTGAGTTCCATCATGCCCCCCACCTCCATTGCATTTGTTCTTTCTCTCTCTTTTAGTCTAGAAATTAAATCCTCTGTCTAGCCCGTTAGTGGTTATCCCCTGCAGGGTTTAACACATAACAAATCCAAAGTAATGTCTTTTCTCTTTCTTTTCTCTCAGAAGGATTTAAAACATTTTATTTTATTTATTTTTTTTTAAGATTTTATTTATTTAACAGACAGAGATCACAAGTAGGCAGAGAGGCAGGCAAAGAGAGAGAGAGGAGGAAGCAGGCTCTCCGCGGAGCAGAGAGCCCGATGTGGGGCTCGATCCCAGGACCCTGGGATTATGACCTGAGCCGAAGGCAGAGGCTTTAACCTACTGAGCCACCCAGGCGCCCTGGATTTAAAACATTTTAACTCCACACTCCTCCCAACTTATTCAGCATTTCCTTTCTGAATTTTAGAATCCTACAAATTAGATAATATGTTTCATATAGTCAGTGCTGTTTATATATGTTAGTGTAGTTATGTGTATATTTGCTTACCCTTTCTTCTTGTGCTTCAAGCTTTCCCTCTGAGATCATTTCTTTTTTTTTTTTTAAAGACATATTACCTTTTTTTTTTTTTTTTTTAAGATTTTATTTGTTTATTTGGCAGACAGATCACAAGTAGACAGAGAGGCAGGCAGAGAGAGAGGGAGGGAAACAGGCTCCCCGCTGAGCAGAGAGCCCGATGCGGGGCTCGATCCCAGGACCCTGGGATCATGACCCGAGCTGAAGGCAGTGGCTTAACCCACTGAGCCACCCAGGTGCCCCTCTGAGATCATTTCTTTATCTTTTTCTTTTTTCTTTCTTTTTTTTTTTTTTTTGCCTGAAGTAGATGCTTTAGAATTTTCTTTTCTGTGATGTCTTTTTTGGGAGGCTGGTGGTGGTGGTATCTATTTTACGGGTTTGCAGATATCTAGTTCTTATTAAAAACTAGTTTTGCTGGGTATAGAATTCTGAGTTGGCAAATACTGTTGCTCAGCATGTAGAATATATCACTACAGTGTGTTCTGGCTTTCACTTTTGTTCTTAGTCCAGTTGTCATTCTTTGTGGTCTTTTCTCTCTGGTTGCCTCTACGATCTTTTCTGAGCCTTTGAGTTTCTACAGTTTTATTTTATCTTGGTGTGGCTCACTGTCTCTAAAATCTTTTCTTGAGTTCATTGGGCTTCCTTAGTCTGTGGTTTAGTGTCTTTAGGCATGCTGAGAAATGGTCTTTAAAGATTGCTTCTTACCCGTCCTTAATGTTACCTCCTTCTGGAAGTTTCTTAGATGTAAGTTAGGCTTCCCTGTTTTTCTCAAGTCTTTAGTCAAACTTTTATATTTTCTTTCTTTGTCTCTCTCTGTTACATCAGAGATAAAGAAGACTTATCTACTTATATTTCTTTAAATTTGCCTTTTTGATGGCTTTAGATTCCCTTATGATCATGTGGAGTTTAATAAAATGATACAATTATATTTATTCAGCTTTTAACATTTTTCAGTGGTAGACTCATAAGATACCTGGTTTGTCTTGCTGCTGAGAACAGAAGTGTGTTCTGTCATAGTGCATGTTTGTGTCAGAGCCTAGCATGTTCCTTGACTCATTTGTTCCACACATGTTTATTTTGCTCCTATTGTGCATCAGTGCTGAGGATAGGGGGTGAACTTGACACAGTTCTTGTTCTTCAGGGGCTTGTGTTCTTGTGGGTTGTCGCTCTCGGCCCGCAAGAACGACTCGGAGACTCACGTAGCGGCGAACCTTCTTCTTTAATCGCTTTTTTCTTCTCCTTTTACCCTCGGCGCATGCGTTTTTATACAGGCAGTGTTACCCAATCACAATGCAGTGCTCATGCACCTCCGGCGAGAGTGGACCTAAATGAACAGCCAATCATATTCAGTCCCTTACGGCTCTTAGAGTAGGCCTCCTGTACCGGCTCCCGACAGTGGGTGATGAGAGACAGTATATAAATACGTAATTTGGCACGGGAGACTGAGTGTTACTTAAAAAAAAAAAAGTAGAGTTTAGGAGCTGATGTGTCGGAGGAATGGGGACGGGTTGGGCTTTTTAAAGAAGGTGATATGTGAGCAGCTGTTTGATGATGTGAAGCAGCAAAGCCAGCAGACCCTGGGGGGGGGGGGTGTTCCTGGCAGAGGGGAAGCAGGCGTGAAGATAGGTCTGAGTTTGGTGTGTTTGGAGGCCCACGGGAAGGTCACCGCAGCTGGAGGAGCCAGGGATAGGGGTTGGAACGAGCTGGTCCTAGAGCTGGAACCTGGAGGCAGATCACATGGGACCTTGTGGGTTAGGGTGGGGAGTGTAGATTAGTGAGAAGCGTTTTCCAGCATGCTGAAAGACACAACTGTTGGCAAGTTTTAAGTTTGGTGGCTTGGCCCCAGGTAGCCGAAGCAGAGATGGTGTGAGGTGGCCACACTCTAGCTCTGTTTCAAGGTGGAGCTGATGGATGTAGGGTGTGAGGGAAGGAGAGGCGTCAGGGGTGGCATGGGGACATGTGCCCTAAGTGGCCACGTAGATGATGGAGCCCTTTACTGAAAGAGAAAGACTGGGTAGGAGACTGTTTCGGGGATGGAGGAGCCAGAGCTGAGTTTTGGGCAGTGCGTCAGCGAGGCCCATTGGGTGCCAAGGAGTTGGTGCTGAGCCAGTGCTTGGGGCTGTGCTGGACTCTGCAGTGCAGAAGGGGGTTGGTTCTGTGCTGGGGAAGTCAAGTCAGGAGGCATCAGTGGGGGACTGGTGTTGAAAGTCACAGGAAGGAGAATTCACCTAGAAACTGGCATGCAGAGAAGAGGGAAGGGCCCAGAAGCCTGGACCCTGTGGCCTTTCCAGCAGTGAAGGTGCTGCCGGGTGCTTTGCAGGACAGGGCTGGAAGGTGTGTGGGCACTTGAACTGAGTGAATGTAAGTGATACACAGGCCAATTAGCAGTCACTTGAAGATAAGGGTTGTGGATTCCTTTACCAGAAATCTTAGGTTTCATGCTTATGGACATTATAAAGGTGCCTAGGGCCCTTACCTTATTTCCTTTTGAATTCTCAAAAGTTTGAATTTCAGAATTTTCGAAAGACCCAACCGGTATTCTTAGGGTGGAAAAATTAAGAAATACAGTTATGCAAAAAGAAAACTCCCAAACTCATATAATCCACCATCCAGAGAGGGTGAGTAAATGTTAACATTTATTCAAGTATTTCCTCAGATGTCTCCTCCTCGGGAAGACCTTTGTTGACCACCATCCTGTCTATAGTAGACCCCAACACTCTGTCCCCCACTGGCTTTGTGTCCCAGCCCAGCCCTCAACACCGCCTGCTGCGACATTCTCTCCTGGTCTGTCTGCAAGTCCTCTGGTCCCTGGAGCATCAGAAGCCCTCGCTCGGTACGCTTTGCTGAATGAAGCAGTTTACATTTTGGATCATAGCCTTCTGGACTATTTCTCTGTGTAACCACCCACTTTTAAACCTTTATTATTATTATTATTTTTAAAGATTTTATTTATTTGTTTATTTGACAGAGAGAGAGGGAGAGAGAGGGAATACAAGCAGAGGGAGTGGGAGAGGGAAAAGCAGGCTTCCTGCTAAGCAGGGAGCCTGATGTGGGGTCAGTCCCAGGACCCTGGGACCATGACCCAAGCCTAAGATGGACGCCTTAAGACTGAGCCACCCCAGTGACCCTCTTAAACCTGTATTTTTAAGTAACCTACAGTAGTCAGTGATTTAGACCTCAGGGGCTACAGCAGAGCCGCCTGTGCCCTTGGGAGCATTGGGTGCTGTCCTCGGTCTATGTCCAGCCTCTCTGAGCAGCTCCTGAGCCTGGACCGTGGCCGGAACACCTCATCCTCACTGTCACCTGGCCGCAGGCCTCAGATCTCCCCCTTCCTCTTGTAAACTGCAGTCCTGCTTGCCCCTCCTCCATTATCCTCCATCCTCTCTCCTTCCTGTCCCCTAATCAGGTGTGATCTTGTCTTCTCTTTCTGGCTGTACTGTGAATTCCTGGGTTGTAGGGCTGAGTCTTCTTAGGGATGTATTTGCTCCCTTTCCCGAGCTCTTAGCTAGGTTTCTGGCATTCAGAAAGTGAATGTTTTAAAAAGAAAAAAAGAATTAAAAAGTGGGAAATAAAAAATAAATTTTAAAAAAGAAAGTCAATGTTTTTAGAAGATTAGAATAAATAAATATACATAAAATTATAAAATATTTTGACTTAATATAATTTTACTGAGTTTATCAGAATAAATTATATATTTTATTAAAAATGCTTAAACATTTGGAACACGGTCTATTTCTTGAGCTAGCCAAACTGAGAAATGTTTTATTAAGGATAGAGCGTTGAAAGTCCTTTTGGAAACTCCCTTTGTCTTTATCTGTGCCAGCTCCAAAGTGTGTAATCAGTTGTTCCTTATAATCCTGGGGCAGCAGCCCTTTCTGCCCATGGGTCCTGACCCCACGCATTAATGAAACCATCTTTTAGGATTTAAAAAAAAAATAAATAAATAAGGAGAGGCTCTTTCTGTGTCTGTGAGAGAGAGAGAGGGAGTGTGTGTGTGCATGGACACATGCTTGGGCATATAGGGTGTGTGTGTTTGTGTGTGTGTGGAGTATCTGTGCACGTGTGTGCGTGTGCGCGCATGTATGTGTGCTTGGTAGTATAAATTGAAGTTAAGATAGCAACCAAGGCATTTTCTTTAGAGCTTTTCAGATAATGCTTATTATATATGGTAATTAGGAATTTTATCATAAATGGAAATTATTCTTTGTAATATTGTAACTGGAAATGTTTATCAGGTAGCATCAGGAAAAAAGATATGTAAGAGGCTTGGTTTCTGTTTTGTGTTCTTGGCGTTTTCTGTGTAAGTTCTGCTTACTCCAGTGACATCTGCCCCGTGGGCCCGAGAGACGGAAGGAGTTGGACTAGAGACAGCCAGGTAGAGTTGAACGCTTCCTGCGTGCCTAGTGAATGCAGGTGCTCACATCTAATGTGTCGTTTATTTTCTTTCTTTCTTTTTTTTTTTTTTAAGATTTTATTTATTTATTTGACAGAGAGAGATCACAAGTAGGCAGAGAGACAGGCAGAGAGAGAGGAGGAAGCAGGCTCCCTGCTGAGCAGAGAGCCCGATGCGGGACTCGATCCCAGGACTCTGGGATCACGACCTGAGCTGAAGTCAGAGGCTTTAACCCGCTGAGCTACCCAGGCGCCCCTGTGTTGTTTATTTTCATTTTATTTTATTTTATTTTTAAGTAGGCTGCCACCCAGCGTGGAGCCCAGCACAGGGCTTGAGCTCATGACCCCGAGGTCAAGACCTGAGCTGAGATCAAGAGTCGGATGCTTAACCAACTGAGCCACCCAGGCTTAAATGACCCCAGTATGTCATTTAAGTGTCTCATAATGTCCCAGGAAATAGGTTGGCCATGTTTGTCGCTATTTTACACATAAAAAGACTGAGGTTTAGGAGGTAAAATTTGCACCTGTCATAGCTAGTACAAACCTGCTCTTTCTCCCTGTTTAGAGGGAACTTTAGTTACTAATTCTGTTTGGTTGTAGCTCAGTAGTTCTAGATTGTTCCTTGATAAGTGGGTTCCCTATTCATTTTTCCAAATTACTGGGATGACCTTCATGTTATGTGAACTTCGTAAGAAATAAAATCACTGTCAAGTTAAAACTCCATTGTCTGTTGTCACACCAGGTCTACACTGGCCCTGTAGCTTTCTCCCGAGCTGAAGGCTTTGGCTTGTGCTTGTACATTTGAATGAAACGGAAGACTGTCTTGAGAAAGTGGCACCATAGTTGAGTGCGTAGTACTTAAAAATCAAATTCTTTTGTGGTTTGCATGACTTTTTTTTTTTTTCTTTTAAACTTCAAAGGCACTGGCCACAATAGCACTGCTTGAGAAGTATTTGAGTAGTTTGCTTCCTGACGGCTCGGCTCTGAGGAGCGTGCTGTCTCACCGGTGGTTTCCCGCCCGTGCTCACATCCGTACGAGCTGCTTTCTGTTGCGAGGAGAGCAGCGGCGCGGAGCAGATGTCACCCTTCCTGCTGTGTAATGAGTGACACAGGCAGGCGACCTGGAGGGTGTGCCCTTCGGCACCCCACCACTCTTTGGCAGTTATCTCTCCCTCCTTGAAAGCCACAGCCGCTTTGGGGCTTGGCCTTAGAGCCTGGCTGCCCCTGGGCTGCAGTTTGTGGCCCTTCTCTTTGTCACTCAGTGTCCTCCACCTGGAATGCCCTTCCCTACCTCTCCAGGGCTGAGTCCCCACTAAACATCAGCCCTGTGCACCCTGTCCACACCCTCCTGTGTGGTCCCACTGCGCTTTGTGCAGAATTCTGTCCTGGGGCTTGGCCCTGGGATGGGGACTAAGTGTCCGTCACGCCTGTGAGAAGGCAGATGACTCCGTGGTCGTGTCTGAAGGCTTTGCGGCTGACCCCTAGTCCCCCTCACACCAGCAGCTTGCTGTCATCGAAGGCCCCTGTGCTGGCTATGTGCCAGGTCTCAGACAAAGGCCATTTGAAACTCACAACCTCAAAGGCAGATTGGATTCCATGTCACAGAGAAACAGTATCAATCACAGACCTCTTCAGCATTTTGCCAGCAGTGACTGGGCCATTCTGGGGTCCTGCCAGTGAGTCTTGTGAAGAATCCTAGACGCGGACTTCCGAGGCCTTCTAGATGGATGCGTCCCGGTATGCCGTGTGCTTCCCTCCTGCTGTCCTCAGTGTGCGGGTGGGCTGCAGCCCCTCCAGAGGGCGGGCGTGTGCTCACTCTGACCCGGAGGGAGGGGGACCGAGTGCTGCCACTCTGCACAGGAAAAGAGGCAGCGGGGAACTGCCCACAGAGGCCCTTTGTGTGACAGGAAGTCCTTGCAGAAGGGGCTGCTCAAAGTGGAGGGGTTAAAAGAAGTTGAAGTGCTTGACCTGAGGCCACTCTGACTCATGCGTGTTGTTAATAATGCCTTTTGTTGGATCTTGGGAACCTGCTCCAGCAGAGTCCGCGGCAGCCTTGCAACCACCCGCTCCCGGCGGCCGGCGGCCCTCTCCCTCTCTTTCCCTGTCGTGCCTGTCCTTGGTGAACGCCCCCATTTTCTTGCCTGGACAAAAGACAGCCTCCTGACCCATTCTGTATTTTTTTCCTTCTGCTTTTGCCAGAAGACACTTTCTGGCTGACCTGGGCCTACGTGACTTTTCTTTTTTAGGGTTTAAGTACCTCTCTTGAGTTTCAAAACTTGCAGCTGAAGGAAGAAGTTTCCCACTGGGCAAGTGCTTCTGATCGAGTGATGGAATTTTCAGGAGTGTTTGATGTAGGTCGTCAAGGACTGGCCCCGGGGAGAGTGGGGCTGCGCTCTCAGAGAATCTCGGGGGTAAAGAGCAGCAGTGAAGGAGCCTCAGCCAACAGCCCAGCTCCCTGGAGTGTGTCTGTGGCCCTCTCTCCTTTGTCAGGTGCTGCTGCCAGGCGGCAGGGACCCCCTGAAGTGAGGGGGGAGGTGGTGGCGGTGAGGAGCCGCTGTGTCCTCCTGAGCTCCCCAGACGACACCAGCGCAGTGTGAGAGGAGCCACAGGCTTCCAGGAGGGTGTGTGTCTGCACATGCGTGTGCACCTGTGTGCAAGTATTTATGCGTGTGTCAGGGCACTCCCGCTAGTGTCAGGGCGTTCTAAGATTCTGTGGTAGTAACACCACTTCTGTTGTGGGCAGGCGGGTTTTACCTGTTGTGGCACAGCTGGGCTCTTTGCTGGGTTGACATGGGGGCAAATCGTGAGCTTGTTCTCTAGTTCCCTAAAGTGAGTCTCTCTGGAACGTGACTGCCTGGGCAGTTGGTCCAGAATGCTTACCTCCGTGAGGAGGAAGCCATGTCTGTTGAATGTGTTCAATCCTGCATAATAGGTACTTTCTTGAGATTGTGGTGACCATAGGTCATAACTCTTTTCCACATTTGGAGGGGTAGAACTTTGAAACTGCAAATACCCTTATCTTATGGACCCTTATCTTAAAGACCCTATGGCCGAGCCCACACTGTGGAGAAGGGAGAAGTGAGTGTGAGGAGGGTAGGAGTGGGATAGAGCCACAAATGCCTATCCCCCTCCCCCGTACTGGGGTGCTCCCTGGGGCAGGTGACTTGGTGGCTCACCCTTTCTTTGACCACACTTGAAATGAGCCTCCTGGGGCGCCTGGGTGGCTCAGTGGGTTAAGCCGCTGCCTTCGGCTCAGGTCATGATCTCAGGGTCCTGGGATCGAGTCCCGCGTCGGGCTCTCTGCTCAGCGGGGAGCCTGCTTCCTCCTCTCTCTCTCTCTGCCTGCCTCTCTGCCTACTTGTGATCTCTGTCTGTCAAATAAATAAATAAAATCTTTTAAAAAAAAATAAATAAAAGAAATGAGCCTCCTGCAGACCTGATGTGTGAGGGGGCACGTGTGGAATGGCCCAGAGTGTGGTAGGCACACAGCATGTCACTCCCGTCCCCAGGTCAAGAGCCAAGGAGGGACCTGTGACGTGTGCCAAGGTCTGGCGCAGGGTGTCCCCTGCCCTGACAAGTCTTCAGGCTTTAATCTTTCTCCATTCTTCACCCTTGGACTGCCATGGACTTGGTGCGCTTGTACTTCTGGAGGCCCCGCCCCGGACTGTAACAGGTATATGACTTAAAGTCCTCTGCTACGTACGCACACTCAGTGCAGATGTTTACTCTCACGCTGCAGGTTGTCAGCTGTGGCGGAATGAGCACGGTGTGACTGGAACATGGTGGGAATGGGGAGGCGCGAGGAGGCAGTCGTTGGAGCTGGAAGGCCCTGCTGGCGAGGCTAAGAAGTCTTGGGGAGATTCCAAGTTGAAGTGTAACCTAATCTTCCAAAAGACATGTCCGCCACCATGGCAACATCGTGGAGGATGAAAGGAAGCGGGACCGGACCTGTATGCTGTTGGTGGCCTAGGCAGGAGAGGGTGGTGGCCTTACTGAAGGGAGCCGTTGTTATGGGGCTGGGTGAGGCAGGAGGATTTGGGATGGACTCTGCTGTCAGGTCGTGGAAACTGCTTACGCGTGGTGGGGTCAGTAGGGTGTTGGGTGTGGGAAGAAAAGGAGTTTCTGGTCTGTGCTGCTGGGTGAATGGTGGAGGCCATTTCCTGATGTGGGAAACCCAAGGGCTGGGGTGGGCTTAGGGAAGGTAGGAAGTGATTTGCAGGGACTGTGTGACAGCCTAGCGGAGGTGTCCAGAAGGCAGTCGGATGCGTGGGTCTGGACTTTTTGGCCAGAGATGCAGATCGGGGGACATGAGGTGAAAGGAGGATGTGCTGCTTGCCCAGGGACAGCGCGCTGCGGGAGCGTGGGTCCAGGGACAGCGCGCTGCGGGAGCGTGGGCCCCGGGACAGCGCGCTGCGGGAGCGTGGGCCCCGGGACAGCGCGCTGCGGGAGCGTGGGCCCCGGGACAGCGCGCTGCGGGAGCGTGGGCCCCGGGACAGCGCGCTGCGGGAGCGTGGGCCCAGGGACAGCGCGCTGCGGGAGCGTGGGCCCAGGGACAGCGCGCTGCGGGAGCGTGGGCCCCGGGACAGCGCGCTGCGGGAGCGTGGGCCCCGGGACAGCGCGCTGCGGGAGCGTGGGCCCCGGGACAGCGCGCTGCGGGAGCGTGGGCCCAGGGACAGCGCGCTGCGGGAGCGTGGGCCCAGGGACAGCGCGCTGCGGGAGCGTGGGCCCAGGGACAGCGCGCTGCGGGAGCGTGGGCCCAGGGACAGCGCGCTGCGGGAGCGTGGGCCCAGGGACAGCGCGCTGCGGGAGCGTGGGCCCAGGGACAGCGCGCTGCGGGAGCGTGGGCCCAGGGACAGCGCGCTGCGGGAGCGTGGGCCCAGGGACAGCGCGCTGCGGGAGTGGGGCCTCGGGACAGCGCGCTACTGGAGGGTGGGCCCCGGGACAGCGCGCTACGGGAGGGTGGGCCCAGGGACAGCGCGCTGCGGGAGTGGGGCCCAGGGACAGCGCGCTACTGGAGAGTGGGGCCTGGGTCGGAATCCTGAGGATTGCCAACATCTAAGACCTGGGCAGAAGAGCAGGAGAAAAAGCAGGAGGGACAGTGTTGGGAACACCGGGGTGTGATTGTCAGAGGAGGGCATGGGGGTGGTGGTGGGTAGGGAGGAGGGGGCAGGGGCACTGAGAAGACCTGGAACTGCCGTGGGTTTGCACTCAGAGCCTGGGAAGTATCTGCAGCGTGGTACCAGGCAGTCTTGCTTTGTAATGTGGTTGGCTTCGTCAGAGACGGAGAGGAAGCTGCAGGCGGTGAGCCGAGTGGTCAGCTCTGGTAGGAAGCTTGGCTGTGGGGGCGAGTCCCTGTGACGGGGGAGGAAGTGGGATGAGGGGCCAGCCTCCGACAGGGGTGTGTGTGGCGAGGCCAGCCTGTGGGTGCAGAGGCCTCTTGAGTGGCGGCAAGAAGCGGATGGGGTTCTGAATGCCGGCCCGTGTTCTGTGAGAGGGAAGGGGGATGGTCGGAGAGCAGGTGTGCAGGAGCCTTTGGGGGAGAGCTGGGGAGAGGCAGTGAGGGGGACCCCCCGCCACCCCTAAGAGGTGGCCTTCTCCGCAGCATCCAGCAGAGCGCTCGTAACTGTGGCGGAGGCAGTGTGTGGGGCAGAGGGTGGTGTTTTCACCAGGCAGGTGTGATGCTGCTCGTCCCCATGGTGCCATGAGGGTAAGAGGGGTGAAGACAGGGCGCCGGGCAGCCCGGGACGGAGGAGAGAGGAGGTGTGGTAATGAGCAGGGTTTGTCTCATGAAAGACAACTCAGTCTTACTGCCCCTTCAATTTCTGTTGACCTTTGCCATTCATAGGAATACTAGCCCCAAGGAAGAAGCATGATTTTTATAGTTACCGAAGGAGGTTCTGTGGTTACAAATGGGAATCGTTTGAAAGTAAACACTGGGGAGCAAACAGTGAGGAGGTGTCCGGGTGTCCGAGTGAGGGAAGCTTTGTTGTGTGTCCACTGCTCTTTTGGGTGCCTTGATACCTAGTGAGGCTTTTGAACAACCTTCCGGGGGCCCAGCCTTGTCTCTCCCTCTACACATCACTGGCAGGTGGTCTGCCGGCCTCACCTTGAACTTCAGGGACAACACTTACTGAGGATTCCTTCCCGGTATCGCAAAGCTTAAATTTTAGTGAGTTTTTCTTTGTGTAAAGTCATGACCCATTCCCTTGAAACATGAACCCATGTTTGTTGGGTGAAGGAGGAATATGATATCTCAGTCCCCAGTACAAATACATGCCCCTTAAAACGCACATGCCGAAGTTGTTTCATAGAAAGAAGGAGCACTCAGCTCCATCACCACGAGGTCTCCTCCAACCTGTCACCCGACTTGATGATATGTTGGTTGAGACATTCAGTCACTTGGCAAATATTTGAGCATCTACTTCATGCTAAGTACTGGGGATACAAAGATGAAAACCTGTAATTCTTGCCTTTAAAGTTTATGTGTCATAAATGTCTCTGTGCTGTTTTACTCAGCTTTTTCACTTGGCCCACATTTGAACATAAAATGATTTACCTATTTGTCCTTTAAAATGACTGTGTGGTGTCTGCTGTGTCCATTCGCCATTGTTTTCTCAGTTGGTGAGCATTGACTTGTCTCTAGTCCTTGCTGTTATAAATATCACTGGGATGAACATTTTGTTCAAGCTATGTTTTTCTTTGAGTTTATTTTCTTGGGGCATATTCCCCAGGGTGGGACTGCCGGGCCAGAGGTTGATAACTCTCTTGTTCTGTATTTCCAGATTTTTCCATGAAGCCTATCAGCAATGTTAGAGTACATTGTATTTTGCTATAGCCCCACCCAAACTGGCATTACCCTTCTAATTTTTCATATTTTTACAAGTTATTTCCATTTTTAAAGGAAGCCGTGCTTTTCCCCGCCACCCGTTAATTTGTTGTGTCGGATTGGCTAAGTTATGCAGCATTAACAAGCGACCCCCAAATCTGAGGCGTAACATAATACACATGTCTTACACTCTCTCTGCATGTCCCTCTCCGCATGTGGGGTGTTGGGGGTGCAGTTCTACACAGTCCAATCGGGGCCAGGCTGATTCAGAAGGCTTCCCTTTCCTGTAGCTGTGAGGTGATCCTTCCCAAAGGATGACAGGCGGAAAAGAAAGGGCCAGGTGCTTTGAACAAGGCTTTTCACTAGGAGAGTGGCCTGGCTTAGCAGATGGAACTTCTGTGAGCATTCCTGAGATGCCCCAGCCATCTTTTCTCCTGTGTGTGCATCTCTGGCAACTTCTTTGTGTAGTGGGTTAGGATCCTTGGTCTTCATATGAGTCCTTAATATATTCTGAGTAATAAGATCTTTATCAGTTGTGTTGAACCCATTTTTCTTTCTTTGCTTTTCACATTACATTTTATTGTGCAGAGGTTTGTCATTACATAAGTCTTGGGCACATCCATCTTTTTCTGTCTTTTGTTTCTTTAATATCACAAGTTTATAATTTTCTTTTCTTTCTTTTCTTCTTTTTTAAGTAGGCTGTAGGTCCATTGCGGGGCTTGAACTCATGATCCTGACAGTAAGGGTCGCATGTTTTACTAACTGAGCCAGCTAGGTGCCCCTACAAGCTTATCATTTTCTTAAAGCCAGAGAATAAACTATTTCTTTGAGTTGCTTAAAATAGATTTTTATTTGCCTCCGAACGAGACTTTACCTCCTACCACTATATAACGTCAGGTAGTTTTAATCTAAGTTAACTTTGGTCTCTGGTGATACCTGTTTGTTCTGCAACATGGAAGAAATGAGACCACAACAGTACAACACCTCTTCCTGATAAAAACACGCAACAGAGTAGCACTAGAAGGGAGCTTCATTGGCATGATAAAGGGCATGAATGAGAACCCACTGGGTTGGGAAAGGAAAGACCAAAAGGACAAGGATGTCTGCTCTCTGTTCACACTGCCCTGGAGGCTCTACCCAGAGCAGTGAAGCAGGAAAAGGAAATGAAAGGCATATAAATTGGAAAGAAAAAATAAAACTATCTCTGTTTGCAGATAGCATGTCCTTGTATATAGAAAACCCTAAGGAATTCACTAATCTGTTAGAACTAATATCTGTGTTCAACAGGGGTGCAGGATATTAAGATCAACATACAAAAACAATGGTATTGCTATACACTAGCAATGAGTAATCCAAAGGAGTACGAGACTCACTTACTGAAAACTGTAAAAAACATTGTTGAGAGAAATTAAAAGTGACCTAAGTAAATGGACAGCTATCCCCCTTCCATGGACTGAAAGACTTGATGTGGTTAAGATGGCATCACTCCCCAAACTGATCTGCAGATTCAGCGTGACTCCTACCAAAAACCTCAACTATCTCCCCCCTTTATTTTGTTTGGTAGAAATTGACATGCGCATGCTAAAATTCTAATGGAAATGTAAGGTACCCAGAATAGTCAAAGTAACTTTGAAAAAAGCAGAACAAAATTGGAGGACTCACGCTTCCTAAGTTCAAAATTTTCTGCAAATATATAGTATTTAAGACAGCGTGATATTGGCTTATAGAGTAGACATATAGATCAGTGGGATAGAATTGAGAGAACAGAGTACAACTTGTATATGGTCGCTTGATTTTGGATGAGGGCACAAAGCCAGTTCAATGGGGGAAAGAACAGTCTTTCAACAAATAGTTCTGGGACAACTTGGTATCTACATATAAAAGAATGAATTTGGACCCCTGCTTTATACCAAATATAAAATTTAGCTCTAAGTGAGCCAGAGACGTCAGTGGAAGAGCTAAATCCGTAAAACTCTTGGAGGAAAGCAGGCACAGACCTTCCTCACTTTGGATTAGGCAACAGTTTCTGAAATATGACACCAAAACACAAGGGAGAAAGATAGATAAATTGGACTTTATCAAAATTAAAAACTTTTATGCTTCCAAGGATGCTATTAAGAGAATAAAAAGATAGCTCACAGAATAGAAGAAAATGTTGAAAAATCCTGTATCTGGTAAAGGACTTGCACCTAGAACAAACATAAAAGAACTCGATTAAAACTCAGCAACAAGGGCACCTAAGTAGCTCAGTCAGTTAAGTGTCTGCTTTGGGCTCAGGTCATGATCCCAAGGGTTCTGGATTCCAGTCCCTCATCAGGCCCCCTGCTCAGCGAGGGAGCCTGCTTCTCCCTCTGAGCCACCCCCCCACCCCGCACCACCGGTGTACACACCCTCTCACTTGTGAAAATAAATAAATAAAATCTTAAAAAAACAAGAAAACAAACAACACCCCCACCCCAGCAATGAAAGGACAAATAACCCGATTAAAAACTGGGCAAAAGATCTGAACAGACACTTCTCTAAAGATGATATACAAATGGTCAAAAAGCATATTAGTTATTAGGGAAATGCCAGTCAAAACCACACTGGGGTATTACCTCACCCCTGCTGGGATGGCTGTGATCAGAAAGGGCAGCCACTGACTAGCGCTGGTGAGGATGTGGAAACCTCGGAACCCCACCCACTGCTGGGGGGTGTAAGGCAGTGCAGCTGCCTTGCCGAACAGTCTGGCTGACTGGGGGAAATAACTTTGGAAATGGTTCTTCAGAAAGCTGGGGAGTTGCAATTCCACTCCTAGGTATCTCCCCGAAAGAAATGAAGACATGTCCATGTAACGGGTTGTGCGTAAACGCTCACAGCAGCATTTATAATAGCCCCAAAGTGGAAATGACCCCAATGCCCATCAGCTTGGTCCTGGATAAACACGGTGTGCTCCAAACATATGACGGCACGGTATTTCGTGATAAAAAGGAACTCCGTCTGATAGGTGCTATGGCATGGGTGGCCTCGGAAGCATTGTGCTGAGTGAAAGAGGCCAGTCACGAGAGATCACACGCTGCAGGATTCCGCTGATGGGAAATGTACAGAATAGGCAAATCCACAGAGACAGAAAGTAGGTGAGTGGTGGCCGGGGGGTAGACGTGTGGGGACGGGGTGACTGTCAAAGGGTACAGAGTTTCTTTTTGGGGTGAGATGTTCTAAAATGGACTGTAGTGATGGTTGCACAGCTCCAAACATACTAAAGAAAATCACTGTGTACTCTTTAAATGGGTGAATTGTGTGAATTGTATCTCAATTTAAAAAAATAGGAAAACAGCAGAATTTCAACTACTTAAAACCATTGCTGCTCCCACAACCTCTTCTGGCCAAATAATGTCATCCCTTTGTATGTTCTTGAGATGCGTTTGGGTCGTTCTCATTTGTATAAACAAAATATTTTTCTGACCTTCCTAAGTTGTGGCTTCCAGGTTAAACAGAAAGTGTGGGAGGCAGATGTGGAGGCAGAGGCGGAGGCAGGCGTTGTCGGCAGAAGGGAAGGGACTGGGCGGAGAGAAGACTGGGGCTGGCAGGTGCCCGTCTCCAGGCCCTGCTCATCTCCCTGTGCTCAGCGTGGGGCTGACATTCTGGTGCCACCACGTCCTGCCACTGACCTTGGTGACTCCTCGCCTGTCCTCCCCCCTTCCCACACATCTGTTCAAGGAGAAGTGGCAATCGAAGAGTGGAAGAGGGCCTGCCGAGCTGTAGGCCCCCCTGCGCGGCACCTTTGTTCTCACCGCCAGGAGCCAGTGTCATCTGGTCAGCAAGCGCAGGCACATACGGACCCTCTGCTGGGCAGGCTTCTGCACTTCAAGGTGAAGAAGATACGGCTTGCCCTTGAGCCGCTAGCAGTCTGATGATGATTGACGCCACAGTGCGTTTCCTTCCTGCCTTCTTGCATAGAAGATAAAAATCTGTTTTTGGAGTAAGCTGCTATCTGAATTACCAAGCAGTTAAGAAGGAATTTGAGTTTTTCTGCCAGCACTCCTTCTTTCCATTTGGTGCTGGTTTGACTGTGTCATAGATGACTGTGTAATAGGTAACATGTGTTGGGCTGATCACAGACGTCGGCCTCCTGGAGCCTAGTGGCCCCGGAGGAGCTCCCCTGCTGCAGCCTGCGCTGGGGCACACGCCCAGGGCAAGAGTCCTGCTGGAGAAGTCTAGGGATCGTGTATGGTGGAGCATTCCCTGGTCTGCCCGCTTATCAAACGCCAGGCATCTGCAGAGGCCGAGAAAATATGCAAGCTCTAGGAAGTCAGGGGCTTATCTTGCTTGCTGTGGTCTCAGTCAGTCTCAAGACCTGTTTCTTGGTGAGCGAGGGGGTGAGTAGAGGGGCCGGCAGCCGGATGCAGTGACACCGTTTGTGCCGTGGTTGATGACAGTCCTTCTGGCTCCCAAGAGCCAGGCAGGTCTGGGAATGGGTCTCTCTCTTTTTATTTATTTTTTTTTTAAGATTTTATTTGTTTACTTGACAGAGATCACAAGCAGGCAGAGAGACAGGCAGAGAGAGAGGGAGGGAACAGGCTCCCCTCTGAGCAGGGAGCCTGATGCAGGGCTCGATCCCAGGACCCTGAGGTCATGACCTGAGCCGAAGGTAGAGGCTTTAACCCACTGAGCCACCCAGGTGCCCCGGGTCTCTCTTTTAGTAGATGGGGAAGCTGAGGCTGTGCAGGTAAAAGCCACAGCGAGCACCGTTCTTGTCCCACTCCAACCTGGACAGCAGAAGTGGCCCTGTTTCTCATCAGAGTGCCGCGCCCTGGGAGTGTATCTGGGCCCCGAGGCGGGTTGGCCCTGACGGGATGGTGGGGAGCAGAGGAGCTGGAATCTGGCGAGGCCTGCTTGAAGTAATTTCTCTTTCCAGTCTTCGGCCTGTTCCTGTATGTTTTCTTGCACTGCTGTTTGTATTCTCACATTAATATCAGACTTGCAAATGTGTCATTTTTGTCCTTTTTAAAGTAACTTTTTTATTTTTAAACCTGTGGAGCATCGAGTCAATATTTAGCTTTGGGAAATGTTGAGTGCGAGCCTCCGCGTTCCCAGGGTGCCCGCCTGCGGAGGGAGGCCTCACAAGGAGGACTGCAGGAAATCAGCCCCAGGCGCGGACCTGTCCGCTGACACGTTTCCACTGCATAAGAAAAATGAGCTTGGGGGACACGGCTACATGCTCTTTGCTCCAGCTCCTCCTTAACTCGTGTGGGCGAACTCACAGCTGACGGGCTGGCCTGAGACCCGGTGACTTCGGGTCTTGCCGTCCTTTGCTGCCAGTTCTCCATAACCTGAGATTGTTTTTACTCAGAACAGGAAGAGCCACAGGGGCTGAAAAGGACCAGGAAGGGGCGGCCATCTGTTTGTTTTCTTTGAGGGATTAGGATGTAGAAGACACCAGAGGTAAAACATAGTCATTTTAAGAGTTGCTAGAGGACTCCAGATACAGTATTTTGAAATACTAATGTCTCACATTGAAAAGCTTTTCTCCTCTAACTGCTCTCTCTGAAATAAATAGATCTTAGAAAAAAAAAAAAAAGAAATGAGAAAGGATCACAGGTGAAGAAGGAAAGACTAGGAGAGAGGAGGTACAGGCTGAACTGTTATCCTTTCTCATTTCTTTTTCTTTTTTTTTTTTTTTTAAAGACCCGTTTATTTTAGAGCAGGAAGAGCAGAGGGAGGGAGAGAGCATCTGAAGGAGACTCTGCTGAGTGTAGAGCCCAGCGTGGGACTTGAACCCAGAACCCTGAGATCTTGACCTGAACTGAAACCAAGAGCCAGCTGATTAACCGATTGTGCCACCCAGGCGCCCCACACTGTCTCATTCCTTGAGCACTTGTTTTGGGCTATACACAGATAAAGGGGCAGAACCCTGCCCCCATGGAATTCCTCACGGAGTAGAAGGACATCTGTGAGCCTCACAGAAGGCACGTGACAGGAGTGGTGACTTTTAACTTGGCCAGACTGGTGTGGGGGGGGAGATGGTGGCACCTAAAGGACTCTGGGGAATTGCCACGTGGCCTCTTGGGGCCGCATGTGTCTGTACACCTTCTGCTCAGTCTGTACACCCTCTGCTCTCCTTGACACAGTATATACTCGGGGAGCCCTTCCTAGAGGAAGAACTTCCTTATCCACTTCTGAAGCCTGTTCTGACAGAACAGCCGATTGTAAGATTTGAGTTCACTTCCTATAAGATAATCGGAAAGGAAAGGTCAAGCCTTTTAACACCTCCTTGCATGTTCCAAAGGTGGAAGCTTTATTAAGCATTTTTTGGCATCTGGGCTTTCCTTTCTTCTTCATGCCAGTTTTAAGAGTAAAATAAACAAAAACACCTTTCTCTGGATCCATCAGAACCATCTCGGTTTTCACTCTTAGGCCTTAGGAATGCACTGCTGAGTATTTGCGATTCGTATCATCTGTTCCTTGGTGAGCCCAGGAAACAGTTTAGAAACTAAACCCCTAGTGCAGATGGAGAGTGAGGGATTTCAGGAGACCCTGCCTGTGCTTACCTGAAGTGACTGCTTGAGTGCTGCGGCGCGGCGCACGTCCACCTTGCGTCAGAGGGTGTCAGTTCTTAGTGCTGTCGGTTTGAATCTAGCATTTAGCAAGATAATTTCGCTTTACTTTGCACAAGTGTGGGCAGGGGCTGGTGAGGACGTGATCTGGGGAAAGTCTGCTGGGTGAGAAGAGGGGAGCCTTCTGGAAGTGGGGGTCCAGGACCACTTAAGCAGGGAGGAGAAGCTGCTCCAGCTTCGTGTCTGTACAGCCGGCCGCAGACACTCTGGGACCCTCGTCAGTGCTGGGCTCTCCTGCCTCTTGGGGCTTCGTGGAGTCAGTGGGAAGGTCTTGGGGTCCGCGTCCCTGCTCCTTACCCACAGTGGGCCTCAGTCAAGTCTGGGTCGGTGGGGAGAGCCGAGCTCAGGAATTGCAGGGCACAGTTGCTGCTGGCACATGGTCGTAGAATCACTGAGCCCGAGAACCTGGGCAGGAGGTCAGGGACGGATACTGGTGGCATCGAAGCTGAAAGACCGAGGTCGTTTTGTTTTATGCTCAAGATTCTTCCAGAACTCCTGCGTCATCGCTTCTGTTGCTGTCTGCCTGGTGGCGGCCACTGTCCCCTCTCACCGGGCAGCGCTGCCATGGCTGTATGACCAGGCACGCCTTCCTGCCCTCGGACTCAAGCTTCCTTTTGCCACGTGCCTTTCCCCTGGAGGCCCTCAGGGCCTTCAGCTTTGTCTCAGATGTCCCCTGTTCAATGAGACCTTCTCCGGCCACTCCGCTTGAAAGTTCAGGCTCCTTTCTGCCTTCACCCTCCTCCCTTTTCCTCGCTGTGTTTCTCCACGCAGCAGCCACGCTGGCTTATTCTTTGTCAGTCACTTGCGCTAGAATGTGACACCCGGAGGCCGGGGCTCTTCTTCCGCTGCATCCCCTGTCGGACTCCCCAGCACCCAGAACGTAGTGCGACTGCACGTATTGAAAGAATGGAAAGCAGACAGAAGGTGGGTGGTATAAGGGACATATGCTAATTTAATGAAAAGTAAAACCCCCTTTTGATTGCTGCTTTTATTTAATAAAAAAAAGTCCTCTTCATTTCTCGTTTAGACACAAAATGCATAATACACATTTTCACTGCAGACTTTGAACCAGTGCCCCAGATGGGCCCGAATCCATCCCGAGCCCGCACTCCCAGGCTCCCCTTAGCATGTCCAAGTTTAAATAGAACTTGAAGATCACCTACTTTAGGAACGAGGAAACCGAGTCCAAGGAGTCTTATACTAAGTGCAAGGTTATTCTGCTCCAGCTTCAGATGTGCACCAGAGCCAGGAAAGGGAACCAGCATTTATTTTCCGGCCCAGAGGAGACCGGCACGTCCTTGCATCCTCTCAGCTAATCGTCATTCAGAAGCCCGCACGGTGCTCCTCCTCATCCCCATTTTATGAGTGTGTCCGAAGCACAGAGCAGTAATGTGATTTGCTGAGGCACATGGCTAATAAGACTCAGATGGCTGGGTTAGTCCCTTTCCCAGCCAGTGCTCGTGGGGACATCCCTGGAGCCCCGCCTGGGTGGCACAGGGAATCTCCTCCTTGGCGCTGGCGGCTAGGGTGTAGAGCGTGCTTTCCAGATCTGTTTTTTTTTTTTTTTTTTTTTTTTTTTTTTTTTTTATTAAAGATTTTATTTATTTATTTGACAGAGAGAAATCACAAGTAGTTAGAGAGGCAGGCAGAGAGAGGAGGAAGCAGGCTCCCTGCTGAGCAGAGAGCCCGATGCGGGACTCGATCCCAGGACCTGAGATCATGACCTGAGCCGAAGGCAGCGGCTTAACCCACTGAGCCACCCAGGTGCCCCCAGATCTGTTTGATGCTGCTGTTGGTCGGTCACCTGTGTTTCCACTGGCTCAGTGTGTTCCAGCTGTCCTGCCGGGAGCATGTTCTCAGGTTGACTTTTGTCTCTGTGGGCAACACTTTCTCCTACTCAAAGCTAGTGTGTGTATTTGAGTGGTTCTCTTCGGGTTTTGGTAACAAATTCAGTTGAAATCTCAGTGATTATGGGGCTTGATGAATAATTTATGTTGCAAAATATTTTAAAAGTAGTCCTAAACAAACAAAGCAAATTCTAAGAGATTACCTAAGTGCAGTTACTTCATTGAAACTGTCACCAAGTGGCAGCAAAGCTTGCTTTTTTTTTTTTTTTTTTAAGATTTTATTTATTTATTTGTCAGAAAGCGACACAGTCAGAGAGGGACCACAAGCAGGGGGAGTGGGACAAGGAGAAGCAGACTTCCCTCCAAGCAGGGAGCCCGATGCGGGGCTCGATCCCAGTACCCTAGGATCATGATGTGAGCCGAAGGCAGACGCTTAACGACTGAACCACCCAGGTGCCCCGGCAGCAAAACTTTTAGCAAACAAGTTTTTCTGGTGCTCTGATTCCAGTCAGAATTGTAGATGAGTGTGTAGTTTGTCCAAAACAGGTCTTTTGGCACGGGGAAGAGTGGCAGTTTGCACAGGAGAATAATTATTTTCACATGAAAAAGAGAGAAGGACTGTAGTGAGTAGGGCAGGGGAAGGAGGGGAACAGGCTAGGGGGCAGGTCCTGGGCAAATGAGGAATAACATAGATACCACGGGACTGAGGCTTCCTTGAAATTCCCTCCCTGGTTCCATTCTTCCTTCAGTGACTATCTCTGAGCCGCTAAAGGTACTGTGGCTGGGACCAGGGTACCCCCCAGGAGCTAACAGCCTGGTTGGGGAAATAGGGATATAACCAAATAATGGCACAACAGAGGAACTGTACTGGGACTGTGGTGGGCAGAGGGTCATTGCTGGGGCTGGAGGCCCTCCTCGGAGGAGGTAACACTCAAACTGGGCCTTGCGGGATGGGTAGGAGTTGACAAGGACGGGCAGTCTGGGGCAGCAGTGCACCACACCTGTGGTTGGAGCCTGGCAGAAGGCTGAGCTAGCCAGACGGGTAGGGCGGGCCAGTGCAGGGCCCCCCAGGGCTGAGATCTGTGGGCTGATTCCTCTAAGTGTAGTTAGAGGGTAGGCCGTGGAGCTGGGTCCCGAAAGAAGGAGGTGGGGGCGTGCACACACGCAGAAAGGGAAAGATGGTCACATATACAAAATGCCGTAAAAGGTTGTACGTTAGTGACAGAAATCGTGCTGTAGTTCCTTGTTTTGTTTTTAAGATTATTTATTTATTTATTTGACAGAGATCACAGGTAGGCAGAGAGAGGGGGGGAGCACGCTCCCCCCACCTCCCCAGCAGAGAGCTTGATGTGGGGCTCAATCCCAAGACCCTGAGACCATGACCTGAGACAAAGGCAGATGCTCAACCCGCTGTGCCCCCCAGGCGCCCCTGTGCTCGTTCTTCGGCATTTACTGGTATTTGAGCTCTCAATATAGCACACTCTGGGGCCTCAGTTACGCTCTTTGGATTTATCTTATGAAATAAATAAAGCCTTATTAAAAAGCTCAAGAAGATTCTCTCATCATGAATATACATTTCTATGCTCTCATCAAACTCTAAAACATATAAGGTCTTATTCATACCAGCTTGCTGGTAAAATTAGAGAAAAATTTCAAAGCGTCTTTTTACTTTCTTTGTCCCGCGTTTCTCCAGTAGGGAAAAAGACTGGGAGACTGTCAAAGAACTGGCTGTTCTCATAGGATTCGAGGAGAACAGTGTGAGTCATTGTAGCTTTTTGCTGGTATTTTAGTATCCGGTTTATTTTTAAACAGTTTTGTGCAACTGGAGTTTCTTCCGTGGTTTCTGTTACCATGACTCCATAATATTTCCTTAGATCTGCTTGTTCATCCTTTCACACACTCCAGCATCAAATTTATAATTCCTTAGAATATGAATATCTTATTTATGATATCCAAGAATGTTTCTCCAGCTGCAATAGCATTTTGCTCCAAAGTAGAAAAGTTAGTTGTTTTTCCCCATCAGAGACGTTGGGAGAAGAGAGGGTGTGGTTCTGTGAAGGATAGTGCAGTCAGTGGGGGGTGGGGGGTGGCCGGGGTTCTTAGGAGGCTCCCACTGGTGGTCTAAGCAGAGGACCAGTGTCAACTGTGTGGAAGCACTTCCCCTTTAGAGTCCATAGTTGGAGATACAGGGTGGGCAAGTTGCCATGTTTGCTTGGGACATGCTGGCATTGGATGTTTTGGCCCAGAGATCCAGCACACTCCTGGTTCTTGGTTCCTCTTCAGTGTGACTACGTGTGCTCTCACTGTATTTATTCATTTATTTTTAGACTTGATGGAGGCTTCCACCCTGGGAAGGGCTCTTGTTTTTAAGAATCTGCAGTCAGGAGAAACAGTACTGGTCCTGGCAGTCAAATGCCCTCTCTTCCTGGCATTTAGGATTATTCAGGGAGATACTTTCCTGCATTTCCTTGCTTTGAGGAATGTGTATTTCTTAAAGGATTGTTTAGGATTTAAAAGAAAGTGCCAGAGTAATACAGAATCCTAGAGATAGTTTGTTTCCAGTCTCTTAAAGTCTTTGCTGCCTTTCACTTTTCAGGGCTAACCATCTTTCCTCTGACACATAAATGTGGTATCAAACTAGGTTCTGGGTGGGGTACTTGGGTGGTTCAGTCCATCAAGCCTCTGCCTTTGGCTCAGATAGTGATCCCAGAGTCCTGGGATTGAGCCCCATATTGGGCTCCCTGCTCACTGGAGTGTCTGCTTCTCCCTCTGCCTTCTTCCTCCCACTTGTACTCTCCCTCTCTCTCAAATAAATAAAACTAAAACAAACAAACAAACAAAAAAAAAAACCCAAAACCCAACTAGGTTCTGGGTGTGTGTGAGGTTCGTTATAGGGGACAGTCTGGCCAAATGTTTTTAAAATTCTATAAATATAAATGTTGACTCAATGACAGAGCAAGTCCTAATACTTGAGAATTTAAAGTATGTTGTAACTGACTGGGCCATTGGCTCCTACCACAGTTGCTTTCTGTGACTCAGACAGGACCCCTTTATAAACAGCAAAAACATACAGAACTGTGGTTCCGGGTACCCTGGAGGATGCCCAGGAGGCTCCAGGTGGGAAGGTCTTCTGAGTGACTAGACAACTGGCATTGTAGAAGAATTTACTTTTTTTTTTTTTTTTTAAGATTTTTATTTATTTATTTGATAGACAGAGAGAGATCACAAGTAGGCAGAGAGGCAGGCAGAGAGAGAGGGGGAAGCAGGCTCCCCGCTGAGCAGAGAGCCCGATGTATGGCTCGATCCCAGGACCCTGAGATCATGACCTGAGCCGAAGGCAGAGGCTTAAACCACTGAGCCACCCAGGCGCCCCAGAAGAATTTACTTTTTAAGAATCACTGAAAAATTAAGTGTTGCTGTTAGCTCAAGAAACGTTTTGTGGTTAGTCATTTGAGTAGTCTTTTTTTCTTTTCCGTGTAACCCAAGAGATGTCAGTATGTGGCTTCATGAGTGAAATTTGTTAACAACAGAATGTTACTGTTAAGATCTTACAGATCTTGTAGGGTGGTGGTATTGGAAGGTGGGGCTGGATGAGAGGATGGTCAGGGAGACTCTGAGGACCTCTGGTCAGAGGCCCATATAGTGCCAGGGAGCTGGTGATGCATTGTCTTATGAAAGAGCATTCTGGGGAGAGCAAACAGCATGTGCAAAAGTCCTGAGGCAGGGATGGGCTCCGTATGTTTGAGAAACAAAGGGAAGATCATTGTGGCCAGAGCAGAACAGGGCCAGTCAGTGAAGGAGCATGGAAGAGGTCAGGCAGGGGCAGGTCGAGATGGGACTTGCAGCAAAGGCAAGGAGTTAGGGTTTAACTCCGAGTGTGGTGGGTGTTGAGCAGGGAAGTGACATGATTTAAGTATTTAAAAAAGTTGCCCTGAGGAGACTAGAAATTGAAAGAGTGGGTTTTCTGATCTACCTAATATTGGGCTTCCCTAAGAAAACATTAAACTTTTGTTTGCATTTTAACTTTGGAGTTTTAGAGTCACTAATACCACCTGCATTCTTTGTGTCTGGGATTCTATGAAGTTTTCTGGGCTCTTTTTTTTTTTTTTTTTTTTTTAAGATTTTTATTTGAGCTAGAACGAGAGAGAGGAAGAGCAGGCAGGGGGAGCAGCAGGCAGAGGGAGAAGCAGACTCCCCGCCAAGCAGGGAGCCCAATGTGGGGGCTCGATGTGGGGCTCATTCCCAGGACTCCAGGATCATGACCTGAGCCGAAGGCAGATGCTTAACCAACTGAGCCACCCAGGCACCCCTTCTGAGCTCTTTTTGGAGAGGGGCTGTGTCAGTAAGCAACACTCTGGTCTCTGCATAGTCTGGTCAATTTAAAAATGTCCCTGTTAGTAGTGCATAACATTGTTCTCAACTTAGCCAACAGCTGGAGGGTTACAAGTCATGAGAAACTCATCAAGGTTAAACCACACGGGGACTTTTGTATAGAAATGTGACCCCAGTTCCTCCTTCCTTGCTCACTGTTCCTGTTTCAAAGTGGGCACCCGGCCATGCTGTCTAGCCCTCCGAAGACTGGGTGCTCTCACTGACCCTGACTGGCCTGTGCTCCCTTCCTGCCCTCCCTTCTTGCCTCATCCCGCCCCCACCCTTCCTCAGGATTCTTCTGTCTCGGACATCTTGCCCTTACCCTGTGCACCTGCCTCATTCCCGCAGGCTCCTCAGGACTCCGCTTGTGGCCCCGGGAAGCCACTGTGTGATTCCGGCCTTCCTCAGCGCCCCGGTGGAGAGCAGCTGCTTCCGCTCATGACTGAGGCATGCCATCCGCCAGCAGGGCCAAGGAGTAATGTCAGTATCAGTTTCCCTTTCTGGGTGAGGAAGCCGAGGCTCCAGAGTTGAAGTCACGTGCCCATGGTTATCTAGCTGGTGTGCGGCGGGGCTGGGGTTGTGCCTAGTTCATCCCCCCTGTCACATATCTCTGCCCTGTTTACACTGGGCTCCCTGCCAGCTCTGGGGTACACCTGTGAGTAAGGCAGGCAGGGCTTGCGGGTGTGTCGCCCCCAGCACCCTAAGCTGTTCGAGCAGGCGTGCTTCCAGAACAGGACTCCTGCCCAGGTGCTCAGCGAATGCCGAAGGAGTGAATGCGTGCACACGTGCATGCCTGTTGACATTGTCCCCCTCGTGGGAGTCCCAGCTGGAGTGCTGTCCCTGTCTCGCTTACATCGTCCACCTCTGCCTCTTCTCGGAGTTTTCCATTGCCATTCTCACCGAGGGAGACAGGGTGGCCTGACAGTGAAGGGGCAGGCTCAGGGGCACCTGACCCAGGTCTGAGTCCCTGCTTCGCCACCTGCTACCTGTGTGGCTTTGGTCAAGTTATTGAAACACTTGTGTACCTCATTTCTTCGTCTGTAAAGTGGGGATGATCGTAGTAGCTACCTCTTGGGGCCGTTCTGAGAGTGACGGGTGCTGCACCTAGGAAGCACTTAATAAATACTGACTGTTACTGTGAATTCTGCTGTGTGGTGGGGACAGGAACTGAGCCCCACTCAACTCCAAGGGCACTGTCAACCCCTGACCACCCACAGCATGCTGTCTGGCACTGGGTCAGGGCCTGGCACGTGTCAGATGAGGGAATGTCCAGGGAAGAGTTCCACCCACGTGGTGCATCTTGGGGCTGTGGGGCCAGGACCCCATGAGACCCTGGTGAGAAATAGGACTACCGGGACTGTGGTCAGCTTTTGGCCGTGTTGCCCTGGCCTTTCTCCGACCTGTCCCCAGTTTGACAACTTCCTTTGACTCGTCCTCCTCCACTGTTCCTTCCACTCACTGCATCCACCATCACCCCCTTTTCCCAAATGCATCCGGTAAGTTCTTTGCTGCATCTGCTGTAGCCTCAGTAGTGATGTTTCTAAATTTATTAATTTCGTGCTTTTAATCAAGGAAGCCCATGCAAATACATTTAACTTACAAAGACTATAATATACCAGGAACTTGAGTATTAGTTCACATTAAAGTCCTGAAGCCCGTCTGACTTCTCATTAGAAGCCACTGTATTATGCATGTGGCATCTGTCTCTAAGGAATATCAGTAAGAAGTAAAGTATACTTATTTCAGGGAGACGTTTACTTTTGAATTTGAGCTGTCAGAATCTTGCATTTTGTAATGTTTAAATTCTCCCATTGATTCAAACTAAAATGAAAGAATGAATAGTCCAAACCACCAAAGTGTTTTTGTTTTTATCAGCATGCTGTTTATTCTTTTAAGGTGACCACTTAGAGACTTCCAAAAACATTTTTGAAACATTTCAATAAGTTTAAAAGTAAGTCACTTTCAAAATTTGTTTCTTTAATAAGGTGTCCTGTTGTTTAGTGAGTAGGAAGGCGGGCCTCCATCTGCTTTTGGGTCTGGATTGAGTGGGCGTCTCACCTGTGCCAGGCTCCAAGACAGGAGGACACGAAGCCCCCCAGCACCCTGAGTGCTGGGTCCAGAAGAGGGGTCTGGGTGGTGAGCCTTGGTGCTGCTGTGTGTTCTCCTTGTGAAGCTGGGAGCAGAGGAGAGATGGTTATTTCTGCTACCTAATGCCCGGGGCGGCATCCCAGGGGCTGGCAGTCAGACCAGTTAGACTCCCACTTCCTGTCTCATTGTATTGAACAGGGCTCAAGGCCCAAGGACTTTTGTATTCAGTACAAATGACTTTGTGCTATGATTGGGCTACAGAAATAGATACCACATGGTCCTTGCCCTCAGGCACCCTTTGTCTCCTGATTGAGACAGATCCTTGCATGACTGTGTCCACCTAAGGTTGGATGGAGTGGGTACTGCAGGAGAGGAACGTGCTGTTCAGAGCAGCCCGGGCTGCAAAGCTTACTTTTTTTTTTTTTTTTAAAGATTTTTTTTATTTATTTGACAGACAGAGATCACAAGTAGGCAGAGAGGCAGGCAGAGAGAGAGGAGGAATCAGGCTCCCCGCTGAGCAGAGATCCCGATGCGGGACTCGATCCCAGGACCCTGGGATCATGACCCAAGCCAAAGGCAGCAGCTTAACCCACTGAGCCACCCAGGTGCCCCTGCAAAGCTTACTTTTGACTGGGAATAAAGGAAGGCTTCGTGGAAGAGGTGTGACATTTGATTATGACCTTGAAGAATAATTAGTATCTTACCAGTCGTCCATGATGTGGTTCTAAGGAGAAGGAATGATGTGGAGGTGTGAGGGCCCAAAAGGACTGTGCTGTCCTGGGCCCTGGGGGGGTGATGGGAGGGACTCTGAGGCCTAGAAGGTGGGTAACCCTCCTGCATTGTCCCCGTTGGGAGTAGGTCATCCTCCTGAGAGCTCGTCGCAGAACTGGCAAGATGTCCCCAGTCACATGGCCAGTGTGCGCTCCATTCTAGAAGGTGGACTGGCTAACCTTGTGAGAAAACCTTGAGGAATCGCTGTGGGATTCAGAGATGCTCTCTCTTCTGCCTGCAGTTCCGAAGCAGGCTCACTGCTCTCACCTAAAGCTCCCCAATCTCCTGACTCCCCTCCCAACCCCAAGTTGTCATTGTGCCTGACCTCCCAGCACCTGTGGCAGGGGGGTCTTCATTGAGGAGCCTGGGACCTAGGGTCAGAGTGCCTGTTACAGCATATGTGACAGTCATGCCTCTTTTTACTCATTTTGTAAAATGCACATGTTAATTGCTGTCAACTTCCCCTTTAAACAGTAGCATTCCTATATGAGACCTACAGCACAGGTGACATCCTGGGTCCCAACACTGTTCAGTAACTTCTGTGATGTGGAAATGCTCAGAAAGCAAGGGCTCTGTGTTGACTGAGGTATGTTTTGCAGTGAGCCCCTGGGAACAGGTTCAAGCTGGACTTTGGGGTCCAGGTGAGGCTCAGATCTGGTAAAGGAGGAAAGCACTCTGTAGCCATGAAGGTCGCTGCAAGCAGGCGCTCTTAAAACAACTTGGCTTTAATCCACTTGAGTTCTCCCACAATCTCTTGCCAGTAGGAGGCTCTTCTGAAACATTTTAAGCTCAGAAAAATTTAAGAGTTGAATTCCACACTCTCTAGTATCAGTAGTGGGATGCTGAGAAGTTGCCCAAGGTCCCAGCTGTTTAATGGCAGATTTGGGCTGAGTCTTCCAAACATTGGCCCTGAGAGCCTTCAGTAAGAGTGAAAATGGCTTCTAAATCATCAGAAATTAAGTTTTGTTCAGTATAGTTTCATTGGGTTTATTTGGAGCATGTGAATACGTGTGTGTGTGTGTGTGTGTGTGTGTGTGTGTTAAATTGGCATTCCTGGCAGGGTGTACCCAGTGATTCCCTGAACCACACAGATTAACCACCACCACCAACACTGCCTCCTTTCTTGCCTCTTGAAGGGATCGTGTTCAGACATTCACACCGTCCCACTGGTTTGAAGGACACTGGTCCTCCACGTATGGATAACCGGTTGTTTGCGTCAGTTCGGCTAGACTGAGTCCCGAATCCTCCCAATACTTAATACATTAAAGGCATTTCTTACTTAGAATTTTATAAAGGTTTATTTACTTGAGGTTTCTTAAAAAGAAACAAAAACCCCAAGCAGTCTGATTTCTATATTTATGCAGTAAGACAGGAGAAGCTCGTCTCCCCCCACAGCTGAAGCCTCCTTTCCACGTGAGCTCGCTCTTTGTCCCTTCTCCGTCTGTTTCTTACTTATGAGCAGTACTGTGTAATATTCATGTGACTGTCTCCTGAAATACTCTGATTCACCATGTGAAACGGATAGGTCCCCCACAGGCAGCAGCATTTTTCTGCCAGGGTGTGTCCTGGGGGACATCCTTTCTCATGGGCGTGTGGTCTGCGCCTGAAATGTGGATGGAAGAGGCCAGATTGAAATCTTGCTTTTCAAACCGTAGCCGGAGGTTCACGGCTGTCGTGAGAGCACATGAGCCCATGAAGCAGCGGGACAGAAATGGGTTGGGCCCCCTTCTTGGTTCTGACTAGGAAAGACACAAACCCCGGAGATCGGGCCATGAGGGCTTGGGCAGTCATGTGGGACCACAGAGTGACTTGACACAGCCGTCAGGAGCGACAGGAAGAAGACCTGGACAGCCAGGGAAATGCTTGCTGTGCTGCTGAGAAAAGCATACCGCAGGATGGCTCGTGGGCCGTGACGGCCGCACAGACAGACCGCAGGTGGCAGGGGAGAGGAGCGCGAGTGATGAGAGCGAGGGTGGGCGGTGGAGCCCGGGTGATTGGGACAGCCCTGTGCCAGCCAAGGGAGGGGACACCGGGCCTGACCCTGGGGCAGGCTCGGCAGTGAGCGCTGGCTGTGAGAGCGCAGCTAGAGAAGGACCCTCGCAGCGGGGGCTGTGCTGAGCCCCAGTGGCAGCGGGTGTCTCTCGGACTGTGGGAGAGCTTCCCTGTTTTCCTCGAGCCCTCTCCAGCATGGCTTCCTCTGTGGGAGGAAGAGAGCTGCTCCATGGCATGGACTAAAACAAAATAAGAGGCGCCTTCCCCCACTCTGTCTCTCTTCCCAGCTGTGATACTCCTGACGCCGGGCCCTGTTTGCTTTGAGCCAAGCGGCTGTGTGTCCCTGGTTAGTGTCCCCCTCTGTGTCCCGTGGAGTTCCTGCGATGCCCCTTCTTCTCACCAGTACTTGCTTTAGTTTACAGCATGTCGCTCGGTGCCCTGAAGTGCTTGGACCCCTCTCTGCTCGTTTCAGGGATGGTGTCCACGGCCGCCCCAAGCCGTCTGCTCCTGGATACTGTGTTTCCATCTCCGGACGCACCTCTCAGTGTGTTCAGCCCACACTGCTCACCCTTGTGGTGCTTCTGGAGAATCCTCCCCTCCCTGTCCCGGCCTGGGACCTGCCAAGCCGTTGGCCTCCGTGTCCTTCCCCAGAGGGGACAGCTGTTAAAACCAAGCATCCTGCAGTGCACAGGCAGCTTTCCGTTGCTGCAGTCCGCGCACGACAGTGTTCCGGAGATGCGAGTCCCTTTATGTGCTGATCTCTATCTCTTCCTTTGAGCACGGTTCACTTTTCCAGATGAAATCACTGGAAACAAAATAGGCTGTGCCAGATATTTAAGCTACTTAAAAAAAAAAAAAATGTCCCAGCTTTGTTCATGGTGCAAAGCAGTGTATTACCTCAGGCCTTGCTCCCTGAGCGCCCACTACAGGGGAGGCCGTTAGAGAGCTAGAGAGAAGCAAGAGACCCTGTCCTTTCTCGCAAGGAACTGATTGGGCATACGGCAATAGTCTGAGCCAAGGCTGGAGGCAGAGAGGACCTAGGGGCCCATGGGCCCCACAGGTGGTCCAGCCCAGGCAGGTGAGCCCCAGAACGGCTTACTGCGTGGCTGGCGGTAGTCAATCGGGAACCGAGCCGCACACACCCCCCTCGGCCCCCACTATGGTTGTAAACCCATTTGTGTTTTAGTTTATATACGCAGGGTTAGTTTATAAAAGAATTCTAACCACTGGAGTTAAAACATCACAATAATGCTCCAGTTACTTTCCACCTGTGGATGGGTCTTCATTCTGCATGAATCAAACCCGCCGAGACTTTTCTTTTCTTTCTTTCTTTTTTTTTTTAAGATTTTATTTATTTATTTGACAAAAATCACAAGTAGGTGGAGAGGCAGGCAGAGAGAGAGAGAGAGCAGGAAGCAGGCTCCCTGCTGAGCAGAGAGCCCGATTGCGGGGCTCGATCCCAGAACTCTGGGATCATGACCTGAGCCGAAGGCCGAGGCTTAACCCACTGAACCACCCAGGCGCCCCCCGCCGAGACTTTTCAATTCAAGTTTTCTCATCCTGAATCCATCCAGCAAGTTTTTACCTGAGTACTGCTCTGTGGTCAGACCTTGGGTGCTAGGACTACAGCAGGGGACACAATAGACAAAAATCCCCTGCCCTCCCAGAGCCTACGTTCCAGACAGGAAAACAGAGAATAGACAAAGAACAAAAGGATCCAGTAAATGACAGAACTCGCTGGAAGGAAATAAGTGCTTGAGGGAGGAAAAATAAAGTAGAGAAGGTCTGGGAGTATGAGAGCTCCTGGTGATGGGGTGGGTACCAGAGGGGTCAGCCCTTGGGGGTTCCCCTGGCATCCTGTCTTGAAGCTGTGGGGCAGCACAGCACAGGGCGCCCTCCCTCCGTTCAAGCCCAGGCCACTAGTGAAACAAAAAGGGGCATTTTTATTAACTAGTTTTTGTATTGTAAAAGTGTCGCATGCCGATAGTCACAATCCTCATGGTTTAGAAGGTTATGAGGTGAGCTGTAAAGTCCCCTCCTCACCCCCAAGATACCCCCTAGAGCAAATCAGAGGCCTCGGTGGGACTCTTTGTGCAGGGGTGCACTTTGGTGGACTCCTGATTGTTTGGGTTTTTTTAAGATTTTTATTTATTTATTTATTTGACAGACAGCGATCACAAGCAGGCAGAGAGGCAGGCAGAGAGGGTGAGGGGAAACAGGCTCCCTGCCGAGCAGAAAGCCCGATGCAGGGCTCCATCCCAGGACCCTGAGATCACAACCCGAGCCGAAGGCAGAGGCTTAAATCACTGAGCCACCCCGGCGCCCTACCTGATTGTTTTTTAATGCCAGTGTGTCACACTCTTGTACCATGCGACACCCACTGTTCCTGTTTGAGAGGTGGGAACGTCTTTTGTGGCTGTACACACAGTTCCCTTCCTTCTGTCTCCTCTAGCTGCCCCTGTGCCTTGGAGAAGTGTGCCGGCATCTTCGATTCTTGAAGGACAGTGAGTAGTTTTCAGTGTTCTTTCTTTTTGTTGCTCTTACCAATGATACCACCATGAATACCTACATCTGACTCTTGGATGAACTCATCTGTAGGATAAAGCTTCCAAGAAAACAGCTGGGTCAAAGCCTAGGTGTTTCTCTTCTGTTGAATACTCCGTGCACTGAGAGGCGTGTAAGAACATAGAAGGACAAACCTAGAGTGACCGTGCATGTACGCTGCTGGTCTCCACGAGCACATCTTACAGGCACTTGCGGCTCAGCGTTTTGAGACAGTAGCTCCGACAGGGGGCTGAGTTACCCTGCAGCTTCTCAGGGTGCCAGGTTGTCCCGCCCGACTCCTTGGGCAAGCACCCGGGCTCGCACCCTGCTGGGTGCTGGGACGGGCCCAGCACTCCTGGGATCTTTGCCGATGCCCTCCCTCTTCTGGAAAAGCCTCTCCCTTGTCTTTCATACGCCCGCTTGCCCTCACACTGGGGCTGTTTGTACTTCACTCTGTGTCAGCCTGCCCTGGTAAGACGTCAGCGGCAGGCGGGCCGGGCCTGTGTCTGTCCTTTACCGCTCCCTCCTGGGGACCTAGCCACCGTGCCGGACACACAGTAGGTACTCAAACATCAGTCTGTAGAATGAATGGGGAAATCCAGCCCTTCTTAAGGAATGATCCTCCCCTCATCCTGGGCCACACAGTGGCTTAGAAGAAATTCTTGTCATACCCTATTGTGGGTAATGAAGAAACCAGCCTTAGGTCCAGCATGTGCTCATGGTTGGGCCCGTGGAGCAGCAGGGAGCCAGGTCAGCGGTGATGGGGAAGGGGCAGCAGGGGGGACTTCTTCCTTCCGCAGTTAGTTACGGAGGACTACGGGGGGCTTTCACCCAAAGGCTGGCTGACTCTCGGGGAGACAGCAACATGGTGCCTTTGCTCTGAATGTTCTTGCTTTATAGTAACATAGCCTTTTGGCCTAATGACCCATTCTGTTTTTTGTTTTTGGAACAAATTAAGGGCATTAAGAGGGAGCTAGATGTACTTATGTAATGTGTACTTTTTGTTTACCTGATAGTTGTTATCAGGCCCAGAGGAAGAAGGTTATGCCAGTTCCAGCCAGGGCCAAGGGCACCTTGGCAACCTCTGTTAACCTCTGAGACTCTGCATGCCCTTTTAGGAGTAGCTGTGACTCACCAGTGTTTACATACCTCAGTGGCAGAAGTTGCTGCAATGCAGGGATCTGGAAGTCTTTTCCCCGCCTCATTCCCGGATTCCCGGATTCCCAGATTCCTGTCAAGTGCCTCCTAGAATAGGTACTTGGCATACATCTATTGAGGGCCTGCAGTGTGCCAGGACACGCGCAAGGAAGATCTCGAATGTGCTTTCAGGAGGGTGGGGTGGGGAGGGGGTGATGATCCGTGTGCTTAGGATCTCCTTGCTCTCAAGCCTCAAGCTTGCTGCCTCCTACATCTTCAATGGACAGACAAGGGCCCGTGCAGAAGCGCACCATCCCTGCAGCTGGAATGTCAGGGTCTCCCAGGGGAGCCAGCCTGACGCACGACACACTGTCGCACTGACGACCAGCAATTCACTGAGTGGCCGTAGCCGCCTTCCTCCCAGAGCCTTTGGAGAGAGAAGAGGGAAAGGCTGCAAGGCCTGTTCCATTTGCATCTCCTCAGGTCTTGTTCGAGCACCTTCTCTATACAGCACTGGGCGTGCTAGACCTGAGTGGGAAGCCAGCGGCGCTCTAGGACACCCCACCCCTACCTCTCCCAGCCCGCAGGACTTCCTGGCGGCTCTTCCTATCCCTTAACCAGCCTCTTGCTCACATCTCTCTCCCCTCCTGTTTTCTGTGATAGGAAACGCCTGTAGTCTTACCAGCGGGTCCTGAGCTTCATCCTTAATCTTGTCATTCAGTTATACAGACTCTCCATCAAAATGTTTATTTTGGTAATAAGTCGTCCTAAAGATCAAGAAAAAAGTCTTTACTAATTTCCTGATTGCTCCTTTTTTGTAGCAGCTCATTTGTGTTTTATGGTACGATAACTCTCGACTTTCTTGGAGAAGTCTTAATCTTAAACGAGTTTATTAGAATCTCTGTCTTGTTCCCTGAAGTATCTTTATTTTCCCTAGACATCAGCCCCAAATAAAAGTTGCCCTGTTGGGACGCCTGGGTGGCTTAGTTGGTTAAGCAGCTGCCTTCGGCTCAGGTCATGATCCCAGGGTCCTGGGATCGAGTCCCACATCGGGCTCCTTGCTCGGTGGAGAGGTGGAGAGCCTGCTTCTCCCTCTGCCTCTGCCTGCCTCTCTGCCTGTGCTCGCTCGCTCTCTCTCCCTCTGTCTCTGACAAATAAATAAAATCTTAAAAAAAAAAAAAAAAAAGTTGCCCTGTTGATCTTGGTCCTTTAATGGTTTGGGTTTTTATTTTACCATTATTTATTTCATGATTGTGAAGACCCTTGGTTATCGGTTCATGTTTATCAAAGAAGAACAGGACTGATGTGTAGGAAGCGCTTCCAAGTTCCTGCACTGTGTTTCTGTGCGAGGCTGGTCATGGTCCCAGGTGGGCTTCCTGAAAGGAGTCTAGGCTTGCTGGTCACAAATGCAGTTTTAAAAATTGCTGTGATTGCCCCTCAGCCCCTCCCCGCCTTCTCCCCCCACTCCAGCATTATCTCAGCCCAAGGCTTGGCACTCCTACCCCAGGGAGACTCACTCCTACTCTGGCGTTTGGGATGGTTTTCTTGGTCGTCTTCTGGCCCAGGCCTGTCTGCTTGCTTCTGGCATCTCCACCAGTCTGCTGCTCTGCCCCGGGATTGTTACAGGTTCCTTCTTGTTGGTCCACTGGACCCTTGCGGGAGGAGAGGAGAGATGTGTGTCTCGTGAACTGGCACATGTGTGATTTGGGGGAAAGAAACAAAGCTAGGGGCACTCCATGGTGAGTGTATTTTCTTGGCTTTGTTTTTCCCGTCATGATGGGAGGGAATCGAGAATAACTCAGCGCACACTACTTTGTCCTAAAGGTTCATTTCAGAATCTGTTGTTCGGAATTCAGATGGCATTTTCCTGTCACCAAGTTAGGCTGTAAAAGCCTCTTCTGGTGTGTTCAGCACACAGTGTACTCCATGAGGCAGCGGGAGACTGGGAGCAAGTGCAGCCTTTGTTCAGAGGTGATGGAACCTGTTCAGCATTACATTCGAGTATTGTAGTTCAGTGTCTTCAAGAAGAAATGATCCGTCAACTACGGGGTGCCAGTCAGTGAGACATAGAATAAAGCAGGGCCAGCTTCTGTCCCTGTCCTCGAAAAGAGCAGTACTAGCTCACTTGTCGGTCGCTTTGTACTTTCCCAGAGTTCTCCCACATCCGTGATCTCCCCTGAGCCTCTTCGTACCTCGGGGAGGGAAGGGTGCAGGTGGTGTCCCTGCCTTACAGAGGAGGACGGGGCTCTGGGGCAACCAGCGTGCGTTTCCACCCACTGCCATGCTGCCTTCCCAGGAACTTCACCATCCCCCCGAGAAGCACCCAGCTGATGAATAAACATACATCGTATGTTTTTAGCATTGGTAGATCTATTTCATGAGAATTCAGTACCATTTGGCATTAGAAACCTGCTTATTTAAAAAAAAAAAAAAAAAGGAACCTGCTTATTTCTCAGCATGTCTCCTGGCTTAGCAGTGGTTCTGGCTGGCTCAGGGCCTGGAATGAATGAAGGCTGCAGAACCAGGAAATTTGCCTGACCCGATCTCCTTTGAAGGAACAGGTTTGTCAGTTCTCTTATTGCCCTCTGAAGCCTCAACTTCCCTGACTTAACACATTTCTTTAATCCAGAGGGCACTAAAACCAGATTTATTTTTTTTTTTTAAGATTTTATTTATTTATTTGACAGAGAGAGAGATCACAAGTAGGCAGAGAGGCAGGCAGAGAGAGGGCGAAGCAAGCTCCCTGCTGAGCAGAGCGCCCAATGTGGGGCTCAATCCCAGGACCCTGGGATCATGACCTGAGCCGAAGGCAGAGGCTTAACCCACTGAGCCACCCAGGTGCCCCAACCAGATTCATTTTTATGGTTAGAGATATTTGTGTGTGTGTGTGGGGGGAAATTCTGAGTAATATTCCCTGACAGTCTGAGGACCTTTGGGGATGTTTTGGACATCTCTATTAATAAGACAGCCCTGAGAATCAGGCCCCCTTTGTGAGGGATTGGCCTCCCATTCAAGTGGGTCTTCCAGAGCCGGGAATGACTGGGGCCGATAAGCAGTATTCTGCTGTGGTTGGGTAGTGTGGTATCAGATAGTCTGGCTTGAATCCTGGCCTAGCGTTTACAGGCTGTGGGCCCTTAACCAGTGATTTGAATTGTTGGGACCTCAGTTTCCTTCCTGTTCATCTTTAGCAGAGTTTTTGAGAGAGAAAAATCCATCTATAGGTCACATAGACCGCTGGGTAGTGCTAAGAGGTGCTTGGTGCATGGGAGCAGCTGTGTTACTGATTTTTGCCTACTTGGGCTACCAGGTGGGAAGCAGAATCACAGCTTGATTGAAGCAGGCTTGCTTTGTTGGACCCAGGCATGGCCACCTTCAGCCAGGGGGGTATCATTTGGTTCTTAGTTACTGAACAGCTATGTGGTACCATTAGGCAGCTCTTCTAGTTCCTTCCTTGGTGGCCTTGTTTTCTCTGGGTCCTGGGGTCTGGCCTGGTCTGCAACGGATTCCCACTCAGGAGGGGGCACACTCAAGTGAGTGTGCATGTACTAGAACAGAGTACCATTGTTTGCCTGGACATTAGGGGGCTTTATTCAGGAGGCTCATTTGCTCTTAGAGAACAGGCCATGCCCTGTGCCCTCTCCTCTTACCTTAGAGCTCTTTGTCTGCAATTCTAGGCGCTGTAGTCACATGTGTCCCCCGCTCACTTTAAGGAAGGAGTGAAGTGATCCAGGAAACAAGCTGTGGGGAGGACCATGCCTTGTGCTACCCACGAGTGATGGAACTATGGATGCTCCTTCTTCCTGTTCTTCCTTCTTCTGCCAAACTCTCTTCTTGAGTTCTCAATGGAAGCATGGGTTATTTTTGTTTTTCTAAGTTGCAAATACATTAAAAAAAAAAAAAAAAAGGATACCCAAGCTGATTGATTCACTGAGACCCCTTAACATGGGGGTATTGGCACTTTTTCTTACCTCGTGTGAATACGTAGAGTAGACATTGTGAGATTGTATGTTGGCTGTCATCAAGCCTTTATTAGCAATTTCAGTTTATTTAAGATATTATTAATTTGTCAGAGAGCACAGGCAGAGGGAGAAGCAGGCCCCTCTCTGAGCAGGGTCACTCCACCCACTGCCCCCCACCCCGACATGGGGGTCGACCCCAGGACCCTGAAGGCAGGGACTGCCTGTCAGAACTGAAGGCAGATGCTTAACTGACTGAGCCACCCAGTCACCCTTGCTTGTGTGGTTTTTTTTTTTTTAATTTGGAAGAGGGAGACAGAGATAGCAAGGGAGATAGCAAGGGAGAGCTTGAGCAGGAGGACAGGGAGAAGCAGGCTCTCCGGCAAGCAGGAAGCCCGACACGGCTTGATCCCAGGACCCTGGGATCATGACTTGAACCGAAGGTAGATTCTTAACCGACTGAGCTGCCCAGTGCCCCCACCCGCCCACCCCCACCGATTTCACTTTATTTAAGGCACTAAGAAGGCAAAGAATATTTCCTCTGTTTGCATTTGACAGATGTAACACTGGAGTCTTTCCTGAGGATTTTCCCACTAGTCTAGTCCAGTTTAGCTCTTTTCAGTTTCATTTCAATGAAACTGAGGCCTAGTTCTTGGGCTATTTGTATTCCCAGCACTAGCTCAGTTCTTGAAACTTAGGTCTTTGTTGAACGAATGAATCTGTTTCAGCACAAGCAGCTGACAGTGGCCGGGCATCCCCTCTTTCCAGTTTTAAGTTCAGACAAGACCATTGTCACTGCGATAGTGACACTTTCCAGTCCCCTCCAACTATGAGCCTGGGTATGGCTGATGTGACTGCTTTGGGGCCAGGAAAAGTGGCCCCAGGTCATTTGGGCCCAGGAAAAGTGGCTGATCATTGGGCCACATTGAGTTGTGGAGCCAGTCAAATTCTGATCATGAAAGAACAAATCTCACTGTTTGTAGGCAGAACATTTCTTGTATGAACCTTGAAGGCTGGGAGCTGATTCTTTTACTTTTGTAAAATCACCAGTCTTGGATTTCCTTGGTCTCCCTTGACTCATCTTGACCACCCTCCCTGCTTACAGATAGGAAGCCCTTCTCCTGGACACCCATGCAGAGCCCATCTGCCTGTCAGTCCCTTTCCAGTTTATCCCATACCCTATGGGGGAAAGCACTCTCATTCTTGCTTTCTTGATATTTTCCTAGCAGTTTACTCATAATACCCATAAACTGCTCATTATGTGTCATGTACTATAATAGGAAGAACTTGCATTTTAGGACCATAGAACCTGGTCTTGAGTCATGACCTCACCATTTATCACCGTTTATAACCTTAAACAAGTCACCTGACCTTCAGTTTCTCATCTGTGAAAAGGAAATAAGAATACCTACCTCGTGGGACTATTAAGAAAAATGAATGAGATGGTGGACAAAAGCTAAAATTGCACCTGAAGAGTAATTTGTAGCTTTAAATGCACAGAAAGAAGAAAAGAAGACAGGCAGAAAAGTAATGAGCGATGCTTCCATGTCCAGAGTTAGAGAAGGAACAACTTGAATTCAAAAGTGGTAGAGGGGAAGGAAGCTAACAAAGGGAAGGAGCCGAGGAAAATGAAGACGGGTGTCCGTAGGCAGCTGAAAGTGGGCTAAAAGTGGGTTCTTTGAAAAATAAAAATGCAAATTGATAAATCTCTGAGACCAATCAAAACCTAATGTCAAGAATGAAAAGGAGGCACAACTACGGGTCTCTCAGTCTTTATAATGATCATAGGAGGGTAGTGTGAACAATTTCATGCCATTAAATTTGGAAAAAAAAAAAAGATCACCTAGGTTCCCTGGAAAACCACAACTCTACAAAACCTACACACAAAGAAATAGAAAATAGATGAATAGTCTTTTCCCTTTTAACCAGAATCTGTGGTTGAAAGTACTTCAAGAAAACTCTAGGCCCAGGTTACTTAACTGACAAATTGTGCCAAACATTTAAGGAAAAATTAAGCCAATCTTATGGAAACATAAGATTGAGATAAAAGCACTTAGTAGAGTTATAGTAGAAACCAACCATCTGTTTGTGTCAAAACCATGACTGTACCCCAGCAGAAAATGAATCCCTCTGCCTGAACTCTGGGTTCAGGAGAGCTGCTTCTCCGTCTGGAGCAGCCGTTCCCCACGGCTGTTCCCAGAGCTGCCTATGCAGCCCTGCCAATGGCTTGATTGGGCCACTTTGAGACTCGCCTAAGCCCAAAGCCCAGATAATTCCTGAGGAGGCTGCAGAGAGACAGCTGGTCTGGGTAGGAGACTTTTTGCCACTGCAGATGGGTGCTGGCGTGCTCCCAGGAGGACCCTGGCCAAGAGCATAGGATTGCTTAGAGAGGGGGGTGCTGTGAAACATGGCACCAGGGCCCAGCCAGAGCAGCCCATTGGCCTTTGTGATATCTTGGAGTTACAATAACATGCTGCCCTGTGATGACGGAGCAGAGGTCCAGACAGCCTGCTGGCAGGAAGAGTGGACACGTGGCGCCCGGGCAATTGCCTGGTTATAGCGTGCGTGAGTGGGGCACTCAGCTTTGAAGTACCGTCATCGCTGTTTGAATTTATTGGCCATACAGTGCTCTGTTCAACTTTAGAAGCTGTCATATCCATCAGATTAAACCCTTTTAATAGCAACTAGATCTTAGGTTATAGGACACCGGATTTATTTAAACTTCAGATAGATTTTGGAAAACCTCTTGGTATGATGGAGAGAACATGACCTTAACAAACTTGTCAAATATTGTCTCCGCCATTCATTACGTGGGTGACTGTAGGCAAGTTACTTAACCTCCCGAGCATCAGTTTTCTCAACTAGAGAGGTAAAGGAATGATAGTGATAATAATTGCTGTCCAGTGACAATTACATGGTAACTTACTATGTCCACCCACCCCTGCATATCTGGCCTCATTTGACCGTCACTATAATTCTCTGATATGTATTTCATATTCATCTCCCTTTTATAGATAAGGCCATGGAGGCACAGAGAGGTTAGGTAACTTGTCCACTGTTGCCCAGCTAGTGAGTAACAGGTCTGGGATTGGAGCCTGTGTTCCTGTTCCTTACTATGCTTCTGGACTGTCTTCGCAAGGAATTGTGAGAATTAAGTGTGATCACATATGGAGAAGCACCTAGAACAAAGTCTTGCACCTTGCCGGTGTAGCAGTGTGGATCCGTCTGCCCTCCCCACCCTGCCGAGGCCCTCCCGTGGCAAAGCTGAGGCTTTGGACTCATGACCGTGGTAGTTAGGCAAGCTCCAGATCTCTGGCAGCGTGAGCGGAAGGCAGGGTGATGGGAAGGAAGGTGGAGTTCGCTTTCCACCAAGAAGTCAGGGAGCCTTATGTGGCTCTGGACCATGATCTGTGATCCTGAATGTCGTGGTGGGGGGTCCTTCAGCTTCTTCCCTCTATGAAGAGGTTAATTACCCCTTTACTTGCACCTGGATTTAGAACATCACCTCATGACCCAGCATTGATCCCTTTCACGTATTCGTCCTTACTCTCTCCAGCTGACCCTCACTCAGACGATGTCTGAATGAGCTGGTCTGGCCTTGGGGCTTCAGTGGCTGAGGTGAATCAGTCATGGGTGGGGAGGGGGGAGACAGTGCCCAACACAAGTGAACCATGGGGGAAGCTGGGGGTGGAGTCAGGGCTCCAGGGTGGATCATTGGTCCTGCGGGGTAGGTAGGGCAGGCTGCCAAGAGATGCAGGGATTCTGCCTGCATTCATGTGTTCTCCTACCTGTGCTCTTTCTTTCCAAGGGATGAGGAGGAGTAAGGTTATCAGTCTGTTGGTCTAAGAACATGAACTGTTCTCTAGAAAGCTCTTTGAGCTCTTCAGTAAGATGTTGAGAAGTTGAAGTTGTTAATATGAAACACACATACACACGCATGTAACATATGTGTATATAGACGTTATTATTGATTTTTCTCTCACCTCAAGGGAACTTTTGCCACTGCGCTGTACCAAAGCAGTGATGGGAATGAAGTTTTAGGATGGAGATGGCTTGTTTATTACAAAACCACAACAGTGTGCTTTTCTTTTATAGGTTTGTCTACGGATTTTGAGCATCTGAAGTTGACCTCTGCTTTAAGCATTTGCTGCTGCTCCCTCACTGTCTGGAGAGATGTCTGTCGCTTACGATGATTCCGTTGGAGTAGAAGTATCCAGCGATAGCTTCTGGGAGGTAATGCCCATGCTTGCTTCCTCATGAACACAAAGACCAGGCTGATGGTGCCTGACAGACCTGGCTTCTCTTGGCCAGAATTGCGGGGCGGGGAAGGGGGACAGAGATGAGCAGACTCCAAACAGGCCAGACTCTGTGGTCAGATCCAGATGGTGGCAAGTATGGCTAAACGATCAGCACGGGTGGTGAACTTCCCTGGCAAGGAAAGAGTGATAAAGAGACTAGAGGTGGGCGCCTGGGTGGCTCAGTGGGTTAAGCCGCTGCCTTCGGCTCAGGTCATGATCTCAGGGTCCTGGGATCGAGTCCCGCATCGGGCTCTCTGCTCGGCGGGGAGCCTGCTTCCTCCTCTCTCTCTCTCTGCCTGCCTCTCTGCCTACTTGTGATCTCTCTCTGTCAAATAAATAAATAAAATCTTAAAAAAAAAAAAAAAAAAAAAAAGACTAGAGGTTAGGGCGCCTGGGTGGCTCAGATGGTTAAGCGTCTGCCTTCAGCTGAGGTCATGATCCCAGGGTCCTGGGATCAAGCCCTGCATTGGACTCCCTTCTCAGTGGGGAGTCTGTTTTCCCCTCTCCCTCTGCCATTCCATCCTCTTGTGCTCTCTGGCTCAAGCCCTCTGTCCAATAAATAAATAAAATCTTAAAAAAAAGAGAGAGAGAGAGGCTAGAGGTTCTCGTCAGGGTCTTAACAGTCTGTCTGTTCTGGGATTTTTCTTCTCATGCTTAGCCATGACGTGACTTGGTGCTGCGTACACTCATCACTGGGCTTGGCCAGAGAGGCGGTGTTACTGCCGACTTGTGTGTGGAAAAGTGGATGGTGGTGATGTGACCTCATGCTGGACAGTGCGGGCAGGTGGCCAGAGGGCTGACCCACTGCCCTTGAGCCTGTCAGAGCATCTTCCTATGAGTCTACACCCTTGAGGAACTCCTTTCCTGATTTGATATTGGGGGGGCGGTGTTTTGTCCTAGAAGTCACTCTCCCTGAGCCCACTTTTTCCTCCTTGCTGCTTAAAGGGAAGTCCATTTTCTTGTGGCAAAACCTCTGGCACTTGCCACGCAGCTGGGGGCTTAGTGGAAGGAGCACTGGCTTTGTAGTTGGAAAGATCTGGGTTCTGATCGCAGCTGTTCCATTGCTAGCTGTGTGACTTTAGGCAAGCTGCTTGACTGATCTGAGCCTCAGGTTTTCATCTCTATAGGGAGATGATACTGGCCTTTGAGGGAAACTGTAGGATAAAACAAGAGTATACGTATCAGCACCCACATGGGAGCTTTCCTGAACCTAGAGGCTCAAGAGGTGCATGAGATGGGGAGAATGCCAGGGGTTTCTGAGGACTAGCACGAGCTAGCTTTATAGACTTTTTGAATTGATTAAGTGTATAATTTTATCTGAGACCAAATACCATGTGATATTATTGTCTAAGAGAGACCATGATCACAGGTGCCCAGTTTTTAAAAAGATGGGCAAGGAACTCAAAATCCTATTAACACTTTATGGGGTGCCTGTGTGGCTCAGTCGGTTAGGCGTCTGACTCTTGATTTTGGCTCAGGTCATGATCTTGGTGTCGTGAGATGGAGCCCTGTGTCGGTCTCTGTGCTCAGCGCAGGAGAGATATTCTCTCTCTCTCTCTCTCTCTCTCTCATAAATCTTTAAAAAATTCTGTTAACACTTTTCTTAAAATTGGGCAGGAGGTCATTATCAACTGTTAGCTGAATAGTTCATTTTATTAAAAGTATGTGTTTCATGAGCAGCTACTATATGCTAGGTCCTTTAAGGCACCAGTGGGAAATGGGACAGCTCGGCTGGTAGCAGCCTTCCTGGTGGGTATCCAGGCCTGAGCTCAAATTTCAGTAGCCAGAGAGGTGCATCTGCCCCAGGAAACATTTCACAGAAGGCAACAAAAGTGACAGTAGAATCATAGTTGAGTCTCAGCCACCTGCAGCAGCAGCTCCCTGGCATTGTTAGGCGCATTCTCATGGCACCGGGGCGGGAGTGGTGGTGGTGTGATGCCAGGAGCTGTTACAAGATACAGTTTGGAGGTGCCTCTGGGACAGTGCTGAAACTCGGGACTGCCTCTCACCTCTGTATGCAGGTCCAGGTTCACGGGCAGGACCCATCTTGCTTGCTTGCCCCCAGGGAGCCTGTGGCCTTGCTGGCATTGCAGAAGCACTTGGGAAGCCGGCAAGGGCTGCACAGAGCTTTCCTGGCGGTTCCTGGGAGGCTGCTCTTTGGAAAAGCAGGTCCTTGCTAGTTTCAACACTGAGCCAAAACTAGATAGTATCCTTTAGAGCTGTGGGGGAACTTTGTATCTGTGGTGACATTACCCTCGGTACTAATCAGTACCCGCCTTGAGCTAGATGGTGGTGCAGAAACTGGCACACACAGCGGAGCTTGTGAGCTGTAGGCCAGGGAGGCAGCCAGACAGGTTCAGATGCGTCCTTTGGAGCCGGGTGGCCTGGGCTTGAGTCCCTGCCTTGGGGGTGAAGGGGGCACTTTGGGCAAGTTACTTATTTTTCTTTGCCTCAATTCCTAATCTGAAAAGTGGGGGTAAAAAATGGTACCTATATCCTGGTGTCGTAAGGGTTTCACAAGGAAGGCACATGTGTAAAGTGGTGTAGGGCGTTGGGGCAGGTGCGGGCTGGGAGTTCTGTCTCTCCGATTCGGGAGCTGGGGGTCATCTGCGCCTACAGTTGGGAGCATCGTTTGAATTACCCAGTTGAGGGCAGCAACCACTCTGGAGAAGTTTGGCAGCTAACTACAATGCTGTTACAGAAGTCTTTAGCTGCTGCTTTAAAAAAATAAAAGTAGAAGTTGCCAGCATATATTAAATCAAGCAGCTTTAACAAGCCCTGTCACTGATGTAAGCTCAGGCTCCCTGTTAAATTCTTAGCGGCGATAATGTCAGTGGACAAGGACATCTCCTTTGGCTGAGGAACGCTAAGGCAGTGGTTTATTTTCTAGTCCGGCCCCACTCGTCTTGGGACGCTCTCTGGAAATGACCCTTCAGCTTGGAGAGATCAGCGGTGCCGTTGTCCTCCGCCTGCCCGGCGGCTGTCCGCTGAACCGAGGAGCCGTTCCTCGGGGTGAGCCCATCCCATTCAGCTGTGGCGACACGGCTGTGTGCTGCCAGCCCCGTATCTCTCCAGGCTGCCGGCAGGGTCCCTCTTTCCCTCAGGAGGTGTCTTCTCACTGAGGTGACCCTCAGACCAGTACAGATCTACAGAAAGCCTTGTGGTCTCAAGGTGGAAAAGTTGTTGGGCTTAGTTTTACTCATTTCCACTGAAAGGTACTCACTGGAGTGGGTCATTCCAGAATCGTCTTCTGCGTGCTGGCTATATACCTGCACAGGCCGGACATGACTCTGTGCACCAGCAGCTTTTGGCTGTGACATCTCGAGGGAAGCCTTCATGGGAGGAGACTGACACTGGGCGGATCGTTGTATGGAGTGCTGTTAGATTTGCTGGGGGGCACAGCAGGAAGTGGGCTCCCACTGGGGGCAGGGCAGGAGAATGCGCTGGAAGATGAGCAGGGTTGGTACTCACTGAGCACTCATGTGTTCGCTGGAGGAACGAGTGAGCAAGTCCGGGGAGGGGAGAGCACCCACAGGGACTAATGCCTAATGGAAGTATCTGTAGATATCCGGAGGGCATTTCTGTATTACCCAACTCTTACACTGAGCCATTTAGAAAAAGGGAGCGGGGGCACCTGGGTGGCTCAGTGGTTTAAAGCCTCTGCCTTCAGCTCGGGTCATGATCTCAGGGTCCTGGGATCGAGCCCCGCATCGGGCTCTCTGCTCAGCATGGAGCCTGCTTCCTCCCCTCTCTCTCTGCCTGCCTCTCTGCCTACTTGTGATCTCTGTCTGTCAAATAAACAAATAAAATCTTTATTTTTAAAAAGTTGGGGGGAGCGGGCTCTGAGTCTCGCAGTGAAGCCTCCTGGAGGAGAGAGGACGATGGCCTCCGTGGTGGGCGGGGGTTGGGTAGTCAGTGGGGCCAAGCCACAGTCTGTCTCTGAGCCTCATGACGTTCAGAGGAGAAGGACGTGCTGCCTGGCATCACCAGAGAAGGCGTGTGGGGTAGTTAGGGCTGGACTTGGAGATGGGACAGCATTCCGAGTTGGAGCAAGTCTGGAAGCCAGAATGAGCCCGCCGTTGCAGAGGGCTGTTTTGGAGGCCAGAAGTCATATGGGATGGGCAGGATGGGGCTAAGGGGAGGCTGTTCCCCACGTGGGTGGCTTCTTCAGCAAGCTGGAGCCTGGCATGTCCTCCTTACAGGCTTCCCGGTGTGGGGTAGGGCAGCTCAGTTACTTCTGGCGAATCTTCTGGCTCACCCCAGGAGCCTAAGGGCCCTCCTACTGTGTCCTTAGTTTCTAGGCTCTGTGTCTGGGTCTTCTCAGAGGCCCTGGGGTGGGGAAAGAGAGCCTAGGCTGCAGGTTGTGGGCCTTGTCAAGTGTCACCAGGCCTTCCTAGGAGAGCCTGGCCTCCTCCACCTTCAGTGGGCTCTAGACATACAATGGCGGGTTTGTCGCCAGCAGGCCTGCCACTGCCTGAGTCTCCAAGGGCTCACTGGCCGCCAGGCTGGGAGGACAAACTGCTAATTTCAGGAACTGGGTCCTGAGTCTGCCTCGTTCTGGGAGGCAGGGGTTCTGCTCAGCTGTCAGCCATCTGTGCGGTTAGAGCTCAGATCTCCCCGGAGAAGCCAGGCCGGGCTGACCTGTACTGCGTCCTCTGTGGGCACAAAGAACCTTTGAGGAGAAGAGTATTTGGGGATGAAGAGAACATAAATATCTTGCTGGAAATGTTCTGAGAATGTTAGCCTGCAAGAGCTGGCCTGTGACTCCGGTATTTACCATCTCCTTCAGAGAAGGCTCTCCCTGCAGCTTCCTCTCCGACTGTGGAGACAGTGTCACACGGACACATCCCCACATGGACTGGCGTGCACTGCTCCCATCCCTCTGGGACAATTGCGTAGGTGACATATTTAGAAGATGCCACTGCCCTGTGTAGGTGGGTTCCATGGGGCCTGATTTGGCACCTGCCATGGTCCAGACCCACAGCTGAGTCCTGGGGTCCCGAGACGAGGATGTCGTCTTGAGGTCCCAGAGCCAACATGTGCCGCTTCGGGCAGTTCATGGACAGAAGGACGAGGGGATGCATCTGGCGCGAGGCAAGAAATTGCCTTGCCTCCATTTGTTCTCCGGCCACCCCTCGCTTAGACAGACCCAGACAGAGTCCCCCCGCCCCTACCCCTATGTGACGGCCTGTTTGTGGGTGTATCAGCTTGGTTGTAATCCTTGCTGTGCTTGGGCAGAGCTCCCAGCAGGCTGGTGGCATGCCTCGATTTCCCTGACGTTTCTCAAGGAACCACTAATTCATTCTTTCAGGCAAAGTAGCATCTGCTGTGTCACGACCGGGGATTGGGCCACTGGCCTCCTCTGTGCCGTGTTCAGTCTGTTATCTACCTGGGGCCCGGGCAGCTCATCCAGAGAAGCAGGCCTGTGTGACTCCTTGCCCTGGCTGGGAAGCTCCAGTTTTTTCCATCAGCTGCAGAGTAAAACCACACTCTGTAGCATAACGAAGGCATAAGCATGTGTTGGTGGCTCCTGGGCCACCTGGTCCTTCCTGAGGAGCGCTGCCCGGGACGGCTCTTCTAGGTGCCTGTCAGCAGAGAGCTGCCTCCTTCCTGGGTGTCTTTCCTCAATCTGATCTCCATTCCTTTCCCAGCTCCTCCTCCAGACAGCCTTCCTGACCTCTTCCGGCAGGCTTAGGTGGACTTCCCGCCTGCCCATCCAGTGTGTTTGCTTCTCCCTCTGGGCTCTGAACAATCTGAGGGCAAGGACATGATTTCTGCCCCCCCCCCCATGACCCCTCTGTCCCACGCATGGGTGTGCTCTGATAAGTCATCAGACTGTGTGCACATAAGCTATATGCTCATGGTCTTTGTGCTTCTAACATGGTGGTAGTGGCCAGCATGTATCGCTCCATGCCAGAAGCCCACTCTGGCTTATATGGTGCTCTCGAGCCTCACAACTGCCTTCTGAGATGGTGATCTCCATTTCACAGGGAGGGAAACTGAGGCTTGGGTGGTTTGCTGGTGCCCAGCTTCGCATCAGCAGTAGGTGGTGGAACTGAAATTCGGGCCGTCTTACTTCAGCTCTCAGGAGCTCTCCTGAGCTCTCCTCCGAGGAGCTCCTCAGAGGAGAGAAATGTTGCTCTGACTGCCACACATTAATGCTTCCGCTTCAGTGTGAAGTCACGCCCTGTCTTTGGGGTCAGACCCAGGGACACCGTTGGCTCAGAGAAGTGAGATAGCCTGCCCCGTTTCCTAGGTGATGACATGGCCTTGCAGATTTCCCCTCCCCGGGATGGTTGCCAGAATCGACCACCCGCACGCGGCCAGGGTCCCCCAATTCCTGAGCCTGAGGGGCATGCGGCCTCCTCCCTGAGTCTGCTTCTCGGCCCCGCACGCTCACGTTGCCTGCCTGGGAACAGACAGAGCTGGGGGGAGTCTGGCAGCCTCTCATCTTGGGGCCGGCTTGTTCCTCCCCGTCTAAATGCCAGAAAAAGAGCCGTTCCTTGAGAGAATTGTTTGCTGTCAAGCTTTTCCTCTGAAGATAAATTATTTTCTCATTTGATTTCAGTGATGTCAAGCCATGTAAGATAAAACATTTTCCTTTCTACTTAGTGAACAAGTAGAATTACACAGTTTTGGAGCTGGTGGGCTCTTGAGGGCTTCATTAGACTGTCAGCTTAGCTCCATGGAGACATTTGTATACAGATGTTTGGGGTTGGCGCTGAGGGACCCAGGTATGGAGATGGGGTGAGGGAGCTCCTGGTCCCATGTGTGTGGTGTGTGTGTGTGTGCATGTGGGAGGGGGCTGCTAACAGGAATCACTGAAGGGAGACCCAGGGGTTCAGATGCGGGGGACTCAGGGAGACGTGGCACTGTGAAAGCAGTTTGGGGAGGGGATGGATGGAAGGAAGGGGCCACTACCTAGAGGAAGTGCTTGTCCCACTTTTACAGTCTGGCAGTTTCCCCACCAGGTAGTTTGGCTTTGTGTCCCAGGGGTTCGCCGATGGCAGAGGCCTGTCCCTGCCTCCTTTCCCTGTTGGCGTTTCTGCCGAGAGCTGCCGGTCTTGAACAAACCCAGGGAGACCATCTCCCCAGCCTGTCAGCAGCAGCTCTTACGGCCATAGGGTGCCACACGTGCAGCGCCCGCCTGGAGGGTGGGGATTCGAAGATTCGAAGAGGGTGTGACCCGGTCACTCGGTCACTCGGCAGCCGTGTCCTCTGGCTTTTTCCTGGGTACTTGGCTGAAGGACAAGTGTGTGTGCCCCGGAGACCATGAGCTCCAGGGTGGAGTCGTAGGGGAGGGTGTGTGCTGTGCTCACGGACAAGTCCAGGGGTGTCACCGGGCCTCTGCTGCCATCTGAGCAGTATGTACGGAGGGCGCAGAGCTCAGCGAACCCCGCCAAGCACTCTCAAAGAGGAGTCCGCTTCTAAGATAACTGTGTTTCAGCACCCGTGTCCTCTCCACTCTGTGTTCTGCCTTTGGAGCTAGATCTGCAAATGGGGATTTCTGGGTTTCTGTGTCTTCCTTTTTCATTCGAACATTTAAAGATCGATGATGCCATTAATGTTGCAAGTTGTTGAAGTCTAGGATTTGTGCTTTAAAACTGTCACGTAGCACCAGGTGCCTTTGCGGACTGAGGAGCCTCCTTTTCTTCACTCTCCTACTTGACGAGGACAGTTCCAGGACCGGACGGCGCGCCCGTCAGCATGGGGAGTGAGAGCTGAGCGCTGGAGCTGGGACTGGAGTGAAGCCTCCAGGACAGCGGCAGGGCTGGGGCTGGGCGGAGTCAGCTGGAGCACAGACCAGTGAACACCAGCAGGCCAGCCAGGAACTGGGTCTGTGACCCTCTGAGAGCTCGGCTAGGAAGAGAGTATTACTGCCCTTTGAGGATGGCGAGCCCAGTGAGCTCAGGGCTGGTCCATGTAGTGGTTTGGGGTAGCGCCAAGGTGCAGAGCGCCTAGACCCTCTGTTCCAGGGCAGGGCAAGTTGGGAGCCCAGAGGGCGGGTGAGCTGGAAGGCAAAGGGGAGAAGTAAGTGAAGCGGAATCCTCTAGAAACAAGGACTGCCAGAGCACAGTCTGAAAGCAAGGCCTGGACTTGGTTTTCCAAAGATCCTCCTAATAGCCCATGCTTTCAAGCACACAGCACATTTCACAATCCTAAAATCCCTGGTGACCCCATTTGGGAAGGAAAGCTCAGAGTAGGGGCAGGGATAGGCTGAGATAGGGATAGGCTGCTGGCCCCTGGGGGATGCCCTGCCGGTGTGTGCGGGATGTGGCATCCGTCCTGTGCCTCTCGAGGAACATGGGTGGGGAAGTGGTGACACGGCCAGGCCCGCGCCAGGAGCCCTCTCAGCCTGCCTGGGACATGGGTAGACTTGGGGATAAACTAACTCGGATCCCGGATTTGACAGCAAGCCTTGTCAGCATAAATGAAGCAGCGGCTGTTTGTGCCCACACAGCACTTTCCAGCTTGGCGGAAGCGATAGCCAGCTGCTCGTTTGTCATGTGTGGCGCTGCTCTCTGATGTGCTCCTGGAGTTGATGCTTTCTGGCTTTTGTGAGGAGAGCTGGATTGATCCGCGGGATTAAGAACTCGGTAAATAAAGGCTCATGAGTCACTATGTCGCGCATGCCTCCTGCTGAGCACGGAGCAGTCTCCTGGTCCACCCCCCGCCGTGTACCCTGATCGGGAATCCAGCTCCCAGCACTGTTCTGACCTGAGACGACACACGGCGCCCTCTGTGCCGGGGGTGGGGGATAGAGGAGAGTGAAGGCACAGCCCTTGGCCTCGCCGCTGTTAGCACGTGTAGGCGTGCAGCCGCAGATGGGTTGAGCTGAGGGGAAGCTTCCCAAGGGGGTGGGGTCTCATCTAGCGCCTGCTCCCCGGGCCACGTTGGTGTCCTGCTGCCTCCAGAAAGCAGCCTTGCCCCTCAGAGTCCCCTTCCACTCCCACCACAAATATCATTTGCTTCCAGCAGTCCTGACCAGCCCGAGGGTTCCTTCCAGAACTTGTTGCCATCTGTAATTGGGTTGTTTATCTGACCCTAAGTCCCAGGAAGGTGGGGACCACAACGGTTTGTTCACCATTATCCCTCGTCCCTCCCACAGTCCTTGGCACATGGTTAGGTGTTCTTACACATTGGCGCGGGGCAAGGGGGTGGGGCGAGGCTCTCAAAGATTGAGTTATGAGGGCTTCAGGGGGCAGCCAGCCTGCTGGTAGCATTGACAGACTCTTCAGGTAGAAATCCTGGAATTACAAAGGGCCCTAGGAGATCATCTAGTCCTGTCCCCTCTCTTCATTTGTCTCCCAGTGGACACAATGGAGAGATGGCCGGGTCTGGTTAAGTGGTGCCTGAGCTGGGCTAAGGGCACGCCCGGCTGGGAGGAGACCCACCCCAGCCCAGTGTGTTTAGTCCTTGTGAAATCAGTTCTGCCTCCAGCTTACAGCCGAAGGAACGGAATGGTGGCGGGAGAGACAAGAGTACAAGGTCATTTATGTGGGGGCAGGGCCAGATCTTTGCCTCTCCCTCCTAAGAGGTGACCTTCCCAGGGTGGGGGCGCTGAGGGACTCAAAACAGATAACAGAAACTCATTCAGCCAATCTCGTCGCCTTCTGCAGGACTGCCATTAAGGTATCCCAGAAGTGTCATCTTTCATCCTTGTCTTTCAGAAGGGCTGGTTGAGAATATCCTAGAGCCTCTCAGTGTACTTTATCAGCTTTGGATAAAACATTGGACTCTGACTCTGTGGACTTGCCAGGAGGGAGGGACAACACCAAGGGCTTTTCCTTCTGTCCGGTCAGCACAGCACAGCTGCCTCGCCCTTGAACCTGCCTCTCCAGAACATAGAAGGTGCTGTTGTGCTGCTGCAGCCTTCAGGGTCACAGGTTAAAGGGTATGAGCCTCTGAGAGTGAAATCAAGGTCATCTTTGGCAAGTGGTCTTAGGAGTTTACAGGTTTGGGGTTCCTGACATGCACCTCAGTGGCACACAGTGGAGAGCCGGGCCTGTACATTACTTTCCAGTCTTGAACTTTGCCTGGGGCCTTCCCTGGGGCCCAAGGGGCTGGTTGGAAGCACACACATCACCTGATGACCCATGAAGTCTTGGCTTTATCTTGTCTGTTCTTGGCCTGAGGAAGGTTCTGGAAGGTGGGCTCTGCCTTTTTCTGGCTGCGTGATCATGGGTGACTCTGCATCTTTTAAACATTTTCTGTAAAATGGCAACACTAATAGTAGCCACTGCTGGGGATTGTCACAAGATTAAATGAAGTGGCCCACGAAGAGCTGTTAGCATGCTGCCTTGCAGAGTGTAAGCATGCTCCATTATGATGCTCCTGCTGATGAAGACCAGTGCATGGTGCCTGTGGCTGGAGGTTTGCAGTCCAGCTGGGGCGGGAGTTACCATGCACGACTGTGACCCATGTGGGACACGCTGTGGCTGTGGGCCATGGGAACAGTGTGTGGAAGGGCCCTCGTGGCCCCCCGGTGGACCGGCAAGCAGGAGCCGTTGGTGGGGAATTGGTCCCGACTGTCTGCCAGTGTGGGTGATGCAGACACTCCCTGTTGGTGGTCCAGCGGGGACAGTGGGCATCGGGGAAGCCTCCATGGGGATGACAAGACGAGCCGTAACAGAGAACTGGAGCTGGGGCAGGTAGGATGGGCCTCAGCCACCTGTGCCCTCCCCCGTCCCTCAGCCACCTGTGCCCTTCCCTGTCCCTCTCCCTGCCTTTGACACTAGTCCCGTGCCTAGTGATAGATAGGACTTGTATTAGCAGCGGCTCTTGTAAACTCTGTAGCCTTGCTTTGTGTGCAACTGTTCTTAATTCCCGAGGCGGACACGCTCCCTGTCATTCTGTTTGTTTCTCCGCTCCTGGTGAGATCCGTGCGGGTTGCGGTGTCTACACCTAGTCCTGCGGTTCTTGCTGCTTGCCTCCACCTTGGTATGCCCCTGCCCCCCCCCCCACCATGTTCACCCACACATTCCCCAGGGAGGAGACTCCTGCATGCCCGCGGCCCAAGAGAACATTTCTGTAGCGCTCTGACTCAGGGACAAGATTGCCAGGTCCTCAGAGGGCACGTGTGTGTAAGCGTGACTTAATTACTGCCTGCTTGTTCGCGGGCCCGCTCCCGGCTGTTTTCCACGAGCGTGTCCAGTGAGCGTCCTGTGTGCCCCCTCTGCCCCACACTTGGCGTGTCCCACCGTGGGTTTGCCAGACTGCGGGAGTGAAGTGAAGAGCCTTGTGATCATGGCATCCCCCCAAGTCGCATAAGGGGAAGCCCCCTACTGCTGTGAGCCCCTCAGCCTTTGCTTCTCTCTGAAGTTGCCCTAATCATAGCCTTTGCCCAGCTTCCCTCAGGGCCCGACTTTCTCATGTGGCTCTATGGGACCTCCCGGGGCATCCCAGTTTAGCCTCTTGTCCATTTACACAGAACAGGTTGGGAAGTAGTGTTTGTAGTCTGTTCATTTTGTCTGTGGTGTTGATTTCTGAACAGAAACCCTTAATATTTGATGTAATAAAATTCATTTATACACACAGCACATGTGTATGTAAGTATTTGTAGAGCTTTGACTTTGGAAATTTTAAGGATCCTGCCTGGCCCTACGTCACACAGACAGTCACCTACGTTTTCTTCTGGTCACTTTCTTGTCCTCCCTTAAGTTTCTGTTGAGCACCAGCCATGTGGCGGAGCCGGTGGAAGGCAGTGGAGAAAGAGTGGTGGCTGAGGAAGCGAAGGTCCGCACCTTCTTCTTTTCTTTTTTTAACATATTATTTATTTATTTGAGAGAGAGAGAGAGAGAATGAGAGCGAGCACAAGCAGGTAGAAGAGCAGAGGGAGAGGGAGAAGCAGACTCCCCACTGAGCAGAGAGCCCAACGTGGCGCTCGATCCCAGGATCCTGGGATCATGACCTGAGCTGAAAGGAAGACACTTAACCGACTAAGCCACCAGGCGCCCCGAAGGTCCACACCTTCTTAGGGCAAAGAGTTGGATGGTATTTGGGCTTGATGTCCTGTTCCCCGCAGGCTCTGGTCTACACAGCATGAAGGGAGGCCGTCTGGGGGCGTGGAGGCAGGGGCTGGCTAGGGAGCACAGGCTGTTCCGGGCACAGACCGCTGCTCCCATGCTCTGTTGTGCTGCCAGTCGGCAGGGAGACAGCCAGAACTTCACTTGGGTCCCGGGGGGTAGGGGGCAGCGTCCGTTGGGATGGTGGGTGGTGTTGAAATGAGCCATGGGCCGGCAGGAGGAAGCTGCAGGGAGGGGACTGTGAGCTCTGGGGCAGCTCTGCCTGGTTCCATTCTCACGTGGGCCACTGGTTTCACTCGGGGACTTCGGCTGTAATCGTGTGATCTGTCTGTGTGATGAGTCTGACGGTCAGCAACCAGAGGGGAGAGTACAAAGGACCGACTCAGGGCGCCTGCGTGGCTCAGTGGTTGAGCCTGCCTTCAGCTCGGGTATGATCCCGGGGTCCTGGGATTGAGCCCTGCTTCGTGCTTCCAGCTTTAGGGGGGGCCTGCTTCTCCCTCTCTCTCTGCCTCTCCCCCTCGCTTGTGTATGCTCTCTCTCTTTCTCTCTCTTTCAAAATAAAATCTTTTAAAAAAGAAGAAGAAACTGGGGGGCTGATGGGTGGGAGACTCAGGAGCTGCAGGTTCACTTTCCGAGTCACCTACCTGGGGTCCCCAAAGGTCTCACTCAGTAGCTTCCAGAGCCTCCAGCCTTCCTGTTGCCTCTGGCCACTGTGTTCCACAGAAGGGAGTCAGCCAAGCTAAGTAGTCCCCAAAGTCAGAGAGGCAGGCATTCTCCCCTGTCCTTGTGAAAGGGGTTCCAGAGTGTTTACACGTAGAGGATAAAGGAGGAACTGGTGCGACCTGTTTGAGCAGTCCCTGGGGCGGGGGCAGCTGTAATTATACTCCTGCTGGGTTTTAGACAGAAGCCATGGTCTCTCTTTTGGTTCCTGATTATGCAGATGTTTCTGCAAAGGATTGCTGCAACTCTAGCCCCAGACTCCTCCTCGCTGACTGGAAATCCAAGGCGTGTCCCACACTGGATTCTCAGTGCCTGGGGTGGAGGAAAACCAGAGGAATGACTGGGGCCAGACTTAAAGAAACAGAGAGGTAGGAGCCTGGAGGAGGGCAGGCTGCTAGGGGGCCCTCAGCCCCTGGGTGGGGAATGGGGTCTTTGGAGAGAAGATAGAGTGATTCGGATTCTTGGGAGGACAGCAGAGCTTGGGGGTTGGGAGGAGTGTGCCCCCCCCATCCCCCCACCCCACCCCACCCGCCGGGGAAGTGGGGGGGAGAGTGGCTTCTGGAGAGCTCTGGAATCTTGGTGGTTCTGCTCTTTCCCAAGGCCAGTCTGCTAAGACTACAGCCCCTGAGGTGCCTGGACACTGACTGGGATCCTGCTCCCTCTGTCTGGCTCCTACCTGCCACCTGGAGGACAGAACGGTCCCTTTTCCAGCTTTCCCACTCTCTCCCCCCACTGCCTTGGCCCCAGGCTGAGGAGGCCATTCTCGCACCTTCCTCCAGAAGCTTCACCCTCCTGATCCCGACCAGCCCCCGAACATGGCACCCTTCAGAATGACCATCTGACCCTTGAGATGTCTCACCATCTGACGCGCTCCCACCCCCAGCGGCATCTGACACCCCCACACACCACCCCCTGCCCCCGTCTAAGTCACTAGTCATTCCCTCGCATCCCATGATCCCTGCTCCATGCCTCCTGATTGCACACCTGAGTCCCGTTGCTGGTACATCTTTTCACCAACACTGTTCTCTTGCTGGAGACCTTTATCTCTCCTCACCTTTAACCTGGCCAGCTTGCTACTTGTCCTTGAAAATTAAGTTTGGTTGTTGCCTCCAGTACACCTTCCCCAGCTCCTCCTCCTCCCTCTGGCTGAGCAGTCCCCGAGGGAGAAGAGGGTGTCCCAGCCCTGCACCCAGATGTCTGTGTGTTGAGGTCTTTAGTATCTTGGTATCAGAGGAGGTGAGCCTGAATTTCAAGGAAGTTAGGAACATAGCTAGCTTCACACCTGGCTTTTAAAATGGACATTTTGTGAATAAATCAATTGGTAATAAGGTTTGGAAGAAATCTCATGTATTTTTTAAAAGAGAGAGAGAGAAACTTAAATGACAAAACTGATAAAACAGAAATAGCTAACCATATAGGTCCTCACTTTAACACGCGATCCGTTTGTCCCATATTTGAAAATGAACTCTCCTTGCGTTTTAACAAACCAGTCATCATCATACCTCAGTTTATAAAATGTATTTTTAAAAAAAGAGAGAACACACTCCACCGCAGAAGACAGATGGGTGGACAGACAGGAACAAGAAAAGACGCACAGCATCGCTTGACATTAGGAAAGTGCAAATTAAAATCACAGGGATAGGGGCACCTGGGTGGCTCAGTGGGTTGAAGCCTCTGCCTTTGATTCAGGTCATGGTCCCAGGGTCCTGGGATCGAGCCCCACATCCGGCTCTTGCTCTGCAGGGAGCCTGCTTCCTCCTCTCTCTCTCTCTCTCTGCCTGCCTCTCTGCTTACTTGTGATCTCTGTTCTGTCAAATAAATAAATAAAATCTTAAAAAAAAAAATCACAGGGATATAATTGCTGCATACTAATGTGGCAAAATACTGAACAAACCAGCCTGGTGGTACCGAGTGCTAGTGAGAGCACGAACCGGTTGGGACCCTTGTACAGTGCAGTGAGGAGTGCAGAATGTCCAGCCGCTTGGGGTATGAGTTTGTCGATTTCTTATAAAGTTAGACATAGACTTACTGTACAACACTTCCACTCCTGAATATTTACCCAAAAGAAATGAAGACCTACATCTGTACAAAGACCTGTCTGTGAATGTTTACGGCTTTTTTTTCCCCCCATAATTGCCCCAAGCTGGGAACAACCCCAGTGTCCTTCAGCAGGTGAAAAGGCAAACGAATGATGGTATATGCATTCAATAGAGTACCTCTTAGCAATGAAAAGGAGTAAACTGTGGACATAGACAGTAACATAGACCATAACCGGATCGGTCTCAAAAGCCAGACCACATACTGTGCGATCCATGTACCCTGGACAGCTTGGTCAACAGTGCTGGGCCGGAAGAGGTCTTTCCAACTGGACTAAGAATCAGATTGACATGAGACAGATTAATGGGAGAAAATATAATTTAATTTGTATATGTGTGGAATCTGCACAGAGACGGCGTATTCCAAAGACAGGCAAAATGAGGTACCTACGCCATCCTGAACTTGGGAGAAGTGGGTAGGGGTCTGGGACTTCAAAGGGAAGGAATGTGATTCACAGGAAGATGAAAAAGAGTAAATGTTTAGGAAACGTGAATGTTTGCTGGGCGGCTCAGAAACAATGGGACACGGAGGACGTTGATCAGATAGGCCTTGCTGGGTTCCGCCCTGTCCCCCAAGCCTAGTTCAGAGTATAATGGAGTTCTCTATGGTGACAGCTTTCTTCCTGGAGCAAGTCCTCTATCTAGATTCTTTGTAGGCAGCTGCAGGGGAGGTAAAGAATCAGAATCTGCTGGGTATGATTGTTTTTTAACTCAAAATAATCTTCATGCCAAAGTGGCCTGTTTGGGGGTGGCCTGCCGCTGGCCCCTATGAGGGACACAGATCATCAGCGTTTGTGGGGCTGCGTGGGGCAGAGACTGATGGCGGGGGGGGGTGTGTGGGGAACGTGGTGGCAGATGGAAGTGTCTGCCCCCGGATACGGTGATGGTTACCCACAGCACACGTTCATCCGCACTCACCTAGCGGAGCCCTGTGAAGGGTGAATGTGACCTATGTAGATTATATTTCAGCTTAGAGAAATAGCTGTCAGTCGTTCTGCTGTTAAGACGACTGCCCGTGCCTTGTCCAGGGCAGTGGGAAGGCCACACTGCTCTGTCACTGGGCAGACTGTGGAGGGAGGTGAGACAGTGGTGTGTGTCCCTGTGTGTGCACTAAAGGGATGCTCGGCCTGCACACGCATGGAGCCTTTTCACCCAGCAAAGCCCAGCGGGGCGGACGATGCTGGAATGTCTTGAGCACTCCCTTTTCCCCTTGGCCTCAGTGGTCACAGTGGCGGCATTTAAACCTAAACTCATGCTTCTGGAAACATCCTGCCTGTATTCCTTGTTGCTTCTCAGATTTTAAGGGATTGTCCTTTAAACATGCACAGCAACGAAGGTACTTGCCGAACGTCATGCGGACAGGTGTCCTTTTTAGGAGTTAACCTTTTTCTTTTCCCTAGATCTTTTTGCAAGGGTTTTGAAAAGCAGAGAAGTGGGCGGGTTTCTGGAGAGCCAGCCTATTATGATCGTGATTACCAGTGTGGAGATTGTTGGTGACCGTGAGCTGAAAGTCAGCTCTGCCTCATGGTTTCCTGTCGACTGTCAGGTCTCAGTCAAGCTGTGATGAGCTTAGCCCTTCTTGCTGCCAGCGCAGCAGCAGGGTTTTGTTTTGTTGGTTACTTGTTTTCATCCTGCTGTAAATTTCAAAGTAACAGCAAGGCCCTATTTTAAGGGAAGTGAGCTTGCTGTGTCACTTCCAGCTGGTTGTGAAATGTTTGCTTTTGGGGGCCCCTGGGGCACTCAATTGGTTAAGCCACCGACTTTGATTTCAGCCCAGGTCATGATCTCAGTGTGGGGAGATTGAGCCCCATGTTGTCAGTGTCCATGCTCAGTGGGGTGTCTGCTTGAGAGCCTCTCTCCTTCTCCCTCTGTCCCCCTCCCCGACTCGTGCTGCCTCTCTGAAAAATAAATAAATAAAAATGGGCGGGGGGAAATGCTTGCTTTTGCCTTGCCAAGAAAGGGGCTGCCGAAGGATAGAGTGGAGGGTCCGTGTCGGTGAGGAGCAGCAGCCTGGCCACGCCCTCGCCAGGAGGACGACTGACATGGACTCGCAGGGCTATTCGGCCTGCCTGCTGGAGACCACCGCCCGGGGCCACTTCGCTTCTGGGGGTCCTCGCTGTTCCCAGGGGAGCAGGGCTCTCTCTGGCCTCAGGGATAGCCCTTCCTGAAGGGGCCAGAGCCCCTTCTCCCCCACTGCCTGTCTCCTTGCGGGGCCCCTGTGTTCTGTCCCTCTGCAAAGTCTTCCCCACCACCCCCTTCATGTGGTTAACTCAGCTCAGGATGGGAGAAACAGGTAGTTTGCAGTGTTCAAAAGTTGGAGTTAGCGGGCTGTGCTGTTGGTTTCCACAGCCTGCCCTGGGGAGAGTAGACCGTCCCCTTCTCAAATTGGAAACTACTCCTCCCTGTTCTCCAGGAGTTTTCCGACTGAATCCAGAGACGAAATAGGAGAGTGATCACCCGGGCAGAGAGCTTTACAAATAGTAAAACTGATCAGGGTTGTTGAAGATTTTTGAAGACAGGAGAAGAAAAGGTTGAAATAGAACCGATCATTTTCCTGCCACTTTTCCTCCAGTGCTCCAGCGCAGTCGGGCTCTCCTGCCGCACTGACTGCGGAAAGAATGAAACATATTGAACCCTTTTGATTCCCACCCCAAAGTAGCCACTAATGTTTTGTTAATTATTCTTTATGTATTTGATAGATGAGCTAGTTTCTCTTTTCACACGTGAGAGAAAGCAGTCAGAACTCACCATGACCCTTGGCAGAGCAGGTAAACACACTGTCCTCCCTGGAACCATGCGAACCTGCCTTCAGCGGCAGCCCAGCCCCTGCTGCTCGAGGTCCAGGGAACCATGTCATTCTCCAGGCCTTGCTGCTGTTCTCTTAAGATGGGGACAGTTAGTCCTACTCATTAAGGCAGGGCAATATTTGGAGGTGTAAGACACCCGCTGTGGTGCCTGGCACGCACTGGGTACTCCTTAGTGGGAAATAGCATTTATTGCTCTGATCGGGAAGTAATAATAATCTAGTGCAGGATGCCATTAATGCGGAAGGCAGGGGTGCCTGGGTGGTTCAGTGGGTTAAAGCCTCTGCCTTTAGCTCAGGTCATGATCCCAGGGTCCTGGGATCGAGCCCCAAATCGGGCTCTCTGCTTAGCGGGGAGCCTGCTTCTCCCTCTCTCTCTGCCTGCCTCTCTGCCTACTTGTGATCTGTCTATGAAATAAATAAATAAAATTCTTTAAAGCGGAAGGCACCTGAAACCTGTTTACACCGATGGTGACCAAAAGACCTTTCGCCAATTCTGTAATACTAATTGTAAGATCATTTTAGGAACGACTGGGTGGCTCAGTTGGTTAAGTGGCTGCCTTTTGCTCAGGTCATGATCCCAGGGTCCTGGGTCCCGCTTTGGGCTGCTTTGCAGGGAGCCTGCTATTCCCCCTGCTTGTATGTGCATGTGCTCGCTCGCTCTCTGGCAAATAATCATTTTAATCTGAGTTACTGAATTCTTTTTTTTTTTCTTAAATCTCTCTAGTGAGACCTCACTTATTCTGGGGCGCTGTCCCTGTGCCTCAGTTTGCACGCGATGCCCTCTGGGCACCCTCGGCCCCTCACTTCCCTCTATCACAGCCCTTCCTGGGCTTGTCTGTCTCCTTCCCTGACACACGGGTCAGAGCGTGGACACTGGCCATATGGTTATTAAGAAGCTCCAAATCTTAGTATTGCTGCTTGTAATAAAAACGGGGAGCCTGTCATCTAACAGGATGCCTTTCGAGTGGGAGAGGGGATGAACACTTAGGAGCCCAGCTAGCATGGAGGCTTTGTACAGCCGTGAGGGTCAGGCTGCCTCACTCCCAGGAGGGGCCCCCAGCCTCACGGTGTGGTTCTGTCTCCTAGGTCGGGAACTACAAGCGGACCGTGAAGCGGATTGACGATGGCCACCGCCTGTGCAGCGACCTCATGAACTGCCTGCACGAGCGGGCGCGCATCGAGAAGGCCTACGCACAGCAGCTCACAGAGTGGGCGCGGCGCTGGCGGCAGCTCGTGGAGAAAGGTAGGGAGGCTGCCACCCGGGATATCTCTGCCCAGGAGCTCTGCGCAGACCTCACAGGATCAGGGCAGGGCTGCGTCTATAGCTCTGGGGGCTGTGAGTCACATGGGGGAGTGGCAGGGTGCCGTCATCCAGCAGCACAGGCTGCGGGCTTTCTTTCTCCTTCTCTGTGGCATGGGGCCCCTCTGCAGACAGCTCCAGGGTCTCCCGTGGCAGCCCTTGTCACCCGTGGGACATGCTACTACCCTTCCCGGTCTAACTCAGAACAGCTCCTTCAGGACCCAGTTTTGAGTAAAGTGGTTGTCACATCAGAGGCCTTGCTGTTCCACACCGTGGGGTCCAACACGGAGAGTGGTTTATCTGTAAGCCGGGCTGTGTAGCCCATCAGGTAAGATAGATGGTGACACCCAGCAGGCTTTCTCATTCTAAATCGTGACAGGGATAACTAGAGGTGTTGTGTGGTACAGGTTTCGCCCCCACTCCCTCCTTAGCAAAACACTCAGAAGATTCTGGAGCTTAGTAACAGAGTGCTGCTGTGGGTCTAGATTGTGCTCAGAACGCACTTCCGAGCAGTAGGCCAGGAGCTTGATGGATTATGGGGTTTTCTGAGACAGAAGCCGGATAGTGGGACTTTCTCAGGGTGTGCTGTGGGCCAGGCCCTTCCACCATGATGGCTCACCTCGGAAGATGGGGAACCGTCTGGCTGAATGGTCGTAGAGGGGCAGGGCCCCAGGCACCTGTAGCTGGGTCTGGACCGGCTGCTCGTCTTTCCCCTGTTGCTGAAACAAGTCATCCGTGGGGCCTGCCATGGTGCCTTGGTTCAGGGTAGGTGTCAGGGAGTGAAGTGGCCACGCACAGGTGAGAAGTAGCCAGGGGAGGGCTAGCTCCTTCAGTAAGCCGTAACTGTTGCTGTTTGATTTCTACCTGTTAGGACCCAGCTGCCAGCTCGGTCCCTTGCATTTATTCAGAACTTGAGGTTCACAGAACACCCGTGCCCCCTTACCTTGTGGATCCCGCCACTGTGTTGCAGACCAAGGCAGGAGAGGGAGCTGCTCATTTTATAGACACAGGGGATTTGAAGTTCAGAAGGGCTCACCTTCCACCGTTGTCTCCCCCAATGCCTCTCTGTGTCATTCCCCAGCTCGAACAGTGACTGTCCCCTGGGGGAGCCTGGAGGGCAGGACCTGGGTCTCCCCGTTTTCATCCTCAGATGCTCTCATGGCCTCTTCATCCGTCTCTCTCTGCCCTGCCACCCCACGCCTCAACAAAATGACAGGCCAGATCGGGAGCTTCCTTCCTGAGCATAGTGTTTGCGGTGACCACTGTCTAGAGATTTCCATCTGGCCAGAGCAGGTTCCTGCCTCCAACTCTCCTTCCTCTCCCCAAGACAGAGTTTCCATTCTGCAGAGGAGACAGTCCCGTCTGACAGGCAGCTCTTGCCCTCTGCTCTGAGCCAGGCTCTGTTTCCCTGGGTGGGTGAATGGGAGAGGAGCCGAGGAGTCCTCCGCGGGGCAGGGGGAGGTGGGCTGCCAGAGCACCTGAGCGGGGAGAGCTCTGCCCACTTCAGAGGCCCCTCCTTCTCCAGCCAGCCTTGAGCAAAATCAAACTTCCAAGATGCAGAAACAAGTTTTTAAAAAGCTTAGTGACTTTTAAAAAAGGAAATGTGTGTAATTCCCGAATTGTCGTAACAGAAGAATGGCTGAGTGGGTCCAGCGTCAGTTCCTTATTCTTTCTTCATCCCAGACTGAAAAAGGAACAGCCACTGAGCGCAAACTACCTGAGAGAACCAAAAGGAAACCTCCCGGCCCCCGCAGCCAGGCCCAGAATCCAGTCCTCCCCGCCTAGAGAGGTTAACGGACAGGATCCCCATCGGGGCCTGTCTGGGAGCCCCGGTGCCCAGTAACCACCAGCTTCTCTCTTGTGCCAGGGCCCCAGTATGGGACGCTGGAGAAAGCCTGGACAGCGGTCATGTCCGAGGCGGAGAAGGTGAGCGAGCTGCACTTGGAGGTGAAGGCCTCTTTGATGAACGAGGACTTCGAGAAGATCAAGAACTGGCAGAAGGAGGCCTTTCACAAGCAGATGATGGGAGGCTTCAAGGAGACCAAAGAAGCCGAGGACGGCTTTCGGAAGGCGCAGAAGCCCTGGGCCAAGAAGCTGAAAGAGGTGCCTCCCTCCTGCGGCCGCTCCCTGCCCAGCCTGACTCTGGGCTTCGTGGCGAGACCCTCTGAGTGCTTTCGGCCCAGGATGCTAACAGCGGTAGAGATGAGGCCACCCCGCGGGCCAAGTAGCCCATCGTAGCTAGTATTAACCCGAGCTCAACACACGAAAGTGCCTTTGGGGTAGTAGAAAGGGTTAATTTAAAATTTGTCTTTCTTTTATATATGTTTTTCTTTGAAATTTGCAAATAATACCGTTACAGGTTTTTCTAAAAGTAGCAACCAAAGCCACGGAGTCTCCTCCAGCCCTGGCTAGCTGGAGGCTCTCCTACACGCGCCCCGGCCCACAAGTGCACCCCTCCCCGCCACCCCACCACCCTGCCCAGCCCCATTCCTCGGGGGCCGACTTGCTGCTTCCTCATGCCTCCACTCTCTGGCTTTTCTCAGGGGCTGCCCCACCTTCCTCCCCCTCAGAAACCTCCTCCTCAGAATAACCCAGAACAGACCTCTCTTTGAGTTGTAATGACAGGCTTTCCTTCTTTTTTCCGTGTCTTGGCTTTTGCCACGTCTCTTTTCTCTTGCTTCTTGTCCGTGGCCTCATTTGTAACAACTGCCCTCACCCCCTCATGAGACTATGGGTACAAAACTCATCTTTCCTCTCTAGAATGAGCCCCGTGACTTTGGCTCAAGGAAGGAAGCATGTGTGAAATAAAGATACGGCTGCTGTGTGCGCACGCGCGTGTGTGTCGTGTTCTCCCCGTATGAGATAGCCGTGGAGCCGGTGGCCTATAATTCTGCCTCCCAGCTCTATCCCTCCTGATAGCTCTGGAATTTTGGGACGTTCTTCACATGTGCTGTTCCAGCTGCCTGGCCTGCCCTTCCCGCAGATAGCCGCACCTCCTGCACTTTCTTGCTCTGTGTCATCTTGGCTGGCGCTCTCCAGCTGCTCCGGATGCACTTGACCCGCCCCGCCCTAGCACGGCACCCCACCTCTCTTCCCTGTTTCCTCTTCTCCTTGGCGCTCCTCACCCTCTTGTTCACTCTGCTCTTCAGCTAGCTTTGTAGCTGCCTCCCTGGCCAGACAGAGAGCTCCCCGAAAGCCAGCGTCTTCGGCGCTGCGCCCCTAGTGCCTAGAACAGTGCCCGGGCCGAAGCAGGCGCTCCGGCGTGTCTGTTGGACGAGCTCCTCCCTGTAACTCTGTTGTAACCACCCGGCACGTGCAGCTTTGTGCCTGCTCCCCACCTCCTCTGGGGGGGCCAGCAGAGTCTGAAACCCCTGGTCGGGATTTTGAACTTGCAGACAGTGACACTCAGGAGCTCTTTCTCGCTGTAGGTAGAAGCAGCAAAGAAGGCCTACCACGCAGCGTGCAAAGAGGAGAAGTTGGCCACATCACGAGAAACCAACAGCAAAGCAGACCCGTCCCTCAATCCCGAGCAGCTTAAGAAGTTGCAAGACAAAGTAGAAAAGTGCAAGCAAGACGTTCTGAAGGTAAACGGGCCCGTCTTTCCCCATGTCGAATGCACATGCCTCGCCTGGCCGCCTCTCTGGCCACGGTGAGCCTTCGTCGCTGCTTGATGGGTGGGGAGGTGGCATGCCAGTGAGACCTGCTCATCCCCTCGCCCTTCTGCGATGGGCACCTCACCTTACCACAGCCCCCTGCGCCCTCCTCAGGACAGGGGCAGAACTGAGGGCCAGGCAAGCTGGGGAGTGGACGAAGCCTCTGCTCAGGGAAGGGTGGCGGGGTGGCCAGGCAGCTGCGGGAGAAGTGGCAGGAAGTGGCCTGTGCAGGACAAGGAGGTGTGGGCTCAGCAGCGGGGAGCTGACATGTGGGCTGGCACAGTGGGTTGTGATGACCGAATCGCCAGCAGTCTTGTGAGGCAAGTGAAGTAAGGAGCTTAGGACACTGCTAACAAGAAGCCACTGAAAGAAGGTTCCAGAGCCCAGACAGGGCAGAGGTTTGGAGGAGGAGCATAGCTTAGATGGATTGCCCTGGTGGTGAATGGAGGGAGCCCCCTGAAGGGGTGGTAGAGTGCCCAGGAGGCCCAGCACTCTGTGGCCAGGGGAGCTTGGCGGGGCGCGGGTAACAGGCAGGTTTCCCCAGCAGCCCCGGCAGTGGAGGCCCTCAGAGAAGTGTGGGTAGAGGCTGTGGGCGCTCAGCCGAGAGACCTGAACGGTCGCCACGGGCAGCAGGCCCAGTGCAGTACCCGGATGCCCCTCTCCCCCTTCTGGGCGGTGGGGAGGTTCCGTGCTGCCATGGATTAGAGAGAGCCCGTGGGAAGATGGTGGAAGCCGTTGGGCTCCACGGATGCAGGTAGTGATCCTGCCTGGAAGGCCTGAGGCACGGAGTGCAGACACTAGACAGAGTCGTAGAATTTCCAGTTCCCAGGGAGTGAGAGCTGACAGGAGCCAGGCCCAGGCCGCCGCCTCTGCTGTGTGGGGAGGGGTGCGGGGCTGGGGGCCGCTGCTCTCAGCCTCCCTCCTGCAGCCATGCTGAGGGAGGAGATGCCACCGGCATTTGGAGAGAAAGAGGCAGCCAAGCTGAGAAGGCCTGCATCCCGGGAATCGGGTGTGAGGCCGAGAAGGGAAACAGGAACGCCGAGCTGCTCTGTTCACACCCCCACCGAGCCCAGAGAGTTAGGAGGTGGCATCTCTGTTGTGTGACGGGGGCAACTAAGTCCAGAGAGGCTCAATCTTGTGCCGCCTGGTAGTGTGAGTGGGGGAGGACCTGTACCCTCTGTCACCGCTCCATCACTGGCACAGTGACGAAGGGCGGTTGTGGGGAAAGTCATCTGCCGAAGAGTTCATCGCTCAGACCAAGCAGCAGAGTCCGTTGAGGCACTGCCCCCACTCCCCGCACCGGCTCTGGGCCAGGAGGGTGGGGTTCGGAGCCGCCAGCTGCCTCCACCGAGGGGCCAGGTGAGGAGTCTGGGCTACATGCTAGAAGGGGAGGGCACCCGGGCTCAAGGCACAGAAGGCTGGGGCTGCTGAGGATTACCTTTGCCAGGTGTCCAGGGCGGTGCCTGGAGGAGAGACGTGGCATCTTTGCTTCCTGGGTGTGGGGGGAGGGAGGTAGACACAGACCTTTCGTGTTTCACGGTCACTCACAACAGAGTCCACCAGCTTGATCTGGGGTCCAAGGTCAGACGTAAGGCTGGATGTCAGGCCACTTTGTAGAGGTTTCCCTTCTGACTCTGTGGTCCGGCCAGTGACCTCGGGGCATGATGGTCCTTGTAGCCGGAGAGCTGGCCCGGACAGGAGGGCAACCTCATCCCTCACCCCCCTTCCTGACGCAGTTTCTCAAAACCAGCACCGAGTGACTGGTACACCCTTCTGTGTCTCTGACTGGTCCGGTGGTGACTGCACCTTGCAGTATCCCTCAGAAAGGAACTTCTCAGGTTCAATGCTAACTGCCCCAGTCCACAGAAGGGCGAAGGCTGCCTTTCATTTCATTCCATGGATGTTTACTAGGAACTTGCTCTGTTCTCTGTGCTTGGAATTCCCCAGTAGTGACGACCCTGTTCTGCATCTGGCTTTGCTAGGGCAGAGCTGTTTGTGACACTGGGGAGCATCTGGTTGCCACTGGGCACTGCAGGGGCTCCGGGGAGACTGCTGTGTGCCTTTGAGGTATCCCAGAGAAGGGGATGCTCTCTGCTGCTCTGATGGTTCGCCAGGAGCTGGGTGTTTCGGCCACAGCTGCATGTCCTGAGGCCTCTGAGCTCGGGACCTCACACCGGGCCTCGCACAGATAGACCCGGGGCGGCTGATGGTGATGTTGAGTCATCAGAGCAGTGAGTGGCCCTCTGGGAATGTCCAAATTCTGGAAATGATAACCTTTTCCTGGGGTCACAGAGGACCAGGCCCAGCCAGGAGGCTCAGAAGCAGAACAAGGAACGGCATATAAGGGAGCGCTGGGGAGGGGGGCTCCAGGGAGGGGGTGGAGCCTGTTAGGGAAGTCTCTGAGAAGAGGGTTCTCGAGAACATCGGTGGCTGGTGGGGGGTGGGGAGCTTTCCAGGGCAGCAGTCACAGAGGGTGTCCGGGAGGGGAGCAGTGTAGACAGTAGATTTGGGGTCTTGAGAGGGCAGAGCTGCCCCAGACGTGGCGGGGCTGGGGTCCTGAGACATGGCCTTGGTCATGAAGGCAGGAGGCTCAGCCCAACCTCAGTAGTCCACACAGTCGTCAGGGCCAGAAAAGTGAGGTTTCTGGGTGGTCCCCCCATTTCTCAGGGTCTCCACAGGGGAAGAGCTTACAGTAAACTTGGCCCCAGCCCTGCCATCCCTCACTTTGCCCCAGAAGGCCCCTGGAGTCCTACCCTGTTTCCTTTCTGGTAACAAACTTCTACTTGAGGGCAGTCTCAGACTGAATGGTTGTGTAGGGGCTGCAGCGAGCCAGAGGACAGGGAGACAAGGACTTTTTCAATGCCTCCTTCACGCAGCTTGGTGCCCTTTGTGGGTCACTTAAATATCAGGTCATTTAAATATCAGAACGCTGTGGAGTACGGCATGGTGGGGTTGGCTCCAGGCCACGCAAGAAAGTGAGTCAAATGAATGCTTTTGGTTGCCCAGTGCATATAAAAGCTGTGTTCACGCTATAGTGTAATTTATGAAGTGTGCAATTATGTTACATCTAAAAACAATGGATACACTTTCATTAAAAAATACTTTATTGCTGTGGTACCTGGGTGGCTCAGTAGGTTAAGCCTCTGCCTTCAGCTCAGGTCACGATCCCAGGGTCCTGGGATCAGGCCCTGCATCAGACTCTCTGCTCGGCAGGGAGCCTACTTCCCCTTCTCTCCCTGCCTGCCTCTCTGCCTACTTGTGATCTCTGTCAAATAAATAAAATCTTTTAAAAAATACTTATTGCTAAAAACTGCTAACCATCATTTGAGATCTCAGTGAGTCCTAATCACTGATCACAGATCACCATGACAAATGCAGTAATAGGGATGAACAAAGGAATTACCAAAATGTGGCCAGAGACATGAGCGAGCAAGAGCTGTTGGAGAAATGGCACCGGAAGACGTGCTCCATGTGGGGTCGCCACAGACCTTCAGTCCGCAAAACACACAATACTATGGAGAGCCACAAAACGAGGTTTGCCTCCACCTCATCTTCAATGGAGGGAAGTGAGGCTCTAAGAAACACAGGGTCCAGAATGCACCTCCAGGTCTGTCTGGCACTCAGAGCCTGTGATCTTGCCCAGAGGAATCTGCTGCGTCACCACTGCTGTGGACAAGGTCCGAGGCACGAGGCAGACTTAGTAGAGCCCTTGCCCAGGGAGAGAAGACACGGATGGATGCCGTGGGCACAAATCAGCGGGGCAGTGGTGCCCGAGAGCATGCGCCCTGGGCTTCAGAGTGACCGTCCCTTCCCCAGCATCTGCCTGTTCGGGCCTGATACTAAGCTGAGAGGCCTGGCAGATGCCAGGAGTGTGGTTTGCCATTCAGAAGTGGAGGGGCTGGGACTTGAACTTGAATTTGAAAGTGGAGTCTGTCAGATTCCAGAGTTTGTGCTTTTTGTGCTTTGGAATCTGTGGAGGCCTGAGAAGCTTTCCCCAAGGGTGAGCTCAGTGGTGGAGGTGGCATCCGAGATGAGCCTGGCCATGTGGGGTGGGGGGGTGTCTTTCTGAGTATTTTCCCAGCCCAGATTGGGTGGGGGTACCCTGTGGGAGTAGAGGTAGAGTGTGAATCTTCTGGGCTGGGACCTGAGGAAGTAGATCCTTGGATTCTGGTCACAGCTCCTCCGCCTGCTTCTGAAGTCACTCAGAGTGTCTGCTTTAGTACTGTCACCTGATCAGTGAGCCTAGATGCTGATGAATTCAGAAGCGGCAGAAAGGACCAGCGACAGGTGAGGATGAGGGTACAGAGCCTGGCTCACTTTGTCTCCGTCAGAGGGAAGCAGGGTGCATGGCAGTGAACCTTGTCCTGTTGGCGTGGATTCTCTTGCAGACCAGAGAGAAGTATGAGAAGTCCCTGAAGGAGCTCGACCAGGGCACACCGCAGTACATGGAGAACATGGAGCAGGTGTTTGAGCAGTGCCAGCAGTTTGAGGAGAAGCGTCTGCGCTTTTTCCGGGAAGTTCTGCTGGAGGTCCAGAAGCACCTAGACCTGTCAAACGTGGCCAGGTAAGTTTCCATTACCATGAGGTCAGTGGAAAGTTGCTTTTGAGTCAAGGTCAGTCATTGCTCTCCAGACTCGGGATGGCACTGATGATCTCTCTGGGGGCACCTGGGTGGCTCAGTCAGTTAAGCGTCTGACTCCTGATTTCAGCTCAGGTCATGATCTCAGGGTCATGAGATCAAGCCCCATGCTGGGCTCTGAGCTCAGTGGGAAGTCCGCTTGGGATTCTCTCTCTCTCCTTCTGACCCCCTACTTCAAATAAATTAATTAATTAAAGTTAAATTAATTTTTTAAAAAAGAGAGCAAAGAGCTTTTCTCCCTAGTTAAGTCCTCCTGCCCAGGGACGGACCTGGTGTTGAGCCTGTCTGCAGCTGCCTGGTCAGCCTGTGCCAGGCAACCCAACGCTGGGGACAGCTGACTCCTGGCCTGAGCTGGGCGGCCTCGGGCTACACAGTAGGTGGGCCGTGCACTGCCGGCTGCGGGCACAGCACTCGAGGGCCGAGTAGGAAGGGAGGCCTGCAGCCTGGACAGCCACAGCCGGCGTATTGGAAATCACGCCAGGAGCATTTCTGGTTTCCTGGGCTGCTCTGCCCTGCCCTCAGGACTGTCTTACTCTGAAGGCCTTCCCGAGACCCCTCATTCTAGAGCAGCTGGCTGCCCAGCACAGCTCAGGCCCTCGGGGACTCCGCTCAGATCATGACATGGAGGCCGGGGTATTTCTTCTGCATTTGCCTTGCCTTTGATTCCACGATGCCTTCTTCGGGGCAGAGGTCTGGGCTAACCGTGGATGTGGACTTGAGTCATTCATATTGTAGAGCCCTGTAGGAACGACTCACAAGCTAAGGCTTGTCGTTTGTAGGAGATTACATTCCTTTGTCTCCTGTACAATATGTGGAAAGGAGCGATTACTCTCCAGCCACTCTGCCAAGAGTTAATTAATGCTTATGACAGTCTATAAAGTGGGTAGCATTATTCCCCGTCTTACCGATAGGGAAACTGAGGCCGCTTGTGGTGCTTTGACTTGCCTTAGGGCTGCATGGCTGGCTGGGGTGGGGCAGGCTGTGCCCATGATGTATATGTGCGTCCTTGTCTGGCCTCTGTGGCCTCACCGAGTCCTCGAAGCCTGCCCGGGGAGTAGATGGCAGAAGTGTCCTAGGCTGTCCTAACAAAGTACCAGAAATCTGCAGCTTGTGGCGACAACAGTTCATTCTCCCTCAGTTTGGAGGGTGGGAAGTGTGAAATGAAGGTTTTGGCAGGGCCGAGCTCTCTCTGAGGCTCTTGGCGGGGATCACTGCAGCTGTCATTCCATCTGCTGTCAGTTCTTGGCTTGTGGACATGTCACCCCCACCACGCGGCCATCTTCCTGTGTGTCTTCACCTGCCCTTCCCTCTGTGTGTGTCTGTGTGTCTCCATTTCTCCTTTCTTCTAAAAAGGTGCCCATAGATTAGGGCCTCATTTTAACCTAATTACTTCTGTAAAGACCCTGTTTCCAAATAAAATCACATTCTGAGGTACTGGGGGTCAGGACTTTAACATCTTATGTGAGGACACACTTCAACTTATACCAGATGGCGCTGTGATCACTTAATGAGGAGGAAACAGAGACCGGGGAGGGAGGCGGCTTGTCTGCCACCCAGATGAGAAGGGAAACACACATGGGCCCCACAGGCCTGCCTGCTCCTGTCCTCCGCGGCGCACTTGCTGAGCCAGTGAGCCGGTGGGAGCTGGTGGGCACTGCCACTCCGGGTGGCCAGAGCGTGGGCAGCCTTCACGTAGAGCGTTTGCACATCTGAGTGTAAACCTTCCAGCTTTTTTTGAGCGGATGAGGGGGCACTTTCCTGACATTCGATCCTGGACCTGCTGAAATGGAGCCACAGGGATTGGTGCCCTGTGGCCGAGGTGCTGGCACGCTCTGCGTTATCTGACACAGGGCACTGCTCTGCCACCTGGTTGGACGTAAAGCCAGTCTGTGGGAAGCCAAAGCTGTGTCTCCCTCATGCACTGAGGCCACGGAACCCTCCAGCTGAGCCGGGCGGAGCGTCCTGGCCCATGCTGTAAAGCTGACTTATGCGCTGGAGCCCACGCTCCTGCTGTGGCCAGGCTCGGGGCTGGGACGAGCAGTGCCATCCCCACCTTCTAAGAGAGTCATGCATCCTCTATCTGATTCAGCTATAAGAGCATTTACCGCGACCTGGAGCAGAGCATCAAAGCCGCCGACGCGGTGGAGGACCTGCGGTGGTTCAGAGCCAACCACGGGCCGGGCATGTCCATGAACTGGCCGCAGTTTGAGGTAAGAGGAGGCTTGCCCGTGACCCCTGGGCCCGCAGGATTGAGACATATTTTGTCTTTATCCTTCCAACTCGGTGTTGGCCTCTGCCCTGTTAACGAGGCACCCTTTCAGCACAGCTGCTCCCGAATCCAGGTCCGTGTTGGGAGTCCCGAGGGCACCCCCGGAGAGCCTTTGGAGTCTCAGCGAAGACCCAGTTATGTGCTTTCTCGCTAAGAACTTCGGTGGTCGCTTGCTGGCCGTCTGGCATTTTCCCCTCGGCCGTGAGCTCCAGGAGCCCCCGGGTTCCCTGCCACACCCTGCGGGTGGCTGCGAAGGGAGCTGCCGATGTGCGCTCCAGGCCTGGTAGGCCTCAGGTCCGGGATGGGGAGCGGGGAGGTGGGGAGAGGGTTATGTGCAGCTCTTCTTACCCTCACACTGAGGGGCTTTCCTGGTTTCAGGCAGCACATTCAGCTAATTTTGGCTCAGGATTAACTTTTCCTGATTTCATGGATCCAAGCCTTCCAGTATCTTACCAGGCAAAATGGGAGGGCCTGGGACCTTGGGTCTCTTCTAGCCGTAGGCCTGGCTCACCAGGTCCCTGCTCCCCATCTCACCCCCACCAAGTGCTGCCACCCCACTCTGTGAGGGCAGGGGTTCTCCCCACCGTGTGGTAAAGCAGGGGTCAGGAAAGGCTTGGCCGCTGCCTTCCAAGGATGATGCCTTGCGTGGGGGCCAAGGGGCTTGCCTAGCCTTGGTGGCCACCAGAGCACAGGCTGACTCATGGCTGGTCTCACCTCTTGGCAGCTGTGGGACGCTGAGCAAGTCATCCGTTTTTTTTTTTTTTTTCTTTAAAGATTTTATTTATTTATTTGACAGAGAGAGATCATAAGTAGGCAGAGAGGCAGGCAGAGAGAGGGAGGAGGAAGCAGGCTCCCTGATGAGCAGAGAGCCCGATGCGGGACTCGATCCCAGGACCCTGAGATCATGACCTGAGCCGAAGGCAGCGGCTTAACCCACTGAGCCACCCAGGCGCCCCAAGTCATCCGTTTCTGTGTGTAAAATGGGGACGACTGCAGCACCGTCTCCTCTGGCCGCTGGGGGTCTGTGCTGCCCATCGGCCCCATCTTACTCTGCAGTTGTGTCTGTCTTCACACATGTGCCCCTGCCTTCTGGAGCCTCTCTGTAGAAAACTGCTCCAATGGCAGTGTAGGTCCCTGTGGCTGAGCACACCCCCTGCTCTGTCGTTAGGACATCTGCTCCCAACAGGAGGCCAAGAGTGGACTGTGCCCCTTCCACGGAGGCACCGGGACAAAATAGAGGCCAGGGCCCTCCCAAGTGGAAGTGGCTCTAGAGGGGAAAGCACAGAGCCTACCCCACCCCTGGCAATGGTGCCCTGGAAGAAGGGAGGGGGTGTGTCTGCGCAGAGCAGGATTTTACCCTGCAGGGGTGAGTACTGCTCTGGAGGGCCTCAGGAAGCCACCTGAGAAACCATCCCCCCCACCCCAGGCCCTTAGTGTTGTCCACCAATACCCAGAGTCTGGATTAGTCTGTCTATGGACTGAACAGCCTATTTCACTGGGATGGGCGTCCTGGGCAGCCCATTGTGGTGGCCTTTCTCTCGTGGATCCTGCAGGCTGGGAAGGAGCACCCACATGCGGTCTGTGGTTATGAATCTTAGAGGATTATGCTTGACTTTCTCTAATACGATTATTTGTTTTTATTTTCCATGCCGCAGGATGAAGTAAGTTCCTATTTTTTGGCTAATGTATAATCCCAAACCTCCTGCAGTGTGTGTCTGGCCTGCATAGGTCTGCGGGCGGTCCATAGCTGGGTTCTGACAACGCAGACCAGCGACAGAACTGTGGCCTCCGTGCTGCCCTGCTGTCCCTTGTCCATGCTAACAGCTGGCCCCTCCTTCCCCAGCCAGCCAGGGGCATGTCACATGGGCTCTGGGGAACCACCTAGGCAGGACAGATTATATTCACATGGTCACTGAGTCAACTTTTGACAGATGAGAAGATAATAGATAGGGACCAGGGTCTGGAGTCAGGCGCCCAGGTCTGCCACCAACTCTGTGTGGGCAAGTCACTTTTTCTTTCTCGGCCTCAGTTTTCTTGTCTCAAAAGTTGGCAGGTTAGACTTGATGTTTCTAAGGTGGCTTTAACCTAGGCCAAGCTGTGGACTCAGTCACACCAAGGGTTAATTCAGTTAAGGTTGTTTGGTGATGGGTGGGGTCGGGAGAGCATTGCTAACCTGGTGCCCACACACACCTTCCTGGGAGATGATGTCATAGTCTCTTCCTTCTTTAACTCACTTCTAGTGTTTCTCAGCGCAGTCCATGAAAGCTGTTTACCTGCTGGGAAACTGGCGAGCCTTTGGGGAGGTCAGCGCTTTGCTGTGCTCTGTTAGTCCTGCAGCCTGTGCTGCCAGTGAGGACGCTGATCCCTGGAGACCTGTGTGGTGGGCTGGCTTCTGTGCCCCCCCCCCAAACATGTGACACCAGACCCCCCCGTGGTGCCGTCCCCATGGCGCAGGCTTGCTCAGGCCCTGCAGCCAGCTCTCCTGCACTGCTGGGAGCCAGAGCCAGTGTTGGGCAAGATGGGAACTAGCTCCTGTCTACTTTGAAAGGCTCAAGGAAAGCTGGCGAGGCCTCTGGTGACCCCTGCTGGCCAGAGGTGGCTGGAGGCTTAGCGCCTGGATGCTAGGCAGGATGGGGAAGTTCCTGGACGTCTGAGTGCTGGCTGGTCAGACTCTCCTTCTGGAGATGGGGCCTCTGTAGGCTGGAGTTTGCCCTTGTGGCAGTGAGCAGGGAGTAGCCGGAGGGTACCGGGAACCTGAGGTCGGCTGGGGAACAACCGAGGTCATGGGGCTCCATTCTATGAACTGTGCAGGGCAGGCCTCTGGGCATTGGGCTGGTGCGTTTCACACTAATGTGGCCTCAAACAAATGAACTTCCGCATTACTTTCCCTCGGTGCCTGCTGCCCAGGAGTGGTCCGCAGACCTGAATCGAACTCTCAGCCGGAGAGAAAAGAAGAAGGCTGCTGATGGCGTCACCCTGACGGGCATCAACCAGACGGGCGACCAGGCTTTGCAGAACAAGCCTAGCAGGTAGGCGCTGGGGCAGCCTCCTTTCCCCGGAATAGGTTCCCCGGGGTCCTCTGTGTGGGCCAGAAGCTCCCAGCCTGGGCACCTGGGAAACTCCCCTGTGAGGCCTTGCAGGAACCCCACAGGTATCTTTCCAGATGCTCCTTGGGCATCCAGACTCCACTGGGCAGTGACCCGAAAATCATCAGCTCATCTGATGCTAGAGCTGTGGAAAGATCCAGAGAAGCAAACCTTTGTCACAAATGTGCTTCGGGCCCCAAGTGAGGGCAAAAGGTGATGTCAGATACTGACCATTGTGTGTCCCCAGTGGTGCACAGCAACAGGCAGAGGTCACGGTCGATGCCGTCCTTTGGGCGAGTTCAGGTATCCTGGCCGGGTTTGTACTTCCTAGTCCTGTACACAGGTGCCTGATTTAGGGGTGGGGGGGGGGGAGCAGTGCAAGAGATCATTGTCAAATGTCCCCCCCATTTCAAGTCACCTCTTGATGAGAGTGTGGGTTATTTTATTTCTGACTTATTTGCTGAAACCAAGTTTGGGTAGCAAAGTGGCACTGAGGTCATTAGAACCTCCTGAAAGTGTGTGCTAGATGAGGCCTGCCCCCAGGCCGCCAAGTCCCAGCAGATAGGTGTTACTATCCTCTGCAGAGCTGAGGCTGCCGGCTGCCTCTCCCTGGAAGCCACTTGGGCCCCATGCCACAAGTAATAATACAGTCATGGTTGCCTTTTCCTAGGAGTGTCAGCACAGGTTCTGGAGGCCTTTCTGGAGTCCTGAGCACTGAAACCCCTTCCTGGGCTCCCTGACCAGATATGGCCAGTTGTCTCCATCTGGGCAGGTGGGCTTGGTGAAGTGACCAGAGCAGTAATCACTGTCCCAGGGGTGAGGCTAGCACCTGTGTGACTGGGTCAGGGCTGGGGAGACACCACCCCAGGGCTCGGGGTAGAGGGTCTAAGAGAGTCTAGGGAGGCCAGGGCTGCTGAACAAACGCGGCTTCCTAGCACCAGGCTCCTCCCTCCCCCAGCCCCAACCGAAGGACACAGGTGCCAGGGGGAGGAGGGCCTATCGGTCTTAAACATGCGGCTCAGGCATAGGCGGTAGGCAGGCTTGGGTCTGGTGCCCCTCGCCAGGCCTAAAGCCACGAGGCATTTGTTGGCCACTTGAGGTCAGTTGGCATTTGAGGCGTTTCCCCTCCTTTCCTCTCCCCTTCCCCCCAGCTCTGTGTGAGCCGTCCATGCAGCAGTCTTGAGTGCCAGCTGTTTACAGGCCTGACGCGGAGGCCCTGCCTTGCAGCTGAATCCATAGTGCGGTGCCAGGTCTCGTAGGGGCCCGTCTTATTTCCTTACGGTCTAGTTCCACACCTAGCACCTACGGTCACTGCATCCTGGCTGTCAGCCCTCAGCCTGGGCCTGGGTCAGATTTCTCTCCGGCCCGTGCCCTCTGGGCCTGGCACACAGTAGGTAGCTGAGAGGGTTACACAGATGGAGCATGAAGGGGGTTCTTCTGTCTTATAAAAGGCTGTTCAGCAGGCTTTGGTGCTGATTTTGGAAGCTCTGGCCCCAGAGGAAGCAGGGAGGAGGCCATCGGAGCCTCTGGAGTCCGAAGGAGGGGAATGCTGTGCTGTGGGGTCCGGGAGTGCTCCAGGAGCCTCCCTCCTGCTCTCAGCCTGGCACCTGGTCTCTGAGCCCCACAGGCCGGCTACCAGCTCATAGCATCAGGAATGGGGGCCAGGTGGGGAGGACAGTGAGGGGAAGCCACCAGCCAAGACCGACATCACTAGTGCTCCAGCGGCTCCCTGTCTGCACCCCAGGGCTCCTGGTCAGGTTGGACTGTATCCAGAGGCAAGAGGGGAAATGGACATGTTCTCTCAGACGTTTTAAGTGTGTTTAACCACCAAGATATCAGTGTTTTCGTTGAAACAGTCTTTCTGCTCAAACAACGTAGCCTCCTTTCCTGCAAGGAGCTGATCTGTCCCTTCAGATGCTGGCCCTGTGATCCTGCCGCTGGGAGCGCCCAGGACCCTGCCGAGCTGGGGTCCCCTGAAAGCTGTCTCTCTCCCCTTAGTGATCTTAGTGTCCCGAGCAATCCCGCACGGTCCGCGCAGTCACTGTCCAGCTACAACCCTTTCGAGGATGACGACGACACGGGGAGCACCGTCAGTGAGAAGGAGGACATTAAGGCCAAAAAGTTGGTGAACAAACATTTCCCTCCGGTTTCCACCTCGCCCGCTCTCTGTCTCTCCACTCTCTCTGTCCAGGCTCTAGCCCCCTTGGCACTCAGAGCAATGCATGAGGCCTGCAGGAGGTGGCCCGGCTGCCAGCTGGTTGGACAGTCTCTGGCTTCTCGATTTCTCAGGGCGGGGTGGCACCCATTAACAATCTGTGGTTGCTTTTTCTCTGTCCTCCGTTAACCCTCGCCAAGGCCTTGGCACACCACCGCAGGAAGACGGGTGTGCTGGGTGGCCCTGCGGGGAGCCCGACTGCGCTGTGATGCTGAGGGGCAGTGCTCCTGCGGAAGGAGGCCCCCGCCCAGCCCCAGGGCTGCCGGCTCCAGGCAGGGCCTCGTGCCTCCGCCAGCCCTGTGCTCAGGGTTCCCCCGGGGCAACCCTTTCTTGCAGCGTTAGCAGCTATGAGAAGACCCAGAGCTACCCCACAGACTGGTCAGATGATGAATCTAACAACCCGTTCTCGTCCACGGATGCCAACGGGGACTCAAACCCGTTTGACGAGGATGCCACCTCGGGGACAGAAGTGCGGGTCCGGGCCCTCTATGACTATGAGGGGCAGGAGCATGACGAGCTGAGCTTCAAGGCGGGTAGGTGGGCTCACTGGCTGGCACCTGACACAGTTTTTCAACCTGCTGGGGCAGGGAGGGGGTCTGGCTTTTTTTTTTCTTTTTTAAGTCTGGAAAATTCCTGCTAGTTCCATTTGTAGGTTTTCCTCCCACATTTCAAAAGCAGCAGATGCTCACTGCCAAACCTTAGAAGGCTTGAGGTGCCCTGGTGCTTTTGCCCAACAGGGCACTGGGGCAGGAGCCACTGATCGGGGGCACCAACAGGGTTTCCTAGGCGCTCTCCGGAAGCAGCCAGCTGTGTGGGTCCCGAAGGGAAGGCTTTCTCCAGAGACCCCCGGTTGGCAGAGGAGCCCTTGGCGAGCCATCTTGCCTGGACCCCAGAATAGCACTCGATGTTCCCCTGGGCCACTCGGAGCCTCGTCTCAGGGCCGTGCCTTTTGAACTTCCTCCCTGCGGCCACGTTGTCCACATTCTATCAGTAGCACCCCTTTGTTGCCAGTACCCGAAACTTCTGTTTTACAGAACAGTCTGGATCCAGATTATGGGAGCTCTGTGCACACGGATCTCCTAGGCTTTGTCTTTTTTTTTTTTTTTTTTTTTTTTTTTTTTTTAAAGATTTATTTATTTATTTGACAGAGATTACAAGTAGGCAGAGAGGCAGGCAGAGAGAGAGAGAGGAGGAAGCAGGCTCCCTGCTGAGCAGAGAGCCCGATGCGGGACTCGATCCCAGGACCCTGAGATCATGACCCGAGCCGAAGGCAGCGGCTTAACCCACTGAGCCACCCAGGCGCCCCTTTTTTTTTTTTTTTTTTTTTTAAAGTGCTGGTTGTAGGGGGCCTGGGTGGCTCAGTGGCTCAGTGTGTTAAAGCCTCTGCCTCGGCTCAGGTCACGATCCCAGGGTCCTGGGATCGAGCCCAACATCAGGCTGAGTCTCAGGGAGCCTGCTTCCTTCTCTCTCTGCCTGCTTCTCTGCCTGCTTATGATCTCTGTCAAATAAATAAATAAAAATCTTAAATGCGGGTTGCAACTTGCCAAAATGGGTTTCAAGCCTCAGTTCGAAAGCAGTTAGAGGCTGTTAGAGGAGGCTCGAGAGAGCCAAGTTCTTCCCTTCTGCCTTGCCCCTTCCCGAAGCCACCCCAGACCCACCATCCAGCCTTCAAAGCGGGAGGCTGGGCCAGAACTCAACCAGCACAGGCTGAAGTGTGCTTCTCCACTCAGGCTGCACCTCTGGGACAGACCCCACGTCTGTGGGGCGGAGAGCTCTGTCTGTGCTCGTGGGCCCCTTTGGTCTGTGCTCAGCAGGCTGGGCAGCTGGCCTGACACTCAAGCCCCTGGTCACCGGGTACCCCTGGCAGGTTATAGAAGGTTTTTATGCATGTCTTATGTAGCTGCACACACTTTGTCCAGTTTTCTGATCTCTGTGGGTCATTTGCCCCCCTACTTTGTTGATTTATTCATTGTAACTTCTAAGTCTTTCTCTGTCTCACCTGTTGGATTAGTGGACATAAATGTTTCCTTCTGCTCTGAGCGAATTGTTAAAAGCAGACTGAACTAAAAGCGGTATTTCAAATCACCGGTTCACGCTTTTACGGCCAGAAAGCTTCCCTCCTCACTGTGCCTGTTTTGTGCGTTACCTTCACTGCAGTGTTCACCCCGGCCAGCTCTGCTTTCCTCTGTCTGTAGTGCGCTCCGGTGCCCTCCACTCCTCTAGGTCTTAGGCACCTGCGGAGCCTTTCCCTGGGGCCCTTCCCAGCCCGTGTGAGCATCACAGAGCTGGTCCCGCTGTGTAGCTGCGAGTCTGGCTGTGTGCAGGGGTGGGATAGAGAAACACCAGTGGTCCAGGGGCCCACAGGGGCCAGGAAGGACAGGAGAATATGAAGCTTTACTTCTCTCTCTCTCTCTCTTTTTTTTTTTTTTTAAGATTTTGTTTATTTGAAAGAGAGAGCGTAAACAGGGAAAGCAGCAGAGGGAGATCCCAGGGCCCTGGGATGGTGACCTAAGCTGAAGGCAGATGCTTAACCAACTGAGCCACCCAGGCGCCCCTGAGCCTTACCCCTCTTGGCGCTCACTTCGGCCCCCTGTGTTCACTGCTGTTGTTGCTGAGTTAGATTTGCGTGGGACCTGGTGCTGCCAGAGTTGCCCAGCGGCTGCAGGCAAAGCCATCCCTCACAGGGGCCTGCCTGCAGCTGCCCGATGCCTGCTGGGCACTGCCTGGCTCCGTCCCTGCTCTAACACTGAGTCCTCCTGGTCTGCAGGGGAGGAAAGCAGGCCCCAGGGGCAGGGCATTTCGCTCATGAACAGCAGCCCTGGATATCATGGCACAAGCATCTTCATCACTCTGCCACACAAAATAGAGCCAGGGAAGTAGCTAAACAGGGCATAATTGCCTGGGGAAGAAATTGCAACTTAGCCTGCAAAGGGAACCAAACTGCCCCTGAGAAATACAAAGCTTGAAGCTGAACGAAAGGCTCCAGCTGTCCCGGGGCTGAGTCTCCTGCCCACTCCCTGCTCCCAAGAAGGTCTGAGCTGTGGGGTTCCCACAGGCGGTCCCGGGCAGAGCCCTGGGTGGCGCCTCGCCTGACCCTGGCCCCGGACTGCTCTGTCCGCTCCGAATGAGAGATGCTGGACCCACACCTGCCACCACCATGGCCCTGACCTCACCTTTGGTCTCCACGCCCCCATCTGTGTCCTTGAAGGACCAGCACTCCATCTGTCCCCCCACATCCGGGTTCCTCCTCCACGACCCGGGCCCAGCCTGAAGTAGGGGGTCCTTCATGTGTGAACAGATGAGATGAATCAAACACAGTAACACACAGAGCCATGGGGAGATTCCAGAACTATGCCCACGGCTTCTGTCTCACAGCATTGAGAGAGCTTGATTTCTTTCCAAGGATAAATGCCCTGAGCCAGGGGCTGAAGCTGAAGTGACAGGTCCCTGCTTCTCCCACAGCCTCCTCTGGACAGGGGTTAACTGAACCCACCGGGTCAGGGCAGCAAGTGCCGGAGCGAGATCTCAGATCAAGCTGGCTGAGCCTGGGCAGGAGGAGAACAGCAGGAGAGGGCGGTGACGGGGGTGGCATGGGCGCTCTGAAGGCATTTCTCTGAGCTGGCCTGGAACAGTCGGGAAGCACAGGGCCTGTGGCATTGAGTTCTGCAGTCTCTGCGGGAGTGCTTGCTTTAGGGTCCCTGTGTGCGGTGGCGGTCTCGGGACTTCTCAGGGGATCGTATGGCTGCTGAAGGAGTGACTTAAAATGCAGCTTAATAGGGAAATAACCAGGTCGACCCAAGAGAATGCCTTCCCCTCCCGCCCAACTTAGATCCTCTGAGGGCCGGGGGAGGGGGCTAAGCCCTAGGGCGCTCTGACTGGGTGGCGGGGGGTCCGTGGGTCACCCGCCTGTTCACCAGGACTGCTTCGTTCTTGTCTTGAAGGGGACGAGCTGACCAAGATAGAGGACGAGGATGAACAGGGCTGGTGCAAGGGACGCTTGGACAACGGGCAAGTCGGCCTGTACCCAGCCAATTACGTCGAGGCGATCCAGTGACAGGCCCGCCGGCGGGCTGGCGGAGAGTGGAGGCAGAGGTCGCAGGAGCAGCGGCGCTCAGGCAGCAGCTGGCTCTGTGAGCGTCCGCTCCTCTTCCTGCGAAACATGATGGCTCCGTCACTGTCGGCTTCATGGTGTCTCTCAGAGACAGACGGGCTGGTCGCTTCACCGGGGGGGCCCGGCACCTTTCCGCACGCAGCGCAGATGGAGAGGTCTGAGCGCCGGAAGACAGTACAACAGACTCGCCCTGTCCCCCTCTCCCGCTCACTGTGCGCGTTGGCTTATCATGGACCTGTCTGTTCTTGACTGGTCTCTCCTCTGCTCTGAGTCCATGGTGGGTCCCACTGATTCTTGTTCCTTTGATTCCTTCCTCGGACGCGTCCCGTCTCCTGCACCTTCAATGAACAAGCTTCCATGCCATTTTCTGAGTGAAGACGTCGAGGTTTTTAATTTAAAGGCTGTGTACAGTTACACTTTTTTATGTACCTGCTCTTCCATTCACTCACACTTAAATTATGGCACAGATTGATAGCCGCCAGGGTTGAGGACAGCTCTCCCCGCGCCACGCTGGGGCCGGCGGCCGGAGCTGCAGCTCCCTGAGCCCCGCCGTGCGTGGGGCCCGAGATCGCGGTGGGAGGTGGGAGCACCTTCGGCGGGTTTCTGTTGTGAATGCCCAGCGCATTTGGGGCGTCTGCCATGATTTCCGGAAATAACCTTACGTAGTACTCCCAAGTGTCCCCATATTTAAAAAGTATTTTCATTCTATTTGTGTTTAAAACTTTATTCTTGCAAATTAACAGTTTTATCGGTGATTTGGAAGGTTACACGGTAAAAGACTAACTTCTCGAGCACGGGCGTCTGTGGATTAGATGCTTTCTGTGAGACTGCCGTGCCTTGGTGTGTATCTGTATATATTATTTGATATTCAGAGACTCTAAAGAGTTCGTCTACTGTTTCAATGAGATCTAACGGCTTTTGACAGTGGGTTTCATTTGTAAACTGCTTGAAGACTGTGACATTCAGGCACAGGCCTGGCTGGTCGGCTGGGCCTCCTCTGAGCTCCGGGCCTGGGCCTCTCTGGAGTGGAGACAGCTGTGGGGCCACCTTCTAACCAGCCTTAGTCCTTTCCGTAGCAGAACACTGTAGAACGTACCATGTCTTTCCAGCAGCTGCAGACTCCAGCCCTCCCCATTCCTCGCCAGCACACGGAAGCTGGGTCTCACCCCAAGCAGCGGGGTCCCTTTGAATGGCCTTAGTCATCGGGAGCGCGCCGGCAGGGGGCGCTGTGCCGCAATCCCGGGGCGGTGGGGGGTGGGGGTGGGGGGGTGGAGGCAGGAAAACCTCTGTTTTGTGTAACTCAGACATCGGTGAGGTGGCCGCCGCCATCACAAGCTGTGCATTTTCTCAGTGTTTCCAGTGAGCTTGATGTCTTGCTTGGAAAGTGGATGCGCATCTGTGTTTGTCATGAAAACTTACCAGCAGAAATCCTCATTCCTTTGCTACAGATTTACCAAAAATTGTCAAGTCTTTTCAGTTAGGAGTTTCTTCAAATGTATAGTATTTTAGAAAAAAAAAAAATCAATAAACAGTTGATCTGGTGAGTGTGACTGTCCCAGAGCCGTACGTCCCTCACGCTCCCGTCAGCTGGTGGCCCTGTCTTTGTTGGCATCTTCCAGCTCTGGAGCTGGTGAGATCCCGGGCACGTGACTGCCTGCCCCGCCCCCCCCAAGGGCTCTGTGCCCTGCCCGTCCAGAGCTTGGGGACTTGAGGCACCTAAGCCCTTCGAGACTCCCCTCTCCCCAAAACCTGCTCCTCTGTGGCCTGGGCTTCCCCAGTGTAGACGGCAGCCAGCCTGGTGCCTCTCCCTCCCTGAGGCCGAACAGCAGGACCCATCACCTGGGCTTCTTTGAACACATTCCCTGAGCGCCTGCTGGGCCCTGGGCCCTGTGCTCTGCTCACACAGTGTCTGCAGTAGCGTGCCGGGGGGCTCAGCCGGTTGTCTGCCTTCGGCTGGGGTCAGGATCCCGGGGTCCTGGGTCATGGAGCAGTGCCAGGCTCCCCGCTCAGCAGGGAGTCCACTTGTCCCTCTCCCTCTGCCCCTCCCCCAGCTTGTGCTCTCCATCCCTCCCTCCTTCCCTGTCCCTCTCACTTGAATAAAATCTTTAAATAAATAAATAAAGCCTGCCCATCTCCGGACATCCTGTGTGTGGGCTGAGCTCCGTGTTCCATTTGACAGAGGACACAGACGCTCCAAGAGCCGCACTTCCTCCAAGGTGTCCCTGCTGGTCTGTGGCACTAAAGTGTATCCTGTGGGATCTGCGCCCTCGCTGGGGTGACAGGAGTTGAAAGAAGGCCAGGGCAAGGCCTGAGAGAGTTGTGAGGCCTGTCGCAGCCCGACACGCCGCACCCAGTAAGACTCGTCCGGAAAGGTGCCCCTCCGGTCAGCGGGCCCTCAGAGGAGCAAGGCAGGCCGCTGCCGGCGCCCCGCTGCTTGCCTGGCTCAGGAATGGCAGAGAAGGATCTGATGGGTGATGGGGCCCCTACTCTCCGCTTAGGAGGACTTGGAGCCCATCGGAGCTGCCTCCGCCGGGCCCAGGTTGCCACAGACCCCAGGTAGGACAGGGCGGAAGGGAGGCGTCAGAGCGGGCTCCCAGCCCCCACAGCGGGACCTGGGCCGGCCAGTCGCGGGTGCTTGGTGCTTCACGTACTGCCATGACCGCTGTGGGGGAGGCTGGCGTCACCCCGCTTTGCCGAAGACCCGGGAGGTCTGGAAACTCAAGTTCCACAACTCGCCCAAGCTCCCATGACAGAACTCCGGGATTCTGGAGGGCAAGACCGTCCTGGCTCTCCGACTGCAGACGCAGGGGTCGGGGGAGGTGAGCAGGGGGAGCCCTCCGAAGTCAGGATGAAACCACCTGCGCTCTGCCGGGCCCCTTCTCAGCCTGTCCTCTCCGAGTTCCTGCAAGAAATCCTGCAGGGCCCTCCCTGCCTACCTGCCTACCTGCCCTCTCCCATCCTGGCCCTCAGGGGCCAGCTCGGGAATCCTAACTCAGCGCACGGCTTCCCGAGGCGACAGTGGCGCGGGCCTTCCTGGCTGGAGGCTTGGAGGGAGGTGGTAACTGGGACCGAGGTGATGCAGGATCACCTGTCCTCCTGGTCCCCAACCAGATGCTTCCAGCATTCTCGGCTGCCCCTCCCACACCCTTCATGCTGGGCCACCAAAACCCTCTTTGTCCCTCTGTCCTTCCCTTCCCCAGAGCCACTACCTGGGGCCAAGCTGCCCCTTCTTCCCCGGAATCACTGCTCTGTGCGCGCTGCCTTCCCGGATCCCAGGACCCTCAGCAGCCTGCCCAGTCCCTTCTCAGTGGAGGGTGCGAGTGGGTATTTCATCTTCCCGTCAGCCCCCTGGGCATGGCCAGAGGACAAGCAAGCTCCAGTGGGTGACCCGGGCAGAAATCTGGCTCTGCAGCAGCTTGAGTGAAAACACTAGGCTTTCTGAGTCCCTTGAGAGCGGACCGAGGCCTGGGCTTCCCTGCAGGCTCTCCACCGCCTAAGCTCGTGCAAGGCCTCTCCCTGTGCCTGCACGGGGCCTTGCTGGGTGACTGGTGGTTTGGGGCTCTGCGAAGGCCTCAGTACTAGGGACAGACATGGAGGGGACCACTTAATCCATCAGAATGGGGGTGGGTGGAGGTTGAGAAGGGCCCCCATGGGGCACTTAACCAACCCCTGCCTTGTTCATGGGAAAACAGGCCAAGTGAGGGGCAGGAGTGACATGCCCATGGTCACAGAGTGAGCGGCTGGGCGAGCTGAGTAGCCCTTCCTGGCAGGGAATCAGCTGGCTCTCTCCCTGGATCATAGTCATTCACCATGCAATTATTGAGCACCTACTGTGTGCAAGTCTAGGTGGTGACAGGAGGAAAAATGAAGGGACCCAAGTTTGCCTTTGGGAAACTCCAGAAAGCTCAGAGAGAGTCCAAGTCACTTTGACATCAGGAAGGATGGGGCAGGATGGTCCCCTGAGAGTGTGCCTGGTGGATTCTGGAGGCCACCCTACAAGTCTCAGGGAATTAGGACAAACAGGGTCCCCAACCCAGCTCCAAGGCCCTTGGGGGCACAGTACTACAGGGTCCTTGAGCTGTTCCCCGCACTTGCAGTGGGAAGCATCCCTGCCTGGCAAGAGGTCAGAGTGGACCACAAACGGGGGGGGTACCCCCTCTCTTGTGTGACCAGATGCCTAAGTGAGTGCCTGAGCCTCACTCCATAAAGTGGGGACGACCTGGGGTGTGTCCAGAAGCGGGACACCTTGCTGGGCAGGTGCCCTGGCCTCAGCCTTCCTTCCCCCAGACAGCCGCAGGAGGTTCACGCCCCCCTCCACTTTCTGTTTTCCCTTAGAAGGGCAGGCAGTGACTTCTGGGCTGGAGCTCTGTGGTCTCTGTGGTGGCAGGAAGACCGCTTGGCAGGGCCCAGGCCATAGCACCTGGTGGACACATGTGGGGCACCGGTAGAGAGATCTGCAGCTGGGATGGAGGCGCTCCACTCCCCCTGGGAGGACAGGCCTGGGCCAAGCCGAATCTGGCAGGCCTCTTATTGAGGTTCAAGGTCATCCTCCACCAGGCAGGGCCGCTGCCAAGCACAGACTTAGAGGAACCAGGCTGACAGAGGACAGGCAGTTTCTCCCCCGACCCTTTCCATGCAACCTTGGGCTTAACATTTATCAGCCACATGCCAGGTGCAGGGCTAAGCACCTTTCTCTGCAAAGGGTCATATAACCCTCCTCACTGTGTGCGAACGCCATTTTGCAGATGAGAAAACAAATCAGAGAAGTTGAGCAACTTGCATGAGGACGTACAGCAAGTTAGGGGCAGGGCTAGGGTTTCAACTCCTGCGCCTAACTCCAAAAGCTCCTGTACCCCTGCAGGACTTGTTACAACCCAGCTTGCTGGACCACGTTCTAGAGTTTCTGACTTATGACACGGGGGATGAAGTTGAGAGTTTGCGTGTCTAGCAAGTCCCGGGTGATGCTGACCCAGGACCACACTTTGAGAGCCACTGGTCCAAAGAGCAAGAACCAGCTGGTACCCAAAGTACCAGCAATTCCCTGTGCTCTCGACATGTTCATAGAAGCAGATGCTCCCCACCCAGCTCTGGGACACGGGAACTGGGTCCTGGGCACCTAGAGACTGATTGCCCACGGTCTGGCCCAAGGAGGTGGGGAAAGTATGTCCAAGGAGAGCCCAGGAAGCAAGGGACACAGGCCAATGTGACATCCCATCCCTGGCCGTTCCTATGATTCCCGGGCAAGGGGCAGAGAAGGTGCTGTGGCAGCAGGTGGCAGAGGGAGCGGTGTCCCACCAGGGTCAGATGGGCCCCCGTGTCACCGATGAGCTGCCTGTCCTCAGGTAAGCCCCTCCCTCTCCCTGACCCTCCATTTCCTCATCTGGACGAGGGGGACATGGGTCCTACCTTTTCTCTTTCATGATCCTGTGCGGCCTGGAGTGTGAGAGTGCTTGATAAAACACAAATCTGGGAAACGGTGGTATGGAGGTAGTCTAACCCCAAGGGCTGACCTCGGAGACTCCAAATCCTCCCCCAACCAGTCACCCGGCACAAAGGCCTCCAAGCCACAGACTCCTGTATGAAACTATGCAGGGAAGCTGGGGTTTCCACAGCAGAATCTGACAGAAGAGGTTTTTCTTCTCTGAAACTCAACAAGAGTCTTACAAAGGTGTAAAAATGAAGTCGATGGTTGAAAGCATAGACTGTGAGGTTCTCTTGCCTGCGCTCAGACTGGACTCCAACTGTGTGACCTTAATGAGCATCGTGGGCCTGACAGAAATACTTAATCTCTCCAAGCCTCGGTTTGCTCACTGATAAAATGGGAGTAAGGGCAGTTAACATTTGTTATTTCAGATGTGCCAGACCCTGTCCTAAACCCTTCAACGTTTATTAACTGTCTGGATTCTCACAGCGGCCCCACGAACAGGTAAATGTTATCACTCCCAGTTTTACAGGCAAGGCCCTTGACGCACGGAGAGGTTAGGTAACTTGCCCAAGAAGTGACAGCCGCCAGGCGGCCGAGCGCGCATTCAGACGCAGCGGGTGCAGTACAGGCCCTGCCCACTAGGCTGTGCCGTTGGACTGCGAGGGCGAGGATGTCCGCCGTGGTCTATGCTCGGTCAGTGACACCTACCAGGACTGGAGGTCCCCACTAGGGAGCCACCAGTCCTGAAGGGCCCTCCTCGGCAGCAACGGCCCGACCGTACCATCACTGTCCTTCCCACTGAACTCAATTTCCTCGGTTTGGGGACCCACCCGTCACCTCTAGTCCCAGACCTCCTCTCTTTGGTGCTCCTGGAGCTAGATGGAAAAGATAAAATGAAATCCATTTCGGCCTATCCGATGAAATTCAGATTATACGGTTTCAGACATGTTCAAATCCTTTGTGGGAAGGACTAGGAAATGAACAAGGGACGGGACGGAGGAACAGGTGAACCGCGTAACTCATGGGGCTCTCTTGGAGCAAAGGATAACTGATGGGCAGACGCGGCGTGGCCCCGTGTGGCCCTCGGGGAGGTGACAAGACAATCAGTCAGCAAGGCAAACAAAGCTGACTGTAAGCCACCCTGCACGGCTCACCGGGACACCTCCAGGTCAACTGGTCAAGGTCAAGACAGCCAGGCCTCTCCTGCCCCTCCCGGGCATTTTCCAATAACAATGTTAATAGTTTTCACTTAATTGTAAAGGGAACAAAGGTGGAGATGGAAATTCGGAAATAAGCAGAAGTATTCTGAAAAACAAAGCCCTCGCATGGTCCGGTCTGGAAGTCCAGGGGCAACACTGCTGATACTCTGGGTTTTTTTTCTAGTCTTTTTTTTCCATCCGTACGCAGGTGTAGGGCATGTATTCTCTTGCGGTTGTCATTGATGTGTGTGTTTTGCAGAACTGGGCTCCTACTGTAAATGTGGTGTGGAACCCTGCTTCTTTACCATTTCACGGGCATTTTCTCATGTCCCTAAATATGCTTAACTTAAAAATAGAAATGTTTAACGGGGCAGGATATTCCATGGGTCCTAAGTCCCATATCCCTGAGCGTTTGTTTTCATTTTTTAGATATAATTTACATACAGTAAAATGCACCCTATTTAGTGTACAGTCATTTTTTAAAAAGATTTTATTTATTTATTTGACAGACATACATCACAAGTAGGCAGAGAGGCAGGCAGAGGGTTCGGGGGCGGGGAAGCAGGCTCCCCACCTGTTATACCCCAATAATGGGTTCGTGATTAAAGGAGCGAGACTGATACAAAGCGAAGGTCAAGCAAAGCTTTATTTCGTGCCAAGCGTCAAGAATCTAACCGAACGTTCGAGGCCGCAACTCTTAGAAGAGAGGGCGACCCTCCTCTGTTTCACAGGCTAGCTTTTAAGGGCAAAGGCCATGCGGTCGGGCCTGGCCACGCACAGGTGGCCAATGAGATTGTAACACACACAGGGAACTCCACAGTGATGCTAGGTGACCAACTGAGTTACAATTTACCCTAGTAGACATTTGAACCAGCCTATTACACCTTGACTGGGATTGGCGCCCAAAGGGCGGGGCCCATACTCCTTGGTAACCAGGGAGACAGTATGCATGCCCCCCACTGATCGGAGGTCTCCACCTGGCCTGACCCACCTTTGTATCTGGGCTTTGTTACCTGTAAATCCCCTGGGGGAAGGGGAGCAGGGACAGTTTCTAAATAGGTCCCTTACACCACCAAGCGGAGAGCTCGATGCGGGGCTCGATCCCAGGACCTGGAGATCATGACCTGAGCGGAAGGCAGAGGCTCAACCCACTAAGCCACCCAGGCGCCCCTACAGTCAAGTTTTGACAAACACGTTGCCGTGCAACCGCCCCCACAATCAAGAAATAGAACCGTTCCATTGCTGCCCATGTCCTGGTTTCTCCGTAATTCAACCTTTCCTTATATCCTTGACCCTGGGAAGCTGCTAATCTGTTCTATGTTTCTATGGTTTTGCCTTTTCCAGAATGTCCTGTGAATGGAATCATACAGTATGCAGCCTTTGTCTTCCCTTCTTTTGGGTCACATAATTAATTTGAAATTCATCCATGTGGTTTCATGCAGCAGTCATCGTAGGTGGTCTCTGGGTATTGAATTCACCATGTTTGCTGATCCATTTGAAGGATATTTGGGTTGTTTCTGGATTTTAATGATTACAAACACCTTTGTTATGAACATCCAGGTACATGTTTTTGTATAAATATAAGTTTTCATTTCCTTTTGTAATTATTTTTGCTAATATTTTAATATTGCAAATATTACAGCAGTAAGCAATTATTACCCCAAATCCTTGATCCCATTAATGGAAGTAATGGCATCAATGTACATTTTTTAAAAATCAATCAATAACATCAACTCAATCACAAGAGTCTTTAAATATTTTACCGTCTAAAATGGGGCATTTGTGAATCTCTAAGTGTATACTGCCTCAGCAGTAAAGGGGTTTGTGGAAATCAGATAGTGGTGATGAGGGAGCAGGAGGCTGGCTGAGGACAAAGCAAAAGCTGGCGCCTTGCACCCCCCCCCTTTCATCCGCTCCCCTCCATATGTGTAGCATTCCTCAGGCACCCCTGACTGCCATAAAACGATAAATAGTTAACTTGCTGAGATCACAATCCTGCAAGACAGGAGTCTCCTTTGGTTTGCAAATGTCCTTGAGATTACAACAAAGAAGTTACCTTATCAATAGCCCAATTTCCAGGGACACAGAACTCAGTTCCTCAAGCCCTAATGTCACCCTCCCCTCCACACCCCACCGAACCTGACTTAGGTTCTGGGACTTCATCAGTGGTGCTCACAATTCCACGCATTTTCCTTTTCCTTTTTCTTTTTTAAGATTACTTATTTATTTGAGAGAGAGCGAGCAAGGGAAAGAGAGTACAAGCAGGGAGAAACAGACTCCCGGTACTCCAGGATCATGACCTGAGCTGAAGGCAGACGCTTGAGCCACCCAGGCGCTCCCATCTGCTCATGGTCAAATGTACCTGACCTGTGAGAAACCGTGTCTTCTCTTCTGCACTAACTGAAGTTCACTGGCATCCCCCAGGGACAAGGGACAAGATCTGTGCCTATTTGCACTTTGTGATTCATCATTTGAATGTCCAGAAAAGTCTAGTTTTTCCTGAGAGTGGCGTCTGCGTTTCAGCAAGTTCCTATTTTACTGAATGAACTAAACGGACTAAACGCTGTTTCACGGGGCCAGAGGCACATCAGGATGTCTTCCTAAAAGAGAGGACAGTATACAGCAGTCTGGACCTGCCTCACGGCTGCTTCTGTGCTATTATTCTGAATTTTTTTCCTGTCCTCTTTTGCAGGAGAAGTTCTCATTCTCTTTCAGATTTGGTATTACTGGGTTTTGTTTCTACTCCTCCCCAGGCAGGAATGCATCTTTTCCTGAACCCTGGGGGACAGCACATTTGCTGCTTGTTTTCCAGAAGGGATGTGGGTGAGGTTTTGTGCCTCTTCCCCCAACCTGTTGGATGCCCAACTCCCCAAGGGGCTTCTCTCAAGTCTCTTTGCCTCCATCTTTCTTATGAAGATTTCCGGTGGAAGCTTATGGAAAAGAGCTTGTGGCATATAACCTCTCTTTGTATCTGAGGCCTCAAGCTATTTCAAAAGGACATGCCAGCCCACACTTGGCCTTTACGAATTCATTAAAATTTTTAACTTATTTCCTCTTGCCACCTTTCTCCTAAGCTTTACCCAAGGGGAAGGAGTTCCTTTGTTCCATCCACAAACATCATCCAGAGAGACACGGGGAGGGCTCATCACGCAGGCTTTCCAAGACCCCCGACTCCAGCTACCTTGATGCCAACATCTCTGGCTCCAGGGCGTTAAGTGACTTACGCAGGACATCTGTGCGCTTGTCCTTGTTTTGACCCGTCCTGGGATGCCTGAGACATGTACACCAGACCGCGATCTTCAATAAAAACCCCAACCCCGAGCAAAGGACTCTCTCCTTTCCTTCCTGAGTCTCCCAGACGCTCGGTTCGCCACGCTCTATCAGATACACTATTTAATAAACTATGCTCTCACTTCCTCTCAGCTCGCATTTGATTTCTCTCCTGCACAAAACCAAAGACCCTCCTGGCTGGTCCTGAGGGACTCCCTCCGGGTCCTGGACAGGCCAGTCTGCATCAGTATGACGGGACACAGAGTACAAGGCTATGTACTTTGACTTGATGGAAGGAAGAACTTTCGGTCACGGCAGACTGCAAAAGTAACTCACTGTTCTGTTAGGCACTACACTTCCCTTCCTTGGAAAAGTTCCAGCCCTGGGTTTATCGGAGCCCACATCCCTGCAAACCTCCGACTTCTCCGGAGGGCATCTAACCGGACGCGCTGAAGGGGCATTCCCAGCTTCTAAAAGCAGAAAGGCACAAAGGCTTTTCTGGGGCTCCCGCGGGGAAGCTGCTCCCACAGGCTGCTTGGCAAGGACCCTTTATCTCTAGCCCCACTGCACAGAGAGCAAGCCAGGTTTGGGAGAGGAGCAATGACTTGACCAGGGTCACAGAGCCAGGAGGCAGCCGGCTGAATGGGGCTTGGAGCCGAGGTAAACCTGCCCTCCTCGCACGGCACCACCCAACCCCGGGAGGCCAGCGGCTCTGCGCCCACGGCCGCACGACAGGCACCTTTCTCCGCGAGTCTGACCCCGTCTGCAACGCCAGCCACAGGTCCCGCAGCCCGGGAGCTGGGAAAGTGCCGCTGCTTTCCGGTCCGCATCCACCAGCTCGCACCGAGCTCCAGAGAACCGCCCTCCCTCGCCGATCTGATACCCACACACGACTTCGGGCGGTGAAAACGTCCCACCCAGGGCTCGGCTTCGGCTCGATGCAAACAAAACAGAACGAAACAAAAGGACCAGTGAAAATCGGGCGTCCGGAGCGGCTGGGTCCTTCCCCTCACCTTTCCTCTTCTGCGCCCTCACGGGGCACGAGGACGAGGTGAGAAGACCTTGGCCAAGCAAGAAGTCCGTCGGTAAAAGTGGACATCGACCAGCCCATGGGGTGGCGAGTCCGGCCCGGGAGCCAAGCCCCAGCTTCAGCCCCGCACAGATCTCCCCGCAAACCGCAAGCCGCCCTCGGGAGAAGGAGCGCGACGGTTCTGCGCACGCGCGGGCAGCGCCGGGGCGGGGCCTCGAGCGGGCGGAGCCAGCGGCGCCCCTGAGCGAGGGCCGCGAGAAGAGTGCGGCGCGTGAGCTCCGGTTGTGGGCGGGGCGGGGGCGGGGGCCTGGAGGGGCGGGGTCTTCCCGTCACGCGCAGCCCCGCCCCCTCGGCCGCCGTCTATCTGCGGGAGGCGGCAACCGCTCCTGTTCGGCCCTTCCCGGTTGGCCGGGCCGGCTTCCCCTCGTTTCTCTGGTGACCATGGGGGACCCCAGCAAGCAGGACATACTGACCATCTTCAAGCGCCTCCGCTCGGTGCCCACCAACAAGGTAACGGCCCCCGGGCGTGTTCAGGCTTGCTGGACATCCGTGCCGAACCCCGCGGGCGGCCCCCGCTGCGGCAGTGGCCGCGGCCGCGGGAGGAGGAGCCGGCCCGGCCTGTGACACGTCGCACTTGCGGCCGCCGCGCCTGGGCCTCGCCTGGGTCTGGGCCGCGCGCCGCCCCCAGCCTCAGCGAGGAGTGGGGAACGGGGCATACACGGGGGTCCCGGGCGACGCGGGCACCTGGGGGTCCTGGGAGCGGGAGGCGACAGCATCTGGGGGCCCCGGGGCCCGGGGCACACATTTTTGGTTCCTGACACCGGGCGGGCAAGCACACACGGGGCGGCTTTTTGGGGGTGGCACGGTGGACCCCGTGAGTTCCTGAGAGAGCTGGAGGCGGGCTCGGGGACCCCCCCCCCCCCAGAGGACTGGAGTGCATACCCAGGGGCTCCTGTGAGCGGAGCGACAGCGCAGGCCACCTGTGACCAGCTGGGAGGCACGCACCGGCCCTGAAACTCCAGCTGGCAGCTCTGGGCGTTTGGGAAAGCTCGACTCCGCATGCCGGAGCTGACCTCCGAAGTTCCTCTGGGGTGCCTTTTGGAGCCTGGTTGGTCCCCTACGCTTTTTGATGGCAGCCTCAGTTTCCCTGTCTGATGGAGCAACTAAGTCTCTGCAATGGCTTCCAGCTCTTTTCTCTTGCTGAGAAGGCCCCCTGCAGACCCTTTCTCTATCTTCCCTTTGGGTCTCTTGTGAAGATGGGGTCTTCCTTTTTTTTTTAAGATTTTATTTATTTATTTGACAGAGAGAGATCACAAGTAGGCAGAGAGGCAGGCAGAGAGAGGGAAGCAGGTTCCCTGCCGAGCAGAGAGCCCAATGCGGGACTCGATCCCAGGATCCTGAGATCATGACCTGAGCCAAAGGCAGGGGCTTAACCCACTGAGCCACCCAGGCGCCCCCCTTTTTTTTCCTTTGTCTCCAGAGGTGGTTTTCTCCTCTGTGACTTACACAACTTTTCTCCGCAACGAGCTGGAGATGTTGTGATGACACATCAGGCTAAAGTGACACCCTCCACCAAGGATCACAGGTCAGGCTGGAACCTGGAGAGTGCAAAGGGCTGTCAGTGTGTCAGTGTGGACTCTCCCTTCCCCTCCCATGACAGGAGCTCCTCTGGTCCCCACTGTCACCTCCAAAGTGAACAGCTGTTAATGATCATGGTCATGAGTCATGACATCACGGCATAGAAAGATCCTGAGTTCTATGAAATCTAGATGTCTTTAAGTCTTGGTAGAAAGGAGCCCATATTTTTACAGACTAAGAGAAGTGAGCAAGGAAAGAGTTTATTGGAGGTGATGTCTGATGAGTGTGAGAAAGTCAGGAGGAGACAGTCTTCAGGAACTCTCTAGTGCTAATTTCTTTGCTGTTTTTTTGATGTGCAAGTTTAGATTAACGGGTTTATAGGGAGTGGTTGCTGTATAGCTAGACAAGATTAGGATCTGCTGTTAGGAGTGTAGAGGTTCTATTTTTTGTCTGTTTTATCTCAGAACCAGTGAGTATTCTCTTTGAATTCATCAAAGGAATGGTGTCCTCTTTTAAATAAGAAGTCATTGTCCTTGGGGCGCCTGGGTGGCTCAGTGGGTTAAGCCCCTGCCTTCGGCTCAGGTCATGATCTCAGGGTCCTGGGATCAAGTCCCGCATCGGGCTCTCTGCTCAGCAGAGAGCCTGCTTCCCTCTCTCTCTCTCTCTGCCTGCCTCTCCATCTACTTGTGATTTCTCTCTGTCAAATAAATAAATAAAATCTTTAAAAAAAAAAAAAAAAAAAAAAGAAGTCGTTGTCCTTATGACACTTTTCTAAGAGGCTCATGAGTGGTGAGTATGTTACCTTGGGCAGGTTACTTGTCTACTTTGTACCTTCTTTCCTCCCCTGGGAGGCTTGAGCAGGATCTAACTCAGAGTATTATTAGGAGGATTAAATTAGAAAATCCAAGAGAAGCACTTAGAACAGTACCCACACGTGTTCATCTTCAACGTCAGCCATTTTTTTGTTACGATCTTTATGACAAACAGCACCTTTCTGGAAAATTTTATATTCCGTAATAGGATTAACAAAAGCATGGGCCAAAGATATTTTCCAGTAATGCTCCACAGTTTTGTGCTACATTTCTTGATTAAGAATTTTCATCTGAGGGGCGTCTGGGTGGCTCAGTGGGTTAAAGCCTCTGCCTTCGGCTCAGGTCATGATCCCAGGGTCTGGGATCGAGCCCCGCATCGGGCTCTCTGCTCAGCGGGGAGCCTGCTTCCTCCTCTCTCTCTACCTGCTTCTCTGCCTGCTTGTGATCTCTGTCTGTCAAATAAATAAATAAAATCTTTTAAAAAAAAAGAAAAAAAAAGAATTTTCATCTGACTGTAAGTAAGAAACCATTACCTAAGCAGAGATGAAAACTAGCTTTAAAATATGGAAGAGTTTGGGGAACTCTTGGGGAACAGGAAGCCTTTTCCAGAAGGGGCTACAAAAGACTGCCATAAGATAGGGAGGGAAGGAACTTCAAGAGAAACAACTGGGTTTACTTTTAGACTCTGTTATCTGGGTTCTTCATCTCATGAGTGAGGAGTGTTTACTCTGGACCAAGGTTTTAACCCAGAAGGGTAAATGTTCTAGTTTGAGAAATCCTTCCTGGTCTCTATGTGTTCCTTCGTTTTATTGCTTGATAGCTTGAGTTACTCTGTCAGCAAGCATCCGTTGGGCAGCTGTAGTCTGCTAGGCGCGGTGCAGAGGGAGACCGGCTCTGCTCCTGCCCTTGGGGAGCTGCAAGTGTAGGGTGTGGGAGATGGGGCCAGCCAAGCCTTGTGAGAGGCCATGTGGTGAGGGAGGAAGATTGAGCTCTGGGGCTCCCCGACTGGGGTCTCGTCCCCAACATACCACTCCTCAGCAGTGATGCTTAACTTCCCATGTCCTTTGTTTTCTCTAAAATGGGGTGGAGAACTGCACTACAGAATTTGCAGAGAATACAAAGTGTGCGAGCTGAAAATGCAGGGCCCTTGTTTAAAAAGCGTTGAGAGGAACGCCTGGGTGGCTCAGTGGGTTAAAGCCTCTGCCTTCTGCTCAGGTCATGATCCCAGGGTCCTGGGATCGAGCCCCACATCAGGCTCTCTGCTTGCCGGGGAGCCTGCTTCTTCCTCTCTCTGCCTGCCTCTCTGCCTACTTGTGATCTCTGTCTGTTAAATAAATAAAATCTTTAAAAAAATAATAATAATAAAAATAAAATGAAATAAAATAAAAAGCATTGAGAATGTCCAGATGAGACCGCGGAGCATTAAGCAAGTAGGGGCTTTTTTCTAAGTGTGGGGCCCTGGGCAGACGCACAGGTCACATGCATGCCCAGAAGCTGGCCTCGATGGGGACAGGCATCATACCTCCTTAGAGGGACGTTATGATGGTTCAGTGGGTCAGTAGCAATACCTGACGGGGACACACTCAGCATTAGCTGCTGTCTCTCTCTCTCTGTACTCACACACGTCATTAGGCAGAGCAAATTGTTAAGCAGAGGCATTTCTTTTTCCTTACTTACTTGGTAGTAAGCGCACAACTGTTAGTTGAGTGAGTGGGGGGGCTGCGGGTGGCCTCTTGCCGAGGGACAGCACATGCGCAGAGTTGATGACACTGTCTGGTGTTCCATGGAAGGGGATTCCTTGCTCTACGTGCGTAGGGTGTCCTCATTTCTGTGTCCTCCTCTCCCACGGCGCAGTGAGCTCCAGAAAGGCCAGCACACGGCCTGGCAGGGGTAGAGACTCAGCAAGTATTTGTGGACTCCGTGAGGCCAGATAGTCCTGAGTAGCTCAGTGCCTGCCCTGGCGTCTGGCATACAGCAGGTGATCGATAAATACCGAAGGAAAGGGATTGGCACCTTCCATGGCTGTTGTCTCTGCAGCCTCACATGCTTAATGCGAGCCCGTCACGGTGAGGGGCTTTGGACAATCAGCTCATGTTTGCACTTTGGCGTCGCCCTCAAGGGGCCAGAAGCCAGATCTTTCTTGATGACTAGAGTTGGAACAAGTTTTTCATAGGTGGCTCTGTCTGTAAAGTGTATCTAAAATATGGGGCTCTTGGGGCACCTGGGTGGCTCCGTTGTTAAACATCTGCCTTTGGCTCGGGTCATGATCCCAGGGTCCTGGGATCGAGCCCTGCATTGGGCTTCCTGTTCTGTGGGGAGCCTGCTTCTCCCTCTCCCACTCCCCCTGCTGTGTTCCCTATCTCGCTGTATCTCTTTCTGTTTCAAATAAATAAAATAAAACAAATAAAATAAAATACGGGGCTCTTTTTCTGGAAAAAAAGGAAATATTCTCTTATTAGTGGAATTTTCTGACTTCAATTAAATCTAAATGTTGATTTCCAGGACAAACTGTATATTTTAAAGTCATTTTATGCTCCTGTTGCCAGATGCTCTCCGAAGAAGAATGTTTGACTTCAGTCAGTGTTGAGGAAGGAAGCCGCTGGGTCCCATGACATTGCCGTCAAGCTGGCGGCCAGGGCTGTCCTCTCTGAGGCCTGCAGCTCCCGCTCCCAGGCTCGCTCCTGCGGCGCTCAGCCGGCCTCCGCGCCTCACTGGCTGTTGGACTCGTGGCCTCGGGTCCTCACCACTGGAGGCTGTCCACTGGGCAGCTCGCGAGTCCCACAGACACGGGGCCAGCTTCCCCCAGAGCCAGAGGTCCCTGGGAGAGAGGGAGCAAGAGGCAGAGAGGACGCCAGAGCATCTTTCGTAACCTCAGAAATGACCTATTGGTATATGTTAAGAAAAAAAGAAATGACCTATTGGCACATCTGTCTTATTATTGGTCACAGACCACCTGCACAAGTGACCTGCCGGCTCGTCTGGCTGGGGCCGAAGGCGCACGCATGACCGCTGCCACCATCCTGGAGGGCCACAAGGCCTTGAGCCTTCCCAGCAGGGGGACATCCTGGCTAGTGTGCGAGAGCCTGCTAGGAGCCCTGTTGGTGCTTAATTAATATAATACAATGATATACAATATGATAATAAAAGAAGTGAAAGTTAAGGTTGAGAAAAATGTAGTTGAGATTTTTTTTTTTCAAGATTTTATTTATTTATTTCACAGAGAAATCACAAGTAGGCAGAGAGGCAGGCAGAGAGAGGGAGAAGCAGGCTCCCTGCCGAGCAGAGAGCCCGATGCGGGGCTCGATCCCAGGACCCCGAGATCATGACCTGAGCCGAAGGCAGAGGCTTAACCCATTGAGCCACCCAGGTGCCCCTGTAGTTGAGACTTTTTAAAAAGATTTTATATATTTGAGAGAAAGAGAGCATGAGCAGGGAAGCAGGTGAGTGGGAGAAGGAGAAGTAGCCCCCCACCCCACCCCACCCCACCCACCCCCGAGCGAGCAGGGACCCGGATGTAGGGCTCCATCCCAGGACACTGGGATCATGACCTGAGCAGAAGACAGACACTCAACCGACTGAGCCACCCAGTCGCCCCTAGGGGAGATGATTTTGTAATAACTGATTTAAAAGTGTAAGGATCAAGTCACTTTCAAGCTAAACCCTCTATTGTATCCTGTGAGATCCCCCTTTTGGCTAGTAGGAATTAATAACTGAATTTTGAAATTTTCTTTCAGGTGTGTTTTGACTGTGGTGCCAAGAACCCCAGCTGGGCAAGCGTGACCTACGGGGTGTTTCTCTGCATCGACTGCTCGGGGTCGCACCGGTCCCTCGGCGTTCACCTGAGTTTTATTCGGTAAGTGTGTCTTCTCTCGGGGGTGGGAGGGACCCTGTGGTTTCACAGGTTCTCTTCCCCCTTTTTCCTTCATGTTTGCTTTGACATCAAGTAGAATGAGAGGCTGCTATGAGTTATAGAGAGTTAGATCTTCATAATCAGACGAACAGGGAAAATGAATTATTTTCCATTCAGTGACTGTTCTGTGGAGCTGTCAGGGACCTCAGGCCACGGTGCTGACGACAGAGTCACGATGGAGGATTTGAGATGGTCATCTTCTCCCTTTATCACCTTCTGATAGCCAGCAGCTCAGAGAGTCTCACTGACAAGCTTGTGATAGAAGGGGACCGGGGGCCGCGGGTCCCCCCATGCCCCATCAGGAGCGGAGCTGATGTTAGGGGTGAGACGCCCTCCTTACAGCCTGGGCGTATGTCCAGTGCAGTCCTACAGCCTGGCTCCCGGGGCCCCTGGCCTCACAAGGCCTCGGTGAGTGATTTTTATATGAATCTTAGTGGCCATTTCAGAGGCTTATAAAGAGAAAGTCCTTCTTTTTCTGTCTGTGGAGCTGGGCTGTGGTGGCTGCTTCTGGTGAGACTGTATCTTCTACCCGGTCTGGTAGCAGCCTCCATGGGGCTTTGGTGCGTGTCCCCTTGGACACAGCCCCACAGGGGGCCGAGGTGCCCTTGTGTAAAGTAAAATAAATCGAAATAATAAAAGGATCCCTAGGATCCCTTGGAAACCCAGCAAGGCCTGCGCTTTAGCGCCCGTGGGCCTTGGCCAGGCCACATGCCGCAGGGCACCCCCGAGCAGCCCTGGCCCAGCTGACCCCCTGCAACCAGTTCGCCTGTTCCTCTGCCACTTCTTTTTCCAGGGAGTGAACCAGTGAGGCAGGCAGGCTCTTTGGAGTTGTGTCATGACTTAAGGAATAGTCACAAATGTGATTACTATGAAGAGCACTAGCGCCAGAGCCACCCAGGTGGCTCACTTGGTGGCTCTGTCAGTAAAGTGTCTGCCTTCGGCTCAGGTCATGATCCCAGGTCCTGGGATCGAGCCCCGCATTGGGCTCCCTGCTCATCAGGAGACCTGCCTCCCACTCTCCCACTCTCCGTGCTTGAGTCTTGCTGTCTCTCTCTCCCTCTGTCAAATAAATAAAATCTTTAAAGAAATAAATAAAATCTTTTTAAAAAAGAACTTGAGTTCCTATAAGATAAAACCAATTATAATTTGTGATGAGATATTTTATATGATGGCATAAAAGCTGTGTAGTAAAAATAATAGCTTAATTTTCTTTTTTAATATATTAACTTTTAAAAAAACCCTTTCCTGTTGTACTTTCCTGAGTTCTTTTTTCAGAAATCAGTCCACAGAGGCATGATGGACTAAATATTTATAGCTTTATGGCTATATAACTCCATAAGTAATTAATTAGAAGAGAGAGGTCTTTTGTGTGTTCTTCCTGGTTTCAGAGTATCTATCAATGTCTTGTCTTTTCTTTTTTCTTGGAGATGCTGGTCCCAGAATATTTTAAATACACTACTCTATTCTTGTCTCTCTCTTTTTTTAATGTTGAGGTATTTACTTGCCAAGGCAAGTTTCTTTTTCTTTTCTTTTCTCTTTTTTTAAGATTTTATTTATTTATTTGTCAGACGGAGGTCAGAAGTAGGCAGAGAAGCAGGCAGAGAGAGAGGAGGGAGCAGGCTCCCTCCTGAGCAGAGCCTGATGCAGTGCCCGAGGACCACAACCCAAGCCAAAGGCAGAGGCCTTAACCCACTGAGCCACCCAGACACCCGCAAGTTTCTTTTTAATATCCTAACCCCTACCCCTGTCCAGCCCCGGGTTGGTTGAACGCAAGACAAGACATAATCATATATAGTGGGCGGGGCTTCCTTTGTTCTTCCTTCTTCCCCTCTGCCCAGTCCCGCCCATTGTCATGTGGCCCTCCTTTTGCCTCACCACCAAAGCACACCTCCAGTTCAAACCATTCCAGGAAATCTGACGTGTTCCCGGGTGAGGGAAGGACTGACCCGGTGAGTAAAGGACCGGACCAGCCGGAAGCCTAATGGGCCGGGATAGCAGGCTTGGACTCCCGCAGGCTTAATGACTAACCTTTAAAAAGTCAGATAAATATAACTATGAATCACAATGTTTATAAATGACTCAGAAACGGTTGTTAAAAAGTCCTGTAGAGCTGGAGGGCAACAGTCTAGGAGCTGGGCAAGAGCAAGTCAAGGATGATAAGGCTCGTGTTTTTGTTTTGAGAAGGTAGAGTTTGCTCTTCGGACGTTTTTTATTGGTTAAGACAGTTACAAACGCTAGCTCCGTGGGAAAAAAATCCAAGCAGCCCCAAAGTTTATAAAGTGAGAAGTGAAAAGTCCTTCCTCTGAATTCCTTTCTGTTCTCCTTACCTGCCAGACACACACACAGACACCCCCACGCACCCCTGTGCTCCCTGGCCTGCCCTCCAGGCGTTAACAGATTAACAGTTTGGCTTGGGTGGAATGTTTATTTAAATGGAGATTTTTTTTTTTTAAGTATAATTTCAAGTCAGTAATTTTACAAAGGGAAAAATTTATGAACTGTTGCTTTTGCCAACCAGCAAGGGAAAGTGGGTTAGACATCCACGGAAATGACCAGCTGCCACTTGGAGCAGGGCGAGGTAATGGGACTGGCCGCAGCCCACCGCCTCCTGCGGCTCGACCAGCTCTGTGCCTGGGCCCCCAGGGCAGCTGTGCCTCACCGAGTGGCTCCTCTCCCTCCGGCTCTGTCTCTTCTCAAGTTCACTGTTAAGTCCTTCTTGGGCTTGTAGAAGGTAAATGGAATCCAGTCCTCCCTGCGTAGGCTGGGGGTAAAGGGGGGAGCAGGCCTTTGCGGTTAGTGTGGGACAGGCTGTTGTTGAATACGGAACAGCCTTGCTTTTTGTTCACACCTATCTATGGATTCTGTACAAAGACCTTCTGACATTGTTGTCCTATCGTATCTTGTTTACAGTGATGAGTTGGTGAAATTTATTATTGAGAAATACAGCTATGGCCTTTCCCTTGCCCTGCTCTGGTCTCAGGTTGCAGATCGGTAGGGCATAACGTGTGGTCGGGGAGAAGACACTCGGAGATTTCCCTTTAAGAACACTGAATCCTGAGTTTTCTCCCCTCCCTGATGGTGGTGATGATGGACAGGTCCCTTTCACCCTGGGTAGGTCGCTTTCACCCGGTGAGAAGGCTGTGAGCATCCCCAGACACTCCCATTACAGGTCACACTGGACAAGTGGAGAGCTGATCGGAAAAATCCGGAACATCTGTTTTGAGCAGAGACACATTACTGATTTTTAGATCAGAAGCCACTGAGGATGCGAGGCTGAGTCAGTGGTTCCGCCGGCCCCGGGAAGCTTGTGTCCCTGCGCCCTAGGATTAAAGCTGGAGTCCGCGCTGTACAGGGTGCTGCTGGCGGCGCCGGGCCTGTCTGTGGTCAGGCGTGGAGGGGAGCCGGCGGCCGGCCCACCGGAGACCTGGCTGCTAGGAAGGGCGAGAGGGGCCGGGAGCTGCGGGCACAGCTGTCGTGTGCCACGTGGGCCCAGCGTCCCGTGTCACTGTTCCCACAAACTTAGAAGTCTTCAGGATCCTCAAAATCACGGAACTCTTTCTTTCCAAGGTTTAGTGGCTGGATGCCAGGGCGGAAATGTGTTCACATTTGCGAATATTCTTTCCATGTAGATCTACGGAGCTGGACTCCAACTGGTCTTGGTTTCAGCTGCGATGCATGCAGGTTGGAGGAAATGCTAACGCGGTAAGTTCACGGCGGACGCGCCACTTCCCTTCGTGTATAAATACGTGTGAGGCTAGAAAGGAAGCTTGGTGTTTGCAGGTACGAGCTTGGGGACCCTACTGGCTAGCAAAGGCTAGGGGGACTTGGCAGCGAGTGGCCCTGGCGACTTGTTTTTCCCCACATCTGTGAAACACCCAGTCCACACAAAGCCCCGGACGAGGCGCGGGGATATAGTGACAAGCAAGACAAACGCGATCCCCATTTTTAATTTAGTAATTTCTGGGTGAAATTTAAAAAAAAATTTTAAGTGTCCGATTAACTTACAATTTTACAAAAGCAGATTTCCTTAACCCCCCTTACAAACCTAAATACGGATCCTCAAATCTGTAAAACTTAATTTACAAATTCAGTTTACCTGATGAATCGAGTTGTGTTGCTCATACAGGTTTTTAGCACGCCTGCCTGAATCCCGGCGCGAGTTCTGTAATTCATGTCCACGTTTGGACCCTTATGAGCTTGTTGAATAGTTTCCTCTAGTTGGTTCAACTTTTGTTTTACTGCCTTGTTCATGCTGCGGTCTCTGTTTGTGAAGAGAGAGTTCTGCACAAGGTGAAGGTCAGCGTAGCTCCTAACTGATTCTCCTTAGTGGAATTCCAATGGAAATGAATTTCTCATGACCTAAAAGCAGCCCAGAGTGGAGAGAGTCCCCCAGAGTCACAAAATAACCCGAACGATTGCAGTCCTTAAACAGAGGCACAAAGGGCCAGGGAGTCTCATGTCTGGTTTTACTGAGATATTAACATTGCACGTGTGGAAGGCATTCCCTTTACAAGAAAAATTTTATATTAAATTGTGCGGTTTACATTATTTTTGTAAATTATGTAACTCAATTACTTTTGTTTTCACCAGTATTTTCCCAAAAAATCCCTCACGACAGGAAGTACTGTTTTCAGTCATGTGTTAGATTTAATGCAGTCTTGCTGTTAATCCGTGTCTTTTCCTCCATAGTCTTCCTTTTTCCATCAGCACGGCTGTGCCACCAGTGACACCAATGCCAAGTACAACAGTCGCGCTGCCCAGCTCTATCGGGAGAGAATCAAGTCACTAGCGTCCCAGGCGACACGGAAGCACGGCACTGACGTAAGTCACGGGCAGGTTGGATCATCTTCTTCAGATCAGATGACATTTATTTCAGTAGAAAAAGTGATTTTAACCATCCCAGACAGTAAGACCTTCTAATAGGATTCGCTTGCAAGGACATGACCTGTAGCTGATTCTCATTGTTTGTGGAAGTTGTGCACTACGAGGTTGCTGTGAGTCCTGAATTAGGAAATGCTGGAGCATCACTCCTAGGGGAGCTAGAGAGCAAGGTCCCAAGGGCTTCTGGTCAGGTCGTTTCCATCAATGGATGAATACGTGGCCTTATTTTATGTGTGCTTCTGGTTAAGGACACCTTATTGGGTATATTATTTAGCTAAGTACATAAACTTAATAGTATATTGATATAATAATATTTAGACAAGAGATACAATTTAATATATTACTAATATATAATTATTGGCTCATTGACATTGAACTTGCTGCCCACAGACTATATAGGACTCGGGCCTAAATGAAGCTTGCCTAACACTGTATTTTCTCTGTAAGGCACATCATGGGCTCCCTGTGGCTAGGAGGCCTACGTGGGATTTAGCACTAGGCTTAGGAGCCATTCTAGACAGTGAAATCACCAACAAAAATGTGCAAAATGTGGCATTAAATAGACCTCAGAAAGGACCCTTATTTGCAGTCGGAGAGCTAAAGCAGGAAGACAGAGCGCCACCTTGTTCTGTCTCAGCCGGGGACGGGCACCTGGCGCGGCTCAGATTCTTCGCTGGTCTGCACGCGTCTGTGAAAGGACCACAGAGGTGTCTCAAGCATCGATTTGGGGGTTACAAGGAAATTGTGGCAAGAAGGTGAATTTGCAAATATGGAAGCCACTGTTGATGAGGATTGACCACACTTTGGAACCCACACTTGGAAATTAAGCGCTCGATCTGTCCTACTCAGAAACAGCTTGTGAATCTGGTACTTGACATCCTCAAGGACTGGATGTAGGAATTACTAGATTGCTACATCACTAAAATGTGCTCAGGGGCCCTGGAAGGACTATTACTGACTGTGTAGGAGTGGAAAGTACCGATCTTTAGCAAACAGATCTCTAGAAAGGGAGTGAGATTATTAGGTAAAACCTTTTAAAGCCAGGGAAAGGGCTAAGCGGTGCTCTATGTTCTAGCTGTGGCTGGATAGCTGCGTGGTCCCGCCTTCGACCCCTCCACCGAAAGAGGAAGATTTTTTTGCCTCTCATGTTTCTCCTGAGGTATGTAGTATCTTTTATAGAATTTTAAAGTATGCTTACTCTCACATTTAGAAAGGGTGTATATTTAAATGTCTCACTTAGGACACAGGCTAAGCTGCTGTATAACAACCCTGAAATATTTCTATCTTAAACAAGATAGAAATTAATTTCCATCTGTGGTTCTGAAGTCAGCTGTGCAGGGCTGAGCGAGGGCGGGATCTGTTTGGCTCTTCTCCACTGTTGGCTTCCATCGCAGGGTCCAAAGCGTCTGTTGCAGCTCAGGACCTTTCGCAGCAGTGGGAGTGGGGCAAGCATCTAAGAAAGCTAGTGCCCCATCCTTCTACTAAAAGAATGTAGACGTGGTACACGTCTCTTCCGCTCACATCCTCATAGCCAGAACTTGGTTGTACATCGATACCTAGCGGCCAAGGAGGCTGAGAAATCATTTCCAGGAGTCTGCCACAGTTCAGCTGAGAACTATGGACAAAGAATGAAGACTTTTTTTTTTTCAAGATTTTTTATTTATTTATTTGAGACAGAAAGAGAGCATGAGGGGTGGGGAGGGGCAGAGAGAGAGAGGAGAAGCAGAGCCCCTGCTGAGCTAGGAGCCCAACATGGGGCTCAATCCCAGGACCCCAAGATTGTGACCCAAGCTGAAGGCAGACATCCTATCAACTGAGCCACACCCCCCCAGGTACCCAAGACTTTTTTTTTTTTTTTTAAGATTTAATTAAGAGCATGTGAGTGGGTAGGGGAGGGGCAGAGGAGAGAGAATCTCAAGCAGACTCCGTGCTGAGCGTTGAGCATGATGGGGGCTCAGTTTCATAGCCCTAAGACCCATGACCTGAGCCAAAATCAAGAATTGGATGCTGAGGGGCCCCTGGGTGGCTCAGTGGGTTAAAGCCTCTGCCTTCGGCTCAGGTCATGATCTCGGGGTCCTGGGATCGAGTCCCGCATCGGGCTCTCTGCTCGGCAGGGAGCCTGCTTCCTCCTCTCTCTCTGCCTGCCTCTCTGCCTACTTGTGATCTCTGTCTGTCAAATAAATAAGTAAAATCTTAAAAAAAAAAAAAAAAAGAATCGGATGCTGAACTGACTGAGCCACCCAGTCACCCCTAAATCCACATTTTAATAGGGACTTGAATCTCACTGTCCCAGTTTAGCTGTGTACAGAGTGTATCTCAAAGCTGTTGTACGAATGAAGTCAGGGGCGTCCGAGAGGCTCTGTCAATTAAGTATCCAAGTCTGGATCTCATCTCAGGTCTTGGTCTCAGGGTTGTGAGTTCAAGCCCCGCATCGGGCTCCCTATTTAAACAAAAGAATGAAGTCAGGACTGGTGTGAGAAATTGGGAGCTGGCCCGAGTAAGCCTCCAGTAAATGCGGCCAGAACCATTGTCTTCGGTGTTGTGGCCTGTTGGGAGCAATGATAATCACCCCCAGATCACAAAGACAGGAACAGAAGGCCTCCACAGCCTAGAATATTTCCTGAGTGGCCCTCTCGGGAAATGTGTGCGGACCCCTGGCTTAGAGCCGCAGATGTCTGTCACTGCCCTGCCTCCTCCCAGGCCCACCGGGGAGGGGCACAATCACTTAACTGCTGTGCAGCCCATTCTTGAACCAGTTTTCAAGTACAGACGTGAAATTGCTGTCGCTTGATTTTGTTTTTCTTTTTTGTTTTTTGTTCTTATAATGTGTGCGTACAGGTTCATTGACAGAGTCGGTAGTTACTAGAAGTAGTTATCAACAGGAAACCAAAGAAACGGTGAGGTAATCTGTCACATTCTGCAGTGCCTGTTTAAGACGGGACAGGGAGAGAGTGTTCACTGGTAGTAGCTGGGAAGTGTTGTCATGCAAATGACAGGCTAAAAGGAGGAGAGAGGGGAACAGTCTGATGTGGACGAGCATTGGAATTCGTATTAGCGTGAACTCAACGTTTGTTCTAGTGTGGCTCTCTGCGCACACTCACACATGCAGACCCGCAGTGGAGCACTGATGACAAATGTGTGTGTCCCTGGGTGAACGCACACGGATGTAGTACTGGGCTCTTGTCCACCGGGAGGCCCAGAGACGGGACACACCCACACCCCCTCTCGATTTCTAAACACCGCGAGGAACCGGGGCTACTGGTGGAGCAAAGGCAGATTCTAGGAGGGGGGCTGCTGGGGCAGCTGAGCCTAGAGCATCTTGATGTGCCCGAGAGTAAGAAGTGCTGGGCGGAGGGGCTGACAGACAGAGGAGGGCACGTCTGAAGGACTCAGGAACCAGCCGGAAAGCGTTCCCAGTGGTCAAAGCTGAACAGTTTCAACAACAAAATAGATAATGACCATTTGGATTATAATCCAAAGAATAAAATAAATATCCACGCATCTACACTAATATGAATAGATGATTGAATAAATAAATGAAGAGAAGGGACGATCTTTTCTAGAGAAGAATCAATCATGTGTGCATAGACACTCTGCCTTTCAGGAGGCCCCCTCGCCTTGAGTGCAGGCTACCCATGGTGACTCACTTCCCAATTCTAGGGGTTGGGAAGGGGACAGTGGTAACTTCACCAGGGAAAAGCCCGGCAGGCACCACCTGTTTATCCATGATTTGGTGACCATAATTGAAGTATCATTAACACACAGTGTTACATTAGTTTCACATATACGATGTAAAGATTCAGCAGCTCTGTACATTAATTACCCAGTGCTCATCAAGATGAGTGTGCTCTCGGGGCACCTGCGTGGCTCAGTTGGTTAAGTGCCTGACTCTTGGTTTCAAGTAGGTCATGATCTCATGGGTCATGGGATCGAGCCCTGCATCAGGCTTCTTGCTTGGTGGGGAGACTGCTTGAGGTTCTGTCTCTCTCTTTCCCTCTGCCCCTCCCTCTGTGTGTGCACACTCTCTCTATATATAGATAATAAATACATAAATCTTTTTTAAAAGAATACATTTTAATTTTTTTAATTTTTAAATTTTTAATTTTTTTAATATTATCTTTCCTTCCCACTAATCTGGGTACTTAGAAGGTGACTATTAGATTATTAGCTTTTCCCCCCACTTTGACTGTTTCGTGGACTTGTCTTACTTTGCTTACTGTTGACTTTTCTCACCTCGCTGCAGGCAGCAAGTGGCACAGGGTGGGCCTCGGCACAGCCAGAAGCACCTTTGCCACCTCGGGATGTGGAAATCACTCCGGCTCATAACGAAGGTAGTCTTAAGGACTGTCCTGTAATGCTCTCCTTTGGTTTGATGGCTGCTATGGAACTATTAGAAAATAAGACCCTCGGGGTGCCTGGGTGGTGCAGTCACTTGAGCGTCCGCCTCTTGGTTTCGGCTCACTTCATGATCTCAGGGACGTGAGATCGAGCCCCGTATCAGGCTCCACAGTCAGTGCAGAATCAGCTTGAGATTCTCTCTCCCTCTCCCTCTGCCGAACTTCCCACTCGTGTCCTTTCTCTCTCTAAAATAAATAAATCAATCTAAGAAAGAAAGGAAATAAGATCCTTGTATTTCATGAGGAAACTTGCCCCGGTAGATCATCTAGTGGGAAAACAAAATTACTGAACAGGGAATCTGATCTCACTTCTATAAAAAAACTGAAAAAAACATACACACACAGAAAACATTCTGGAGGGGCACCTGGGTGGCTCAGTGGGTTAAGCCGCTGCTTTCGGCTCAGGTCATGATCTCAGGGTCCTGGGATCGAGTCCCGCATAGGGGGGCTCAGCAGGGAGCCTGCTTCCTCCTCTCTCTCTGCCTGCCTCTCTGCCTGCTTGTGATCTCTCTCTGTCAAATAAATAAATAAAATCTTTAAAAAAAAAAAAAAAAAGAAAAAGAAAACATTCTGGAAGGTACATACCAAATTGTAAACTGGAGAATGAAATTACTGAATGAATCACTTTTACCTTCAACTTGATACAGCTGTGAAGTGAGTGAGCTTTTGTGACAAGTGTATGTTACTTCCATACTCAGAAAACAAGATTTCAATTTTTTTTTTTTAAAGATTTTATTTATTTATTTGACAGACAGAGATCACAAGTAGGCAGAGAGGCAGGCAGAGAGAGAGAGAGAGAGAGAGGGAAGCAGGCTTCCTGCGGAGCAGGGAGCCCAATGCGGGGCTCGATCCCAGGACCCTGAGATCATGACCCGAGCCGAAGGCAGCAGCCCAAACCACTGAGCCACCCAGGCGCCCCCAAGATTTCAATTTTAAAAACGATCCTGTAAATAGTTGGTATCTAATGACTTGCATTTTGTGGTTTTATTATGGGATTTTTATAATAAACATTTATTTGTTTATTTATTTAAAGATTTCATTTATTTATGTGTGAGAGAGAGACCAAGAGAGCATGAGCAGGAGGGGGAGAGGGAGAGGGAGAGAGAGAATCTCAAGCAGAGCCAGATAAAGGGCTCGATCCCAGGACCCCAAGATCATGACCTGAGCCGAAGCAAGCATTAAACGCTCAACTGACTGAGCCCCCCACCGCCAGGTGCTCCGGGATTATATATATAAATGAGATACTTATATCAGTTGCTTGCATTTTAGAAAATCACTTAGGTGATAAGAGTAACAAGGATCAAGACATCAATTTTTTCTGTCTGACACTTTCATCAGCCAGAAAGTTCATGTGAATTAACAGCTCCGTTTCACAACTGTGCAGGAAACCCCTGGGTTCTGGCGCCAGGAGTGTGGGCTAGTATACTGAGTCTGGAACTACTTTTGGGGACCTCGTGTAACAGGAAGGACCAAATACTCAACCAGCTCTAGGACCAAGATTCTAATTTGAGAAACTTTCTGGCAAGGGTCTTTTTGGAGGGTTGGAGGGTTGGCGAGTACCTAGTATTTATCAAGAAGAAAGTTCTAGAAAAGTGGTCATTCAGGTCTCTGGGAGAGTGGGATTGGGAGCATGCTGGAAGGAAAAGTCACTTCATTGGTATTGAATTCTAGGTATAAGGGTAGGAACGTCTGAGATGCCATCAAACAGCAGATTTTAGGATGACTGTTTTTAATGTTACTGGTCTTAGGAGTCAGCCTATCAGCAAACCAGGAGGGGAACATTTTGCCTCCTGGGGAACAGTGAATGGAGCCGGGACAAGTGTTTAGCATTTTGGAAAAAACAATATAGCAGAATTCCTTCTTTACTCTTTACATCATCCTAAATTCAGTCGGATCAAAGATTTAAACATAAACATGAAAATACGAGGTACTAAAAGAAACATGGGGGAAGCTTTTCTTGTCACCCTGGAATGGGGAAGTCCTTCTACACATATGCAAGCCTCTCGAGAAGAGATTAGCAAATCTGTTACAAATACAACATTTCTGTTCTGAAGAAATGCTTGAAAGACAAGTGATAAATATTTGCAATCCGTACACAGAAGCTTGTTTCCTTAATATGCAAAACACTCTGACATGGCTGGATTTGTAGGATTTGCAATTTGTGGCTTTTTTGCACGTTTCATTTTTTGTGCATATGACCCTAGATGCTTGCTAAGAACTCATCTCCGAGTGGCGTTTCGCTTTTCAGATTCTTAGACCTGCACCCTGCTGCGGCCGCACTGCCCTTTGGTCCTTTACTGTTTGCTTATGTTGTCCCTGCGGTGGGAATGTCTCCCCGGTTGCCATGACGCTGCCTCCTTCCTGGAGTCGCTGCTCAAGGGCCCCCCTCAGCGAGGCCCTGTCCACCCCACGGGCACTCGGGTCACTACCACGTTTATGTGTCCAAACTTCCTCATAGCGCAGCACACCCTGACTCAGAGTGGCTGTGCGCTGCGCTGTGAGCTGCTCCAGGAGAGGCGGCTTCTGCAGATGAGGAATCTGCCTGAGCCGCGCATCGGTTGTGCATCGGTTTGTCATTTTCCTTAAGGACAGAGGACAAAAAGTAATCCTGACACTCCCCCGACTACCACAGAGAAAAGGCGGGCTTTGTGCCTGCCAGACAGTACAGGTGACAATCTGAATATTGTTCTTCTTACAGCTAATTAGCATAAAAGGCCGTCTGAGGCTGAAGCCCACATGCCACGGAGGCCCCTGTGCCCTCTGGAGTCCAGGTGTCCCGTCTGTTTTCCGGTAACCAAATGCAGAACAAGATTTTGTTCTTTTTTTTCCCCAAGGTTTATTTATTTATTAGAGAGAGAGACAGAGAGAGCACAAGCAGGGGGAGCAGCAGAGGGAAAGGGAGAAGCAGACTTCCTGCTGAGCAGGGAGCCTGACGTGGGACTCGATCCCAGGACCTGGAGATCATGACCTGAGCTGAAAGCAGAGGCTTAACCGACTGAGTCCTCCAGGCGCCCCAAGATTTTGTTTTTGTACATATTTTATCTTTTTTAAGATTTATTTATTTGAGCGCGTGTGTGCTTGCACGCGAGTGCGGGGAGGGGCCGAGGGAGACAGGGAACCCTCAAGCAGACTCCTCGCCAAGTGCAGAGCCCGATGCTACTCGGGGCTCCACCTCACAGCCCTGAGATCACGATCTGAGCCGAAGCCAGGGATTGGACGCGCAGCCAGCCGAGTACCCAGGCTCCTGTGTTCTTGCAAATACATTCATGGGGCATCTGGGTGGCTGAGTCGTTAAGTGCCTTCGGCTCAGGTCATGATCCCAGGGTCCTGGGACCATTTCTGCATCGGGGTCTCTGCTCAGCAGGAAGCCTGCTTCTTCCTCTCCGACCTCCCCTTGCTTGTGTTCCCTCTGTCACTGTGTCTCTGTCAAATAAATAAATAAAATCTTTTTTTAAAAAATCAACATTCTTAGCTGAAGAGTTCCTCCTGAAGGTTTTATTCTTTAGAATTCCATGCCCCCTCACCCCTGCAACGGCACTTCCTCCTCTCCCCCCCAACCAGAGTCTCTCACCAGCAGCTCTCAGCTCCCCCGGCTGAGCCCAGAGTTTCTTGTGTCCCCGTGGGGTGACAGGGTGCAGTCTGGAGTCAACTTAAGGGCTGCATAATAAAAAGGGAGATCAAAAGAATTTTGGCCATTGGAATGTGGGTCCTGACATCCTTTGCTTAAGTGTCCTTCTTCCCTGGCCTTTTTCCAGTGCCCGGCAGCTCCCGGCCCGTGGTAGGGAATCAAGAAATGTGGAGTCAGTTCTTTTCCCACAAAATGCTATTGTTCTCACTCGTCCTGCTTTGCCTACTTAAATGCCTTAACTAAAGCTTACCTTTTAAATATTTATAGGGGCTCCTGGGTGGCTCACTTGGTTAAGTGGCCAACCCTTGATTTTGGCTCAGGGTCTCCTTTGACTGGTTTCTTGAGCTTAGTGTCCTGTTTTCAAGGTCTGTCCATGTCATAGCCAGTGTTGTCATCTCATTCTGTTTTCTGACCAAGCAATCACCCATTGCCTGGAGAGACTACGTTTTGTTTATTCATTTTTTGTTATAGATTTTATTTATTTACTTGACAGAGAGAGAGAGAGAGAGCGCACAAGTAGGGGAAGTGACAGGCAGAGGGTGAGGGAGAAGCAGGCTTCCTGCTGAGCAAGGACCACCCCCCCCATGCAGGCAGTCGATCCCAGGACCCTGGGATCACAACTGAGCCGAAGGCAGACGCCACCCAGGTGCCCCTTGTTTATTCCTTTTGAAAGGGATAAAATTAAGATAACAAAATATTTTTTTAATGAAGTCATAATAGAGTTTCCTAACCAGAATCATTTTTTTTTTAAAGATTTTATTTATATGACACAGAGATCACAAGTAGGCAGAGAGGCAGGCAGAGAGAGAGGGGGAAGCAGGCTCCCTGCTCAGCAGAGAGCGCGATTCGATTCGGGGCTCAGTCCCAGGACCCTGAGATCACACCCGGAGCTGACAGCAGAGGTTTAACCCACTGAACTACCCAGGCACCCCCAGAATCATTTTTTAGGCAACTAGGAAACAGCAGATTTCCTGGTACCTGGAGATTTAGATTTCTATTACTGATATGATTAGTGTTAGAATTGGCAAGTGTAGGGGCGCCTGGGTGGCTCCCTCGGTGAAGCGTCTGCCTTTAGCTCAGGTCATGATCCTGGAGTCCTGGCATCGAGCCCTGCATCAGGCCCCCTGCTCAGCCGGGAGTCGGCTTCCCCCTCTGCCTGCTGCTTCCCCTGCTTGTGCTCTCTCTGTCTCACTCTCGCTCTATCTCAAATAAATAAATCTTAAAAAAAAAAAAGAGTTTGCAAATTTTAACACATATTGGGTGTTTAATCCACATACATACTAGGTGTCTCAGAACAGTATATTTTAAAACACCAGATCATAAGGTAGAATGTCAAATATTAATTAGACCACTAATAGTTTTATCCTATAAAGCAACTGGATAAAAAGCATACTTCCATTTCGACAGACTTTTAAATCAAAATTCTTTTTTTTAATCAAAATTCTTATAATAATAAAGTAGAATGTGGAGAAAGAGAAACAATCTTCTTTGGAGACAAAAACAATTTTCTGTGGAGACAGAAAAACAATCATTGGCAAAATTGGGTAAGATATATGTGACCGAAAAAGTAAAATTTGTTACATATTTAAAAGCGTGTTTGACGAGTATATTTTCTGTATTAATACCAAGATATTTAACTTTCAGGTGGACCAGAACAAGGACCGAGTGTGGAAGGTCTTAATGCACCAACGAAGGCTGGTTTAGGTAACAGGCCTACGACTCTATATTCTCATTCTGAAGGGTGCCTGGGTGGCTCAGTGGGTTAAGCTTCTGCTTTCAGCTCAGGTCATGATCCCAGGGTCCTGGGATCAAGCCCCCCCTGGGGCTCTCTGCTCAGCGGGGAGCCTGCTTCCTTCTCTCTCTCTGCCTGCCTCTCTGCCTACTTGTGATCTCTGTCAGTCAAGTAAATAAATAAAATCCTAAAAAAAAAAAAATCTTACATTCTGATTTCGAGAGTGAGATTCATTAAGACAAAAAATGAATCCCGTCTTTACATTCTGCCAGGACTTTGTAGTCTAATACGGCATCATGACCATTAATCTATTAGTAAGATTTTATTGAGCAAAAAATCCTGGAGGGCAGAGCAGCTCCATCATTCCCGTTGACTCAAGAACTTTTCTAGTATTTTCTTCTCCTAATTTCATTTTAGTGATCTTTAATGTTGCATTATTAGGGAATTTTATTCTGATATTAGTGCGTATTACATGGCATTAATTGGAAAGCAATACTTTGGTGAAAAATAGCTAAACTATTAGAAATGTTCTGGATATTTTCATCTGGTGTTAATGGCTTTGTAGGAGTTTGGGAGCAGATTTTGTGACTACTGCCACACGGCTCCAAAAGGAGGCGAGGGAAAGGAAAACTCCCCTAGATGCCTCTTTCATATTTGAAATGTAATGGGGTTAAATTCTCATATTAGGGCTAAATTTGAATCTTTCGTTGTTTGTGGCTTTATGCTGTCTTTTCCTCTTAAAATACATTCTCGTCTTTGTCAGAAAAAAGTTAAAATTTTATTCCTACTGAGTCTCTTAAACATAGAATATATATAGTCTTTGATTAAAGTTTACCCATAAAACAGTTTTTAAGGAACTCTAAAGTATATATTTTTGTGCAATTTAGAAAGTACTGGTATGAAATAATAGAATGGTTTATAATTCTTATTGGTTAATAGATAAAATCTGTATATAAGTCGAGGTGAAAAAGCTCATTGCTGCTTCAGTTAGTTGTATACGTAATGCCTGGCTAACTTAATGTTTTAAAGTAATTCTAAAAGTTTTTGAAGAGCAGATCTTAATAGGAGGGTTTGTTCTAATATACAGAAGAAATGCTCCTGAAGAAAGCAGTGTGTAGGGCCAGGCCAGGCTCTTAATTTCTCTTCAGGGTGGTATGCAGAAAATGTTTTCTCTAAGTTTGGATACTACTTGGAAATACTGAGAAATTCCATTTAACCAAGCTCTAACTCTAAAATACACTCATGTTCGGGTCTTCTGGGAAATGTTACAGTCTCTTAAATAATGATATGTATCTTAGTTTTTTTTTCAGATACACTAAAAATAGAAAAATTATGTATTTCTATTGGCCTGACTTTCTATTTTTTATTTTTTGGCAGAGGTGTCCTCTATCATAAAAAAGAAACCAAATCAAGCCAAAAGAGGAGTGAGTATTACGTGTAAATACCTAATAGCTCGTCTCTGAGATAGCCACCTTTGTCACTTCCCACACTGTGGTGTCATACACGTGGCTTTGATGAAGAACCTATGCTTTGTGCAATGAGATGAATGTTAGACGTACTCAAGTTTTTCTAGAATGAGTTTTCAAAGAAATTTTTCCTTCGATGACAAAATTAAAAAAAAAAATCAGCAGAGGCTCCGTGGGAGTGTCTGTTGTGTTTGCGTTTCTGTAAGCGATGCTATCACTCGAGACTTAGAGGGTTGTCATCCGCAGAACTTTCAGAGACCACGATTCCCTTTAGGGTCCCCGTTCTGGAGGCAGGCGCCAAGGCAGCCACTTTGTCACTTAGTGGCTACGTGATCTCGGTCAAGCCACTTAACTTGCCTCAGCTTGAGCTGCTCATCTGTGAACTGGGGTCGATGGTGATGCCAGCTTGACAGGGTCGTGAGGACTGAGTGAGAGAACGCTTGTGAAGCGCAGGTCACAGTGCCTGGCACGTCATAGACACCAGTCCACGTTAGCTGTTGCTGCGAAGCTTTCCAAAAGTTTGGGCAGAACCTAATCCTGTATATCTTCTAGCTTGGGGCCAAAAAAGGAAGTTTGGGCGCCCAGAAAGTGGCGAACACATGCTTTAATGAGATTGAAAAACAAGCCCGGGCTGTAGATAAAATGAAGGAACAGGAAGACCTTCTGGCCAGGGCGGCGCCTAAGGAAGAATCCATGTAAGTCTGACTTGCTTCTCCTAGTGTGTTTTTAGTGAATAAAACTATTAATAATACAACTCGGAGATTTGCTTTCCAGATGCCACTGAATTTTGTGGGGAGGGGGGCTGCCTGGACTGGAGAAATTGGAATGATAATGTGGAGTCCCTTGAAGTCCAGCCAGTCAGCTCACATTTTATCTAAGAGGAGCACTGGAATGAGGGAATGTATTTTGGAGCGTGAGTTCCGCAGTGAGCTCAGGACAGACAGAATAGGGCAGAAACTGGAAGCCCCGGGGCCAGTCCAGAGAAGGCTGTGAGTATTCACTGAAGGCTCTTAGAGGCTTTGTTTGTGTTGGAAACAGAAGGGAGCGGCCCTCTGGAGAGTGCATGTGCTGGGTATAAAAGACCGTGGGGAGAGATGCAGGGGGAGCACGACGCAGAAAGGAAAAGCAACTTGGGTTCCTAGTTCTTATGTGTGTTTGTTTTACTTGTGCTATTCCCTCTTCCTTTCATGTGTGTTCTGTCAGTTCTGGCTTGAGTTACTGTAGACTGCATAATGAAGAAAATACTGATTTATGAGGTTTACTGCTGTGAGGATTAACTTAGTTAATGCTCATCAGAGCGCATCAGACAGTGCCTAGGGCGGAGTCCGTGCCCAGTCGGTGTGCTTTCTTACTGTTCATACTAACAGTTTGTGAAGGAACTTTCTGATGGCTAAGCCCAGAGAATTTGAAGTATAGGAGCGCCTGGGTGGCTCAGTGGGCTCAGGTCATGATCTCAGCGTCCTTGGATCGAGCCCCACGTCCGGCTCTCTGTTCGGCAGGGAGTCTGCTTCCCTTCCTCTCTCTCTGCCTGCCTCTCTGCCTGCTTGTGATCTCCCTCTCTCTGTCAAATAAATAAATAAAATCTTGAAAAAAAAAAAAAAAAAAAGAAGTATAATATTTCTCCTTGTCATTTAACTCAAAGAACGTAGGGGGCAGCACTAAACCATCTTTGGGTACATATGGTTTGAAATGCTTTCTGCAAAATGTTCTTCCAGCGGTCACAGACCTCACTTTAATTTCTCTAAGCTACGTTCTTGACCCTGGGGAGGCCAAATCTGAGGCTCTAGACTGCTTCTCTTGGTGTTTGGGATCGAGCTGTGTGCGGATTGCTGGTGCCTGGTTTTCCTGGAGCCTGTAAAATCCAGAGCCTGATCCCCTCGCTCTCTGCGGTGCAGGGGGCTGGAGATGAGCACAGTGACCTTAGAAGGCCAGCAGCCCTAGCTGGTAGCTTTCGTTAGGTCGGTCAGGTACAGCAGGAACGCAGAGATGTGGGCCCAGGTGTTAATGGATCTGACCTGGGAACCTGCTTTGACGGCTTCCTTGGCCCCATTCAGGACAGCCCTACCACTGTGCCCTCCCGCTCAGCCCCGGGGCAGCCCACTTCTACCAAAGCAGAGCTGTGCGAGCCCAAGAAACACACACTTTATCCTTAAGATGCGACAGACAGGTTAACTTCTGCAAGTTAATGTTTTCATGGCCATGAGTAGTTAGTTCAGTTCAGCAGCCAGGAACCGCAGTTTCCTCTTATCGGGCCTGGGAAATTCCGACTGGCCGGGCACGAGCCTGGCCTCACCTCCTGGCACGCAGCTCCTGGGCTTACCCTCAGGAGTGTGCACAGTTGTTGGTTGGGGGCGTGTGATGGGAAGAGGCAGAGCTTCTTCCCTTGTGTGATCTGAGCGGCTGCAAGCCCTCCTTTGAGCCAGGGACTGGGAAGCAGGGAATCCTGACTTCTTAATTCTAGCAGTGCTGCTGCCCCGTGTTACGGGAAGCCTGGGCAGTCAAGTGTGTGCTTTTCCTGGGCAGGAGAACCTCTCCCCACATCCGTTCCTCTTCTCCAGAAGAATCTGTTGCAACAGTTTTATCTGTTCGCGATTTTCAGCAAATCTGTTGTCTTCCTCCATAAAGTATACTCAAAGCTATTTTTTATTTTCTGAATGATAAAACCTAGTGCATTGCCAGAATCCGTGTGTTCAGTAGGAATAATAGTAAAGAGAGCAAACTGCTCGGTCAAAACAAAGCAAATTCTGCCTGGCTTACTAGGGAAGAAAACAGCAGACGCATTTTCTCTTTTTTTTCATTTTTTCCCCTATTTTCTATTGACTGTTTTTCTAGTAAGATATACCATTGTCGTTGACTGTTAATACAGAGAAATATATTTATGTTATTTCGGCATTTACACCGTGACTTACGAGGAATCCATGACATTTTACACAATTTTATAAAATGGATGATAGCTTAGAGTTCCTGATAAAATACGTATATCACTTTTCAGGACCCCGACATTCTGTCACTGTCTTATTAATATAAAATAGTTCTGCTGTTGCTGATAGAGGCATAGTTTTCCTTATGAAAAATTAAGTATTCATAACATTTTTAGAACTCTGGGAGTCTGGGACAGGTGCATTCCCCTTTGGTGCAACATTCATAACAGACATTTGATAACAGATCATTAGTGTCTGACTCGCAGCACAGTTTTAAATGCTCTCAGAAGCCTGATTATATAGAGATCCTCTGAAGAATCCTTTTGCAATTAAGTAACTCCTTCTTAATTTATCTATTTGTAAAGTCAAATGTGTGTGTGTGTGTGTGTGTGTGTGTTTAAACCAAGCAAACCAGTGAGACATCTTATCCTTTTGCTCTGTAATGTGGAAATATAAATGAAATATTAATCCAGATAAGGAATTCTGCCTTTTACTATCCTATATAACATAATTTCCGTATATGTTGTATTATTATGTAGCAGGTGGTACAAACCATTATATGATGATAGCTGATATGAACTAGAACAGGAAGGTGGGATCAGCAGCAACCAAAAAGTGGCTGTAAACTCGTTCAAATTTTCTTGAGCATCTACTCAAAAAAGACCTGGGGGCGGAGCCAATTTGCCTTCCTAATTATTAATTATGGAAAGAAGCACAAAGCTCAAATTATAAGCGACATGTTTAATTTTGCTTAGTGTTTGAACTCGAGAACACAGAATTAAAACCAAATTAAGGAGATTTGGTTTTTCTGGCAGCGTTTCATCACTGCGATTAGCCTACAAGGATCTTGAAATTCAAATGAAAAAGGACGAGAAGGTGAACATGAGCGGCCAAAAAAAGACCGAGTCTGAGAGACTCGGCATGGGATTTGGAAATTGCAGAAGGTACGTGGCTTCCAGGAATTAAACCCAGTTGCTGACCGTGAATGGTTTTTCCTTATTAACATCAGCTTGAAAAGTATTTTTTCTTGATTCCTTCCTTTTTTCAGCGTTTTCCCTTAATACTCAACATAGCACGAAAAATTCCAAATTTGATTCTCAAAAAAAAGGAAATAGGCCTGACTGGTCGCTAAACAGATGCCACAGACAGAATTGATATCTGTGACTATATTTTGTGTAATCAGGTTCTGGTCATCACTAAGGCTTTTTGATGCTGATGCCAAAAAATATACATATTATTTTTATTGCTCATGTTTTTAATCCCACTAATACATTTTTTTGTTGAGAGTATAGATTAAAATGTTCGCTCTTGGGGTGCCTGGGTGGCTCAGTGGGTTAAAGCCTCTGCCTTCGGCTCAGGTCATGATCTCAGGGTCCTGGGATCAAGCCCTGCATCGGGCTCTCTGCTCAGTGGGGAGTCTGCTTCCTCCCCTCTCTCTCTGCCTGCCTCTCCGCCTATTTGTGATCTCTGTCAAATGAATAAAATCTTTAAAATTTAAAAAAAAAAAAAAAAAAAACGTAAGACGTTCGTTCTTCAGTGAACCCAAATGTCTTCATGAGCGAATGTAACTTTTTCCCATTTTATTCTCTGTTTCCTCAAGTGGCATTTCACATTCCGTGACGTCAGACATGCAAACCATTGAACAGGAAACACCAATCATAGCAAAACCCAGAAAGAAGTACAGCGATGACAATGATGATTCATACTTTACTTCCAGCTCAAGGTAACCCGCTAAAAATCTACCTGCAGTGTTGTTTTGAAAAGCAGTGGTTAGCGAGGACTTACTCGCTTATTGGCGTTAGGAGCAAATACAAATCCTTTGTTTCATGGCTTTTAAGAGCTCTAGCTGGAGTCCAGGGTGTCCTTTGGAAAAAACTGGGGAGGCTTTCACCCCATGCTTGCTAATACTAAGGTGTTTGATAATAAAAATCATCCAACAAGAGTTAAATTTAGAGGTAGGAATTTATGTTTCTCTAAGTGTGAAACGGGAGAAATATAGGAGGATCCCAGACGTCCAGATCCTTTCGTCTTGGGATACCTGCTTCCGAGCCTCCAGCGGGCGGGATGGAACATTAAGTCAACACTAGCGTGTGCGCCTCAATTCATGGAAGACGCTGGTGTGCTGGCGGCTCCCGGGCTGAGCTGGCTTCCGGTGGGTCAGTGTTCGCCGTCAGATGGGACAAGTTGCCTGACTCCAGTGTGAAGCCGACCATGGCTGAGGGCCGTGGTTCACGTTCAGGGGCCTGAGGGGGCAGAGAGGACAAGTTTAAACTCGAACCGACTCTCTGAGGTTCTTTCGAGAACCTGATCAGCACAGGGGAGTCCTGCTTTAAAAAGAACCACAGGCCCCTGGGCTGTTAACTGGAGGTGGCCGCCAGCCGGGAGGACACAGCGAGAAGAGCGTAGGCCCCGGCGCTGACGGCCTGGGTTCAGATCCTGACTGGGCCATTTAGTGACTGTGTGACCTTGTTCAAGTTACGCAGCCTCTGGGCTGCAGCTTCCTCATCGGTAAGTTAGGGATACTGGCATCTGCCGCGCAGGGTGCGGGGGTGGGTACGTGAGTTCATGCAAACGGAGCGTTTGGAACAGTGCTCCACTGTTGCTCGTGTTATGTTTAGTTGCTGTTATGATACAGAAACTCAGCTCGAGAGACCTGCGGCCCAGTCCGAATGGTTAATCCCTGTTGTTAGATGCTTACGCATGTCGAGGGCGTCCTTCAGGTTTGGAGTCCAGGAAAACCGAGGAGGTGTCTGTCAGTAATGGGCTCCGTCCCTCATGCCTGGGAGGGCATTGCTGTCATCTGGCGGTTGCATAGGCTTCAGGTGTTTTCCTGCGTATAAAGTGGACAGTACACCTGACATGTGTCGCGCGTACACACGCCTGTTCACTGTGAACTACAGGCCAGTGGTGAGAGGTACTTTTCAAAGTCCCAAGACTAGTCCTAGCCTTCTCACGTAGCTTCCCATTATTTCAAGTCCGGATGTTTTACCCGAAAACCCGAGTAGTTCAGTAGTTCAGTGGTGTTCCTGGTCAGTGTTGTCAGAGACGGGCGGGTTTCTCTTTCCTGCCGAGGGTCACCTGGATAACACAGCAGGTTTTGGTTTCCTTACAGGTCGCTCCCAAAGCATGCCTTTTAAACGTTTTTAAATACGTTTTCTACAGAATCAAACTCGATTTCTAACCTGATTTGGGAGCTGCTCGCACGCCAGCTTATTTCAGATTCTCTCCTTAAACGAGCGAGCATAGAAGCATAGAAGAGTAAAGAAATTTCAAGTGAAATCAGCCCTGCTGCTTGGCAGCCAGGTTGCAAACAAATGGCTGCAAGTGAAGTTATCCATGGGATGGGCCCTGAGAAACTTCTGGAGAATGTCACTGGCTCTAGGTCACTGATCGGCTCCCGGGGGACTTTTTTCTGCCTTTGTCAGGAGTCTCAGGAATCATGTGGGTCTCTCTTTCTCCAGAAGCTTAGAGAGTTGGCCCTAAGGCGTTTGCTCTATGCAGTAATTATGATTCGAAACGTGGGAGTAGGTGTTTCCACACGCACCACACTTGGTGGGCTCCCACCAGAGACACCGGAGCGCGGGGTCCTCCCCTGCAGGTTGTGTCGCAGGAGCAGGGGCCCCTTTTCCCGCCCTGCTCGGCCGTAGCGCTGCTAGTGGGTCAAGGACACTGTCAGGCCTCCGGCAGCCGAGGGAAAGCAGACACGGCCCCTGGGGGAGCCAGCGCCTGAGCTCCGCCGAGAGCTCGCACTGCCTCCGAATGATTCATTAGCCCATTAGAACTTGGGCGTTATGAATTATGAAAGAGTGCTGTTTCTATTGAAAATAAGAGCCACCGTATCTTTGGGCTTTTTTAAATTGAGTTCCATTACATTCAGGATCTAAACAGCATGATTATACACTGAGTACAAAATAATGACAGCAGAACAATTTGCTCAGCCCCGTGCGGCCGGGGTAGACAGTCAGTCGTCCGTGCAACACATCGCATACGTGCTGCTGTTGGGGTGCTTTATCAAGGGGTCGGAACAGCGTCCTCAGGGTTGGATGCGGACCGAGCGCGAGAGCGAAAACACGAGTGACAAGAATTGAGAACCAGGATCTAGGAATGAGAATTAGAAAATCAGTAAAGATTTGGAAATCGGAGACGGCTCTTGTGTTTCTGAGGCCAGGCAAGTGTCCCACAGCCCCGGTCGTCAGTCAGCCCTTCCAGTGGACCTGTGGCCTGGTGGGCCAGCCGACTGTGCCCCCAAGGGGTGCCGCACGCCTCTCGCATCTGTCCACGCACGGAGAGCTCACCCCTACGCCTAGGCGTCCCAGCACCCGGAACGCTGCACAGCGTCCCTGCTGATCAGTAGGAGCCCAGCAGAATGGCTCGCGCCCTCCTGAATCTTCGGCAGTCCAGTCATTGAAAAACTGATGCCCTTAAATTCCAAGATAAGCACTTTGGCTTATGTGAACGAAGACTATTTCCTTGGAGTGACAACTAGATCTACAAAATCCTAAACCCCAGCCGCTCCGAGTGGTGAGGAGTCTGGAAGCCCCAACCACACCCTGTCCAGTGCTTCCTGCCCCACCCCGCCCCGCCCCCAGCATCCTCCAGGGGACCCTACGGCCCCATCGCCCCCCACTCCCTCTCATCCTCAAGGTAGCCGTCCGGTCCAGGGGCAGCTCCCTGAGGAACAATGCCTCTGCTTCACACCTCCCTGGGTTTGTGAGCTTGAATCAGCCAGCCCAGAGGGCAGGGACTGGACATGTGTCCTCACCCTGCATCCTCATCCAGCAAAGTACCAGCCCCTCATGGATGCTTGCTAAGTACTTTTTAAATTTCTCATTGACTTGATCTTAATCCTTTCACTTGGGCCCTTATAAATAAGTCTCTCAGATAATTGAAGATGACTTTCCAGGCCCGTGTGCCTCCCACATTTTGGAAGCCCTGTTTCTCTGAACCACTTGAAGACTCTGTCCAAGTCTCCTCTCAAGAGGGGAGAGCACAGGGCTCCAGGCTCACGGAGAGAGCTGGGCCCGTTCCCCGCTGACAGGCAGATCTGCTCTGAACCTCCATCAGCCTTCCTGGGGAGACAAGGCCCGTGTAACGAGCTTTTGCTCTTTGTTCTTAATGACCCCCTCGCTAGAGAAAGCAGAAGCCACTTTTGGAAATTCTGCTTGCTTTCTATTAGCCATGTAAAGTCACACACCATCTGCTTTAAACAGCAAGCTTATCCCTTCTTGCCTTTTTTTTTAAACCAAGAAGAGGATGTTTGTTCTCAACATTCCCACCCCCCAAAACCTTAGCTCATCTGGGCCCTTGGCTTGTCTGTTCTCGAAGGTTCCTGCTGCCCCATTTGATTACAGGCCCCTCTGGCCGCCCGGGCTTTCCGTCTCTGTAGGACTTCTTAGGACGTCAGAGCTGGGTGCTCACCGCGTGTCCCATGAGCTGCTTTCCTTACTGAGCAGAAAGCCTGGGTGACATGTTTGAAAGTCTGGACAGCCTCTTGCACCATCCTTCCTTTCCCAGGACCTGAGCCTTGGAATCCGCCCCTTCCAAACGTCTCGAACCCCACCTTTAAAAGGAGCGCGTATCTGGCAGAGCCGTTTTCCACCCCAGGCTGTTGTGAATCCTGAGGAGCCCAGGCACGTCCCCCTCCCCCATCAGTCTCTGCCGCGTTCCAGACAGACCCTGCTGCTCGTGGTCAGAGAGTGCGCGGTCACCACACAGGACCAAAGCTGCCATTGAGTTGTGCTCTCGGAGCAAGGCCCTGCTCGGTGAGGCTCGGCTGATGAGAGGGTAAACTGCTCTAGAAGGCCGGCATCTTAATCTAGAAGGCCGGCATCTTACAGACCAAGTTTGCTTCAAGCTCCAGCCTGCAGAGTGGTCCAGGGATCGGGCGTCCAGAGCCGTGCGTCCGACCCGAGGAGGGGGCC